>NC_084953.1:9183873-10383873 GCF_949316205.1 Platichthys flesus | reverse complement strand
TGTACACTCACTCAGTATCAAGCATATTTACTGTATCATTTTGGAGAAATTCAGCCTTAAAGTTCATTATTTTGAATTGAAAAAAGCATTATGTTCAATACTTACCCTTCTGTAAAATCCCTTTATTCCATAATTTCTGAGACAGGCTGGTACAGTTGTCCTCAGGACCATCCTGTCTGTACACTCATTCAGTATCAAGCCTATTTACTGTATCATTTTGGAGAAATTCAGCCTTAAAGTTCATTATTTAGAATTGAAAAAAGCATTATGTTCAATACTTACCCTTCTGTAAAATCCCTTTATTCCATAATTTCTGAGACAGGCTGGTACAGTTGTCCTCAGGACCATCCTGCCTGTACACTCATTCAGTATCAAGCCTATTTACTGTATCATTTTGGAGAAATTCAGCCTTAAAGTTCATTATTTAGAATTGAAAAAAGCATTATGTTCAATATTTACCCTTCTGTAAAATCCCTTTTTTCCATAATTTCTGAGAGAGGCTGCTACAGTTGTCCTCAGGACCATCCAGACTGTTCACTCACTCAGTATCAAGCATATTTACTGTATCATTTTGGAGAAATTCAGCCTCAAAGTTCATTTATTTTGAATTGAAAAAGGCAAAGTTCCTTTTTTTTTGTTGAAAAAAGCATTATGTTCAATACTTACCCTTCTGTAAAATCCCTTTATTCCATAATTTCTGAGACAGGCTGCTACAGTTGTCCTCAGGACCATCCTGACTGTACACTCACTCAGTATCAAGCATATTTACTGTATCATTTTGGAGAAATTCAGCCTCAAAGTTCATTTATTTTGAATTGAAAAAGGCAAAGTTCCTTTTTTTTTGTTGAAAAAAGCATTATGTTCAATACTTACCCTTCTGTAAAATCCCTTTATTCCATAATTTCTGAGACAGGCTGCTACAGTTGTCCTCAGGACCATCCTGACTGTACACTCACTCAGTATCAAGCATATTTACTGTATCATTTTGGAGAAATTCAGCCTCAAAGTTCATTTATTTTGAATTGAAAAAGGCAAAGTTCCTTTTTTTTTGTTGAAAAAAGCATTATGTTCAATACTTACCCTTCTGTAAAATCCCTTTATTCCATAATTTCTGAGACAGGCTGCTACAGTTGTCCTCAGGACCATCCTGACTGTACACTCACTCAGTATCAAGCATATTTACTGTATCATTTTGGAGAAATTCAGCCTTAAAGTTCATTATTTAGAATTGAAAAAAGCATTATGTTCAATACTTACCCTTCTGTAAAATCCCTTTATTCCATAATTTCTGAGACAGGCTGGTACAGTTGTCCTCAGGACCATCCTGCCTGTACACTCATTCAGTATCAAGCCTATTTACTGTATCATTTTGGAGAAATTCAGCCTTAAAGTTCATTATTTAGAATTGAAAAAAGCATTATGTTCAATATTTACCCTTCTGTAAAATCCCTTTTTTCCATAATTTCTGAGAGAGGCTGCTACAGTTGTCCTCAGGACCATCCAGACTGTTCACTCACTCAGTATCAAGCATATTTACTGTATCATTTTGGAGAAATTCAGCCTCAAAGTTCATTTATTTTGAATTGAAAAAGGCAAAGTTCCTTTTTTTTTGTTGAAAAAAGCATTATGTTCAATACTTACCCTTCTGTAAAACCTGCGTCGCATGGGAGCTCCAAGCAATGGCATGGCCGAATACTTGTTTGACAAACACACCATGGGCAAAGAAAGCAGCTAGATCCCTGCATAGTTCCTTCACAGACGCCTCTTTATATGTATATTTGTATCATGCGTCTAAGTATTTTAAACAATATTAAGGCGTCTGCATGATAGTGGCTTGTCATTTGGAACCTGTTATATTCTTCTTTACATCGCCGTTTCCTGTAATCTTAACATCTATGACACGCCTGAGTGCTATTCCATTCCAATCGTCTCTCATATCTTGCTCTCTCTCGTTTAGCTGCATTCTTGTCATTACTATGTGTTTGCTGAGTTTTATGCCAAGAACTGTTGAAAAATTGAGCCCTCTGGATTCTGAAAAAAAAAAAAAAAAAAAAAAAAAAGAATAAACAACTTCAACAATGATCTCAGACTATATCTACAGTCTATATTCATCCTGCTCCCACATCCACATTTTACTAGAGAATGATGTTATTTGTTCCACAAATGTGGAGCTGAGACATGGAGGGTTTGTAATGATGTTTTCAGTTTTCAACTGAGTTTAGTTTTTCCTCTGTGCTTGGAGTTTAAACCTCTTGATTTGTTCAGCTTCATTCTTATTTTGAACAAATAAACAAAACTGATATTTAAAAAAAATAATAAAGAATCTCCCTTTACAAAGCAAAAATTTGAACTTTGAGGCTGAATTTCTCCAAAATGATACAGTAAATATGCTTGATACTGAGTGAGTGTACAGTCAGGATGGTCCTGAGGACAACTGTAGCAGCCTCTCTCAGAAATTATGGAAAAAAGGGATTTTACAGAAGGGTAAATATTGAACATAATGCTTTTTTCAATTCTAAATAATGAACTTTAAGGCTGAATTTCTCCAAAATGATACAGTAAATATGCTTGATACTGAATGAGTGTACAGGCAGGATGGTCCTGAGGACAACTGTACCAGCCTGTCTCAGAAATTATGGAATAAAGGGATTTTACAGAAGGGTAAGTATTGAACATAATGCTTTTTTCAATTCTAAATAATGAACTTTAAGGCTGAATTTCTCCAAAATGATACAGTAAATATGCTTGATACTGAGTGAGTGTACAGTCAGGATGGTCCTGAGGACAACTGTAGCAGCCTCTCTCAGAAATTATGGAAAAAAGGGATTTTACAGAAGGGTAAATATTGAACATAATGCTTTTTTCAATTCTAAATAATGAACTTTAAGGCTGAATTTCTCCAAAATGATACAGTAAATATGCTTGATACTGAATGAGTGTACAGGCAGGATGGTCCTGAGGACAACTGTACCAGCCTGTCTCAGAAATTATGGAATAAAGGGATTTTACAGAAGGGTAAGTATTGAACATAATGCTTTTTTCAATTCTAAATAATGAACTTTAAGGCTGAATTTCTCCAAAATGATACAGTAAATAGGCTTGATACTGAGTGAGTGTACAGTCAGGATGGTCCTGAGGACAACTGTACCAGCCTGTCTCAGAAATTATGGAATAAAGGGATTTTACAGAAGGGTAAGTATTGAACATAATGCTTTTTTCAACAAAAAAAAAGGAACTTTGCCTTTTTCAATTCAAAATAAATGAACTTTGAGGCTGAATTTCTCCAAAATGATACAGTAAATATGCTTGATACTGAGTGAGTGAACAGTCTGGATGGTCCTGAGGACAACTGTAGCAGCCTCTCTCAGAAATTATGGAAAAAAGGGATTTTACAGAAGGGTAAATATTGAACATAATGCTTTTTTCAATTCTAAATAATGAACTTTAAGGCTGAATTTCTCCAAAATGATACAGTAAATATGCTTGATACTGAATGAGTGTACAGGCAGGATGGTCCTGAGGACAACTGTACCAGCCTGTCTCAGAAATTATGGAATAAAGGGATTTTACAGAAGGGTAAGTATTGAACATAATGCTTTTTTCAATTCTAAATAATGAACTTTAAGGCTGAATTTCTCCAAAATGATACAGTAAATATGCTTGATACTGAGTGAGTGTACAGTCAGGATGGTCCTGAGGACAACTGTAGCAGCCTGTCTCAGAAATTATGGAATAAAGGGATTTTACAGAAGGGTAAGTATTGAACATAATGCTTTTTTCAACAAAAAAAAAGGAACTTTGCCTTTTTCAATTCAAAATAAATGAACTTTGAGGCTGAATTTCTCCAAAATGATACAGTAAATATGCTTGATACTGAGTGAGTGAACAGTCTGGATGGTCCTGAGGACAACTGTAGCAGCCTCTCTCAGAAATTATGGAAAAAAGGGATTTTACAGAAGGGTAAATATTGAACATAATGCTTTTTTCAATTCTAAATAATGAACTTTAAGGCTGAATTTCTCCAAAATGATACAGTAAATATGCTTGATACTGAATGAGTGTACAGGCAGGATGGTCCTGAGGACAACTGTACCAGCCTGTCTCAGAAATTATGGAATAAAGGGATTTTACAGAAGGGTAAGTATTGAACATAATGCTTTTTTCAATTCTAAATAATGAACTTTAAGGCTGAATTTCTCCAAAATGATACAGTAAATATGCTTGATACTGAGTGAGTGTACAGTCAGGATGGTCCTGAGGACAACTGTAGCAGCCTGTCTCAGAAATTATGGAATAAAGGGATTTTACAGAAGGGTAAGTATTGAACATAATGCTTTTTTCAACAAAAAAAAAGGAACTTTGCCTTTTTCAATTCAAAATAAATGAACTTTGAGGCTGCCTTTTTCAATTCAAAATAATCAGAATCAGAATCAGAATCAGAATTATTTTATTTGCCAAGTATATTTGCACAAACAGGAAATTGCCTTGGTGTCATTGGTGCACTTTAACTTAAAACAACAATATAAAAACAACAATATATAACTAAATAGAATAAAATAGAATACAAATATACACATACAGTAATGAACTTTGAGGCTGAATTTCTACAGAAGGATACAGTAAATATGCTTGATACTGAGTGAGTGTACAGTTTGGATGGTCCTGAGCACAACTGTATCAGCCTTTGTCAGAAATTATGGAATAAAGGGATTTTACAGAAGGGTAAATATTGAACATAATGCTTTTTTCAACAAAAAAAAGGAACTTTGCCTTTTTCACTTCAAAATAATAAACTTTGAGGCTGAATTGCTCCAGAATG
Source organism: Platichthys flesus (assembly GCF_949316205.1). Classification (NCBI taxonomy): domain Eukaryota; kingdom Metazoa; phylum Chordata; class Actinopteri; order Pleuronectiformes; family Pleuronectidae; genus Platichthys; species Platichthys flesus. The sequence goes on along the minus strand of NC_084953.1, from coordinate 10,379,054 downwards.
ATACAGTAAATATGCTTGATACTGAGTAAGTGAACAGTCAGGATGGTCCTGAGGACACCTGTATCAGCCTTTGTCAGAAATTATGGAATAAAGGGATTTTACAGAAGGGTAAATATTGAACATAATGCTTATTTCAACAAAAAAAAAGGAACTATGCCTTTTTCACTTCAAAATATTAAACTTTGAGGCTGAATTGCTCCAGAATGATACAGTACATATGCTTGATACTGAGTAAGTGAACAGTCTGGATGGTCCTGAGGACACCTGTATCAGCCTTTGTCAGAAATTATGGAATAAAGGGATTTTACGGAAGGGTACATTTTGCACATAATGCTTTTTTCAATTCAAAATAATGAACTTTAAGGCTGAATTTCTCCAAAATGATACAGTAAATATGCTTGATACTGAATGAGTGTACAGTCTGGATGGTCCTGAGCACAACTGTGTCAGCCTTTGTCAGAAATTATGGAATAAAGGGATTTTACAGTAGCATAAAAGATTGGCTCGCTCCGTATCATGGACTACCGTACACTGTGTAATACGGGCGCACTTGAAATCAGGAAAAGACGAACGTCTGCTCACTTGACCACGAAAAGACGAACGTCTGCTCACTTGACCGCAGTTAGATCAGACAGCTGTTGTTAAAACGATGTACAACAACCTGGTGCTACATGAATGTGGTGGGACCTGGCAGTGATGTCAATGGAACATGGTGATTAATGACAGAAACTTAATGACACTGCTTTCTCTTCAATTTACATACAATGACTCAGATTTGCTGTGTCTTTACTTCTCTGTCTGACATGATGATGGTGAGAAGCTGTTATTAATGTATCATCAGCCAATGAATGACTGTGCCTTGTGACCCGCAAAGAAAAGCAGCATTATTTGTATTTTTTAAACTTTCATGAGCCAGTATCTCATTGAATAAATCTCAAACAGCTTTAGTGGCTCTCCCTGTTGGAACAAAGGAGGCTGGCTTCGAACAGTGAAGCATCACAGGCAGCTGCTTCTACGCATCAGTGGCAGTTTCTGTTGGCACCGGAAGTGCCTCACTGCCTCTACGAGCTGCCACTTGTTGAGCTTGTCCTCACTGAGCTAGCATCGAACATGTCTGTTTGAATGTCCTCTGTGCTGCTGTGGCTCTAAAGTTGACTCAACATGGAGTCGTCGGACACTTTCCTCATCAGACCTCATCATCAGCACAAGTGAGTCGCTCGAGAAAAACTGCTTTCAGCGGAACTCTCTGGTGGACAGGGTTAGCTGCTGTGTTAGCATCTCCATAGTAACGATGAAACCACTAAGACCAGTATGAAGTGTTTATTCTAGCGTCAGGTCGGATGACTCATACCGTTAGTTGTTTGTGCACATTTATGAAGAAGTGGTAAAAGTTAAGAATCGAATGCCCTGTGTACTAATATCACTTATCAATATAGTGACATTACACCCAGTGCCTAGAAGTGTCCCAAGTATTGCAGATCCCTAACCAATTTGGGGAAATTTGTTATATTCATATTTTCATGTCTTAATTTACGCTGAGTTTTAAATACTTCATATGTTTTTAAAAGTAATACGCTCAAAATATAAGCAGGCATATGCTCTCATACTAATTGAAAAGTTCGGTGGGGAAGCAGGCGGCATAAGGCACTATGCCAGGGAAGTGTAGATTTACCATGCTTTGCTACAAATGGAAAAGTACATGCCATGGGTTAGCACACACAAAGACCTCAATCAAACTATTGTCTCATTCATCCGGTAATTTAAGGTATACTGTATGCTTTGAAATTGTCATTGTGAGCTTAAATACAAAATTGTCACTTTTTCATCTATACACCGAGATTTCAAAAAATGTTTGGTCATGGAAATTTGCTTTAAAGTTATTGAAAAGTCATGGAAAAGTCATGGAAATCCGTTAGTCAAAATGTGTATGAACCCTGCACCAAGTCACCAAATACTTTAATGCACTCACTAGATCCACATTTTCATTCTGATCTGCAGCGGATTGCACCCACTCTCAGATATCACTCCTGTGATATTACTCCACTTACCAGAAGTTTTTCATTAAGAAACCACTCATTATTTAGTTTTTATTTTATATTTATCAATGTTAAAAAAAAGTTAAACCCTGGACCTGCTCCCTGATCCGGTAGTGCACCAAATTGTAATGTTTTTTTTTACCCTGACCCATACCACATCCTTCCACCAAGTTTCATATTGTAGTTTTTGGATAATCCTGCTAAATATCAGACCTAAAGACCTATAGCTGATTATATGTTCCCACTGTGACCAGTTAAATTTAACTTCCTGCCTTGTTTCTTCTCACTGTTAAATCTTCCAGATTTAAACCAGCCGTCGTGAAGGAGTGCATTCGTGAAATCGTGAGGGAGCAGCTGTCTGGTGTGCAGTATGACCCAGAGGAGGTCCCACAGCTGTCCAAAACACTGGCAGACTCTGTTAAGGAAAAAGTGAAGAGTAAGAGATGCTTTTATTTTAATTTTTTTACTTTCTGTTGTTATGTACTCAGAGGGCCAGAGGAGCCAGAAAAGTGTTCACAATAAAAGAATCCTGCTCTGATTTTCAACAATGAGATGGTACTTTCCATCTGAACAATCACAAACTCCCGAGGTACCTGTGCAAAGTCGACACTGTAGTAACAAAGTCATCAATATAACTAAGACACACGCATTCCCCAATGTTTAAACCAACTTACAACTAATTTCTCCTCCTCAACAGATGCTGGATTTGACAGATATAAGCTCGTGGTGCAGGTTGTCATCGGAGAACAACGAGGACAGGGAATCAAGTGAGTGATCATTTGGTACTGGTCAATATTCTGCATTGTACTACGTTATTTGGGGGAAGCTGGTGAACAACTTGTTGCACTTTACAGCACATTGGATTTGAAAGTGTGCTGCTCTGTTGACAAGATTATTGCTGTAGAAATGAAAATAGTGCAAACTCGAAAATCTCTGGCTGCCTCTCAGTCTGTTGTCAACTAATTCTACACACACGTTCCCCAGATAACATAGCATAACATTAAAAGCATTTTTTTTTTTTACCAGTATGAGTGTTTGTTTACTCCTATTTACTTTAATTAAATTATCTTTTAGGAATTTAGTTTATTTTCTTAGTGGCACTGAGCCCACAGCAATATTTAACTAATGTATGAAGTGAAGCCTTTGCTCTTGTTGTGTGATTATGGTTTTAAAATATCAATATTCAAGCAATAACTAAGCAGTTGCTAACATTTGAACATCAGATAACAATTTTCAAGAATTTAGTCATATTCATGTTTACAAAATCCACATTCAGAGATAGCCTGGGAAAGGATATTTAAAATGTGACATTAAACTGTGATAATGAAGTCGGTTTGTTTATTTTTGTATCGGCTGTGATTTTATTATTTAACATAGAAAAACTCATGTATCTAAATGGGCTGGAGATAATATCTAATAATGAATATAGCATCAACCTTCCTCTGACTTTCAACAAAAACAGTGAGGGTAAATTATATTACTCTGTTAACATAATAAATTCAAGGTTTACAAGGTTTTTCTGTAATTCTTTACATTATGCAGCGTTTCCCAGACGGGAGTTCAGATGTATTTCAATGTATGAGTCCATGACCATTGTGAATCAGCTCAATCTCCTCTTGTGTTTCACTAGGATGTCCTCCAGGTGCTTGTGGGATGCTGACTCGGACAACTACGCAGAAGATGTTTATTTGAGCGTAGGTGCTTTTGCTCAGGTCACTTAATTGTGATGGGGGTGTGGGGCAAATTACTAAAGGACAGATGTTCTAAAATTCTGTGTTTTGCCTCTACAGGATAGCTTGTTCTGTTTGGTGGCAGTTTTCGGAAGCTATCATTACTGAGGACGGGACGGATTTACCAGGAGTTCCTGTCCTTGCAGGATGAGCAATGAAAGACTGGCCTCTAGTGTAGATAAAGTGTAATGTTGTAGATCAAAGCATGTCGGCTTTGACTCCTTAAATGTTGTTAACATTGTTGATGTTAACATGTTCCAAATGGTGTTGAATTATTTGTTGTCACGTTGGGTGTGGAAATCCTCAACATGTTCATGAGATTTTATTTTTACTGGAGAACAAAACAGACGTTCACATCCATCAGTGAAACTGTCAACTTTACCACATTTTCTTTTATTTTGAAAAATGTATTTATTTAGAAGACCAGTTATTTGTTTTTGAAAGTGAACAGATTAAAAAATGTGTCTTTAAACTTTTCCAGATCATTTTATTCCGTGTTTAGGGGACATGCAAGGTTAGTGGGCTGCTTGTGCTCACAAGTGTTATAGAAAAATGACAGCTGCACTTTCAGCTGCAAAAACACAGTAAAAACAAATTACTGTAATGCAGTATAGTGTGTATTTGTACAATACTTTGGGTGCTTGACTCAGGAGTACAGTAGAGGTCAGTATTTGTCTCTGGTCATAACAGGGGTAACTGCTGCAGGGAAGCTACTGGCTGTCAGAATTTCCAAACTCGTGCTTTTTTTAGATTAAATTGAGGAATATAAAATATAGCCTGTGTCTTTCTGACAGCAGGAATGATTGTTAAAAAGTGCTGAAACAACAAAGTCTGGCCAAGTCAAGCTGATATAATACGCTTGGTCTGATAGAAAATGTCTTCAAGCTACTTTCACTCTTCAGGATTAAAATAAAAAATCCAAAGACCATTTCCCCTGCAGAGGCTGTAATCAGCCGGAGAGCCATTATGTTACTAATCATTAATGCTTTCCATTCCGCCTCTTTAGTCGGATTCCACTGTGAGAGAGTCTACATTTAAACAGATGATAAACGTAGTGAAGAGACACAACATTTCATTGGATCTATGAAGCATTTGAGGAGGCTGAAAACACAGCATTCAACTGATATCACTCACAAAGCAACACGCCATTATTTCATTGGGGAACAAGGAGGGGCTAACACAAACAAAGACAAAACCCCAAAGATTAATTATGTTTCACAATAAAATAACTTGATCATGTATCATTTTAAACCCTTATTCTATCTGAATTTTTAAGTGTTGTCAAGTATTTTGGTACAATTTTTAAGATATGACTTTAAATTCGTGGCATGTTTGCTTCATCAAAGTGTCTCAGTCTACTGCATTGTGGGTTTTGCTTATCTCACGTTAGCTGTACGACTCCTCGAAGCCTGAATATAAACCTTAATTTAATTTCACACAACAAAATCTCCTTGTAGCTACAGTATTTGCAAATATTGTCATTTGTCTCAAAGGTTTACCAACTCTCCTCTGTAATTATTTGGTCAAATTGAAACGCTTGTCTTCAGTTATACAGGATTACATTTTCGGGTTTTTTACTTTTGTTTTGGTAGTTACTCCTCCATATATCCAGCCATCACCTATACTGTTTATCCTTTGAGGGTCACGACGGGGCTTGAGCCAATCCCAGTTGACATTGGACGAGCGACGTTTTACACCCCTGCACTGGTCGCCAGTGTATCACAGGTTCGGATTTACAGAGACTCACATTCACATTCACACCTACGGTTAATTTAGTCTCCAATCATCCTAAACCCAACCTGCATGTGTTTGGATTGTGGCAGGAAGCCGGAGTACCTTGAAAAAAACACACAAAGACATTCACATGCACGCAGAAAGCTGGGATTCAAAACAAGAACCATCCTCCTGTTTTGGGAAAATACTACCACACCAGTGTACTGCCATGTAGTAACTTGTGTTTTTTCCATTAATTTCAGTAAATCTGCCTTCAGCGAGCAAACTTAAATGCTTTTCAGATTGTATATAAAGACAAATGAGACAGAAGTGAGCAGTCGAGGTGATTAAGCAATGCCAAATCAATTAGTCCAATGGCTCACACTCTAATTACACATAAATGCTTGATGATTCTGTGATGCTGCTCTATTTCTGGTTGCAGCGCGCAGCTGAGTTGTGAATGTCGTGTTAGAAACTCTTATACCTTACAAATATGATTGGTGATTGCAATTCCTTCTCATTATTTAGTGAGAGAGGTGACAGAGAAAGTGAATTAGTGATCCATACGCTCATTACTTTGGTGTTATTAATGATGAAACAGATTGAAATATAAATAAAAAAGTATTTGCAGAAAAATATACACTGTTTTTCAAACTACTCTGGACGCCTTTGCAACCTAATAGGCAGCTATTTGCATTTTCACCCCATTATGTCTTCACTATAATTTATTATCTCCACTTGCTGAGCACCCAGTGGGAACACTATATTTAACCTGGGTAAGACCTCCCTCTGCTCTCAAAACACCCACAGGTTTTCACGGCATCGATTCGGCCGAGATGTTGGACAGAAAATAAACCTCCAAAAAAGCACTGTATTAACAGGGGGTGCTGATGCCGCTTTTAACTAACATTACACTATTTACAACATGGAGTAGAAGAAACTGGAGAATTCTGTCAATGTTTAAAGTATTTAGCCCTAAGAAAATGTCTGACAGAGATAAAGGAAGCAGCAGAGACAGTTGAAATGGAGAAGTTCTGGTCAGTTACAGTATAGACGAGATGTGAGTAGACATATTGTATAGAAGCAGCCTAGTTGTAATTATAATGCACGATCAGCTGCCACCCCGATCAGGATCCTCCAACTACAATCAGATAATGCCACGATCCACTGTTTACTGTTTACTCTCTCATCCAGTGACTCGGTTCATCATATCTTCTCGATGCAGTTTGTGCTACCAGCCCTAGTTGCTACGGCAACTGCCTTTGGGGAATGGTGCGGCTGGACCCTACCAGTGTCCTCACAGCCATCCTAGAGACACACAACATCTATACTGCCTTTAGGGCCCACTTGTTAGTAGAGCCTCATACCAAAATTCCTTCCCATGCACAACCCTGCAGAAAGCTCAGCGGAGCCTCACACTGCTCCCCATCTATCCGAGCAGTCCATAAGAAACAGAATTATTTTTTAATGTGTTTGTGCAGTGGTTTGCACAGCTGCTCTTTACATTTTAAAGAGTGGTTTGGATGTTGTTTGTCATTGTGAATCCACAATGACAGATGCTGGCTGTTGGGTTGTTTACCACTCAGGGAGCAGTGATTGTGGCGAGTTGTGTAAACCCTCTAGTATCCTCTGCTCTCTCCTCCTCACTGCCTGTGGTCTTGGAAGCAATAGTATTGAGTTATAGACTAATACTTCACCCAGTGAATAGGTTGACTTCGCTTACTTGACTTAAGGCTAATTGCTTTATTTATGGGAGGCTGTTTTATTGGCTTAATTCAAAAATCCCTGCTTAATATTCAGACTAACACCAGTAAACACTTCAGAAATGCTCAGAGCTGAAACCATTGACCTAGAATTTCAAGGTCGCACTGCAGAAAATGTTCTGTCAAATTGAATCTAAATATCGAAATTCAAGTGATTCTAGCTTCTCATTTACCCAACTAACCTCCAAACAGGCAAGTTAAGAACAGAACCAGCACCAGGTTATTTAGTTCCTTTATGACTCAATGGCCTTTTCCCCCTTATATGTGTGAAGAACACAGACAAGTCAATATTCCTCATCCTTGACGACACCTCGGGTTATCTAGACCCTCAGCCCGCAGTTTCTCGCATGGTCCTAAGTGGTGAGTTAGCAGATCTATTGACTTTTCAGGGAAAACCCTATTTTCCTTTATTGATTTTGGGACTTAAAGCCAACAGATTTACCTGAATACATAGAACATAGAAGATAATTCACAAGCGCTCGTTGGAGAGGAAGCAAGAGGACCACACCAGGCAATTCCCTGTGATATCTAAAGGTGTGAGTAAATGAGAGACTGAGTGACGTCGAAGTGGACACTCACTCATGCCCACCATGACTAAATAAATGCAATGGTTGAGCTGCCTGAAAAAAGAAACACATGGTGACTCTCATGGCCTTATTTAATGCATGTTCTCACTTTCATCACCTCCATCAATTTCACATATGAAATCTATACGATCAAAGACACTTAACCCTTCAATCATTAAGTGTGAGGTTGGAGGGGTTTTTCTGATTTGATGATTAAGCTTTATGGTTTACGTTTGAAGGAGGGATTGTTTGAGCCATTCGCAATCATCAGCATATCACTCATCACTCACTGCCTCTTCAAGTTTACTGTGTTTTATCCCCCATTTCATTTCAAAGAGTTATTAAGATTCATGGGCACACATTTTACAGTTCATGAACATGGAATCTTTGGGTCATAGGTTTTCAGGTATCAGGAATTCTCTCCACAGCCCCCACTCCTTTCGAGGATTTGCATAGGTTATTCATCAAAGCAGACAGCGGCAGAAGCAGAAGAAAACCTCACTCTCAACTATTATCATTTCTAAATGATTTGTCCATTTAAATTGTTAGTGATATACTGAATGGTATTTTGACCTAAAGGATTGAGGCATCTGATCACTTGTATCTTCACAGAATGGGAGGCTTTTGGTGAGCTGACGTTTGCATGATCGTTTCAGCAACCAAAACTGTGAAGCTAATGTAGCTTCCATGAAATGTCCCCTTGCATCCTGCAGCACTATTCATTTTGAAGCTTTCCTCTTTAAAATTCTAGTTCTAGAACTACTGGTTAATGGACATTTTCTAATGGACTAATAGACTGAAGGATGCATTCACATTTGGGATGTGGCTTGACTCGAAGTAAAAAGATTAAGATATATGACTATTATTCTCATTAATTTAATCCAGGCTAACATGTGATACAATCAGTTGACTGTGCTTTTCTTAAAGATGGTAGTCCAACCAGAAAAAACAATTGTCAGGTTTATTAAATTGTTGTATTATTAATACAATAACTGCTATCTCTTGAGATAATGACGAATTTGCGTTTTACTCAAAGGGCACTGCGCATTATTATTTTACATTTGAGACACGATTGTGTAGTTTTTATAGTAGAAATATTTTAAAAAATCTAAACGATGTGTCACACAAGATAAAGCAATTCCTGGATCCGCCGATTAACCTGCATTTGCACCTTTTTGAGTGGCTTTTTCTCAGGCCCCATCCTTTGTCCAAATTGGAACTCACATATACTTTGTGTAATCCTGCTGATCAATAAACCAAAAAAAAGACCATCTGCACATCATGAAGCTCAGTGACATTTTTGTCAACACAAAGCAGAACTTGTTTGTGCCTGGATAACCGTTAAAGTGAAGTAAGCAAACACAGGATTTTGAAGAGATGCGCAGTGGAAATCTGAAAATACTGATCAGTGCAATGAGACTTTTGGCATCATCTGTGTAACTCAAATGTACAATGTCTAATTAGCAGTGTTCAATCTATATGGCTCAGAGCTGTGCAGAGACAATCAAACTCCCTCTTGTTAGATATATTTATAAATGACCTATAATTACTGGACTGGAGGATTTGCATGATGCAGCCATTGCAGCGTTTAGCATAATTTCCATAAAGAACATAAAGAACTGGTTGTTAGTATAATTAGACATTTAATAAGTGAAAAATAATAACTGGTTACAGTTTGGCTGTTCTCTTTTTAGTCCCAACGCACTCTTATTTCCCAGTAATATAAAACGATGGTGTCAACAGCACTTTCTATATTTCACTTTGATGAAAGCCTAACAGCGAAATTATTGTCCATCATGGTGTGTGACATTCCCCTAATTTATAGCCCACAGTCACATTTCAACCATTGACAGCACTATTGCAGCACAACATGAATATATCAGTATTTCTTCAGGCTGTATCACGATTTAATTACAAACCACATTGTAATTGTGTTTACACCCTGTTATTTGCTTTGTTATCCCCAGTGATGAGGGGAAGGTTTGACTTGCCGCTGAACAGGAGAATATTGATGTGCAATAATTTGTGGCCGAAGTTAATGTGTTTACATTCAATTAAGCTTTTCTCAGATAATGGAAATTGTTGCCAGAAGGTCTGCAGAGGAAATGGCTCTGTGATATGATTACAGAACCTGCCTTCCTCTTGTTTGAAGTTTTTCAACAATATCCACTGGCTTCAGACAAAGTGTTTTCCTGTTGTAACCACTGTGGGGACAGCTTAGCACAATGTTCCTAATGAATGTGTTTTTGCTTTGCTGCGTCTATAATTTACTTTTGCCAAGCTGTTGCTGGAGTGGTAGCCATTTTTTTTTGGTTTGGTGTTAGTGTATCTGCGCTAGCTGATGCAAAATCCCACCTCTGAGCTTTGTTGTTAATCCCTCCTCTGCCTGCAGAATTGAACTGGTTGAGAGTCCTTGGTGCTGATTGAATAATTATCGTCCAACCGTCCCTGTGCTGCACCAGTTATCCTTTGAGGGCAGGAGCAAATCCCTGCTGACACTGGGCAGGAGACAACATGGAGAGACAAGCGACCACTGAAGTCCATTGATTACATAATTAGCTGCCACTAAATTGATCAAATAATAATTCTTGTCACGATGCAGTGAGAAGTGATGTAAATGATTCCTGAACAAAAGGCAGAGGATGAATTGGTTTACTTAGAGTAAAGTGAGAAACTCCATGCAACCAATTATTTGTGAACAATTATTCATTTATCCATCACCATCTTCCTACGTGCCTTTGAATTGCAACCAGCGGACAAATGTGTAAACTTTTCCATAAGAACAGAAATGTCAACGTCAATACATTTTAAAATGCTCATAAATTCCCATTACAATGAGGAGGCATCAACTCAGAAGAATTTCACCATTTAGATCCGTTGCTAAAGATCGACCTAGAGAGGACACTGGGGGGGAGGGGGAAACACATGTGGACGTTCACCTTCGTGCTCAGCGAGACATCGCCTGGTTTCCATAGCAACATCATATGATGACTGATCCACATAATCTAAACTGGCAGCCCAGTGTTGGGTAGCGTCGGAGAGGAAATGTAACTTTCATATACTTCTCTTGATATTTCCATAATTCCCCAATATCAAGTTCCCTCTTCCTCCACATGACACCGAGGTCTGTGCTGAGCTGTTTAACATTAATTATAGAGAGGGAGAGGGGGTGAAAAGACTGACCACATGGGTTAGTGGCAGATAGAAGCACCTAGTATTGTAAATCAGCCTGTCAAGATGCATTCGCCTTTTGTTCTCACGCAGACCTATCGTTACAGATTTACTTTATAACCGGTCTCTGAATGTTGACCAGCAGAAAGGAATGTGTTGCCTTGCTGTGACGCTTTATAAATATGATCATCTTTATGCACCCACATTGTTCAAAGTGCTTTGAGTCCAAGTTGTACAAAGGCAAAATCACCGCTTTGTACAGCAGAGAAGTCTGATCAGATTCCCTGATGTGGCTGCGCTCTCTTCCAGCAAACACACTTGACTTGGTCTGTGCCTGTGAAGCTGCTGAGGAATCTCTCCCCTGTGACATGGTTGTATCTCATTCACTGTCATATGTGCCCTGCAAGAATTAATCACCCCATCTTATCACGGTCCAGGTCCATATGGTTTTTGAAGGCTATACATATTTTTCAGCTTTCTATAGTTCCCTGCCAGCTGATGGTTTATTCATGAATTACGCGTGAGCCTGTCTGAGATGAGGGTTTTTTGTGGCTTTGTTATGTACAAGAATGCAGCCTGGTTTGCGATCTTCTGTACGAACGTGTCCGAGCCCAAGAGAAAACTAATTTTATAGGCACATGCCATGTTAAAGAAGATAGCCAAGCCAATGTGACCAAACTCGAATCCCAATATAATTTCAACAGTTTTGTCTGATCCCAGTCCAACCCGATGTGTCCCAACAGATCCCTATGGACTCAGATCAGGTATCCACAGTCTAATATGGACACATTGTTGGAACACAATGAACAGAACTTGACACTAATGAAAGCAAGATATATCAAACTAATAGGACATTATAGCAGCTAAACTTCAGTCCCCACTTCCTTTGCCCCCGTCTTTTATTCATGATTACTGAAACCTGCAAGGTGCAATCTTCAGTTCAGGTCATAGTGACAGTGCAGTGACGCCCTAAAAACACAGTCTCAATGGAGATATTGTTTGTTTTCATTTGAGGATTCCAATAGAATCAATAGTTCCAGAATTCTTCCCATGTGAAAATGTATGTTCAGCTCAGAGTCTTGGTTTGTGCTCTTCCAGATGGGTTCAGAGTTGGATGTCTGTGTTCACAATCTCCTGATGGACTCTGCTGAGAGTTGTGTCACTGCATTAATGAGTCCGTATTTCCCAAGCAACGGGTCCAAGGGTTTCAAGTATTTTGCACTCAACTCAAGACATGGATCTGAGGCATTCATCGACATCTCTGCGAATGTGCCAGGGTATGCCATATTTTTTACTTCAGTCCTTTAAGCACGATGTTTTGAGAATCCTCAATGCATTTATCAAGACAAAACCATGAGCAGTGCATAGCAACAGTACAATACAGATAGTTCACAGTTGCATAACCTTTTATTTTCATTAATAATCTCACTCATTGAGTGTTTTGTTTCATTTTTTTCTGTGCTTTTGCCTGATACACCTGTGTCTTTACACTCTTTGACGAATCATCTGTAGATCCGTCTGCTATGTGACATTTTGTTTTCATAAGTCACACAGCTGCATCAGTGATTTAATCGTTAGGGTTAGGGTTAGGGTTATTCATGTGCAGTGTCTTGTGCGATTGAGCTTAAATGCATGTAACATTTTTAATAAGTAGGTTTTAAAGCTTCTTTTTGGAAGACGTCTCACTGTTGAAAAAATATGGATTTTAGCTGAGAGGACCGACAATGACGGGACAGACACTTGACTTGTGAAAACGAAGAGCTGAGGGGAAAGTCGTGGCTTGGTAGGTAGAGCTGGTCGACCACTAACCAGAGGCTCCAGGGCAAAGGCTGAAGTCTCCTTGGACAACATACGGAACCTCAAACTGCCAACATGTGTGTGAATTGTATAAAAAAAAGGTATATGAGCATATAATGTCGCTGTAGGATTGGGTAAATGTTGTTTGTACTGTAAAGTACTTTGAGTGGTTGACAGCACTATGCTGTATGAATACAGTCCATTCACCATCTATTTTCAGCTTTTGTTTCTTCTGTCAACAAATGTTATGCTTTAATAGTAAATACTGTAATTCAATCTGTTGAATGGAATGAAATTTTAAACCGAAGCTGAGCACCGTGGCAGTAAGATTATACAACTGCACAGAGCGAAGGGAGCAGATGAAAAGCAGTATCTACTTTGATAAAAACGATTCAAAGGGGGCTATTTCTCCAGTGAATCATATTCTTGAGACCTCCCACTGCTCTTTGATTTAATTTTAACGCCACAGAATTATGTTTGAGGGAAGGCGGAGGCTGTCACTAAGCTAAAGGTGTAATTTGAAGCCTTGAATAGCCTTTGTGGTAATCACGTCAAACTACAGCCTCTAGTGAAGCACCCCCATTATTCTTCTGACCGAGGGCAAGACAGTTGCTGCCTCCGAGATATTGGTGCCATGCAAATGTGCTGCATGTTGGATTTTTCTCTTTTGGCTGTTTACCACATGCAATTGAGTAAAAAGTTCACGAGATGAAGGCAGGTGCGCCGTGAGTGTAACTTAACCACATTCTGTGTCTCTTGAGCTTAGGGGAAAAGGTAGATAAACGAGCTGAGTACAGCTAGAAAGCATCAGATGTTCAGATTAGTCCGATGAATCATGAAAAGCTTTCATTATTAATTCTTTAATGCCCTCATAAATTCCCCTGGTAAGACAGGATAGCTTTGATAAGATGTGTAGCATGGTAGCTTCATGGTCGAGCTGTGGAGCTACACTTGTCAAACCTCTGCACTAAAGTCGTTGCTTGTGATGCATTGGGTCTCAGTGTAGAAGAATACATTTTCTTCTGCTCAAGGGCAAGAGAGAGGATTACGGTCGCAGCTGATGACTAAATGCAATAAGCTTGTTGCTAAATACTTTTCAGCTTCTTAGCCTTCAGGGTACATGTGAATACAAATCATATTAAGTGCAGAATGGGCCTTTCAAGTAAATGTCAGAGTAGATGAGGGTCTCCATTGATCAAAAATTTTGAATTAATTCACAAGAACCAAATGGACTCATGTAAGTACAGTGGTGAAATCACATTTACTAGGAATACTCACAATTCCTGAGAACAGGTGAATTGTACTCATTGACAAAATTAAGAAACTAGGAAAGCAATCAGTAGGGTTAGGGTTAGGGGGTTAGGGGCTTGAACATACCTCCTACCGAAAAGGTATTTTGTTAGGTCAGTGTCCTTGACCTTTGACCACCAAACTGAACCAATAAATAAACCTTTCGACCAATAAAACCCACGAGCACGACTGAATGATGGTACCAAATTTGAAGAAATTCCCTCAAGGTGTTATTGAGATAACGCGTTCACAAGAATGGGACAGATGGACGACCCGAGAACATAATGCCTCCGGCCACCAGCTCTTGCCAGCAAAGAGGAATAAATAGCTGCAGAGAAACAAGACAATGCAAATGTGGTTGTGCTGCACCATCAGTGCAGCCTCTTGTTAAAATAAATTGTCAGTTAATAGGAACAAGACATGTTATTTATCTAGACAAGGCTCCTGAAGACACCATCGCTTTACTGAATATTATACAGACACGCAGGTTGATGCCCTTGGCGATCCTCTGCACACTGAAACATAGCTGTGGGATTCGATGTGACATGAAATGGGATTGGAGTAGTCTGCATTTCTAGAGAGTAGTTAGCTCTCCAGCCACTGCCAAAGTCCTGCCGCAGCCTGCAGCATCACTGCAGGCATTTCTTTTGTGGTTCAATGTGCTTTCGTCTCCGTCATCACCGAAGTTCATCACAAGCTCCGAAACTCTTTGCTTTGATTTTTTTGTTAGACACTGGTTTGGCGAATGACAATGCACAGAAACATGGTGGGTGATCTCAGGCCGAGAGGTTACACTTAGGAGGTTTTTATGAGGTAACAGACCTGCAAGAACTACGATGTTCAATAGTGCCTGTAGTATCTAGTCTTGGAATTCAGTCAAGCATTTCATGTCAGTTATAGGATGGGGTTACGGTTTATTTTTTTCTATTTCATTTGTATTATTTTATCCCTTTAAACCTATTTTAATTTCTATACATATTATTTATTTTTTTTTACTCTTTTATTCTCTGTTTAGTTTTTATTTAGTTGGAAAAAATGTTAAACTGTTCTTTCCAGTTCTAAATAGTTTTCTTCTAATTTTGGCCATGTTGTTTTTTTAATGTCTAGAATGTTAACCTTATGAGGCACTGGGTTTGTGTTTGTTAAGAACTTATTTTCATGCATTATTTTGGTTTGTACTTCACATATTAGTTCGATTGTGTAGTTAAACATCAGGTTGTGGGTGCCGTTTGAAGTATCACAGAAAGTAGTGTTTCTTTGTTAGTTGTGATTGCGAGGAGTTGTGTTTACATCAGTTGTGCCAGTGGTTTTGTTTTATTGGCTTTTATGATTTGTAACCACCCGCGGCCCTCGTCGCCTCACTTCACTCCTGATTTGTTTGTTTGCCCGTTAATGTTCATTGAACACACAACCGCTTATTTTGCCTTTTCCATCACCGGCGGTTGTTGCTTCCCTCGTTTCTTTTGTCTATAAACACCTGCAGGGCTGTAACATAAAAACGATTTTTTGTACCCTCAGATGAATATTATTACACAGATGTTGAGATGGAAAACTACATGACATTCAACTACATTCCTAAATATGATGAGTCACCAATGAGAATCTCTGTTGTTCCAGAGAAACGTGCGATGAATAGTGCACACATGTAATGATGGTGATAATGCTTGTGGTGTAGGCACTACATTCTGCATGAAATACTAAAGTACAGGTTTAAGGGAATCCGCCTCCCTCCATTAACATCTGTAATCACGTCACAAGTGAGAAACTGTGTGAATTCTGACCCCTCCACACTGAATGGCTTTGAATAGCAAAGACAGGTATGATGGATGCTTCTAATTACAGTCACGGCACACAATTATATTTTCTTCAACTTTGTGCTGGCAGTTCACGTACAGAGAAGTCTTTCAAAACTTTATTTCTGCAGCTTTCAACGTTACGGGTAACAATTCAATTTTTTGGGGATGATGTAACACTGAGAGAGCCACAAGCTAAAAATATGAGCTGAGAGATGAAGACGCTTAGACAAATCACCACCTTTTGTTCAGCAAGTTTTAAGAGCGCTTATAGCCACTAAAGCATTTGAAAGCATACTGGCTTCCTACAAAACACAAGGCAACATAGAGAAATGGTACAAATGATTTTTGAATGCACTTTACAAATTGCTGCTGTAAAAAAACAAAACAACGGCATATGTCTTCATAAAGTACAACAGACTTCTACACTGTAAAAAGCAGGAGACACTCAGCAGAAATTACATGAACACTGATGTAAACATTACATGGGGCTGAAAAACCAAACATAGCTATTTCATGTTATATACAGATTATATACAGAATTAATAATTTGGTAGAAATAATTACCCTACTTACAGTGTAGTTGACCATGTTAACAAGATATTGATTTTCCCTCATCTAGCAGCTATTCGTCTCATTTTTATACATGTAAGCCATTTTTTACATGTTTCTACACAAACAAATGCACAAGATCCAGGTTTTTGTCAAGACTCTAACATTGAGATACACTTCAGCTTCCTGTTCATGACCAAATCTATAAATATATACATTTTAAAATTCTTTCTGGGCTGGACCATCAGCAACATTTTTAAAGGAATGTGGAATCATCAATTGAATGTACAGTATTTTTCCAAACAGAACGAACAAACAATATGTTTTCATTTGAAATTACATGACATGTCTTTCTAACAAACAGCAACGGAGCGAGTGAACTAGCCCTAACCCTTTTGAGTTCTCAAAATTCTTTTAATATTTCCCTCAGCTAGCATGATTTGTTGTCATTGGTGTATTGTTATATGTCATGCAGGGTCACCATATAGACTTTAATAAGACTGAAACTGTTAGATCAATGGAGTTATTTTAGAATCTGGCATATATGCAGGTTAAAACTCACAGAAATTGAGCGATAGGGAGTTTTTTTTTTATGTTCGCTGAACCATGAACCACTTTAGAACGTTTTCATTGGGAAACAGAAGCAGTCTTGCGTGTGCTTGCTCGTTCACATCAGTTTTGTCCTTCACTATGGTAAACTGCACTGTTTCCTGTGACTTGAGAGCCTTTAGGTTTGAACTGTGGCACTGCAAGAAATGAGATGTTAAACTTCAATGTGTGATTTGCTGAGTTACAGGTTAAGTTTTCATGAGCAGCATCGTAACACTTATGCTGCAGTGACAGTTTCAGCTGATGAGTGCTTTGCCCACCTGCACTTCCTCCACTCAGACGATTCTATATTTAGCTGATGCACCTGTTCGTAGTGGATGTTGATGACAGCTGACGGATGCAGTGACTCAGAACGAGAGACTTGTTCCGTCCACCATGCCACCCTCCCATGTCCTCCAAGACTGACCCCTTAAGTTAAGTTGTAAAATTGGTCTCATTCTTCACCCTCGCTTCCCCATCTTCTGCCTCGGCTTCAACAACCACAACACCATTGCCGAGTGGCGCATCACTCAGGGTGCTGCGGAGTGTCACCCGGGTGACACTGAGAGAGTATTTCCTGGGAGCGACGAGAAGCGGCCGATGGCACATGACCTCCTTGAACATTTCTCTAAAGCGCGTGGACATGAGGTTGTAGAGGATCGGGTTGACGGCTGAGCTGAGGTAGAAAAACACACCGGAGATGATGTGCACATACTGGAAGATCTCCAGGTGGTTTTCGGTCCAGTCATGGATGAAACTCCACATGAGGCGGTCAGTGTGAAAGGGGGCCCAGCAGATTGCAAAAACCACCACGAGCACAACTGGAACAAACAGAAAAAGCAAGAAAAGTCAATGGAAGACACAGTTAGACGTGATTAAAGGCCATTAATGGATGTTCCCTACATGCTCCCTCTGTTCTCTGTCAAATTGTCCATCTGTGGGCTGTCAGTGATGCGGAAAATACCTCTGCACTGAAACCACAGCCTTTGATTTAGTTCTAACACATCAGTATTAAATACATGTTTAGACTCACATGTCAATCAATCAATTAATCACATTTTTAAACAATATTTATTACAATGAAAAAATATGTCTTCTGGTTCCTTACTTATCCTTAACTTGGTTTTTATTTTGCTCTCAGAAAACATCTTCACATACGACACAAAACCCAAGGCTAAATAAAAGGTATGCATGAAGATCAAAAGAGGAGTCTACATTTTCAACTTCTGTCATTTTGGCTTGAAAAGTAATTGTTTTATTTTACTTTAGGGACACATTTATGTCTGAGTTCTTGAATTAAAGAAAGGTATCCAAAAATGAATTTTTAAAGTTTTAAAGATGTGGGGAACAAGTTCTATGCCATTCTGCCAACAAAAGTCAACAGGCTTAGCCAGAGGAAATTTCAAACAGTTATATTACCTTAGCTAGCTTTCTTAACACATCCATAAATAGGGTTCCAACAATCAAGCATCAGATCATTAAAATTCCTAAATATTGTTATTGAACAAAGAACGCAGATAAAGAAGAAAACCATGGTTTTGATAGACAATGACAGTTTGTTACTCACACAACATTTTTGTGACCTGTCGGCGACGTGCCTTCTGCTGCTGTGTGCGGATGTTACAGAAGCTGTCCTGTCCAAAGCCCGTCTTGGCCTCCAGTGCCTGATGCATCTTCTCTCGCTTCAGCTGCAGCCCGATCAGCAGGTAGAGAACGCTGATGATGAGCATGGGCAGAACGAAGAACAGCACAGTGGTCACCTGGATGGTCAGATTGTACATCCACAGTGGTTTCACCAGGGTACAGATTGCGGAGTCAGGGATTTCCACATTTCCGTTCCCAGCTTGACCGATGGAGCGACTGTAAAGGCTGGCGATCCCATGCAGACTGGTGTTTGGAACCGCACACATCACTGACACACCCCACACCGTGAGGATGACCCGTTTGGCGTGAGTGCGTGTCACAACGTACTTTGCGCGCAGCGGGTGCACCACAGCAATGTAGCGCTCCACACTTAGTGCCGTCACGTTCAGGATAGATGCCAGGCATACAGTCTCGAATAGGAAGGTTTTGAAGTAGCAACCTCCCTTCCCCAGGAGAAAGGGGTAGTTGTGCCAAAGCTCATACAGCTCCAGCGGCATGCCAAGCAGCAGCACCAACAGGTCTGACACCGCCAGGCTGAACAGATAGTAGTTTGTTGGCGTCCACATCACCTTGTTGCGTGCAATGACAATGCAGGTCAGCACATTCCCCAAGACGCCCACCAGAAAGATCAGCAGGTAGATGAGACAGACCGGGAGGAACACCGTTGATCGACGAGGACCCAGATATTTTTCCAGGTAGCCTGCCAAGCATGCATCGTCCAGATCGATGCTGCTGCCGTTCATGCCCGGGGTCAGATTGGTACACTTTTCCCCAAGAGGACAAAGCCACCCTCCTTTTTCAGCCATTAGATCAAGAGAACAGTTGGAAGTGGCCATCCTGCTTGATTAGTCACCGTGGAGTCGCAATCTGAGGGAAGGAAACAAAGATTCATCTGTGTTAAATTGGTACAGACTCACTCAAGATTAACGATGGTGGACGGTAATCACATTCACACAAAACTTCAAATTAAACCATCAATTTCTACAGATGAGTGGTTTTCAATCATAGTTATATAGGAATCAAATTTTTGTTAAGGAGCTTGGTGCCATCATCAAATTAGGACAGAGTTGTCTCACATCTTGACAGTCATCATTCTCCATCACATATTTCAACTCTGAATTGGAGTAGCTGTGACAGCTGTTTCTACCAATGAGTTCTGAACATAAGACATGAGTGATTGAAAGATCTTGAATTGCCATCTGTTTCCCGCCCTTTGTTTTGAGCTCAATCCCATCACAAAGTCTGCCTCTGTGATTCAATCTACTCAATCATGCAGATACGTGTTGAAACTGAATGGTGACCTCATGAAAGCCATTATGCTTTACAAATCAACCAACCAGACTAATCTGCCTTGACAAAAGCTACTGTATACTGGGAGGCTATTATTGCTATCTGTCTGTCTGTCTGTCTGTTAGCACATTACTCAAAAGCTATAGAACCAATTTTCATGAAATTTCGTGAAGGGGTGGGGCATGAAACAAAGAATCCAGTCCATTTTGCAGTAGATCTAGATAAACTTCTGGATGCAGGATTATCCTTTTTTTCACCTTATACATGGCAAGAAAGGGCACTAGCCTTAGCGGATGTACACACTCTCTTAACACCATATTATCCGTATTGACACCTATAACGAAGCACTGAAGTTTGCACTTACTGGAGGAGTACATTTTGTAATAGCTGCTCTAATGAATATATTTTGAGGTGCAACAAATGGGATGACTACAAGCAATTTGACAGGGGAGCGTGTTGTCATTCTCCTACAGAAAATAAGTAATTCCCGAACACGGTGAAGAATAAAGCTTCTGAAGAGCCAGATACAGTATATTAATAGGAAGGTGGAGCTGGTGGAGGTCAAAACTGAGAATAACATTCACGTGATAAAAGAATCCAAATAGCAAATGTTGCATTATAAGTTGCTGCATTACAAATGCAGATTGAAAAAATGGATCCCAAATATATGGATAACAAATGTGGGTGCAGCGGTCAGCTAAGTGCAGGAAAGTTCGGTGTTCAAACTAAATAGCCGACATGGACCATTCTGTTTGAAGTTTACATATTCTACCTGTTTCTAAATAGGATTTCTGAATGGGCACCCCGGCTTCCTCCCACAGTCCAAAGCTATGCAGCTTGGATTAATATGACACTCCAAATTGCCCGTAAGTGTAATTTTGTGTGTGAACGGTTATTTGTCTCTCAATGGGGGTTTGTCTCTAAATGTCAGCCCTGTGAAATGCTGGTGACACGTCCAGGCTCCACCACTTTTCTCACCCAATGTCCTGCAGTGCTGAAAGGATAATTGGTTAAGATAATTGACGGATGGATGGATGGAAAACAAATTCATCATGAACCAATGCACCTTCAGCAATATTTGTGGTCACAGTGTCTTTCTCCGTGGTAATAAAGAACCTAGGGCACCTGGTTCAGCAGTATGTCTCATTGACGTGTTTTATTAGCTTGGGAAATTAGAGGTCTATTACCCAGACAACGCCTCATGTATGAGGGCAAGCCTCTATACTCAGGAGAGTTATTTCATTGCTGTATTTGGTCGTTTCAAGGACTTTATGACGGATGAATTATTCACCCTATTTCGGATTGTCTCAGATCTGTCCATCAGTATATTTGTTTCACTGGCTGGAGCATGGTGATATGAGGCCAATACAACCAAAAACCGAGATGAAAGGTCTGCTGTGGTAGGATTTTCTATTATTCTGATTACCTTGACTCTTTGAAGCACAGCAGGAGCAGCTGGCCAGTGGGAGGGGGGTGGGGGGCTCCCACACTTATGTGACTGACCATAATGAACATCTCTGCTGCTTGTTTCTCAGTCGGGAGAGCAACTTTATTTGCGGTACTGTGAGCCCTTGTGCCACTGACTCAGTACATATAATGGACCACGGATGGTAAGTGTAATAGTTTTGTGTGCATGGTGTCACACCCTGCAGGGAGCCAAACCAGTGGCTCGAGGGCTCAGTTTCAGTTTTCTTCCTCTGCCTGGCCTTATTATAAAGTCAGGTGAAAGTCTGAAGAAGTCGAGGTGAGAGCACAGCAGGGGATCCCACCGCTGGATTCACTGAGGCCGAGTGGGGGATGGATTCTACGCGACACGCGACAGAGACAAAAATGAATAAAACAAAGAAAACATATTTTGGGATGAAAAAGTGGAGCCACACATGTAGAAGACACCGACATCTGAATCCTGCGGAGGATCAGTTGCTGCTGTGAGCGTGTTTGAGCAGCCCCATGCTTGTGTGAAGGGCAAACTGCGGAGAAAGTACAGACCCAATTCTCTGGAGATGGTTCGCAGGACAAGTCTGAAAACAACCTTAAACAGACTAATTAACATTTTCCACTATCTTAATTGTTTAATCCTAACCATCAAACTAAATCTACCCCCAGCATAAATGCAAATACAAAAATGTTTAATGGGCTAATGCTTCTATTAGTTTTTAAGGGCGCGTCAACATTACTGGAAAGATGTGCTGGCGCCGCACTTTGACCACCTGGACCAGATCTATCCTGCCAGTCTGGGGATCAAACAGACAAGCTTTCTGTGACCTTTAGGCTGCTGCTTGGGCATTACAGGTGAAGGTGCAAATCAGCAGATTCATATTAATGCCAGCAGTATACTGTTTGTCCTTGAAAGGTACTTTACCTTCGGTTCAAAGAAAAGCAGATCACCAAGCAGTGAGTCATTATATATAAAATCTTTGAAGGCTTTTGAAAGCTCGGGTTGATGGAAAGTAACTTTTACGAAGATGATAATAATTCAGTCTAGAACACTTGGTCCTGATTTAACTATTTATTGCACAAATGAGAATACAGTTATGCTTGGTGCAGAATGCTCCATTCTTTGGATGTTCCCTGGATAAGCCATGCAGCATGCTAACATAAAACAGGGAACACATGCGAAAAAAAACATGCAGTGGGCGTAGCAGGGAAGATACATTTGTTCAAGATAAATACCATTTACCACAAGCATGTTTGGACTCAGTGCTAAAATGTGGAGGCTCGGGTGATGGAGGCAAGTTGCCGGCAGCAGAGCATGTGTGGCAGTGCAGCTGAGCATGGATCAGTGAGGAGGAGTTCATTTAGTGGTTTGTAATTTTATTACATCAAGGAAATTTCATTTTGTTTTACATAAGAAATTCTGGGTGGGATTATTTCCGGCCAAGTCTTTGCATTTGGTCATTCTTCACTTGACGTCAGGGAACACGTTTCATTTAACTTGCAAACTTGTGACATGGAGGTGAAGTGGAAAGATATTTTCAATTTAGAACATGAGAGCTGGATAATGAGAAAAGAAAGGGCTTTCCTGCCAGTTACATATTAATGTCTTCTGATGATGAGAGGCGAAAATTACCACAATGACGTTACCCTACATTTACATATTTCAGTCGGAGGCCTTGTCTGTCTGTGGCTCAGAGTGTCTGTGTTTCATCAGGATGCAGCTCATGTCTGTCAACCCTCTCCATCTTGACAGAAAGTGAGGCAGGGTGGTTGTGTATTGTAAAGCCACATCCAGTGCATTAAAACAAACAGCATACCAGTGACTGTTCCCCTGTGGCTTTGAGTGCAGCCACTGCTGTGCCATAAAGGAGTTCATTTGTCAATAGGATTTTCACATCACAGCGCCCGCTGTCAATCAGCCCAATTGTCACAGCTTATTAGCATTCTGACTGGACGGATTTCAATGAATAAAGTCGCAGGCTTTATTAATACAATGACACTACTGTAATGAATGTTTCAGGAACAGGATCGCTGGTGTATTTGACGCATTAAAGGATAACACATCCTCATGAGCATTCTGCAAGTCACATGTCACAAACATTCCACGTAGAAAATCTCTGTAACTCTGGATTCTTTTGTTTCAATTTGTTCTAAATGAATACACGAACATCCTCTCTTATCTAATCTTATGAATTTTTTCGATTTGCAAGCAATCTTGTTTAAAGGTATTTTCTTTCCAGCTTATATAAATGTTGTTCCTTCCTCAGAGTCATGGCTTGTTTTCACCTAAAATGAGTGAAACGAAGTCCTAACACGAATTGTCCTAAAATCAATGTATTGAAGTGTCAGCCCTGGAAACTATTGTATTCACTCTCCTCACCTGTCAGAAATATCCGAGGTAGGGTAGTTGATTATTCTTTAGTCATCCCGCTGGGGAAATGCATCTTCTGATTTTGAATGAAATGTGCTTCAGCTAGGGGGCTCGCATGATTACATAACTACATGCACTGCACTGGTTAAAACATAGAACATAAATCATACTCCATACAGCTTTTATTAGGTGCACAGCAGCCGTGCATTGCACCGCTCATTACAAACAGTTTTCTGCAGTAAGCCAATCTCGCTCCGATGCAACAACATATCCAGCCTTCAATACTTCACACGCCTTGTGTCTGATCCTGAGCAAACATCTGTTGCCTTGCCCTGAATCTGCTGCCCCGCAGTCTCTGTCCTTGTCCTGAGAGCACCGACATCTCTGTACTTTCCTCCAGAGGCGATGTCATGAATAATCCAAATCACAAGTTCAAATCGTGTGCGTTTGCCTTGAGAGAAGTCAACACAGCAAAATAACTGGAACAGCAGCACAAAAGCTGATACTGCTCCCGATGAGAGTCAACAGTGTTGTGTCCTTGTGGGATGAAATTGGGTTTGAGCGCCGGGTTCTGCAACTGGCGCTGTTGTTCACTTTTTATGTGTAATCAGCAGTAATTGTATGATTGATATTAAGACAGAAGAACTTTGATAACACCGCATCACATTTTATGATCCATCACATAATGAACTCCACAGAACATCCCCGATATCAATATAATTTTCTTTTGTACAGTTTATTTTTGGAAGCAGAAAGAGCCTAGAGATATTTTTTTGGTCACCAGGACAGCAAGTTTCTTTTTTAATAATGTTTAGATGCTTTTATTTCACAGGTAGTCTGATTACACTTACTTGGTGTAAAACAGGCTGCTCCCCCTACAATCCAGTTATACTAAACCTGGCACTGCTTTAACAGAAAGTCACCACTTAGATAAATGAAGGTCACACGAGAAATTAAATTATAGCCTCCGTGTAGTAGTCTAAGCAAATCCCTTTTTTTGCTGGTTACTTGCACAAATACGAATCAACATTGTCCTTGATATTAAATATTTAAGTTCTTATGTAGAAAGTCAAACATGACAATAATCACTAAATCAAGTAAATAATGGCTGTGTACTGATCAACTAAATTCATTCACATTTATTTAAGCTAAGGTGAGTGTTTATTCTAACCTCATTTGTTATCTATTTCAAAAAATGACACAATTTAAAAACTGGAGCATTGACAATAATCTCAAAACGTGGAAATATAAGTTAATGAACTGGTTAATAACATGAAGACATCCACCAGGATCCTTCTATTGTCATTTCTATGTGATATGATGGATTTACAGTGAATTAATCCAGAACCCCTGATATCTAATTTACCAAAGAGTATAAATCGTCTTACCTCTAATGTGCTTCCCTTGCTGTTACTCCCTGGTGTAAACACAGATTAATGTCTTGAGAGGTCGGCAAACAATGAGCTGCTCTCTCAGTCCACTCTGCTCCCTTTCTGACGCTTCCTCTCCTCTAGCAACACTCATGATCACACACTCGCACATTTAGTACAAACACTCTCTCTCTCTCTCTCTCTCTCTCTCTCTCTCTCTCTCTCTCTCTCTCTCTCTCTCTCTCTCTCTCTCTCTCTCTCTTTCGTTCGTCATCTGTCCCTCTTCATCATGCTCCCTCGCCTGCCGCCCTCTCTATACCACACATGTACCTGAAGACATCCAAACCTTCACTTATAACCCTTACAATTCTGCCCACACTTAAATTACAATGACTGTAATGTTAACAGGATAATGACATGCTGCATGAATATTGAGCTTTCAGTCTTCAAGTTTGAATATATATTCATGTATAATGTGTTTCCCACTTTACTCTTGTACTATATATGTAAAGTTGTCTTTGTACCTCGATAGTTCGGCAAGTTCATTTTTCCGATCTGTCGAAGTGACTCCCACAATTTAATGAACAATTATTTTTTATCTCGACATGGGCTGTGGAGATCCTGTGTTATTACTGTAAAACCCTGAAAAGAGAAGAAAGTGAGCCTGACTTGCAGGAGACGGACGGACGGCTGTCAACATTATCTGGTGAGACCATGGTGAGACTTAGTGATCGAGAGCTGTGAAGCATTGCGATGTACTGCAGGGAGCACAAGCCCTGATACAAATTCATGTGGCCCCTATAAGTAGAAGGAGTATTGATAAACTGTCCTGTTGAGACTCTGACCTTGATTATCAGTTTCTGCATCCAAGCTGGCCTTTACCCAAAATAAGGCTCATCACCTAAAAGTGTTCCTCAGAGACAACTTGTGCATGGCCACAGAGGAAGTGTCCAATGTCCTCATCCTTCTCCTGCACTCACTATTTGGGAGCATTGCTTTTAAAACAGCCAGAATCTGAAAGTTGAAGAAAAAAGCATCCTAGACCTCCCTCAGGCTAGGGCCATCTGTCCCCCCCCTCATATTTCCTGTGCTGTTGTGCATGAAGTGGTCACTATTCCGGCTGCGTACAGATCCTCTCGATTATAATGCAAAGGTCTCCTCATCCTCAGTATACCTGGAAAAGATTCTAAATCAGTTCTTCGCTCATTATTAATTCTCTACGGTGTGAACTCGTCCACGTTTTAAAAAAACATTTTAAAACCAAATGAAAAACCTATTTTTTGTGTGCAAATTTAGATAAAAGTATGACATTAACAGGTGGAACTTCTGCAGGTGATATGGTGTCTACTCACAGCAGGAAGGTTCCTGGTTTGAATCCCAGCCTGTGGAGTGCGGCTCCTGTGTGGAGCTTACGTGTTCTCTCTGTGTTTACGTTGGTTCTCTGTGTATACTCTAGCTTCATCTAACCTCACCTTCTCCTCCGGCTCTCCATACATTGACTAAGTTTACAAATGATGATGTTTTAACCAACTTTGAGTTCACACATGTGTCTGATGACACTGTTTGAGTGTGTGAGTGTATGTGTCGGTTCAAGGGAGAAAAATATCGATCAATATGTGATCAGTGTTATTTTTTACCTATTTCAACTGTAAAACGTCAGAGATGTCAGCTGAGAGAGAGAAAGAGAGAGAGAGCAGTGCAGTCAGTGTGTGTGTGTGTGTGTGTGTGTGTGAGCAAGGTTACCTTTGCCTCCAGTTCCAGGATTATCATACAGAAGCTACCCAATTTGTTTATCTTAATCAACCACTGATAACTTTGGCCCTTGACAAACGTGGCCACTATAAGCGGTTTCCACTGTATTTGATTAACCATCAAGATAAACCATACATTAAATCTTCGGAGGCAAAGACTTTCATCAGAGCTTATGTGTTTCTTTTCCTGTTTCAGTTTGTCCTGGACGGACATCATCTCTTTTAGTTTGGTTCATTTTTGGTTCGTCGGTCCAGCCTGTGGTCCGAGGCGCCGTTCTCATCTGTTATTTATGTTCAGTCTCGCCTGAAAAGTTCAATCGAGACTGAAAGCTACAAGACTCTGCAGCGGAGTTTCTACGTCGTGTCCTGCCTCCTGAGTGCTCTACCCAGGCCCCAGCCCACGCCTGAATGTTTCCTTGTCGATGTGAACGCGTCTGACCTGGAAAATCTTTTGTTGCGTCCTTCAAATGTGAGAGGCAAACTTTTGACTTCATCTTTCTGAAACATTTGAAAATAGGAGGTGGTCTGCCATCAGAACAAAACAAATTGGGATGTAATGTAATGTAATGCTCCAATATAAAAACTGCTCGGCATGACAAAAAAAAACAATATCTTCAATCACAACAACAAAATCATTTGTTGCTGTGATTGAAGACATTTATCTCACTTATCGATTTTCTTCTACAGTGAACACGCTGGTCTCTCATCTCCGCCACCTCCTGTCTGTCATTTTCTCTTAATCTCCTCCTCCAGTCCTGTGTCTCTTCCCTAACAGGATGCTGAGGAGCTGTCAGGGTGCTTTCGTGTTGATGCTCACTGATCTGTAAAGGATTTTTTTTTTTTTTATTTAATCAGGAATGAATGAAACGGAGCCTTTGAGTTGTAGATTTGACAAGAAAACATTATTTCTACTTTCCCTGGACGACAGTGGAGATGATGGAATGACTCTTTGCAGCAGGAGCAGTGAACCGTTTCTTCCATCCGTCGGGCTGCAGGCGGCAGAGGAGCTCATATCACGTATTTTTTTCCCCGAAGTTAGATTAAATTTTGAATTGCCAAACTACCTTTTTCAAACCATCCCTCAGGTCCTCTGCATTAACATAAAATCAATCACTTAAATCTGAACTCGTTTCATTATATCTCTAAGTTACTGCAGTCATTTATAAAGTAAACAGGGCAGGGAATTTTTTTCAAGGCGAGATGATTTCATGCAGTTTACCGAAGAACGCATCGCGGAGACTTCTTTAAATCTCTCTCACCGGTACGTGCTGATTACCTGTTGAGTGATCAATCTCACATTGGTAAGGAATTTCATGGTGGGGGTGCATTTGCAAAAGAAACTTTCAGACAGTAATCCAGGTTAAAAAAAAAACAGAGCAGAGGCGGCTGATAAAAGTGAATAATTGAAATAGCACACAGGTATCACACAGCATTTCTGTTTTTCATGAATAATCAATTGGTGCTTAACAGATGTTAACCTGACAGGACTGATGCATGTTAATAAGTGTCCTTTTGCTCTATCTCTCAGAGACACACATACACCCACACACACACATAATCACTTTCACAGCTTTTCATGAGAATTCACACATGGGAGTAATATTGAGCACTTAATCTAAGTACATCACTCACTCGCCACATGACATCTACAGAAGGATGTCCTGCATGTCGAATAATGATTTGTGATTAGTCATTTTTTATTATTACTAATTATAATGACAATGATGGGAGCGAGAAGGTTCTTGGTTCAAATCTTGATCGCCATTTAGACCCAATCGTTTAATCTCTTAGCAATACGTCTGCTCATTATTCAGGCTTTGTCTTATATGAAGAAAGCAGCAGGAGAGTGACTTGGTCACAACCACAGAAATATCTGGTAAGGGTAAGCTTCTGGGCAGATCCTGAAACGCATTATCTTTCCAAGTCAAAGTGTTCTTTGTCGTCTTCAACACCTTCTTCGACACCTCCTTTTCCATCCTGCAATATTTGTTTTATGTTTGCTATTTTTTTCACTTTATAATTGCCCATACTATAAATGTGAGAGTGCTGTTTGTCTCTCTCTATGGAATATGCTGATAACCTGACCAAGGTGTACCTGTACCCCACCTCATATCTGCTGGGATTGGCTTCAGCCCCACACCTTCAAAGAATAAACTGTTAAAACAATGCATAGCTGATAATGATGACATTTGAGCAAGATATTGTAAAAGAATAAAAGGCAATATGAGCCTTGACCGAAATGAAATGTCCATGTTTGCCAATGCTGCTGCTGCTAGCTGCACATCTCTGACCAACCTTCACTGATGAATATTTAAACATTTCAATCGTTCTCTCTCTCTCTCTATATATATATATATATCTATGTTTCTTTTTTATTATTTATTCATCTATTTATAAGATATGAGGGACCAGCTGTAACCTTTGCTCTGTCTTCCAGCATCAAGGCAGGGATCCCATGTCATTCTTAAAAACACTATCCTCTACAAATAAACATTACTGACAGTGAAACATCCACCTTCAAGTCACCCAGTGCAGTAGAGAGGATGCCACACTGAGCTGGGCCGTCAGGTTTCTTGTTTTGTGCACCCATTGCAGCAGTGTAGGCCATGGCTGTTATGACCATGACAGCCTAATGGCTTGTCCTTTCAGTGCAATCCATTATTTCTGACACTGTATACCACATATAAGCTTGCCGAGTCTCCTGAGGGTTAGGGATTACAAGACCACAACAGCTGATGTGTCTGTCGAGAAGTTGACGAGGTAGTTTCACATATATATTCACACTTATAATAGCAAACATTCAGAAGGTCCTCGCTTTGTCGCTGGCACATGCCGGAGTGTCCTTCGGCAAGACAATCAATCCATAATTTGACTTGACGTTTAATTTATCAGCTCAGATGGAGAGCATTAGTGAACAGGCCCCACTTAGTCAATTGGAGAGAGAAAAGTCTGATAAAAAGGACAAATAGAAGCATTGCAGTGGGATAAAGTTCTGGGTGGCTGAAGAAGACGCGATGATGTGAACACGATGGCACATTCTGAGGGTAGATGTTTAGACCACCAGATTTCATGGCAAACATTCAAGTTGAGATTTATTTTAAATAATAAAAAAAAAAATGAATGTTCACCCGGCAGAAGAAAAGTCAAATTATCAACAGATCAGAAGGCGACAAAAGGTGATCTCATATTTGTAGAAATATTTTATTCTGGACTAAAGCTTTGCTGTGAGCATGTCTCGGAATAAAAAGGCATGAACATTATAGCCGGCAGCAACAGGAAATCCAGTCAGGATGCTGCATGGAGTTTACGAAAAGAAAGAGAGGAGAAAAGTTCCACCCTTCAGGAGCAGCACATCACCTGTGCTTTCGTAAATAAACCCAGGATGAGCCAAATGCCTTCTGATGCTCACAGGATCAGACGCATCCCTGTCCATTTCCATTCAGATCCATCGAATCTAAGACTTTGTGTGCGAAAAAAGAAACAACTTTGTGGAATAGATCAATGATTGTTGAATTGATTGTTGATATTAAATAGGCCCGGTATGCATGACTGAACCCATCCAGCAGTCACTGTAACATGTGCCAGAGACCACTGATCTCGAATTACTGGATGATAAATATGCAGCACACTAAAGCTGAGAGTCAACAGTTTCTGTGACAGCTGCCATTTCAGACACATGTTGCTCAGGGGACATTTGATCAAGTCATGAGAGAGGAGTGGTTGGGACTGGCCAAGCGGAAAGCCAAATCATAAATAAGAACAGGATGTCAGATGGAGGCTGCATACAAAATGCATTTGTACTTTATCTCCCGTTCCCTTCTCAGGGGCCACCTTGGGTTCAGTGAAGTTGTATTTATTTCACAAAGGATCACAGTTTAGATCGAGAAAAGCCTTCTGCTCTGCTGTTCTTTGCTCTTTCATCACATCTACGTATCTGATACAACTGATGCTATAGTAGCAACTTCGCTAATCTCTTTACACCACAGATATGCCTGTAGCTGCCAATGGTTCTTCCCTCGTTCGAAGCTGATTGGTCTGAACAACTACGGTTTGGCCACAAGCAAATAGTTTTGGCTGGATGGATTCTCACTTGGGAGAAATCCAGCTTCCCACAAGGTCGCTAATCTGTCATTATGCCTAATAAATCATGTCTGGGATCAAGGGCCCTCCAACATCACAATCATGACTTTCAAAAAGACATGCTTCCACATAGCGTGATATTCAAAGCTTGATGTCTAACAGTAATCATATATGTGGCGATGTTTGCGAGCTAGCTCAGGCGGCCAACTGGAGCTGCACTGCTCCAATCACGTGACATGGCTCACTCTGCAAAGTCCTTTTTATCACACACCCTCCCAATGTGGCGATTTATTTTAAAGCTGCAAAAAACGTCCCATCCATCCCATTGTTTGTTTGTAATAATATCAAGGGGGAGTGATGAAGCTGGAGCCCCAATGCCAAACACTAACCCTGCTGCAATAAACACTTCAAGGTGAGTTATTTGACTGAAATGGCTTTACTGTATAATGTATAAACAAGGAATGTACATTTTATGTTTTGGGAAAAATAGAAGAAAGCGCATGGTTTGACGGTGGCAATACAATATCCAGGCATTGAAAACATGCCAATGTGCAGGAAGCATCATATTTTGTCCCCTCAACTCAAACATACAGCCAGGTCATGAACAAAGTCAGGATTCAGTCATGTGTTTTTGATGAAGCGAAGAATCAAGCCAGTGGCTGGTATATACAGTAAATCAACCAGATTACATTTTCCCTGCACCGTTGCTGTCAGTTCCGGTGATGATTTGTGACAGGTGGTCTGAGATGACTCCATGTTCGAGGCCACTGACCCCAAATGCACACACACACTCAAATCTGCCCATGTCCGATAACTGTAATCTCACAAGATGCACACTCAGACAATATCTTTATAATGCCAAAACAGCATGAAATAAATAATCTATAATGTATAATATGCAAAACATAAGCGACAAATGTTCCCATGGGTGTACCAAGTGGGTGATAAGCTTTAAGTGACTGTTATTGGCTCAAGCTGAGAATTACTGTCAAAAAAATATATTGCCGAAGTCGAAAGTCGATTTTCCTTTTAACAGATGAGAAAATTATCATTAGCTTACTCTATCTTAACGTTTTTAATTGATCTTATTTAAATATCGCTGCCTCTTAATGACCAACAACAGCAAATGAGACAATCAGACACATTTTTGTATAAACTATTCTCCGTGACTGGTCACGGGTTACGCGTGAAGTCAGTGCAACGATTTGAGGAGGGAGAGGAGGCACTACCACTTTTGTCCACAGAGGCGCAAAAATTGACAAAAATCAAAACATCCTTGAAGAACATTCAACAAAGTTGTTGGTGTTGATAATCAAAGTTGAACCAAGTAATACGTGAGTCAAATGAATTCAGCTTGTACAAACCCACTGAGGTCTGTCTGACCTGTAGGGGAAATGCACAGGCTTGTAGAAGCCAGGCCTAATGAAATGTAAAAGTGGCTGAGTAACAGGACTAAAAGCAAATGTCAGAAATAATTACTTCAACTGTCTGCAACTTAAAATAAGACATGAAAATGCAAACCATCTCCTGACTCTGTTGTAGAAAAAATGGAGGATGCAGAAATGTTAGTTGGGCTCAATTGCCTGCACAAACTGTAACTGCAGCCAATTGATACATTCATGAGCGCTTTCAGATCCACTCTGTTCAGTTTGGACCTACTTTTTAGCCCCTTCATTTCTAATGTCAATTAGGCCCTAGCAGTGAGGTGAATCCAGGAGACAGAGGGACAACATGAGCAGGTAATCAGGGGATCCTGAGACAAAGCAGGGCTACAGCACAAGGGGTCAGCCACAAGAACCTGATCCAACAAACTGGACAGGGTGTGGACGAAGCTTGCCATAAAGTGAAGTATGAATCTCCGGAGGGGAGGTGGCGATCTGCCCTGAGCTACTGCAGCAGTTGTGTTGATGATTGCAAGATAAGGGACAAGTGCAGGTAGTGATTGGCGGGGAGAGACAGGAACTGGTGGTCACGGCCGAACGAGTGGCACAAACTGTCAGGGGAAGAAGCAGAGTGGGGTCTACAGCAGCTAGCAGCAGGGTGGATACCACGAGTCTGTTCACAAAGTTAGCTCACTTCTTCTGGAACAATTGAATTAGCTTTTTCCATTAGTCCAAACACAGACATTGGGCAAAACATCAAATAGTCACAATGGCATTTAGGCTCCAGTAACTAACATTTCCTGATATCAGGCAGATGCAAACAATAAGTAGAATTTATATAATGATGTCTCCTCAGGTCAATCCAACTGAACTTTGAGCTGTCAGGACAGGAGGATCTGTTACATTTCAAACAGGACATTTAGATTCAATAATTTCCATGACACCCACGAATTCCGGTCTTTCCCCCGGTCTATTTACAATAATAGTGCAGTAGATCATTTTCAAAATAGGGAGAACTTCAATTCTCCCAGGTTCCAGGATGTGAGAGGGCACTGGCATTGCAGTGGTGTAGTGTTGTTTGGAGAAGTTGGTTTACCTTTAATTACTTATGCAGATTTTGCCTCAATAATCATCAACGTTCCGGGTGATGCAGCGACTTGATGACATCTATCGTCTATGGGACAGAGGTTTCTTGGAACAGTGTACAACCACCATTATAGAATTAACAAGGTTTGACCTGAGTCCGGTGCAAATAAGACTCTATAAATATTATAGTTTGCCAATATTACTATATACAAAAAATCCACTGCATGTTATTAGCATAATTGACAAGGTTCTGCTATTAAAAAGGGCTCAACGTGGTTGATGTCTTCACTTTAAATTGTTATAAAAGAGGTATAATCTCTGTCACCGTCAGCGTCCTCTCTGACGGGGGTGGGGGACATGGGGAGGGCGCGCACTACATTCACTACCGAGGAGGCAGAGCGTAATGACATGTCTGATGACATTTTTGTTTGGGTAGTTGATTGCTTCATGTCTGAATTTCCTTCGAGGCTGAATTTAGATGCGTTTTATAATGAGTTCCTTTAATCAGGAGTCAGGTGAGATTTTGAGCACGAAGACAAACACAGACATCCCTTCCAGGCCTCTATTAGCTTACTCTGATATTGTTGTCCTAACTAACCAATCGGGAAAAATTGGCTTGCAGAACACGAATGATGATGTGCACCACAGGCGATTTAGAGGTGGGTATTCTGCTGATTGAAAAATAAGTTGGTATACCTGCGTTTACCCTGCCCTACACCACTGCTGTGAGGTAATCCCAAATGAATGCAGGACTAAGATCCTGTAGCCCCAAAATAGAACCAATTTTATTTTGTATAGATTTTCGATATAATGGGAAAAAACAACAGACATAGTCAAACTAAATTCGAAATGCTTCTTTCAGTTGTAGTGAAATACCTCTCTTTGGGTATTTGGGCCGTCGAAATTGTGGTTTCACCCGAACACGGAATATCATTGTAAATCAACCAATATCACCACGAGTAGTTAGAAGCTTCTTCATTAGCCAGGATTGACCCTGCTGATCCTCCTTCAAATGATCACTCCACTTAATGTCACTTTCCTTAGATCCTTTAGGGCCTTTGACGACTCTGCCGCAATCGCTTGTAAGATAACAGAAGTTAGATTGATATTTTTACATCCACCAAGGAGGTCATGTGTTTGCCTCAATTGTCTGGTAGTTTGCTAATTTAGGCAAAAACCACTGAACTGAGTGCCACGTAAATTGGTTGAAGGTTTTGGCCTGTGTCAGCGAAAGCATGTATTTTAAAGTCTTTATGTCTTCTTTTAAAAAAAATTCATCGATCTCTAGTCGAATAATTCCGGGATCTTGGTGAAAAAAAGATCAAGCGTGTGTACGGGACCGCGTTTATGATTTTGTGCAGATCCAAATCAACATCTGGATGAAGAAGTGAATTTGGATGTGGTTTCATTAGCGGACAGTTGGGACCTTCTAGTTTCCTTTTCATTCACTTAGTTACATTTGAGTCATTCACAATTGTCGAGCGACCACGGGACTGGGGACAGGAAGTGGAAAGGATTTGGTTTTATTGTGAAATGCCTCTCCGGACATAAATAGTGCGGCTGCAGATTTTTTTGCACTGCACGTTTCCGGTAGTCCAGCGACGTAACGTTTCTTCTGAGCTGCTCTTCTGAGTGTGTGTGGAGCTGCAGGTGAGTACAGATCAAAACACACAACTCAGCTCATCACCAAACATGCGTTACGTCTGTGGATTCAGAAAGATACGCTGCTCTGCTGTAGCATGTTTCATACATGTACCCACTTCCCCCTCCTCTGTTATTACTGCGAGTCACACTTGTGCTCGAAGAGGGGACACGTTGCAATTTGAAACGAGTCACCTCGTGCAAACCCAGCAGGAAAACACCGATCACAATCAAACGTGCAAGAGTGGCGAACGTGTTGGGGTCGGAACTTGTGAAAGGAGCTCAGAACCTTTTCAGGATGATGATGATGATGCTGCAACCAAGTTTAATTTTCAGATTTATTAGCTAGAATAAACTGAGGAAAAGTAGCTATTAAACGTTTCTAGAGTTCAAGATGTCATCTTTTATTTGCTGTTAGGACACGAGAACAGCAACAAACACAAAGCCAACAATAAATAAATCAGTCTCAAAGTCTCAGATTTGCAGATTTGTATTATTTTGTACATAAACTAGTCATTTATCTGTAATAAATAACTCAAACGTAATGGAGTATTCAAATTGTTGGGGGTTAGTACACAGTTTATCTAAATATTTTATTAGTAGAGGGAATTCACAGATGGATCAATTAGCATACAGTCTTTATCACAATCACTCAACAACAGCAATAATAAACATTACTGTAGGGCATGTTAATAATTGGTGACATGCCAGACAGTAATGTTTGTGAACATTTTTATAATTCATTACATGTTATCTATTACTGTGTTGCGAATGATTGCCAAAAAATTAAAATCATTGTTTTTCTAATGGCGCTTTTTCATTTAGCACAATGACAGGGCAACATTCCAAGCCCTGCCTCAGTGAGCCTCAGGCGTCTGAGCTGGTGCAGAGGCTCTTCAGCCTGACGCCATCAGAGGTCCGCCCTCTGCCCAGCTACGATGACCAAAACTTCTACGTGGCCACAGCGGAGGGCGACGAGTACGTCTTGAAGGTAATGAACTCGGAGGACAGCAAGAACCCCAACATGATTGAGGTGCAGACGTACGCCATGTCCTTCCTGCAACAGCACGGGCTTCCTGCCCAAACAGCCCTGCCCACCGCTCCTGGAAAGCTCATGAGTCTGGAAGAAATAGGTATGGGTTCAGTCACGCTGCTCTGCCCTGAGGGAAAATGTCATCTAGCACGCTAGCGATATGTTAGAGATAGTTTTCATGTTTACTTTCAAAATGACATCCTTGTTCTGTAGGTTAGTTAAATCATCTTCTCCAGCACAGTTTCTCACAACACTCAACATTTATGAGGGGCCATTTGCATGCCATTTAGGCATGCAAATGCCTAAATTCCATTTAGGCATGCAGATGGGAAAGACCGGCAACCTTCTTGTTGCGGAACACCCGCTCTATCCCCTAGGCCACGCCCTCCCCTGGCATATGGCATATGGCATATGTAGCCACAAGAACAATTAAAAGTAAATCCAAAGACTTCTGGCTTATCCCTTGAAAAAACTTAAAAAAGAGGCTAAAATGAGGATTACAGGATGGCAATTATGAAATTAGAATTATGTGAGAATAATTATTGCATGAAGAGATC
The DNA here is from genome assembly GCF_949316205.1 of Platichthys flesus. Classification (NCBI taxonomy): domain Eukaryota; kingdom Metazoa; phylum Chordata; class Actinopteri; order Pleuronectiformes; family Pleuronectidae; genus Platichthys; species Platichthys flesus. Next base: position 10,342,413 of record NC_084953.1, on the reverse strand, counting down.
ACATGTATAATTCAAAGTATAGCTATTTGTGATTCCTCTCAAGGTCTAGAAGGGTCTTCAAGGTTCCTCAGTAATGGGAACAGATCTATGGGATACTTAATAAATAAATAAATATATATATATTTTATATTATCCATCATCTATGGGCACGTGCGGACATGCTGACTATGTTAGACGGTAGTTGCTGGATCCCAGAGCACATAAGGTGATGGGCTACTCAACCACCGGAGAAGGTACCCTGACATTTCCTGCCTTAAGGCGAGCAAATACCTTTCACTCTATTATTTACACTACAGGAATGATAGATGTTCCTCTGATCAAGGCTGCAGCACACACATTTACGTCAGAGACTTTTAAGAGGGAGGTAAATGATTGTAATGCTAATCTAATGTGTTTGTTTTGAACTTCGGCAGACTTTGGCAACGGCTGTCAGAGGTTCATGGTGCGGCTGTTGACTTATCTACCTGGCACCACAGTTTCCAAGCTTCATTTAACTCCACAGCTATTGTATGAAATCGGCAGCACAGCAGCCAGAATGGACAAAATCCTGAAAGAGGTATGTTATTCACTTTGATTTTGAAATATCCAATGTTATGTAGATGTAAAATGCTGCAAGACAAAACCCAATCATTGTTTTGTCAGTAGTTCACACGTGATGAACCTACAAACCACATCATTATGCCACTTCACTTTCCCCAATGCCATCGTCTTAGTGTCTTAACTGCTCATCCACCACAAAACAATAAAGCTCTCAACTGACAAATCTTAAATGATATTTTCTTGTCGTGTAGTTTTTTTTTCTTCCCCTTCCATCTCATTCTCAGCGTTACTTTTGATGTTTCCCCCACAACCCCAGATGACACACCCTCACCTCAACGTGCTGCAGAGGGAGGGGTTCAAGTGGAGTCTGTCAAATGTCCCTCTCCTGGAAGGGTACCTCTATGTGTTGGATGGAGACCCTCTTCAGGAAGTTGTAAAGTCTCTCATTCAACAGTACAAGACCTCTGTGGTTGGAAAATACCCTGATTTCCGCAAGTGTGAGTTTGGTATTTACTCATGATACTCCCCACTTTGATCCCTCTATGGCACTGAATACAATAGTCAATAATGTATCTCAATTCACCTAACAAATCCTTTTTTATTTCTCTTTTCTAAGGCATTAACCACGGCGACTTCAATGACCTCAATGTGCTCATGCAGCGTGATGAGACTGACTGCTACAGGATCTCTGGTATCCTTGACTTTGGGGACTTGCACAGCGGCTACTACATCCATGAGTTAGCCATCGCTATCATGTACATGATGATAGAGCACCCTAACCCCATTGAGGTGGGTGGTCCTGTTCTTGCAGGCTGGGAAAGTGTCCTCCCGCTCAATGAAGCAGAGAAAGAGTGTCTCTATGTGCTGGTGATGTGCCGCTTCTGCCAGTCTTTGCTGCTTGCTCGTTACTCCGTGACCTTGCAGCCAGAAAATGAAGAGTATTTGATGATAACATCCAGAAAGGGTGTCAGAATTCTCTGTGAACTCCTGGAGCTCGGAAAGAAGCAGGTCGAGAAGGCCTGGTTCCAAAGTGCTGCTCAGTTTGCTGACAAAAAGTAAGCAATGTGCGAAGGAAGCCATTCAAAAATGTCTAAGCACCATAAGTTGATTCCACTGAAGCGTTTGCGCAAGTGAATGCATTCTAAAAGCAGAAGTTAAAACAATAGATTAGAATAAGTGAGACAACTTGAATATAGAACTGATTTGTTTTCAACAGAAACCAAACTAGAATAATATTGCACATTGCACACACATATATATATCAGTACCCTAAACGTGCCTGCTTTTTTTTCATCAAGATCCATGAATTATTTTCTGACAAATCAATCCTTCAAATGAAGAGTAAAACACAACCTCCTTGTTGGACATAGACATACATGACCTAAACATAAATACTGAAGTGAGTCTGAGTTAGAGATGAGTAGATTAACAAAAACTGCAATAGGAAGTATCGATACTGTATGTTAACAATAGATTATATACTGTAAAAGTAGCCAGCAACCGAACCCATAGATTGCGATTACTAAAGCATTTAGGGGAAAGTAGTGAATAGGGATGTATAGGATATAACTGCAGAAGCAACTCAAACCTAACCATAGAGACAGTCCCGGTATCTTAAAGGTACAATATGTAGAATGTAGTGACATCTAGTGGCGAAGTTGCATGTTGCAGCTAAATACCTGACCCTGACCTTACAAACATGAAAGAGAACCTGTGGAGGACCTGTAGTGGACCTGAAAAACAAGGAGGCCTCTGTCTAGAGGACCCGCTCCAGATGTAGACAAAAGAAGCCGGTGCTGCTAAACACAACTGAGCCTCGTTTTTTTTTTCTCCAAAATAATATAATAATAATATATAAAAAACATCATGTTAAACAACAACTTAACCACATCTATATAAAACTTAGGTCTGACAGGTTTTGCCAGATGTAACTCAAAACTATCAAACAAGGCACCGAGTCGAGAAACCTTCATACAAATAACCAGTAACTCACATACAACCTTAGCACCAGCCTACGGGTTTGTGTTTAGAAAGATGAGCATGTTAACAAATCCCCGAGGTCAGACTCAAACGCAGCCTGGTGACTGTCAGTCCAGCTGCCGAAAAAACTCGCTCTCAGGGGACTGACGTCCCTGTGATACACAGGTAGCTCCGTGCTAACTTGGCTAGCCTGGCCGCGGCTCTGTTTTTTGCGCTCCCCTCGTCCGTGTCAGATAACCAGGCTCCTCGTCTCCCCTAGTCTCTGGGATAGCTTCGCAGTATTGGCAGTGAACCAAGTCATTTTTTAACTCAAAATGGTCCCACTCTACACTTCGCCGTTACCTCTTAATGTTTACTTTGGAAATGGAAATACATGTTAACTCCCAGCCAGTCGCAGGTAACCTGTGGCGTTTTTTTCAAACACTGCCCCCCGTGGTCAAATGTGTAATTAGTGAATTTCTCGATGAAAGAATAATTTCCTCGACGAAATTCTTAATGATCAATTAATTGATCGTCGATTAATTATGCCCATCCCTAGTGAAAACCTCACTAAGATTGAAGTATACTAAACATATGCCGATAGATCCTTTTCGCCTAAATCTTACTCACTGTAACCTTAAAGAAACATGTTCAGGAAGTGCCCAAGGTCTTTAGGGTTTATACATTTCAATGGACTTGGGTTTATACATTTCTATGTACTTGGGTTTATACATTTCTATTCACTTGGGTTTATACATTTCTATGTACTTGGGATTATACATTTCTATTCACTTGGGTTTATACATTTCTATGCACTTGGGATTATATATTTCTATGTACTTGGGTTTATACATTTCTATGTACTTGGGATTATACATTTCTATGTACTTGGGTTTATACATTTCTATGTACAGTATTAATATGTCATATAAAGATATGCACAGGAATCAAACAGTCAACAGAAACAACTCCTCTACAACAAAACTTTAGCCTTCAGAACAAATCCAAAGATCTCCATAAACAAGAGCATTTCTTACAGTTTTTGATATTTTTAGTTACAATTAAATGCAATAACTTTACCTGTTTCTCACCATGAACTGAACTGCAAACTGAAAAACTTGAGATTGTCAATTTCAATCTTTGTTTCCAATCTGTGTATATATAAAGTAGTGCGGATATTGCCGTACGGATATTCTCAAGTGATTGTATCAGTGATTATTTAAATTCTAAAAAAGAATCATGATGAATAATCTGAAAAGTGTAAACATGTTTGAAGTGAGATGGATGTGAATTATGATGAAATATCCTGTGTAGAATCACTGTTGTTGAGATTTTTGGACTTTTGGATTTTTCAATCGTCCAAAAAAAAATTCAATCCAAGAACGTTGTGATTAAAACTAATAGCATTATATGGACAGATTTCTTTTTGCTTTTTTCGCACTTGAATCATTGAACTTTTTATAGCTCATAGCTGCTGCAAATATTAAATAAAGTATACCACCTGCATTCAAAGTAAAGAGCTCCTAGACTTACTGTTTGAAATCTCACCGTGCAAAAAGTTCTTTTTGAATTTGCCATTAGCCTCTTCTCCGTGATGTCAAACCACTCTTGTTGGTTCTATTATTAAATTAACACTGCTGCAAAAGTATGTTAAAGCTATTAATCATTTCCACATGTGAATAATGCAGCAAATAAACAAAGAATGATGTAGTATTTAAGTTGTGGCTTATTCTGTTAATGTATGTGTGTGTGTCACTATATGTGTGACAGTGCTGAGTCACCAGTGTTATACTTACTCATCTACAACCGTCTCATTCATAAATAACTGAAGTCCTGCACTGAGAACAGTTCTAACACTCCTGTTCTTATCTTTGTCTGTTGAACAGTAGATTCCTCTGTACAACGTTTAACCCTACATGATAAACCTGTTACTACACTTGTAAAACAAATGAGTTGACCTTTGAACTTCAAAGCCCCCCTGGTATCAGGTGAAGAAGAAAAAATCCGTTCCCTCAGTTTAACAAACCATTCCTTCAGTTTAACTAATCCGTGCCTTCGGTTTAATACGGGTGTGGCTTTTCTGCTAAACAGTAAATATGTTGTTGCTGCAATTTTTACCTGAAACCTTTCTACAGACAAGCACGAACAGCGATTGCGACCGCTACTGCCAGGTAATGTTAACCATGTCCAGTTTATCAATTTAAAAATCCTGTATTTTGTTTAAATAACATTTCTCAGTTAAACATGGCACAATATAGCATCAATAAACTGGACTTAGTTAACATCACGTGGCAGAGGAAGTCGCAGTCGTGCTCCTTTGTAGGATGGTTTCAGGTCAGAAAATGTAGCAACAGCCTATTTCCTGTTTCCAATCCTACACATTATTATCTAGTTCTTATAGAATGAATATATAAGTAAGAATGGAAGTGATCTGATAACCTTAATTATCTCTTTGGCATAAAACACTGTTTAAGGTCATGAAAATAATTCCTGAATGTGCCTCTGAATACCCCATTTAATTGGATCAAAGCCTCCGACCCCATCCTTCACCCAAGTGTGGTGCAATTGGATTTGTAGTTTTTAACTTAATCCAGTTGACAAATAAACAAACAAACAAACAAAAAAACAGGTTGAAAAATCATGGTAACCTCCATGGTGGGGGTTATTAACCACGTTGGGGGCTGTAGCTGACATTAAAAAAAAATATGACGGTTGATGACATGTGTCTCCACTATGGCCATTCGAGGGTGCAATTCTCTGAAACCTACAATCTGATGACAAAAACAAGGAACGATGATGGCAACTCTGTCACAACAACCCAGCATATGAAGGCAAATATGTGACATTAAAACCCATTCTGCAGCTGAGGGTGTGTCAGTGACATTTGACAGTAACTAGGTAGCGTGGAGTGTTTCTCAATAGCAACATGACGCAACTGCTTACTTTAGGATCACAGATTTCAGTTTTAGGTTTGGGAACCTTTTTGATCCTGTTCCAACGCACTAATACGACAAAGATGTCATCCATGGTTGTACAAACTGCTCTAATCGAACAAAATCCCAAGGACAACATCACATTAAGCCAATCCAAACCAGTAAGATGGCTGTGTGTGCTCAGACAACAATACTTGGAGCAATCCAGCAAATCTCTCAACAAATAGAGAAATCCCTCAAAGCTGCAGGATGGCAATGCATTTTTGGAAAGTATAAAACAGGGAAACTGAACGTGCTCTCAGACGTTCAGAAGAGATTGTTTGTGTACACATACATGTCAGATTTCTTTTCAAATGGAATGTGTCCAAATAAAACAAGTAACATAACTTTCTCACTTTTAAGATCTTGATATTTTAGAGTATATCTGTAGGATGGCTTCATCGAGGAATTTCTGATATTCCGTATGTATATTTAATAGGATTCCTATCAAACGTTTACTTGTGCATTCTTTTCTTTAAGACTGTGCTTCAAAACTGTATTCATTAAAGTGTTTTTTTACTTTGTAGTGAAGTTTATCTATTCAATTCTGGATACAATTAGATGTAACACTGCCCTCTTGGTGGTTCTCAGACCCTCATACATCCCCTTGAGGTGGCTTTGCCTTCACTTCAGAGGCAGATGCAGAACGATTTTTATTCAAATGTATATTATCAGGTCACATTGTCCCTGTGTGTGAGGAGTTCAAGCAGGCATCTTTGTTGCACAATTTCTGTCTCGCCCCCACATCATTCACCTGGAGGCCGATATGTGACACTTATCTGCTCTCATCCAACAACATTTCTCTCTTCAAGTGACAAATGTTCTGGCAGGAAACAGCCAAAAGACATGCAGGAGACACGCTGTCTATCATGTAAAAACTTTTTATGATCCCTGGATATGATGGTGCTTGTGCAAAATGTTCCATGGCATGAAAAGTCAACACTGAACTTATGGTAAAGATGATTATAGGGAACCTTCTGATGTGCCAGGTAACGTACAGCATTAAATCCCTGGATTGCACAGCAGCTACTCAAAGTTAGACACTTACAACATTCCGCTGCTAGAGCTCTAAGTGCACGACCTGAGGAATCTGACAATCATGCGAGAGGCGTGCGTAAGTTTGCATCTCTTCTTGGGAAAAAAAACTTCTGAGAAACTACAGCAAAGATTGTTCAAGGCTGACTACCTAAACCTGGAGAACCAGCTGATAGTTGCATCATCCTCATCATCATCATCATCATCATCACAACGACCATCTGACATAAAAGGCCTCACCAGAGAGCAGCAGCCATTGCATATGAGAGAGGAGTGTGTTCAGTAGACTGATGGGATTGTTGATAAAGCACCCCCATCCCTAAAAGCCTTAAAGATAATTACATGTTTCAACCCCCAAAACAACCGATCAGAAAACATTTGGTTCTGGGTGTAGCCGTCTGTTTTTAACTGGCTTGAAAACTTGATCTCTCAGAGTACTGCCACAGTCTTGCACATCTTAATGCAGAAGATGATGGGTAAGTGCTTATTTTTTCTCTTCAGTAAAATTAAGCAGTGTTGCTGCTGAGTCTTCCCGAGATTGTCGATGTTTGCTGTGCTCCTAAAGTGCTGCACACGGCTGCAGAGACGTTGGAACAACCGCCCCACACGACATTTAGACCTCAAATGTGTGTTGCATGTGTTTATATGTATGAATATTACCAATTAGAAAGAGTGTGGATCATTCGCTTAGTACTATTTATTACAAACTGTAAAGCTGTGACTCATCACTGTGAGATACACTCTCGGGTAGGACGGCCTTTATACAGGGTGATTCTGCTTGGGCCTGCTCCCTCGTTATCTGTGTGTCTGTGTTGTGCAAAAAATGCTTTGGGAATTTGTTCCCTGTTCCAATTGTTTACACAGAAATTTGGGGAAATGCTTTTGCTTAGTCTGCGACTGCAGCATGGAATTTATTGCAGAAGGACTTGAAACTAAGTGACAGAATGTCACTCACTGCCTTCAAAACCAGTATGGAAGCAGATTCTAGAAGATGTGGTTGTTTTTAACTTACCTGGTTGGGTGTTTCATCTGTTGTGGAAGTTTCCTGAAAAAGCAGGTGAGAGGAGAACTCGGGCAGCAGCTGATGTCTTATGCAGAAGGTTTTAATGTAAACTTGATGCATCAAGGAGACCAGAAGGTGGAACAATATTCAAACACTGACCCAGTAACATGAGCAACTGTCACCCCCGAGTCTGAAGATGTCTCCCACAGCAGCCCAGTATATCTTCCTCTGCTTGCGTCACCCATTCCAACAGCACATCCATGAATGGCTAAAATTGCTGTCACTCTCCATGTTACATGTAGGTGTTCGCATCCTATTGGATAGTTCAGACTAAAGTATGCATTCCTAAAACACAATGTATCCTTACGTGTTGCCACTGGTTGAAATACCATATTATCTGTGGAATTAGACAGGCACTATTATCCTGTACAGATATGATGTGTAATATACAATACAAATACTATATAGTGGCATATACAGTAATGTGTGAGGATGGTCAAATCTTTTTCTTCTAACCTCTGACTCTGCAACGTCTCATTCAACCCGTTCTTCAGGTCTATGAATCCTGTGTGACTGACAAACTGAACAATGTGCTTTGATGTGAGCTTCAGCTTCACAGTCTGGCAAGACTCCTCTGACTCTCTCACCATTTGTGTTAAATTGTGTTGTGTGTTGTTACTGTTTTGTGCATAAATCCCACAGCTGCCGATCCAAGGCCGTCGCTCACCCCCCAGCAAGCAAGGCAAGTGACGCAGCAGCTTTATGGAGTGACTGTGACGGAGATCAGCCCCCTGCCAAGTTACATGGACCAGAACTACCTCGTGGAGGATAAGGACGGCTCCAAGTACGTCCTAAAGATCATGAACTCAAAAGAGAGTGAGGAGACGACCCTGCTGGAGTTGCAGACGCTCGCCATGTCCTTTCTACAACAGCATGGATTTCCTACGCAGACGACGGTGTCCACCACCACAGGGCAGCTGATGAGTATGGAGGAAATAGGTAACATTTCACTAAAATGAAAACATAACTTATTTAACTATCACTGACCATGAATAGTTTCACGTGTGAGTCAATCTTATCTTACTGTGCCAAGTGACAAAATACCACCCAAATATTTAAAAAGAAACAGGGATTTGTGTTGGGAGAGGCGGTGGTTTGTGTTGGGAGAGGCGGTGGTTTAGTGGCAGAAACTTGGACTATGGGCAGAGAAGGTCTCTGGTTTGTCTCTGGTTCGACTCCACGGAGAGACAACAAAAGACGAACCTGGATTGATCTGTCCAAAAATCCAAGAGTCTCCCTACCCTGTCTAGTGCCCCTGAGCAAGGCACCTTACTCCCCCAACATCTGCTCCCCGAGCGCCGTACATGGTCGCTCACTGCTCTGTGTGTCCTGCACCAGATGAGTAAAAAGCAGAGATTAAATTTCCCTACCTGCATGAGTGTGCCTTTGCATGTCTGTGAATGTGTTTGGGATGAATAAATGGGTCTTAAACTGATCTTAATCTGTTACATAACGTTTCACTTTGAGGCAATTGCAGTTTTTGGACTTGGCTAACAAAGAAAACTATATCATCTTAATGTTATGGGTAAAACATCCCAAAGTCGCAATTGAGTCTCCCCTAGAAAAATAAGTTCTTTTATTAGGGGCTCAACCTGCTAAATATTCTTATCATGACAAAGTTAAAATGTGGTTTCAATCTGATTTGGTCATCTGGTATTTATGAGAAAAATGAAACTTGTGGAGACTGGTCTGCCACTCCACCAGAAAGCAAGGAAGTTCTCAAAACTGGACCCTCAAATTTGTATTTGAATGAATTGAAGCCAAACCAAATTTTTTGATAGTAGTCTACCTGACTCTGTTCCTGAGGTATAGGTCCCATTTCAAAGTGGAGGATCAAAGTAATCACTGTTGTTTCTTGACCGAGATTGAACGAAGATAATATTTGTTGTGTGTTGGCTTGTGATACGGGAAGCACAGTGCCAGATAAATCTCTGATGATAGCTTAGGGGCACTGTAAACCACAGGTAGGCTGGAGCAGGAGCTCCTTAGTGATTGAGAAATCGGAAAGCTGGTACGTCTATCTTTTTGTGATTTGCAATGCTATGCACTGCTATGAAATATGTGCAATACTGTTCACTCAGCAGTAGATAGACAGAATGAAGTAGAAACGAAAATACTAAGAGACAACTAGTAAAAATAAAAGACATAATAAAAATCCAGGGAATATATGGGAGTATATATAATATACACCTTTCAATTGGGAAATATGTTTTGTTGAATAATGTAATTAAGTCAAGTGCAGTGGCACAGGATAACTGAGGTTTATTTTTATATTAGTATAATGAGATATTGAAATAGATGCATCAATATATGTATATATAGACTGTTATAGGTATATATGTATGGTGTACAAAATAATCTATGTTTGTGTATAACTATATAAAGACGTATGTTTATATATATATATAAATAAATAGGTATAAATGTATTTTATATGATATATATATTATATATTGTTTAAATAGTGCATATTGTTTTTTAAATAGTTGCCTGTATAGTGTTTTTTATGTATTTATGTTGTATTGTCCTTATCTTATCTTATGTGACCTTATCTTAATCCTTAATTGCACTTTTCTTGGAGCAAAACACTGAACTTTGACAGCAATGCTCTGGTTCTGAACTGACTGTGTTTTTCTATCCACCCTTTCGCCCTCAGACTGCGGACAAGGTGCTCAAACCTACTGTGTGAGGTTGTTGACCTACCTCCCTGGGGAGATGGTCTCAAGGTCTCCAGTCACGAAACACGATTTTTATAATCTGGGCAAGTTGGCTGCAACCCTGAATAAGACGTTGCTCCAGGTACCTGTTAACCTCAGATCCCTTTGTTGGCTGATGCAGGAGGACTTTCTCCTCAACTTTTGAAGTCTGTCTGTCATTGGTTGCCGGGTTAAACAGTGGGAATTAAGGGGTTTCACTAAAGAGGAAAAAACAACAACTGCATGCTGTGCCTGAAACCAAAGCTATTATAGCGGTGAGACTGAACCAAAACAGAGTTGTGGACTGTTAAACCTCAAAAATAAAAAAGGAACTTCAGAGTCTGGAGATGCTTCTCATCGGGTTCTTCTCTGCAAGACTTTTCTTTCACAAAACTCAATAAAAATACCCCTTAGAATTACAGCTGCACATAATAACATTTCTTTGACATACGGCTAACGGCTCAGTGGTGATTAACTGAGGGTCTGGATCTGCTAACATGAAGTCAAACCTGTTTTCAGGGCTCATAATGTCTAATGTATGTGCAAATTTCAACTTGTAGAGTTCTGCCCCAATGTTGCCAAAACAGTTAAACAGTTCAAACTTTTCAGCTTTCATCTCCAAACCTGGATCTGTTACAAAGGGACGATGAACCGTGGCATATGGAAAACGTTCCTCTTGTGACGGGCTACCTGTCAGTGATGGATGGAGATCCCCTGCAGGATGTGATCGGATCAGTCATCCAACAGTTTCAATCACATGTGCAGCCCAAAATGAGCAATTTCCATAAAGGTAACAAGTCAACATTGATTATGTGCTGTGATGTTTTTCTTTGCTGTGAAACCCTGTTAGCGATTTTTTCTTATTTTATTAAATTACCTTTGTGTACATGTAAACAGTGTGAATGCTAATCCAGGCCAAATTACCTAGAAATTAAGTTTTTATTGAAATGAGGATTAGCATTACTGAAAATATCTCATTCCTCGATATAAGTCAATTTGTTACCGGAATATATTGACTCGATGCAAATTTCCTACATGTTTCCATTCTATGCTGAAGATTGCAAAGCGTTACCCAAATAATGAAATATATTCTGTTGTTGTTTATTGATATTCAATTGTTATTTTCAATAAAATACAGTTTATCATCCTATTGGACAGCCCTACATAGTTAACATTTGTTTTGCTTTAACCATAACCACAGTACAAATGTAGCTTTAATTACAAAATTTTATTAAAGCTACCTTAATTAAGTATTTATTAATCTGAGGTTTTAAACAATAGTTTAACAATATTACCCTGACCTCAACAATACTGCAGCTGCATCGTGCAGATATTACAGAAAGACGGGTTTCACAGAAAATGGTCTATTGTTGATACAGTTATATTACAGTGTAAATTTAATTATTCATTTCTTTATTTTAGTTTGACTGATTAGCAAAGAGAAAAAAAAGTGAAATGTCTTTACAATTGCAAAAGGTCCCATAAACTGGAGCCTATATAAAGATGGAGGAAGTGTCTTCACTTCCTCTAAGTGGTGTAGATTAAGCAGTGGTGATTGCAGAGTTGAGCTATAAGGTCCCGCCAATATTTGGCACTTATATTGTTAGTCTCATCTGTCGGTCATAACATATTGAATTAAAACAAAATCTTTTATATATATTTTTTATAAGGAACCGTCTCAGTTTTTTTTTTTCATGTGGACTTTAAATTTCTAGTTTGGTCCATGTCCCATCCTGTAATATAGAGGAGGGGCATTTTTACATTTCTGCAGCCAGCCACCAGGGGGTGATCAAGATGATTTGGCTTCCCTTATGGGAGGATGTCATGTAATCAATCTTTATAGTTTTACAATAGAGACAGGCCCTTTGTGTGAGGAGGCTGCTACTAATCTCTTTCGAGCAACCTTGAGAAAATAATGGCCACACTTCATTTAAAGTTCCAAGTCTTTGTCTTTAAACAGGGATAATACACGGGGACCTGAGTGACCAGAACATCATTGTCACACCACTACCCAATGGGCACCATGAGGTGTCAGGCATCCTGGATTTTTCATTACTCAAGATCGGATGCCACGTGTACGATCTGGCAATAATGATCATGTACATGATGCTGGAGAACCCCAGTCCCTTGGATGTAGGTGGCGCCCTGTTAGCCGGCTGGGAGAGCGTCATGCTGCTCAACAGTGATGAGAGGGACTGCCTCTACCTGATGGTGCTCGGTCGGCTGTGCCAGTCTTTGGTTTATGGCAGGCACAATATCAACAAATACCCCGGCAACAAGGAATACCTATTGACCACAGCCAAGAGTGGGACTCAGATATTAAACAAACTCTGGGAGCTGGGCAAGAAAGAAGTGGAGAAAAAGTGGTTCACAGACGCCAGCACATTCAAACAAGAAATCAATGTGTCTCCGTGAATTAGCATGGAGGTTTAAATCCTTACAGTAAAAGGGAAAGGGACGATGAACTGTGGGAAATGCTAAATGTTCCTGTCGTCTTGATACCCTGCTTGTTGTCCTTGGTTTTCTTTAATACAATATGTTGACAATAGCATGGTTAAGGGTTCTTGACAACACACATAAAATAAATAATCTCTACTTTCAGTGGATTGTGGATGTTTTATTCAACATATTTGGTGCGTAAGAAAACATTTCTTGGTTTATTAAATCCCAAACATTTGGAAAACCATCTACTTCCATATAGTGCTTCAGAATACCCTGGGGTTTTGATTGGGTTATTGACTGATTTCGGGTGTGACAAATCATTTTGTGATAATACAATTTCACGTGTTATAGTGTTAATTGTGGCAGCGGTTGGGGTTTGGCAGAACCAGGCATTAACACAGAGTGGTCTGTTACATTAGGCTTTACAAGTAATTGTTTAGAAAAGATTCCTAAGAGTCAATATAGACAGCCATACTTGTAATTTGTTTTTAAGCTAAATCCATAAAATATAGATTTACATGAAGTCGCAGCTAAAATTATAAAAGTGCAACATCTGTGAGACGGAGGTGAGCGAGGGAACTTCGTGCTCCCCTCATCATCTCTGTTATTTCTGCTGCTGATCATGTTGTTGTGCCCCAGATAAAACTTTTCCTTTGAGTTTTGAAAACATATTACAAGGTTATAAATTGCACAATTGTATTCATAATCATTTATATTTATTTATATTTATATAATTGGCCTTTTCCTGAACATTCCATAAAGAAAGCTGGTGAAAGAAAAAGGTTGAACACTAGATGGAGACATCCAACCACTTATCCAGCTGCACATGTTGCATAAAAGGCTCCTTAAAAAACCTGTCAAGTCCTATGAGTGGTTAGAGAAGACTGAGCTGTGGAGGGGCCTCATATCTCGTGAGAATGCAGTGAAACATTTGCAATTTGTGACTTTACAGTAAGTGCTCCGAATGTGAAAATGTTTCCATCTTTACCCAAAACTAAATCATTTCTAAATGTAAGATAAACATTGTGGTGTGAATTGGAAGGTGTTTAAAGAGCATGAACAGATCGAAAGAGGGGTAGAATCTATGACGAATCCATGGTTCAAGGAAGTTAATTCTAATATTGATCCCATCATTTTGAGTAAAGAAGAAAGAATAAAAAATTCACAAGACGCTCAGATGAAACAGTCAAAAACGAGAGGATTATTTTTCCTAAACTGGATCTCACCTCACAAGTGCTGCTGTGCTCCAGACACCTCAGCCAGAGCTTGGTGTCAACACCACACACACACACACACACACACCGTCTACCTTTGTATATTTCAACCTCCCACCTCAAAGGCACCATCTGCCCTCCAGCCCTGCTGCAGCTCTTGATATGTAACCTCCAGTCATGCAGAAAAAGAAATCACAGTGTGCGTCTGCCTGCATTCACGTTTGTTCTCCGTCTGTTTCCCCTGAAGCCGGCGTCGGAGCACAGCGAGCCCAGAGAGGCACCGATCTGAACCATCCCACAGTTTCCCTTACCACAGATGAAACAGAAATGGCAACACTCAAAGGACTTAGCTTGATCCACCAACCCCACTTATCAGCGCCATTAATCCTCTTGGCATTTCCAAACGGAGCACCGGGGTCTACACTGCACCTTTTTGAATATGCAGCACTGAAATTTAAATCACACTCCAAAGACCACCGATCTGCATGCCTTCAACGGCAGAGTTAAGTGCTTTAAAAATAAATGCTGCACACATTGTTTAGTCTCTGGAATGACTTTAGGTCTGAATATTCTTCCAGCTCTGTTCAAACAAAGGAAACATTGTGGTACAGTGAAAAACAAAGATCTCAGTTACTTGTGTTTTGATGGGTTATTGATAATTCACACCTTTTTTGTATTTTACAAAAGACACAACATCTCCAGACGCTGTCGGGTGTGCACACTGCGTCCACTCGCCAATCACAAGTATCTGAAACGACGAGCTCAGCGTTCCTGATTTCCATTTAAGTATATTTTCTGTTACTGTGGTTCAGCTCCTCAGGGTCGTTCGTCTGATGTTGTTGGACTTTACAACCGTGAAGGGTTCCAAGCATTACCGCAGTCTTCACCAATCATTGACGGGGTTACTGAAAAGCCAGGATACACTTTAACTATGCAAATACTGGCTTGGAAAAGCTTGAAAAAAAAACTAATTTCATTACAAACTAGAATGTGACTGAGTAGAGCACTCGCCTCCTCCAAGGCTGGGAAACCACAGTTCAACTCACCAGATACATCATTTTTTAATCTGCACCAAATTGCAGAAATAAATCAGTCCTATAAACAGGCTCGATTTTTTTTTTTACCATGAATTACTTTTTGAAAGATCAGCAAACTCATGTAAAAAAAGAAAGTGAATAGGAAAAATCCAGATCTGCCCCGGCCCCCCACAAAGGTTCATGGAACTCGGTTGAGTATAGAAACCAACACACGTAATTAACGCCATCGGCAATTATAATGACATAGTAAATTAAGTGAGGTTTATTTATATAGCACATTTCACAGAGTCACAAAGGGCAATAAAAGGTTCTTAAGAGTTTTACAAGCTCATGAGAAAATGCAAAACAGAAAACAATACAGAGTCCAGTAAAGAGGGAGGAGGGACACACATCCAATTAGAGCCCTTGATCAGTGGCACCACAAATTCAAAATGCCCAATACTATCTTAAACATGCATTTTAGTATTGTCCCCCCCCCTTCATCAACTGAGAATGAAAAAAAACATCAACCCACCTCTTCTTCTTCCTCTTCCTCTTCCTCTTCCTCTTCCTCTTCCTCTTCCTCTTCCTCTTCCTCCTCCTCCTCTGCCGTGCCTCTTTATTTCATTGAAAACAACTGTTGGTCTCTGTCTTTAATATGGATTCATCCCAGAGCTGTGGCGGCGGTGCCAAGCCTTCACCGCTGCCAAGCTGAACCGTCCGGACTAATTCACCTCATGGATCCCTGACAGACGCTTGTGTTCTGCATATTAGGCCCGGACCACGCCGAGTGGCCAAGATGTCACTGTTTGATACCAGGCTAATGGGTCTCTCTCTCTCTCTGTTAACAGAGATGTCTCTCATCCATTATGTTAGTCGACAGTTTGCTGAGGTCCTAAACAGGTTTACACAAACAAATGTGCGTCCATTACTTAATTGTGTAGCCGATGCAGCGTGCAGGGGCCTGACATTTATCGTCGGCCGTTGCTTTCTGAGACTGATTGAATCATACACATTTATCGTGCTGAGAACGTGGCCTTTATTCTTCTAATTCAGTGGCAGCATTTGCATTCCAAAGAGAGAACAACTGAAGGTTGGATTCACCTCGAAAGTGTGGCAACTTTCTCAAAGATGCATAATCACAACGGCATCCAGCCGGCAGAATCATGCAAAAACAAAAGGGACGCTCCGCACAGTCAGGAGGAAATCTGGAGACCAGACAGAGGCTTCAATTAGTAAGCGGCTGCCGTCGCTCGGCGGGTTCTTCAGTCTTATCAGTTTGTTTCAGAAAGGTCTGGGCTCTGCAGACGGATGCTGGAATCGGTCGTCTATCGCAAACCGTTCCCCATCGGACCTACAAAGCTCACAGACGGGAGAGCAGAGGGAAGGCGTCAGCGGGAATTCATTAAAGGCCTTCGCACAGCATCACGTGCCGCTTTTCAGTGGACGCCTCCACATCTGCGGCAGCAGGCGTCATGGTGGCCTATCTGCAGCGAACAGGTGAGAAGCACAGTGGCCTCTGAGAGCTCCAACATCAGGGAGGGGCACGGAGAGGGCGGCTAATCGATTAGACAGACTGGATTTACTGAGGCACAGGGAGACTGTGCAGGCCAGGGAAGAAATCTGTGTGTGTGCGTGTGTGTGTGTGTGTGTGTGTGTGTGTGTGTGTGGGAGTGTACTCATGTTTGTTACCTCTTGAGGTCCTCTTCCAGTATAAACACTGACCCTGTCTGGACGGGTAGACCTCACAGGGACCAGAGCTAATGAGGCTAAACTTTATTTCTGAGGTCCTGGTTAAGTTGGGATGTGAAGGTGGTCATGGTTAACGTTAGTGATAAGGTTTTGGTAAGGATGTCCACAATTAATGTTTTTTTTTAGTAATATCTTTGTGAGGACCATTTTGTACACAGACCTTATGGAGAGAGGACATTTTAGGAAAGTAAGGACATTGTGGGAAAGTGAGGGCATCTTGGCAGGAGCCAAATAGATGTTTAAAGGTTCAGACTTGCTTTTAGAAAGTCCCTGTAATAAATGAATTATTACATTATATCTGTGATATTGAATGTTTTGTGTTTTATTTCCTCAATATCTTACAGGTGTGGTTTCCATACTGTGGTTTCTACAACACCCCACTGGTACTTATAGATAAATACGTCTTGCTTGGGTCCAAGAAACAAAGTCTCTTCCTCCTGTTCACAATAAATAAAATGTTATTCTAATATTCTATTCCAATACGTCTCAATGATCTAGATAAAGTTAATGGCAACTGTATATGTGATTTGATCAGCTGTTTATTATAATAAAGTAATAACAGAAACTACATGATGTCAGACTACGACGATGTGCTGAGATTGATTGTCATTACAACTCAGCGAGTCCCAGTGATACCAAATCCATCAAGGGAGAGAAAGAGCAGAGACCTGGGGCCTAAATAATATTTTGAAAATGATGATCAGGACCTACTGAGAGATGTGACTACGGCTCTGTTGGAGTACATTCTCTATTTTTATTGGCCAATTTCCATGCACAAGAGATAATCATTGCAAAACACAGTAAAAGCTTTTAACACACTTGAACTGTGCTCACAGCGGGGGGGGTGACAGTGGAGCCTCTTGTCTCATTATATCAGCGCGCTGTTGGCACACGGAGCTCAGAACTGAAGCTTTTCACTCATACCAGCCGGATCTGTACCTTTTTATTTCCATATTAACCTTTGCACCAGCTTTCATCTCAATCACTTCTCTTTGAGCAAGGCAGGGGTCTGTATTTCAGCTGTTCTTACATCGTGATATCTGGTTTGTTTCATTCTTCTTGCAGAAGGTGGAAATGATAATAAAAGAAACAGTTTTCATAAAGTTTTCAGCCCATTTAAATGACACAGTAACATCATCCTTATAGCAACAGCAAGGTGGACATATTTACTATCTACACACCCATTACTCATCCAATTGTATAAGTGATATTATTTTACACTTTGCAATTTTCTGTTTCTGTGATTCACATTCTCTGTGTGACTGGATGTTGTTGTGTTGTTGATCTGCCCACACAGCAAATATGCAGCTGAACTCAAAGTATAGAAATTCACACTATGTCTGACTCCTAAAGATAGTTTCAAACACCCCCACATGCCCCACAGCCAATGGACACACAACTCTTGTCCAGCTCATATGTTACTAAAACTTAACTTAACTTAACGCTATCTGAATCCCATTACAAAAGAGCCCACACATACTATGCACCCTGTTTTTAAGGTTTATTGCTTGACAGAACCAGACATAGTGTGTAGAATAAAAGTTTGAGGTTTAAAGTGTATCCACGCTGAACACTGCAAAGCCGCTAACTGTCAGAAGGATGAACGCACATGCATCTGGGAGGAGAAATTCAATCCTGCCTCCATCCTGCCATTTCGTTCTATTCAGGAAATGTAAGCTTGTAAATGCACATAAAGCGTGAGTGGAAATATTTTGAAAACTGGCTTTTTGATTTTCATACTAGGAAGGAAATGCACTCAAAATGATTGTAAGTGTAAATGTAATCCATTACTCTGAGGAAAATATGCATCACCTTTGCTTGACCACAAGAAAACAGCCTTACTGCTCACTTGTGACAAAGTTTGTGAGCTGCCGATGTTTGATCTCAAGTTTGACATATTTGTCACTCTGTAAATCCACGTCCCACTGCATACTCTGCATTATTGTCTCTTAATGGGACCATCATTCACATCATTAAAATCATGCTGTATCGAAGACGACATAAAAACTAGTCGTTTAGACCAAAAACTCCTTATGAAAAGGTTCACTGACTTTATACATCAAGTGAGAATTAGACATTTTCTCATTCACTTATTTTTTCAACCACTGGAGTCGCCCTCTACTGGTCAATCTATAGAATACAGGCACTTGCACCCTTGCTTCACCTTCCAGACCCGGCATTTCAGATTTTTATAAATAGTCTAATGACCACACTTGTAAGTAAAATCTTAGATGTAGCTATTAGTTAACCTTCATTTTTCGATTAGGGTCAATGCCAGAATAATATTTAACCCTTTTGTTTATAGAGGGATAACTGTGCAGTCGCTCATTGCTTAATTTACTGTCTTCTTTTCCTCGTAATTTGTCTGGATAAGTGGGCATTAAGCTCTGAGTGGAAGTGAGCTGTGCTGAAGACAAATCCACCACGTAAGAGGCTGCTCACATTCCCACCCCAGCTCTGCTGGAGCTTTTTTTCTGTCTGACACTCACGTCATGCACAGCTCAAGGTGAGAGACACATTCAGGCAAACGACCAAAGAACCCAACACGTCCCAAAATGTGAGATTGGAGGAGACACACGTTTGCTTCAAACAAGGGCAAACACAGGGCGGGGGAGGAGCTGGAGAGTGAGATATGACTGGGTGATGGTGTATCCTCTCGAACGCATTAACCAGCTGGTCTCAGGTGGGTTCAGCCTGCCTATGTAGGAGGAGAGAGGACTCCTGATCTCTCTGTTTAGACTCAAATCCTCCGAGTTGTTCCACAGAGTTGTTCTGCACGTCAGAGGGAGTTGATTTACATGGTGAGGCTTTTAAAAAAACACAAAATTAGCAGGAAGTTGTGGGTCCATCCATTCATTTTCTACACCACTTATCCTTTGAGGGTCGTTGTAGCAAATCCCAGCTGCCATTGGAACAAAAAACAAGTCATCCTCACGTTCACACTTACAAACAATTTAGAGTCTCAGTTTGTCTAAAGGGATTAATGCCAAATTCATATTTTGAGAAAATTATCCAGATTCTATTCACTCTTTCCTTTAGTTATTCATTTCTCTTGCTAGTTTGGAAAGACGTTTACTTTACACCTTTATAAATCTAAAATGAATAGAGGCATCTAAATGGAGAATTACCTGACTTCCTCACAGGGGCGGATGATGGACTCCAGTCCCGCTTAGTTTTTAGAATCAGTGTGAATGTACCATGTTTATAACAGAAGTCCTGGATTCTGTTCTAATTCTAAGCTTAACTTCACCAGTGCTCTGCTTTTTGTATTTGGCCCGGTCAGTGTTTGAAATAGACCTTGGACTCTCTCCCATTCTGTCAAACTTAAGGAGGGACTGAACAGAACTTTCAAATCCAAACAGATAGGCAAAAGAGGAAAAAAGTTGTTTTTACAGACATTATGAATTTTGTTGGGAAGGTCGCCTGTAGCAGCATCATCTGCCAACCGACATCGTTTCTATTACCTCTGCCAGGAAGGTTACGCTACGAAAGAGAAATGATCTTTAGATTTTTTCATTTGCAGGTTCTTTGTCTGTTTGTTATTTAGCAGGGTTTACGCAGAAAGTACTTCACGGATTTCCATGACATTTTTATGGAAGGGTGGGGCATGACCCAAGAAAGAATCCATTACAGTTTGGAGCAGATCTAGATAAACGAACAGATCCAGGAATATTTCATTTTCTGTAACTTGGCGAGAGAGGGCGTTAGCCTTTGCAGAGGTATGTGCTCTTTAAGCACACTTCTATGTGTGCAGTGGAACAGCAAGCAAACATGATTATAGTTCCATTCAGAGTGTTCTAGTTTATATTATTGATTTATTTACCTTTTTTTTAAAAAACATACACATTTGACATTTTAGAAGGCAAACACATCTTAACTAACAGGTATCTGTAAGTCTCGGATAAACAAAGCTGAATAAAAACTGCCCAATGAATGTGATATTGAAAGAGGAGAAGGATAAAATGGAATAAAATTAAATAATTCAAATTAAGAACCTCATAGCTGTAATTGATGGCAGTGCTTAAGAAGAGGTATTTAGTATCTTTCCACCTGCTTACTCCATAACCTGAGTTGTGAGGTGCTTAATGTTCAATGGGACGATGGAGTTTGTGTGTGGGCCTGTGGGCTCATAATACATTAAATGCTGTTCTGATTCATTTAGAGTGATTAACTCAAGCTCCATTGTGTGATGTGCTCCGACAGCTGTTTCTCTGTCGCTGCAGAAAACAACTTTTATCCTTCAACCACCTCCAGCCATTCCATTTTTTTTTTCTTTAAACCCATTTCCCTGCATCTGTTTCATGTCATGAGGTAAGTGGTGAATACGCCGAACAGAAACGCCACAAAGTAACAAGATTAAAGATTATACAGGAGAAGTCCTTCGAAGGGTCGCGGCTCCGTATCCAGTCCTCGTTGATCCAATCTAACTTGTTAAAGGATTTTTAACATCTTCCTGAGGTTAAAGCTGCATCATTCACATTTTGTGATTCAGTGGATTCATAATTGACTGTGACACGAGGTGCCGGTCCGCTCATTGGAACAGATTGCACAAGTCAAACACAGTTCATCATGTTGGAAATAATGCAGCCGTGTCTGTAGGTAAGTTGGGTGGCTGTGTGGGTGGGTCAGCAGGAATGCGTTTCTCTGTGTGTGTGTGTGTGTGTGTGTGTGTGTGTGTGTGTGTGTGTGTGTGGCTTATTGTCAGCGTTGGTGGGTCAGCATACACAGGATGATGGAGCGAGTGAGAGACTACTGCGTGGACAGTTAACTATACGAACAGATTGTCATCCTGGACGACAGCCCGCGGGCGTCACTGGGAGTCTCGCTGCACAGCAACTGGAATCGAGAATCATTATATGAAAACAGAAGAGCAACAGCACTAATCCCAAAAGTTCTGCTGGGAGAGAGAAAGAAGGGAAAGAGCTGAATGTCTTCCCTTCTTTAAATCCCCCAAACTGAAAGTGTGTTTATCTCTCTCCCTTTTGACAAATGACATCCATTAGAAGCAAAGTGGAGAAATTAGGAAAAAAGCTGGTGGTGGAAAAAAACTATTTTACTGAGACAATAAAGTAATGTAAAATGATGTAGGGTGGCAGGAGTAGTTAAGCCAACACAGCTTTTTTTATTGCCAGCAGTCCATAATATTTTGTCTCAGTCGTAAAGGCCCAATGTTTATGGATGAAATTGACTTTTAATTCAACATGTAATTTCCTGTAATTCTGCAAAGCCTCCCTGGCCTTTGAGGGGAGAAATTGAGGTGACGCGGGGTTGATTTCCCGGCAGTTGGCGAGATTGAGGAAACACAGTGAAGACGCTTTTCCCTTTTTTTCCCCTCCCTTTGTTCTTCCATTAATGTTTCTGCAGCTACAATAGGGAACATAATATTTTGATTCCTCTCCGCATTAATTTGCGGGATCTAAGGAAGTTGCTCCGAGGACTTGGGTTTCTGTCGAGAGTCGTGTGTGTTTACAGATAGAGAGTCTGAGTCTAAATGACATTGGAGACAGAGTCGGACGGATGGCAAGAGATCAGGAGAAGGAAAAGTGAGCGAGTGGGATGTGTGGACATCGAAACTGTGAATCACGCGATCGGATCGAGGGGGTCAGCGCGACCCCTGATGACTCCTCACACCCATCCGCATGATGCAAAACCCCTCAGAGGCCTTTTTGTGGGCCCCCCCCCCCCTCACTCGTCTGTTCAGCCAACATCAAATAACGCTGCGTTACCCATGAGGCTCTCCTGCAAACATGTAGCCTGGATCATTCGGCTTTGGCTCCGCAGCACCTTCTGAACTACAAATAATGTCCATCACAGCGAGGGAAGGAGATTAAATATTGTGCCGGTGTTTTGAGAGTTTTCACTTAGGATAAGTGAAAACACATGGAGTCCGATCGCCAAATGTCACGGCCAGGGTCAAGATTTCATTAAAAGTACATGTAAGTGGATGAAAACATCACAAAACAAAGATACCTCACAGATTTATCATTGTTTAAGATTGTAAGAGTGTGTTTGTTCTGGGGTAATCTGATCTCTCCCAAATCAAAGCCAGCGAGGAGAAATTCTCTTTTACATACATCACCAACAATCATTTCTTTGTAATAAAAAAACAATTGGGTTGATCCGGCGATAAGTTTTGGATTGTGACATCCATCCATTATGTGTACCACTTTCTTCCTTGATGTTCGCTGGAGCCAATCCCAGCTGAGATTGGATCAGGTCACCAGCGCATCACAGGACTGATAAACAACTTTCTCACCTTAGGGCAAGTCAGAGTTTAACCTCACCCTACATGTCTTTGCAATGGGGGAGGATGGAGAACCAACACAGACCTGATGAGAACAAACACCCCTCTTCTTGTGGACACTAACCACTGGACCACCGTGCCGACACTGTGACAAAGCTTCGTTAAAAGGTTTGTGTCAATGATAAGACACAAAGACAATTCCTCCCTGAGTGTCAGACCCCCTGAGTCCTGTGAGACCGGCCCGTGACTTATTTCTCTCTGTTAGCACACTATATTTTAAGCTATCTTCTGCTATATACACTCTATACGTATTGTACATATATTATTTTGCATATTCTTATTTCTATATTGTATGATAATGCACATATTTTTAGAACTTTTTATTTTATACTGTCACCTGTTTGTTGTCTTGGTCTGTTTCTTCTTCTATTCTTGGCTGGAGCGACTGAAACAAAACCCAATTTTTATTTTACATCTATGTATTTTTATATGATTACTATTATATTATGTTTAAATCTGATTCTGAAGGTGGTGACATGATTGTTTTAGTAAGGAACCACAATGTTGGCAACCAGTTTGAAATCTCCCATGTCAAAGTTCTGTCCACCAATCTGTCGTTACCCGACTTCCTCCATTGCCCCTGTAATGATCGCTGCATCCACAAGGGGGCTTCGCGACCACAGCATTTAAATCCATGAAAAGACTAAAACTGTCTTACACAACTGCTGGATGTTGCTCAGTGAAAAACCATAACTCTGGGTCTTTAGGGTCGTTATTAATGGGAGGACGGTCTCATGTCTCCTGCAGCGTTCCTGTTGCCAGTGACCGGCACCTCTTCCATCCCGGCTCTTAATCCCCCTGCTGCTCAATATGAGGCTGTTTTTGCTTCTCATTCAGAGCCTGATTCTGTTTCCTGTTTCTGAGTTTGTCTGTTCAACAGATTATTTCATGCTCCTCGGCCTCAGCCTCACTTTCCCAGTCTGGTGTTATCTGGTGAGTTGCAATGCAGTGCAAACATAGTGGTTTATCTTACAGGACAGATGTAATGTACTGCATAAGGACAATTAAGATTGTGTGACAGCTTAGCAGTGTTAAAAAACACACACGTTATAAATGGTCTGTCTCTGGGTGCGTTTGTGTGGTGCCGTGCATAAATCCCTGCCCCACGTGCACCTTGTGAATGCACTAAAACACCCTCATAAGTGTTGTTGCAAAAAAAAAAAACAGTTTGACACGGGTCTGCTTGAAGCACCACCCATAAAAGTCTCTCTGCTCAGCGCCTTGTGATAGACAGAGAGACAGAGAGCTGTGGGAAAAGGAGGTCATAGGCGTTGTTGTTCTGGCTGAACGCTGTAGCCTCATAAATCTGATTGTGTATAAACTGGAAGGACACAGACGCAGAGTTGTCTGCTGGCCCGGCTGGATCAGAAGCAGGCAAACAGAAATAAGTGCCGTGTTTATATATGTGTGTGTGTGTGTTTATGTTTTTGCTCTTAGGTTTAAACACACTTGTTTGTGTACATATTTATTCTTCATTTCCCCACAGGGATCATTACGTCTCAGCTTAGCTTGTTTTGTGCCAATTTGCACGTGTTTGTGAGTAGTAATATACATATAGTAATATTAATATATAAATAATCGGATTGTCTATTCGTACCAGTAGATATACTTGCTACTATAACTGGTTAAGTTATAAGACTGTTTCTTGTATTCATAGGAGATTTATGGCCATTTATCTGAGTGGACATTGAAGATAATAAAATCCAAATGAAACGCTAAATCTAGAAAATGACGCTCATGTCTGTGGAGGAGGATTTATATTCATACTGTGAGTCATGGCTCTATTGATGTGAATTGATCAATTACAGGAAATTTGTTTGTGTATGAGCTATGACTCAAACTGCATTTGGATGTGTACGGTGTATTGTGAAGCCTGGAGACTGGAGTTCTCACTGACTAACGGCAACAAGCCGAGTTATTTGACACACTAGCACGGTTTTATGATCCTGACTGGCTTGTTTTGTTCTCCCAGGGAATGATCAGCTAAATTCTGGATCTGATCAGTAGATGGGCCACGATGTGCGTTTCCTGAGCCAAGAGTGAAAACGCGAGTTCAGTCAGTGTGACTATTTGACATCTGGAACCAAGCGGGATGATATAACTGTCAAATTCCAGATTAGTACGTGCAGAATGTGAATCTGAACATTTTCCCAACATCTTTGACATTTATGTTCCCTGATAAAGAAACAGCGTTTGATGATTGTTGGAAAACGAACTTTGTCATGATATTACGAACCATGAAATCCTGCTTCTTGTTTTTGAAACTAGAGCGACACACGGTATAGAGTGCATACCTCCACCATGGCTCCACAGTCCCCTTAAATTCAATCAATCTACACCAAATTCCACACGCTCATAGATATCAGTTCCCTTAACATGCCGGATTTTCTCATGTGGAACACAAGGCCAGACCCACTGTGCAGGAGCAGAATGCAGAGGTAGAAGTAGCCTTTCCAAAAAGCCAATCATGTTTATTAACACGTTGAAACTTCAAGGGGTTACAAGAGTGGCAGGCAGATCATTTGGAATGAGCTGAGCCTTGAGAGATCAGAGCTCAGCAGGTGATGAGACTGTCTTCAGGGAGAGTCACAAGAAGGGAGATTGGACCAGGGCGAAAGAGCCCAGCCGAGTGTAGGTGGACCTGATGAGCAGGGAGACAGGGATAAGTCTAAAGCGAAACATGTCGTGAATCACTGCCTGTAAGGTTAATGAAAGCACAACTATCGGACGAGCTGACCGAGAGCCAGGGTCTTTATACTGTTGAGACCAGGAGAAGATGACAGGATGATTGAAAGCAGGTGAACTGATCAGGAGGTGGGATGGGCTCCAGAGCTGCAGGAGGAGGAGAGAGACATGAAGCCACGCCCCTGGTTCACAGACAGGAGACGACAGGGCAGGGAGGCAACCTGCACTATCCTGACACTCGCACTGTCAACAAATAAACTGGGGGCTACAAAGTCCGGCCTTATCTGTTCAAAGTTCATGAAATCAATATCACATTAATTCCATTCACTTTAAGTATTAAAAGCGTCAAAAGAATTCCCTTACATTCCCCTGTTTTGGATCCTCGTCAAAATTTACTGAGTTCTTCCATGAACCAACACGCGTACTTCTACCAAGGGGAATTCTGGGAATTCCATTCAGTAGATTTGAGCAGATCCAGCTAAATTACAATCAAATCAACCATCATCCAATGGACAAACAAATTGATGAACACGGTCGAAAAACCTAACCTCCATGGTGTTGAGGAATTTCTGACCATCCTCACACATTACTGTATAACCCACTATAAATGATGTATATTGAATATTACATATTATGTCTTTACAGGAGAATAATGCCTGGCTAATTCCACTAATTCCAGAAACTCCATACTTTAAACAGTACCCAAGGTCAGGTGGGGCCAACCACCATTAGATCGTAGTGTCTAAACTTAGGGATTTTCATATCTCATAACTCCGATGTGCCAGACAGAGGCACCAACTTCAACTCACTAACTTCAACTCTTTTGCATATATTACACATGTGGCAAGAGGTGAGGACACAATTTAGGAAATCAAACTTTAGACTTAACTATCCAATAGGATGTGAACACCTACATGTAACATAGAGAGTGACAGCAGTTCTAACCATTCATGGATGTGCTGTTATATATAGGAATATATACTGGGATGCTGTGGGAGACATCTTCAGACTTGGCGGTGATGATTGCTCATGTTACTGTGTTAGAGTTTATATATTGTTCCACCTTCTGGTCTCCTTGATGCTTCAAGTCTACATTACAATCTTCTGCATAAGACATCAGTTCTCCTTTCACCAGCTGCCAGGAAACTACCATAACACTTGCCGCAAACAACAGACCTACTTTAAAATTGTATTTTAAAGTTTGACAGACACAAAGGTCCTCTTTTAAACTGATGTGAAATAACTTGGCGGGTTGCACTCATGGAAACAATGGATTCAGAGGAAGAATCCAAGCTAAGCTATTAAACACTGAGGTAACACTGCTCCGCTCTCAGTGGCTCCTTTTTCAGTTTCTTCGCTGACTAAATATTTTCTTTGTTGCGCTAATGACCTGCTCCACTAATAAGTCACTGTGGGGACGACCCTTTACTATAATCCAGGTCTTTCACTTACATTCTCATATGGTTCGGATTTAACAGAAAAACAACACGTTGGGTTATTTCTCGGCCCAGAGGAAGTGATGCCGCTGTGCCTGCGGCCATGTCCTGGAAGAGCACAGTGCTCAGGAAGTGACCCCGCAACAAGTGCCGGGCTGACCTCCGGTAGCTTCAAATTGAATGATGTGTCAGAGGCTCTGCAGTAGTCGTTCAATCTGACAGCTTGCAACACTCTAATGACGTGTATGAAGCAGCGAAGCCCCAGAGAGATGGAACTCAGTATTTGGCTCGTGAAAAAAAAGCCCGGGTGGTGAATTGGCAGTTTGACCCAGAGCATTTGAGATCTGCTTCCTGAGACCCGATTTGTATCATCTGATTATTTCTTCACTTCTCTCTAAATGTCAAAGAAAAAACTTCATTGGCAACAACACGTTCACCTTGTCAAACCCCGACAACTTGCCAAACCGAGTTGAATCTCCAGCATCTCCAGCTCAATTAACTTTCTGTGTGAAGCCGCAGCTCTCATGAAAGGCACTGTGGGATTTCATCAGCATGTGAGCCAACTTCCTGGAATCACCTTCCCTCACGGTATCAGCACAGCACACCTGAGCTGGTGCGGCTACAGACACCCACACATCCACACTGGAAAAGCCTTCTGCCACTTTAGAGTGAGTTCTCATGCCCCCGAACCGCCAACAGTCAGTGGTCAGAGGCCTTGTGTTTGGGGCTTGTCCGTCCATCCTATAAACGTCGGTGTTCACGCCCAGTCTTGTGAACACGACTTCTCAAGAATGCCTAAAGTAAGTTTCATCAAATTTGGAATGAACTCCAGGATGAACTGATCAGATTTGGTTGGTCAAACGTTGAGGCTGCTGTGACTTTTCAAATCCCTTTTTTGGTTGCAAAATCTCAGGTCCACTTTCAGGGGATTATCTTTAAATTTGGTACAAATGTTAACTTGTACCTTGTATTAGATTTGTGTGGTCAAAGGTCAAGGTCACAGAGAGAGTTTTTGTGAATGTGACATACCAGGAGGACCCAGGGAATTTGTAAATTGGACTCAAAGATTAACTGATTATATTTCAGTTGTGAAAGGACAAAGGTCACAGTGTCCTCATCTGAGTCTGGAAAAAAGATGACTCAAGCTGCACTGGTTGATGGAAGCATACAACCTTGGTGCAGGGATGCTAGCTAGCCCTGAATTAAGATTGCAGTAATTTGCATTGTGTGGTAGAGAAGTAGTGAGTAGGAGACGGAATGTATGAGTTAGGAGGCTGTAGTCACTGGAAGCAGTGATGCATGTTTCTGTGTTTGTGTCCATCACTTTATGTACAACTGCAAATACATTATCACAATGTCAGTGATTTTGATAATACAACATCCAATTTAAATTCTTATTATATTTCATCTCACTGATCAGAGGAGTCACTGAGCATCAGTATAATAACACAACATATACTCAGCAAGTGGCTCTGATTCAGAGTAATAACTGTATTTCACCACTAAATTGAAGGCCCCTGATAAACACGGTCCACAAATAACATTGAGGAGAAATACATTCAGTCTGCTGTGTAATGTTTTACTGAGTACAAGGACATCATTTATGTATTTGATAAACTCTCTTCAGAACTAGTCATATGTCTGTCCATCGATTTTGTCAGTGCACTTTGATGTGCGTTATGGTTTTTACTCTCGCGTCTCTTTGCCTTCCAAAGCCTCTAATGAATAACGTTTTACAAAATTGAATTTCTGTCAGATCCGCCCATCTTTGAGTTGTGGTTCATTTCAACAGTCAGGAATTAAAATCCTACAGATCCAGCTTGGCTATTTTGTGGTAATGGTACACTGAGACAAGAGACAAGTGAATTAATGTTGTATATCAACGCGCAACTGTTTCTCCTCAAACTATTCATGCATTTCTTAGTGCATGAACACTTTCATCATTTAAGCATCTCATGTGCAGGCTGCATAATTTAAAGCTTTAATAAATAAAATGAGTGGCCTATGTATGTGTGTGTGTGTGTGTGTGTGTGTATATACACACTATGTATATAAAGATTGACTAAATGGCAGATCCACAAAAATAAAGCCTCCTGGTGGCTGGCTGCAGTGGGGATAATAAATCCCACCTCCTCCTTCATGTCATTTGATTGGACATGGACCAAACTAAAAAGCCAAGTACACATCACATACTAACCCTAACCCTATTTGTTTGTGAGATGATTCTCATAACAATGCTGAGGTGTTGATTTTCCCACTTTTTATTTGTTATTTGTTTCAATAAAAATTCGCTGAAGAGTCTCGATTGAAAGAAGAGACTGACTCCTGATTGGTCGAGCGCAGAGTTGTGTGATAGTGTGCGTTAGTACACACCTGTAAATGTGTTTATATGTGGGTATTTATATTTGACTAATGATCCATCTCGTTTTTCTGTTGTTTGGTTTAATTTCTAAACAAAATCCTCACTAGAAACACTTTCCCTCTTCCAAACACAAACGATTCAGGCTCCTCGCTCCCATCGTTGATTGGGACAGTTTACGTTAAGGTCATGATATTCAAATTCACAGTTAGAAGAAGACATTCGTTATTTAACAGGATGATACTGTGACTCACTTTGGAAACCAAGCTGGTGCCATTAACAATCAACCCCGGTAGCGGTTGCATATTATTTAACCAAACCACGAGTATAAACCTCCCACGGCTTTGAACATTAAACACATCACAGCCCTTTGCTTAATCACGTCTTCCCTATAAAGTCAAACGCTGCAGAATGAAGTGGTTCAGGAAACCACACACAATCTCTGCCGCCTCCACAGATTGTGTTCTTGCTTGCATGACTCTTTGAGAAAGTCTACGAAACCGCTTGGATGCAGCCGCTCTGATGTTTTTGGACACGGTGCTGGAATCCGTCGACCCGTGTGTATTTTCACAGGACGTTTGTGACATGTGAAAAATGTACTGTCAAAACTCCGGTTGTATTTCTTTGGCACGTCATAAAACAAAATATCCTTGAGTGCGCTGACTGCATTGTCTCCTGCCTCTGCCCCCCCACTGACTGCACTCGGGGCCAATCCAAGCAAATAAGTCAGCGTGCCCATGAAGATGATTTTGGAGGCAGTGGCGGGGGGGAGAAGTTCTCTCTGTCAGCCACGTGACTCTTTAAAGCAGAGACGTTGTTTAACTGCTTGGAGACGGGGGTCTGTCCCTCGGATATCATCCTCGTGGCATTGAGGGGCCAGTGAGACAGACATTACCTTACTGAGAGCAGCTGTGGGGGGTTCTCCTCCTCTCCTCGTATGTTTTGGATAAACCAGTAAAACACGAGCGCCACTGTCTTTCTTTGAGTTATTTCAAAACCACACAGATCTACCGATTGATGCACATTGGAAAAATAGTATCACTTAACTTTTGTCATCCCAAGAAAACAGGAAGCACTTGTTCTGTTCTCAAATTTCACAATAAAATAAAGACCATCTGCAAATCTCAGAACCCTCCATTCGGCATAGATTAATGGTCATTCATCAACAATTGTCTTGCGATTCATTAATTATAATACTGTATCCATCTTCCTCAGCAGCTCTGACACTGCGGCCGAAAGGTCCTGCCGAGTCAACAGCCGCAGGAAACAGGAAACAGGAAACCTCTTAGTAACAGGAGAAAGGACTTTATTTGTCTTGTAAAATGTCTCAGGGACACGGGTGATGAAACCATTAAATGGTTACGGGAGATGTAATCCTGCTGACACTGATGGTATCACAGATAAGTGGGGGGGGGGGAGCGCACCACATGAAACTCAACCCGCCCCCCCCGATAGCCTCGCCGCTCACCTTGCCGTCCGCAAATCAGGGAAATGGAGCCATGAAATTCCACTCATCAGCCTCCCCCCCCCCCCATCTCCCCCATCTCCCCCTTCTCTTTTTCCCCTCAGTCAATCAGGATGGGGTCCAAGTCCCCCCCCCACCACCACCACCACCAGCGCCGCTCACTGCTCAAGCTACCATTTCCAACCCCAATCTCCCGCTGACTAATTAGTGTTATGGTTAGTTAGCATTTTTGGCAGGCGGGGGGGTTCCCAGTGACATTATGTGTAAAGCACTTGTCAAAACAGCGGTCGGGGGAGCCGTGCTGGCCTACCGGCTGATGGGGTTGAGGTAACGGCAGGGGTGGGGTGGTGGGGTGGTGGAGGGGGGGGGGGGGGGGGGGGGTAGCCAGGGAAATTTGCGGGTGGGCTAGAGACGGGGTGGGGGGGAGCGGCTGGCGTCTCAGCCGGGGCCCTGACAGCTCCAGTCTCCAGGCACCCTGCCCGCAACAGCACCGGGAATCTGAAAGACAGGCAGCATTAGCCGAGCTTGGCGGCGGCGAACTGCAAGCCGATGCTCGCTGCCCAGAAACAATCCTCTCCCCTCCCGACACATCAGGTCCTATCTGCTCGTGTGCTGCAGCGCGCGAGCTCGGCTGCTGTCGTCATCTGACCATAATTTCACCGAGTGCACTAAGTAAACAAAGGAGAGAGTATTCCAGGGAGCTTTCATCCCTCCTCCTCATATGTTCAATCCTTTTTCTGCTTCTTCACCGTCTCCCCTGTTGTCTCCCACTCCCTTTTTTGTCCCTCCATTCATTTGCCTCCTCCTCTTACCCTCCACTTCTTCACACTCTTTTCTCCTGCTCCTCGCTTCTCCTCTTTCCTCCCTCTATATCGGATTAGACCTCGAGCTGGTGTTTTTCCATGTGTCTTCTGTTTGCCTGGAGTCGTATCTCCTGCTCGCCGCCCCTCCGCCGCTGATCTGAACTGATGCCCCACTGACAAGCTATCAGTCATGTCAATAGGGAAATCCCTTCTTGATGTGGCTTGTTATGAGAGTCTGGGAGCATGTTGGGCTCCAGAGAGGAGACAGGTTACACATTCCCTCAGGCACAGCGAGGAGGTCACATGGAGCACAGAGGTGACCTTTAGGCCTTGTCCAGATTGTATCTTTTTGAAGTGGTAATTTTCCCTTGGGTTCATGGATCAATCTCTGTCCAAACGAGAACACAATAACAACTACAGTCGCTCAAAGAAGCAAAACGGTCCAGCCAATGGACTTAAGGTCGACATCAATGATCCATCAAATGCCAGAGAAAAACGCTGCGGGTAGCGTCGAGCAGCGGCGTTTAATTTATCTGGAAACTTCTAAAGACCTTGTGTTTAGAGAAACAGGTAGACAGCCGCCATTGTTGTTGTTGTTGTTGTTTCTGGCACATGTTGATTACATAAAGCAACTGTGGGCACGCAGGAAATATGGGAGTTTGTGTTGTATGCTAAGCTTTTAAATCAAGAGGAGCACCGAGACCAAATACTCTTCACTGACAAGTTGTAAATTGCTCACAAAATTGGGTTATGTAAACTTATTAGGAGTTCCCGTCTTTGCACATCACTCTTTTACTATTTTATTAAGTTATAAAATTGTCATGTACATGTCAATTAATTATCCCCTGCTGTCAATATGACTCACAGCATTGTGGGTAAGAGATAGGAGTTGGCCTTACTGAATTCCTCTCGAAAACCGATGATGACAGATACTGATACATTTGATTATTGAAATTGACAAATACTCAATGTTGTTTTAAGAGTTTCATGTCTCCTTTACAAACATTGTCACTGCCAAATATTACTCTCTGTCGGTCAGTTAATCACATCATTGTGTGAATTCCGTGGAAAAACAACAGCAAAGAAGCAGAGATCATGTTTCCATGGGCCAAGAATGTGAAAGGGAAAGGCCGGAGAGAAATCCATCTTTCTATCAATATGTAAAAGCTTGCAGAAATGGAAGAATTTGATATAAAAAATATAACAAGCAAGAAATGAGAGAATACTTATAATTTGCACTTGAAAAGTACTAACAACAGTTTTTGTCGGTGTTATGTACATTTTACATCTGACCTTATTTGTATTTTCAAAATGTCTTTTTAATTTGGCAGATGCAAAAGCTGAAAATTACTATTTCCTTTAGAAAATTGTCCTCGAAAAACATGTATAATTACGAGTACCATTTATAGAAGTGCATACTTTTCTATACACAACACATTAGCTTATAGTCAAGAATTTGCCATTTTTTATATAACGTCACCCACCTTGTGGATGACTTTTAACTTTCACCTCACTTACGGCCTCGATCCTCTTCCAGTGCTTCACTGCCCAGAACCCGACCCCATATCCCCCGGTTCTGCCCCCCCGCCCCTCTCCCGAGAGCGGTATTTATTTGAAAAGTACAGTCTACTCTCATTGATTTATGGCTTTTAAAAGAGAGGCTTTATGGTATCCCTGCCAGTTTAAGGCTCCCAGGGTTGCTCCCAGGTTTTTTTGGCTGGATGTGAACTTTCTTTCTCAGACAAGACCATTACTCGTCATCTGTCCACACAGTACAGTGCATTCACGAGTTCACTTTCTCAGACCGTCGTACAATACCTGCACACTGCAGAATGGCTTTCTTTATTTTTCCATCAGCGGGGTTTGCTCCAGCTGGATGCAGACTTACGCACAAAGCTGAGTTTCCTCAGAAATCCCCTCGGAAGCCGTTTTCTCTCCTCCCTCTGGATATTGTGGTGATATAGAGGCGAGTTTTTCTTCAAGTCCTCAAAGTCCCGATGAGTGGTGTTCGAGAAGGAGGCAGGTTGCTTATCAGCATTTTCCGTCCGTGACCCACATGCGTGATTTCACACCACACACTGTTTCACTAAACAGGCCTGCGGGGCCCGGTGCAGAGGCCAACAAAGCACTCATGCAGTCAGAGTCTCCTGTTTGTCCATCTATCCACCCTCACAACCATACACACACATTCTCATACATTCTTCCACTTCCTAAAGTCCAAACCAACTTGGTCTTACTTCAGACTCTGTTGCAGCAGAAGCCCTGTGTAGTGCAGAGGCAGTGAGAGAGAGTTCCACAGGGCAGAGGAGCTCATTAATAATGCAGCAGAGAGGAGCCGGTGGCTGGGTGCGGTGGAGGGGAGCATCGGCCCCCGAGGCTTGGAGGTCCGGTCAGGCCCCACAGGCAGAGTGATTGGCTGATGCCCTCAGGGCAGCGAGCCACCGACACCAGAATTGCCTGAGGAAGCCTGGTGAGGAGCCCTGCTGTCTGGATTAGCCATGCCAGACTCATGGGTGTGTGTGTGTGTGTGTATGTGTGTGGGTTTTCCGTGTGTGTGTTTATGTTTCTCCGTGTGTTTGCTTTTGCGTGCGTAGGAGCAGGCGGTGCAATCAGTAACTATTAGCATCTCTGATTATTATCGCTGTATTTAATGCTTAGTGACAGGCTGAGATGTACATAAACACACACACAGACGCACACTGATAACCACAGCATATGCATGAATGAGCCGGGCCTGTACTTTTGCTGGTGGAGTTTGCATGACAAGCTGCAGCCAGTTCCAACCACTGTGTCACTGCACAATGTCACACAGCACCCTGAAGCCCTCGGAAAAAAATTCATCATAAAGTCTTACGGCGCTCGTAATCTCAAAGTGTGTTTCCTTGGATAATCACAGTTTAATGAAACTCTGGTTATTCTCAGCCAGTTCCGCTACGATGATGCACGCGGAACTCCCCGATCGCCCGTCAACGCCAGAGAAGCTCAAAGTGGCCGTAAATCACGCGGAAATATGAGATTTGATTTTCCCTGTGTTCATTGTGTTACTCACTGAGGAGACATCCCCACAAACAGAAACCCGATCTCCACTTTAAAGTTTCCAAAAAGGAAAGCCCCAATTCTTCCAATAGCAGAACGAGGCTGGCTTATCTTACCCAGGTTCTCTGTTCGGTGATGGCTGCTCGCTGGGATTACGACCAACACTAACCAGGCTCCAGCTGTTCACAAGATGGCTGGGCAACACCAACGTGGTTTGGAACCGTGCTTCTCCTGAGGAGCGTCGGCTGGGAAGAAACCCCACCACCAGTCCGTCCTCTCCCCCACTTCCATATATCTCCGAACTACAGGAATGTGAGTGTGGTGAGGGTATGTCGGGTTTGTGCTGCAGACACATTCAAAGAGCAATCTCCACTGTTCGGGAAGGGGCCGGTGGCTTTTGATTCAAACCTGCAGGTGGTTACAGTGCAGTGGCTGTGAAACACATTATCACCGGGGTGATCCCGCCCTCAGCTCACCCCCCCCCCCTCCCATCAGGCGGAATGACATTTATGGGGTCCCGTGCAGTGGACTGTGACCGTGAAAACCATTGAACGCACATCCCACCCCTTCCTGCTCCGCAGCATGTCAGTCAGATAGAGGAGAATGGAAAGTCCGCAGGGTAGAGCAGAAAGCTCGACTGGCTTGAGAGCGTGGTCTGCTTTATCTCAAAATATGGAAATGTGGGCTGTGAGCTGATTTTACACCAGTGACCTACGGAAACGTGCATTCAAATATCAGGCTTCTGTTGTGTTCCTCTGTGCTATTTCTATATCCTTTTCTCTTCAATACACATTTAGTCTCCCTTAACAAATTATGATACATCCAATTTATTAACATGATTATCATTTATTCATAAATCCCCAGTAAGAAACTTGAATGGGATATACAGCAGTTTCATTCTTTCCAAATATTCTCATGTAATAAGATTTGATTTGTCAAAAATGTTATCGTCTTGGTTGATGTTATTTTGTCTTTCGAGTCAGATTCATACAGGGAGGAAAACTTTGAAGCGGATTTGGCGACACCTGTGGTTGCTTGTGGTAATACCTTGTGCAGTTTAATTATAGGGCAAATATTTACAGAACCTACAGAAGAAGAGAAACAAGATTGTATTTAAGTTACATTTTTAAAAACAGTCAGAAGGGTGCAGTGTGTTGATCGCAATGTTTCACCTGTTGTTCACTGTAGCTTGTCAATGTTATTAGGTCTCACTAGAACAGGCTTTTAAAAACTGAAATGTTCTGCTTTTTAACAGATAATAGCAAATTATTGTAATAAATAATTTTTAATTACTGGTATTGAATGTGCAGCATATTCAGGGAGCATTAGCAGTAACTGGATGCAGCTCTGATATCGGGCTGAGTAAAATGAATTCAAATCAATATCACGATTGTTTAAAACTCTGACCTCGATCAAGATTTGTGAATGATTATTTGATATCTTCAAACAAACTGAGGATCACATGTATTTAGTTATAAATCGATGATGTCGGAACATATATCCGATCGCTCCACTCACTTTAGAAAGGCGTGCACACAAAATGTTAAACTTTTTGAAAAGTGTTTAAAGGTCTCATAAAGTCTAGAGCGAATCACACAAACCCAAAGTAAACGGTGGTGTCCAGGTCCTGATTCTGATTAGCGGTGGTGTTTCCTGTTCAGGGGAGTGAGGAGGGAGGACGTGCGTCAGGGTAAATACGACTACACAGCACAAAACGAACGCAGGGGAATCCTGACAGATCGTGAATGCACCCATCGGGGAAAAGGATTGACCGAAATTAACTGACATAAGCAAGATTAAGTCCATACATTTCCGGTTAATTGCCGAGTCCTACTCCGATAAAGTTTAAATTGAAGTCATTATTCAACATTGAGATCATACGAAAAAAGCAGCAGTTTCGTAGAAGACATGGACGACTGACTCTAATGATGAAAACTACCAGCGAGGAATTCTAAATATGTTTTTATATCCCTTTACATGTAGATTTAATTTTATACCAATTTGTCATAAAATAAAAATATACCATGCTCTATTTGATTCACTGGACTGGCAATGAAAAGAAATATTTGGTGACTCTGGTACTGAATTAAATGATTTTAATGAGAAGGATGTTTTTTGGGGGGGGGGGGTTTCCTGGGGAAACATGCACTTCAAAGAGCATAAGTAATGTGGAGCCAGCACAGACGGCTTGTAACGTTTCCCACTTGCTTGTAAAACCGGGGCAGATAACAAGTTGATACGGAATCAAAGCGAGTTGCTGTTTGCTGGTGAAGGAGAAAACGGAGGAAACGTTGGGGGGGGGGGGGGGGGCTGTGGAATGTCTGGCAGTCTGTGTGACTGGTAGGCTGCCTGGTTAGCTGGTTGGCTGCTTTCTCTAAATGTGCCTTTCATGGATATTTATACACACGAGTCCTGAAAAGACGCCCAAGCAAACCGCCGTCACTTACCCCCCCCCCCCCCCCCCACCCATCCCCCAGCACCACACCCCGACGAGACACATGGCCGCACGGAGGACGATCGCACAGCATGCCACTCTCTCCTCTGCCTCCATTTCCCATTACAACACACACGTGCGCATTAAAATACACATAAACATTCCCAGCCACCAATCGCCTCACTCAACTCCTCGTGCTCACACACAGAGGGACTGATAAACCCCCAGAAGTGCTGCTTTTATCGTTTGCAGATATTTATTTTACACTGTTTATAGTCCTGAATGTCAAAATCATCTGGGAAAGTGTGCTCCGACATGTTGATTTAAGAGAACATTTACATAGGCTGCACTCGGGTCCTCTCGCTTCTTTGTCTCTCCGTTTCCTTTCCTAACCAGAACCACATTGACCCTGCCTTTGAACGCGCAGAGCACCCAGTAGAGCCGCTCTACGTGTGGAACGAACTGAGCGGGCACACGCGCTGCTGGGCCCGGGCCAGGCTAATAACTGTACCATATTAGCAGGTCACAGAAAAGCCATGTTTTTTGTAGCGGGCTGAAGTCAAATAAACCGACGGTTTGCCATAAGCTTTGCCTGGTGTTCTGAATGATTACCTTGTCAAAATGACTTGGGGAGTATGAATTCATTCGGCCGCTGATGAAGCTGTAAGAATTGGTCTGACGTGAGGTTTGCGCCCCTTCTGCTCTGCATGTGAGTTTGCTGCAATTACATGAAGGTTTGTGGTTAATGTGACGGAGGAGATATGTTTCTAATGTGCATTATAGGTTCGTGGTCAGGGTCTTCACAAGAGGTAAATGTGAACAGTGCCACACGAGCAGTTTAAAAGGGTTATCAATAATACTCTAACGACCACAAAGAGCCTCATTAATATCATTTATCCGAAGGTTTGGGTTAAATATTAAAATCACTGATTAAACCAAATGACTCGTCAGATGATGAGAATTTGTAGCTGTCAAAACTTACTTTACATTCTCCTCACTTTGCCAAACGGGGACAAAAAATCCATGAGGAATGTTTGAAATAATACAGTGATTATTCTCATGTAGTTTATGAGCGCAGGGAACATAGGTCATCTCTGTTTTGTCACTGAATATGAAAGATTTGGAGCAATAACCTGGTAGAGGAGCCAGACTGTTTTATTAAATCTAAGGGGTGTGAAAACAGTTCTCTCCTTGATCCTTATTCATCTACACATAAGCTTAGTTCGAGTCATTACTGCTAATACAAGCAGAACGACTTTTCTCTAGTGTACGTTGTTGAATATTTACTGACAAGGACAGAGGAGGTCTTGTTTTCACCCCTGTCCATTCGTTTGGTTTGTTTGTTTGTTTGTGAGCTATATTAAACAAAACAAATCTCCTCGGATTTCGATGAAACCTGGTGGGAGGTGGTGTTATGTGTGAAAGAGGAACCCATTACATTTTTGGGGAGATCCGGATCAGGGGTGGATCCAGGAATTTGGTTACATTTTCTTTTGACTTGAGAGATATAGGATGTTCTTCAAGTTTCAACCTTTTTTCCCAGGGAGAATAGAATTAGAGTAAAAAGATCTGTAATGTTTAGGGACCTGATATCTGATCACACATGTGTGTATTTACAATACAGTTTTACATTCACCCATTCACACGCACAAACACATTCATACAGTGCATATATTGGCAGCACTTTGTTGTTCTTTGAGGGGCAATTCAGGGTTCAGCATCTTGCCCAAGGACACTTTCGATATTGCAGATGGGGAAGACTGGGGATCGAACTGCCGACCTTCAGGTTGGAGGACGAAGGCTCTACCCTCAACCACAGCCGCCCAGGCAGTGACATTTTATGCAGCCTAATTGAATTTAAAGGCACTGTTGGGTCGCTAAGCACAAACAGTGACAAGCAGGTCTAAGGTGCAAGAAACATGGAGATGCTCAGTTCTAAGACTCTGGTTTGCTGGCCTCCTCATACTGACATCGTCTTCTGCCTGGCATTGAAATCATGTCACGTGCTAGACACACAAAAAAAATGTAATTCTAGAACAACAAAGCTAATTACAAAGCAACAGAACCAACAGCACGACAAGCAGTATGGCTCTCACGACGATTCACTGTCTCACCTCCGCTGTTCCGACGTGTTTACTGTTTGTCGGAGTCAAATTTGAGCGTCTGTGGGGAGATCCATAAATCCTGTAATTAGGAGTCGCAAATAGACTCAATTAATTAGTTTTTTTTCCTTCCTGAAGACAGAGAATTACACTCATGCACCAACAGAAATGAATTCACTTAGAAGTACTTTATGTATGCACAGCTGTCGTGTGTTCAGTCAGGTAGATTTAAGTAGATTTAAAGTAAGACGATTTGGCTTTAAGTCTTATCTATACCATATTATAAA
Source organism: Platichthys flesus (assembly GCF_949316205.1). Lineage (NCBI taxonomy): Eukaryota > Metazoa > Chordata > Actinopteri > Pleuronectiformes > Pleuronectidae > Platichthys > Platichthys flesus. The sequence goes on along the minus strand of NC_084953.1, from coordinate 10,302,813 downwards.
GGGAATGAGAGAGGATCGGGGGGGGGCGTGCTGAGTGGTGCACTGACATCCTCCATGACCGGACTGACTGGTCAGACTGTTTGTTGGAGGGTCAGACGCTGTGACCACTTGCTGCTCCCTTTGGGATTTACATTTTATTGTGTAGTCTGGTCTGCTTTGCAGTGCTGCTTCCTTTTTCACAGAGATTAAAAAAAAAAAAGTTGCCAAAACATCAGCCAACATTCCAAGGTAATGAATGCATGAGATGTATGACGCGATGTGACAACAAAGAAACAGACCCTTTTTATGCACATTGTAGTATTGATGTACACACCAGCATTTGGGTGTTGGTTTGAATCCTACAATGTAAATAAATATGGATGACACCTCTTAAATTCCTCCCAGTTTAGAAAAATGAAGTCAATATATCCTATTGATATATTTATTATTTAGTTTGTTCCTAGTCCCATCTGATTACATGGAGGAGGCGGGGTTGATGACCTACAGTATATTCTTGCAAACCACAAATAGCAGACACTTTATCATCACTCTGTCTGGGTCCGTCATGTCATCCATCTTTATATAAAGTCTACAATGTATAGTTGGACTTTTGGTGCACCAAAGTTCAATTGTGTATGTTTACAGTGTATTGATAGATGGGATAAATGTTATTCTCTCGGGGGAAAACACACACACAGGCACTCACACACACACACAAACACACACACACACACACACACACACACACACACACACACACACACACACACACACACACACACACACACACACACACACAGCACTTATTTTGAATCCCTGAATGTTTATTCCAGTCCTTTTCTACTCTCCGTCGGTGTAATGCATGTTGTCAAGAAACAATAAAAGTTTAAATCGAAACAGAGCCTCCGCTTGGAGGAAGGTAATGGAAGTCATTAGAGGACGCCGTTCTTCAATATTTATGTGTGTGTACTTGTCTATCATTATATGTGCGTGTGTGCATCTTTAACAACTCACGTATTATTCTGCTATGCACGTGTGGACCTCGGTCACGTTGAGGCCCACTCGCATGCATCTGCACAATCACTCTGTTTACGAGTTCCAGCCATTACTCACAGCGTTAGAACTTTTTAATAGGAAACCTGGTGAGATTTGGGTCGGTGGCGACTCATGCACAGACAATAGCTCGTCGCTGCTAGCGCCGTGTCACTCCTACCTTCTCACTCCCTCTGCGCCTTTAGGTGCTGACAGACTGATAGGCAGCCATTGTTCCTCGTCTGAATCGGAGGAAGGCGAGCTGTGGCCTCTCCCCTGCTCTCTCGCTTCCCTCCCTCCCTTCACGGCCTTTTTCTCCCTCTCCTAATTTCTTGCTCGTTTGCATTACGTCCCCCTGCTGTAGCTCCACGCACTCTTTTTTTCCCATCTTGATTTGGCGGATCTCCCCCGTTTGCTTGCCCACTCATATCCTGCACATTTTCCCCCTTTGTTCTAGTTCCTCCGTCTCATCTCGCTGTCTCTTCCTTCCCCCTCCCTGGCTCTTCCCCACCGTGCATCTGTCATTCCCACTCTCCCTCCCTTTTTATCTCCCGACTGTACGTATCCGTCTATCCGGGCCTGGGGTGCCACAAGCAACTTGGCAGGTCACATTCTCTGCTCCTCCATCTGCTGGCTTGATCTCCAATTTCACTTTATCAACACTGTCATCTCGCTCTCTGCATTGTTCCCCCTCTCTCACTGTCTCTCGCGCTCTCTCCATCCGTCTGTGTCATCACCTACATTTGTCCCACGATTACGCCCGCTCTCCTAGCGCTCTCCGCCCAAAGTAACCCCCGGGGACCAATCTGGGGTGACTTCATGGTGAAAAGCATGTTCGAAGTTCAAAGCAAAGTTTGCTCTGCGGTGGCAGTTTAAATTAAGACAACTGTTATCTTCTAAAACTCGCCGCAGCGGTGTCACGCTCTGATAATTGCTGCAGCACTTTATGATAATTGGGGTGTTATCGGAAATCCACTGTGGTAAGGACACCAGATAACCTGTGTCTTAAACGTGTCCCTGTTCGAGCACACGGCAGAGAGCGATGTTTTACTCTGAAGGTATTAGAGCAAACAACCCTGATGTTTTTTAATTTCTCTGAAAATTAAAAGATTGTTAAATGAAATGAACAGTTTGGGAAATGGCGCTGTTTGCTCTCTCGCAGTTAGATGAGAGGATCAACAGCACCCTCAGGTCCGCACATTAAACACAGAACTACCTCCAGCAGCTGTTTAGCGTAGCTTAGCGTGAAGAAGGGCCGACGGGGGAAAACATCTCGACTCTGCACTTTCCAAAAAGTAACAGCATCTGCCAACGAGCACCTGGAGTCTGCTTCATATTTACCGCACGGACCCCGAGGGGGCTATATAGAGCTACTCTCTAAAGCTAAGCTAACTGAGCTGAGATTAGATGAGTTGAACGAATGAAAAGTTTCCAAAGTGTGTTAAAGTTTTAAATACCACTTTCAGGTGAAAAAGAGTTTTCCTTGGTGGGGTTTCCTCTTTCATTCACATATATCAATCAGTAACAGGCCACTGAAAGCTGTGCCAGTTACTCTTCAGAGTTCTTGACGTTTCTTGCTATATACATTACTTAATGCATTTTTTAATTCACAACATATGGCAGCAGCTGTTTCTAAGTATATGTGATGGAGGCACAGGGGAGGATGCCTCTTTCCTCCATCCACTCGTGCTGCATTCTGGCATCAGTCCACTGAGTGGCAGTGTCATGTCACGGCTAAGGCTCACACAGGCACCATCTCCTGCCACCAAAACACATACAAACACACATACAAATACACTTACACACACACACACACACACACACACACACACACACACACACACACACACACGTTTGTACAGCTTCTTCGTGAGAACATTAATTTGCATAATGCATTCCCAATCCCCTAACCCTAATCATCCAAACCAAATGCCTATCCCTTAACCTAACCGAAACCTAATTCTAACCCTAGCCCTTAAACCAAATCTTAGCCTCCACACAGTCCATTAAAGGGGGGTCACAAAGTGAGGACCGGCCAAAAGGTCCTCACTTTCCCAAAAGGTCCTCACTTTCCCAAAATACAAAATATAGGTTGTAGATTCACACCGGTCCTCACAAAGAAGCTGTACAAGAGCGCACACACACACACACACACACCTCCACAGTCTTTTCACAGGCCAGTTGGAAAGATATAAGGCCAGAATGAGGGACACGCACACACACAACCAGGCCTGCAAAGACACTCACATGCAGTAAGAGAACAATCTCTTCTGTCTCTGACAGCACCAAGTGACACTTTACAATAACACTGTGGTCTGAGGGGAGAGAGGAAGTTGACTTAACGAAGTGTCTGGGAATGAAAGGTGGCCTGTCTCACTCGCTCACAGAAAAGGTCAAAGTGGAGCAGCCAGAACAGGCCGGCCTCCGAGAGAACGGGTCTCACTTTCACTCTCTTCGGGGATGTCACAAGCACATTTTAAAGAGTGTCCACTCAACAAATGACGTGGACTTGCACCAAAATAATGGGCAGCACATAATAAAACCTTTTTTTTTAAAACACAGTGGACGTTAAAGTCCAGGGCACATTGTAAAATGTCTCATTTTCCTCCATCTTTTATTGGACCCTGTATATCACACACCTGCCTCATTCTTTCTTTGAACAACAAATCCTCAACCACTTTTTTAATACCCTCTCAAAGTAAGTTATATTTTTTTGTTTTCAGCAGGATTACACAAATACTATCGGACGGATTACCACACAACTTTGTGGAAGGATGAGATATATAATACAAGTTTTGGTACAGGCAAATCCAGAAATTCAAGAGTTTTCCAGGGTTTTCATGATTTCTTTGAGAATAATTCAAGTCTCCTGATATAAAAAGTGCTGATATTTATGAGTGTGTGCAATTTGGTGAAGATCCAAATAAAACTGCAGAATGAGTGAATTTAAATGTGGTCTGATGAAGGGCCTGTTGGGCGGAGGTGTGCACTCTCTGATTGCCCTTCTAGGTTGATATTGAATTTATGCACTTTAATATGTTTGTCCAGATAAATGAGGATGTTGCAACCTTATTTGGTCCTTTATACTCAAACACTATATTCAAGTGTTTTAACATGTGCTACCGACAGACAAAGGCTAGAGATTTTAGCCAGTCTTCTGCAACCTCCAGATCCCCAAAATAAATTTAACAATCCCTATATCAAACTATGGCAATGCATTCTACACATTTTAAAGAGTGTCTCAGTGTGAAAACCCTGGCAGCAGTGTATTAAATATAAATATGGCCGTGTACACGTGTCTATTCGCTGCTTTATTTGCCTGCATGCTCTGATTTTTCTCATTCTGCACATGCTCATCCCCGACAGTGTGTCTGTGTCCACTTGGCTTTCATTTATACAGAATGGAGGAGTAAGCCTGTTCCTGGCACACGGACACACCACATACTGTATACATTCACTTCAGACAGACTCCTGTTAACTCCTTAAAGGTCCAATCTGTAAATATAGCACGGTGTTGAAACACTGCTATGCGACTACTGGCCGTGTTTGCTCCGTGATTTATTGCATTGAAGACAATGTTTTCAGGGAAAGTTATTGTCTCAGCTCTGGATACAAGGACTCACGGGGTCTGGCAGGAAAACATGACTTTTACATGTGTTTGGAGTCTGTACAAGGTTTATACAGAAGAGTACAACCACAAGGCAGAGCTGCATTATTTAGATAAAAGATTTAGATGTAGATAAAGATATACACTAGATAGTTAACTGCAGGCCATGCAATGCAGTCTGTGGATATGATCAATTCATAGATAAAATATATAGGTTCAATTGTTTCAATAACATTGCAAATAATTTAGTTTTAGTGTCTTTACCACCATTTAATCCAACAAACATCTTCAATAATCATCCTGACCATTTAACTTTCCTCGCACTCATACGGTTGTTTTCTCAGAAAGTACAAACATGAATCGAACGTTAGCTTTCAAAGTTTGTTACAGCAAGTGAAGAGGTGCACAGCCAGATAACGGAAAATTGCACCTTCAACTTTCAGAATGGAAATGCCTGTTGCTATCCCTGACTTTTCCCACTCCTGGAGAGACGTCATGAGTTCCTATTGTCCTAGAGTGGACAATATCCAGGATTGCTTTCACTTTCTTGAACATTGTGGGACAGGACGTCAAAAAACCAGGGGGGGGAAAAGCCCCAAAATGTCATCACATTTCGATCACATTTAGGGAACTGATACTGTATCTATGAGTGTGTGAAGTGTGGTGCAGCTTGATTGGTCTGTGTTCTACTCTGCCAAAATAGTTGTTGTTCTGCATCTTCACAAAAGAAAATCTGTGTCATGGCTCTGACACTAATTCCTGGCAGTTTGGGCCAATGATTGAAAGAGATGATGATACCATTGTAGCAGATCGCTATAACATTACATTGTCAACTGTGGCCACTTATCCACTGGAAAGAAAAGCCAAAAAACAAATAATATCTTATGTCTTTCTGGGAATTATTCTTCAAAGATTTAAAGTTTCTCTGCAGCGGATTCTTTCTTATGCAATTCTGGCCTCATCTGAAACAAAGGGGATTGTCAATATCATCTTAAAATACAAGACACAAGTGCAATTTTATAGACTGGCTCTTAAGAGAATTCCTGTAGATTAATGGGAAAAGAAGAGATTCCTAAATCAAAATCCAAGGAGAGTTTATATCCCGGCAATAATTGGTTACAGAGGAGAAAACAAAGGTAGCAAATGTGGAGAAGGTGTATGCTGGGAGAGAGCTTTCCGTTGATTTGTGTGTTGGCGGCAGCAGCCTTTTAGTGCAAATGTGTGTGTGTGTGTGTGTGTGTGTGTGGAGATGGCAGGGCTAGAGCTTCCAGATGTGGAATGGGCAACCTGCCTGCCGGGACCCAAACACAGGAACTTCCCCCTGACGGCTGAGATTAATCAAAACCTGGGGAATCTCTACAGCAAGACGAGGCGGGATGGGTTTGTGTGTGTGTGTGTGTGTGTGTGTGTGTGTGTGTGTGTGTGTGTGTGTGTGCGTGTGTTTACTTGTGGAAGGATGAGTATGTTTCTATACATGTGTTTTTGTGGGTGTGCGTGACTACCAAATTCCTGTACAAAGGGAGAGCTGCGAGTCTTCGCCAAGTCTGTTGATTTGTTGTCCGCTGCCTAGAGAAGGAATTCGACCCTCAGCTTTATTGATGGTTGCCTTTGGGAAGAGACTAATACTAACGCTCTGATGGGAAACACGTAGTCATGCTGGCACAAACGCAGTATTTACAATACACCCAACCAACGCAAAGTAGAATTTCCCCCCAAAAATTTAAATCTGATTATAAATCAGCACATGTGTCCGTACAGTAATCACCCGGTCGAAACACATTTACCGCATCCCCAACGATGGTTTTCAGATTCAAAGTCTTGCCGGTGGTAACACATGCGCTTGTGTCAGAGGCAATCAAAATGGGTTTGCAGCCTTTCATGGAAGACTTACAGAGTTTGCCATAATCTCAAGGGCTTGGTGCAATTTAAAAACTCCCTCTATTGCCCTCCACTATCAGTTGAGGGCTTTGGTAGGTTAATGGCATTTCACTAACTTTCTCTTAATGCACTTTTCGGTCTTTGATTCACGCCCCAGTGCACTCTTTTGCAGCTCTTCCCCACTATCTGACGGGACATCACGTCCTGGCGTTTATCAATTAATTGCCCACTGCTCCTGGGTGCCATTGTGAGCCATTCAGATTTTTTTTTTTTTCTTCTTCAGTAAATGAGCGATGCTCGTCTTTACGGAGCTTCCCTAGATGGAGGAGGGTAATTACTGACAGGCAAGGCTCTGGACAGATCTTTGGGTCCTGCTCCAACCTGCTTTGACATCGGTGCTCATTTAATGTAAGGAAAGCAATGGTGCCTCAACAACACTGAACCATTCATCATTGTCCTGTTTCTCAGTTTATAAGGGGAGGGGGGGGTTGTAGGTTGACCCACTGAATACAGCTACATGCAGACATAAGTTTACATGACCAAATATCAGTTTTGTTACTTTGGTTTCCGTCAGCAGTCTCTAACAGAAAAAATTAAACATTTGGGATACACTTACTTGCTTTCTCTACAAGAGTTCGAGAAGAGGGTTGATGTCACTTTCTTATTGACACATTTGGAACTAGAAGGACTCAATGGGTCGTTGTTCCCAAGAGTCCAGACTTGCAGTCTCAGCTGCAGTTGTGTTTGTACCCACAGTTCTCTCTCTCTCTCATGCAAGGACTTGTCATTCACTCTTTAGTTTGTGTATCTGTTACATGTGAAAGCAACGTTCATGTAAGTGCAAACACTGCACCACAATAGATTGATTGAATTCTGCGGGTAATACCATTTTTGGATCTAACCATTTATTGGGATCCGTGCCAAAATGTAGCGGGTTCTTTCCTGCCCCACACTGCATCCTTCCACCAAGTTGCGTGGCAGCCTAATCTGCCCAGTAGGTTATGTGTAATCCCCGTTAATTAAGAGAACCAGAAGCGTAACCTACTGGGTGGATGTAGTGATGCTAGCATTCCGAGGTGATTAGCCTAGCTTAGCAAAATGACTGGAAAATGGTTGGAAGTTACGTGCAGTGTCATCAGGCTCCGGAGCTTCAGTCCATCTGTTCCAAGCCTTTACAAGCTCGGCCTGGTGGTTGGTAAAGTTGGACAGTTAGAGACAAGTCTTAACATTTATAATTTGAGTTGTTTGGATTATAGCAAACAAATGTATTCCCTGAACCCCACTATCAGGGTTAGGATCCCTTCTGAGTGGTTAAATACTGTAAATTTTCCACTTCTAGCTCAATAAGCCTCATATCAGCATTTTAAGATTGTGCTGATAGAACACATTCCTGATCACTGCATCTTGAGACATCCTGCAAACATCTGCTTGCCCTCTAGTTGATATCCCCAGCAGATAGGAGCACCAGCTGATGCTTAATATGAAAATGATATTCACTGTGGTCCAAGGTGAAGGGTAGCGCAGTGATAATAGGTCAGGGATGAAGAGTAGGGTAGGAACTGTTGGAGGAAGAGGAGCAGCTCTCTGCAGGCCTGCAGAATGGTTTTGTCCGTGTGACAGCGAGCAGGATGGAGCCTGCAGTTGTGTTCGTTACAGCGTTCGTCATTCTGTGAATACTTGGTGCTGAAGTTTAAATGATGCACATGTTGTACAGCCGATAACGTTTACAGTTCCCAGTTGAAATTAATTGCAAACACACAGCAGCAGTACACACGTGTTACACAATTACTTTGGCCGATGCCTATCTACTGGATTCTTTTTCAAATTCTAAATCCTTGAATAGGTACAGACCCCCTCTTGTGTCTCTGCACTATCAACATACTTCTACTCTGCGCTGTCTCGGTGAACGACAAGCTCATAACGGAACATCTAAATTTGTGGGGGGGAAGCACAAGATTATTGTAATCACATGGATGTGCTCTCCCACTTAAATTAGGAGCATTACATTTGTGACCCCTAAAATGAGGGAGCAACTCTCTCTTAGCAACCCACACCAGCAATAAATAACGAAAGGGGCTTGTGCCGGCATAATAGCCGAGAATTCGCTTTTGCCGTAATCCTGCACAATTTGCATTTCGATGGGCCGCTGGAAAATAGGTGAAGGCGCCAGGCAGATGGTTCAAATTGATTCTTCTGTTCATACAGATTTTAATGCCTGAGAAGTTAATCCTGAAATCCAGTGCAGTGCCAGAGCTCATCTGCCGCTGGCATCACCGCAACGCCCATGTGCAGAGATGAAGCCATGCGTTCAGTGTAGCAATCACAGTGTTGATTATGACGACAAATATAGATGTGACTACACGCAACAGACAAGCGCTTGAATGCATTTATTAGCAGGTCATTTTCATATGAAAGAAAAAACAAGTTTATGTTTGTGCTTTCTGTGTATATTCCAGTAAAAGTCAGGATTAAAATGAATAAAAAATAACCTTCAGTATAAACTAAACTTTCAGCGGTGCATCCATGCAAACTTTTCACCCTCACCTCCCAGGACTGCGAAATTCCCCTCTGGGATTAACCCTTTATTCCCGTATGCTAACAGTTTAAGGAGCTCCAAGAAGCCGGGGCCACGGAGTTCAAACAGGGACCCCGAGCCGGCTCCCAAAAGGAAAGTCAGGGCTCATTGGCTCTGCATTTCCTCAGCTACCCTCGACTGCGTTGGACCCCGTGACACAACGATGAAGCCGACTCAGGGGCGAGCAGAAGCAGGAGCGCTGCGACGCCACGAGGGAGCTGTGGTCCCTGGTGTAAACTGGGAGGGGTCAGAGGTTGGGCGCCTGGGATTAGTTTCACTCTGTGGGTTTGAGGTGTTTACATGTTTATGAAGCCGCGAAGGAGAGAACACGGAGCTGTTGAGGCCATTCATCATCGCAACATCTACATTTTAATTAATAATCCATAGTGAAGTGGGGTCTTAGTGTCTCGCTCAATTATTTACTGCTGGAAATGAACTGTGTCACAAACAATGTATAGTCACAGCCTTATTTCACTCTATAAAACTATTTTCTAACCGAGTGTGTAGGTTTTTTTGTCGTTGGGTGTGTGCATCTTCTCATTAGTTTACTTTTATCCACCTTTTCCAATGTTCATGAGGAGGTTAAAAGGGGTCACTTCATTGCAAAGATAAAAATGCCCTGGGTTCACGGGCAGATTGCTTTATTTTGCTGTGTTGTTTGTGCTCTGCTGGGTGAGTCAGGTTTTTCCCCGTGTGCGCCTCATTTGCTCTTTGCTGCTCCCTCTGGTGTTCGTCCTGCCTCTTTGACCACCTATTAACAAACACAATGAGATAATGTAACCAAATACACGCTGCAACAGGGTTTTAGTCAGCACTCGGACAGTCGAGAGGACGCTTCCTCCTCCTCTTGGCCTGCGAGTTGATTAATGGGTGAAGGAGATTTTATCTAGTTTGTTATTAACTTTTCTCCCTCCTTGACTCTTCTGCTCCCTCTCCATCTTCCTCTCGCTCATTCCCAGAGTCTTACCTCATCCAAGGGAAGATGGGCTCGTCTTTTCTTGTCTCTCCAAATCAGCTCCCCTGATGATGCTTGTTTCTTAAATTAACCTGATCTCCAAGATGTTCATATTTCCAGTTGAAGTCCTGCTTTGTTTGTCGCACTGCATTATCTTTCTTTTCTTTCTCCTGGCTCGTAGGCTTAGGATCAAGTTATTAGCAAATTCTTGTCTGACTTCTCCTTATTTCCAGATGCAACATCTAATTTTCTTTTTATCCAGGACAGCAGAGTTGGAGATTAACTTTTCACGAGTAATTAAAGTCTAAGTTCAACTTTAAGTTTTGGCTGAAGTGCCAAACACCCACTCCCATCTTTTTCTGGCCCTACACACATTTAATACACCAATTAGCTTGCTTAAACTATCTAGGTTGTCTGACTATGAGCAACAACTTCAGAAGCAGCACACACACTTTTTACGACAGAGATCTCATATTAAGCAGAGGCTTCTCGCCTCTGGAGTTTTCTGACGGCACCAACACCACGGCGGAGACAGCCTGGGCTGAAGCAGCCGTGTCTGAGGAGCGCAGTGGTCCAGAGCCAGACGTGTCAGAGGACATAAGGGGCAGGAGAAGATGGGGACGTCTCTCAATGGTTGACAATGAGGCTTTTCGGGAGTTTGTTTTCAGCATAGATTTGAATACGAGCACAGCTCTCCAGATTCGTACTCACGAGCGGTCGCTGGGTAATGCACACTTTTGTTTAGAGGGTGTTAACTTAGTAATTCATACAGTTTATAAATATCATGATGTAGCAGGGTCACAAACGTTTGACTGCACGTAAGCATTGGCTATTCAAGGTCCAAGTTCCAACACTAAATAGTTGTATTAGCCATTTTCAGAACACAAATGTAGTTTTTTTTATTATTATTATAAATTTAGTAACAAAAGTGAAATTAAAACCAGCATTACTTCATTTCAACAAAGAACAGTCATAGTATTCAGTTGTGAGCATTGTATTGTGCAGTACCTGTTTAGGTTATTTGTTGGAAAACTAAATACTGGGTGTTAATTATTAATAGTTTAAAACTTAAACAGGACTGGGTGGATGTTAGAGCTGTGGTTGTGGTTGTGTTCATCATCCTAATTATTATGTGATTCGTCTTAAATGTTAGATGCATCATTGCCTGTTTTAGAGCCTAAGCCTAAACAAGTAATTGTTCTTTGCCTAAACCTGACCAAGAATAAAAACTGAAGATAATTTTAAAGGAAAAAAGTGAATGTAAGAAACATGACAAAGCTCCGTTCACACCACGTGAGCTACATTCTTAGCGTGTTCTCGGAGACCGTGTTCCCAGCAGCAGACATACCTTAGATGTTGTGTGGTCAGATCTAATTGACAGCAGCCATGGCAACATAAACAACCCCCCCCCCCCCCCCACAACTGCTCCACTCTCAGAGTTTTGTTCAGACTTTCCTCAACACAGACTGATCCACAACAAGCCGACAAGTCCTCTTTTGTGACCGAGGCCCAGCCACTTCAAAGCGGTGGAGCGAGCTCAGAAAAAACAAAATCAAAGAATCTCGTGTTAAAAAAACAAAATCTGTCAAATTTGGTCAGATATATGTGCCTGTACAGAATGCTATCACTCCTGGGAAATCGTTTTCAAGGTGCTTTAAAGAGGGAATACACGTGACAAACCAAATGGCATGAGTCACCTCATTTAGAGAGAAGACTGCCAAAGAAGAGTACCAGGGTCCTTACGTCCAGAATACTGGACCTTCACTTCTTCAGGTCTCTGGTGTATGTGTTGCATTCAAGGGGTTAATGGTGAGGGAAGACTTAACGCTGACATTACTTCAACGTCAACTTAGGCTCGTAGATTTCAATTCAAATGTTGACGAATTAGCTATTATCCAAATAAACACATTTCATTGCCATTTCTGTTTCCACGTGATACTGTGGGACAAGGTCTAAATCCCGTCCATCTGCTTCCTCCAGGCGGTTTCGACAAATGTTGTTATTTGCAAATAAAGTATTCGATCCAGCTCGGCGCGCTGGTGTGCGGTGTCACTCCGAACTACCCCCGGACGCACGCCTTCTCTCCCTCCGCGTCTCCCTCGCACTGCGTGAGTCTGCCGGCCTCTGCAGTTTGGGGTCTTGGGTTTCAGGGTAACTGGAGCCGTGTTAGTGTGTGGCGTTCCTCAATCCCCTCGAGGTCCTCAGCCCTGTGTTATGGTTTCCATCAGTCTTGTGCACAGTAGGTGTGTGTGTCCATGCATGTGTGTGTGTGTGTGTGTGTGTGTGTGTGGGTGTAGCCATGTTATTTCTCAGCCACTATGATTCAGTTGTTTTACTGTAGTAGTGTGAGTCGGAGGATGTGCTTGACAAATGCCGCAAGTCAACAGCCTGATTTAAACACTGCTATAGTTTATATCTGTGATGCGTCACATAAACACATGACCTCATTCGTTTTTTATTCTACTACACTTATTTCTAACCTCTAACATTTTCCCTCGACCTTCTTTCGATTGCACACGCGGTAATAACGGCTCTGGGTTCTGTTAAATGAAAATGTGTGCGAAGCCTCTGGCCCGCCTCCTAATATTTCACCCCGCTGTTGGGACGTTATAAAAGGAAAGTCGCTCCCACCGCTCATCTCCACCTCTCAGCGTTATTGTCGCACGTTTGGAGCTCGTAAGTCGCCACCAATCAAACGTGAGCTGGTGATAAAACAGAAAAACAATAATGCACTTTGTCCCGTGCTGTCAACAAGCTGCAGGGCCGAACTCTGGCCTCACACATGTGGGAAAACCACAGCATTTCCTGTTGTTTATCGCACAGTTGTAAAAAAGGGGGACCAGGACGAATGCTTCCAGTTTCACTTACAGAACAACCCCTTAACCTTCTATAAAGATAACAGAGGTTTCATTTTCCACATTTTTTGAGCACACGATCTCCAGTGAGGTCACAAGTATTAAATTTGCGTTCTCTTTTTTGTTTGTCTCCTCCAGTTGGTCATGATCCAACCCCCCCCCCCCCCCCCAACACCTGCCACTTATCATGATGAAACAACTACCTTGAAACAGCATCTCGCCCGAGGCCGGGGGTGACGAACCTCTGCAAAGTCACCACCGGCGCTGAAGGAGCAGACAGCAAACGAAAATCTGCTAAAAGGCCAAATATCCCTCAGGTTTTTCAGCTCCACTGTCCTTTTGTTCTGCTGTTGCTTTTGTTGCAATGACTTCCTGGAGCCTAATAACTCACCACTCACTCAGCTCATCAGTGCTGAATGGTTTATGCTCCAACACATCCTGAACATTGCTGGAAAAAAGAAAAAAAGATCTAAATTTGGCCCGTGGACAAGGTTACAGAGGGAATCATGTGTAAAATAGGGGATTTATTGATATTTTCAGGTCACTAACATCCAATCACACATATTGAAGAAGTGTGAAAATGAATTGAAAATGTTTCTGATCATTTTTTAGGCAACTTTGTGCATTTTTCCAAAGCCTTATAAAAAGGTCTTGCTCCAACTATAATAATAATAATGATATTTTTTTCTACTTGTGTATTTGGTCTTCAAATGCAAAAAGAGGGATTTGATGGGACATGATGAATATTATGTATTGTATATCAAATATGAGAGGTTAAATTCACAAAAAGAAGCATAAGGTTTGTTTCATAGACTCCACTTCCTCTTTCTCTCTCACAGCCGAAATATACCGGATACAAATTGTCTATAATGACCTTTCACCCTCTTTTTTATATTCAATCAAATATCTAATATTTACAAGAGCTCTCTATTACTGTGCTTCGCTGTAAAGAATTTGTACATTTTAATTGAGATTGGGATACAAGCTGCAACCTGCTCTTGTTCTTTGAACACTCCATTAAACAACAGTGAATACATTTTAAATGCAAGAAATACACAAACAAAATTATCTGCTTTTCAGATGACGAGAAACTGAGTCCAGATTGCATCAAATCAAGTTTAATGTTATTTGTATTTCTTGCACTAAGTTAAATCTTATTTATGTATTTTTTTGAATTCCAGTAATAGTGTTATTATTGTTAAATCCGGCATCAAGCTCGTAATGGGCAGCCGTTTATGATAATAACACTTGAAGCACATGAAAAACATCTTAAATCTCCAGTGACCTCCGTGTCACCTGACCCACATGACATGTGTAAGACGGCAGCGGCCTCAGCCCTGACAGCCAGCGCTGGGCAGCTTTGTTGTGGTCATCGTTGACAAATCAAAGTTCCCTGTTAAGTCCGTGGTTTTCAAGGTCAAGGGCTCAACCAAAGTTTCTCTCTCATCGGATTAAGAGAAACAGAACGGCCTTATTTTTCAAAAAAAATGGCCTCCTAATCTGAGAGGTCCCTCTGTGATCTTGTGGCCTCGGTTGTAGGGGTCGAGCTCACTGGGTCACTGAATCTCCCCTGGTTAAAATAAGTTTAACATCACAGCCCCTGGTTCAAACCGTTGTTTCCCCGGATGATAAGTAATGTCGTTTGTGTGCGGAGCATCTGTTTCTTCAGAAACCACTGAAAGAAAAAACATCTACCGTGTATGTGTGCATCTAAATTGACGGTGTCATTATTTTGGTATATTTAGAATGAGATGTTAAAAAATAAGACGAGATATGATGTAATTGATGCAAAGGAAACAAATTACAACATGTGAAATTTGTTAGAGTCTTCACCATATCTATAAATGTTATACTGAGGGAGAGTACAAGACAAATCATAAACCTGACAAACACTGCAATGAAATGTTGTGAATATGAAATGTTTGAAGCAAGTTATCAAAACATTTTGCCCAGATGAAAGTATGAAAGCACAGAGTGATGTTTATATATATATATATTTTTAGATTCAAGCAACCCTAGTTTTCAAGCAAAGGTGCTAAAGGTGGCCTGAATTATTTTTGTGCATTTGGGTCATATTCACCATTTACCTCGTGGAGATTACACTTTGTCTAGAGCACTGCATGTTTCCCACACAAATCCCACATTTGTTTGGGGATATTTACGCCACATTTGCTATTTTTTTGGCCCAAACATTTTGTTCGGGCCAAGACCAGAAGTCCTGCTTCATCACCTGATGCAGCCCACATCCATGTGCTGTCTGGGAAACCTAAAGTGCCTTTATTTTTTCACCTAATTTGAGTTGACTGCTTCTCCTGGGCTGTGTTTCTCATCACTCAGACCTCTACCGTCGGCCTGTGGCGGGGGTGTGGACAGACGTGGCACCTTGACAACAAATGGTGTGTTCCCATGGCAGCAGGGCTCTGCACTGGGCCAGTGTAACACACATGAGGTTCACTGTGTTCCCCCCATAACCTAACCCTGAACCCCTCCCCAGGTAATCAGTACAAGTCACCAGTGTATGACCTCTACTAGTTAGCAGGACTTTAACCTGTCCACCACCTGCACCCCTCCCTGAAGGCTCTGTCCTCGAGTCTGCCCACTTGGCAGCCGTCCTGGCCTTTCCTCAGGACACTTATTTCTGCCTAACAAGGCCAGGCTCCTATAAATTAATGGAGAGGCAGCCACAACTTCACTTTTAATGGTGACTGGGAAACTGCATGGACACAATCACCAGTCAAGTCTAATGAATACAAATAAAAACATTAACAAAAACAAGTAAGAAAGTTGGGAGATTTAGCTTTTTTCCACACTGCTCGCTGCTTGCATCTTTGTATGAATTTCATTGACTTGATATGTTATAAAGCTGATTGGCTTATTGAGGGGAAGGGCCGAGATATGTGATAAAATCAAAGGGTCTTCATGAGGAGAGGCTGTGTTTGTGTTTGTAAGGTCAAACGTGGGCTGAAATCACTCATCTTCCTCTGTGGCTCACAGCAACAGTATGTACCCGCTTAGCGTCTCTACTCATGGGTTCAGCTGTCCATTTAGCTCTAGAGGGAACGAGACTCTGCATCTTCTCTCCGACGTGGAGACGGATGTGGACTGTGAGGCCGCATATACACAGGGTGTCAGTGGAGGTCTCGGTAGATGCATCATCCATTGTCATAATGCCATAATTTATGAGTGACAGCACAGATATGATAAGAGATGTGGCCGAGTAAATCAGATTCCCAAAGGTCAGTGGCAAGGTCTAGGGGAGGGGATCATTATAGCAGATTTTATCGATGTCCTTCCATCGTGTGTGTGTGTATGTGTGTGTGGTAAGTGAGAGCAGGGACACTGGGTGAGTAAAGCAGGAGGGACAGGGGAATAAAGATGAAGCCAGACCAAAGCAAGTGGGAGTAGTTTACTGAAACTCATCCCACGGGGGCTCAGTATATGCACGCTTGTCTGTGTGCCTTTGCGTGTTTGGTTCTAGGTGTGTTCATCTGCTGTTTTTGGTGTGGGTGTGCAAATGTCAGACGACCACAACTGTGTGGTTAACAACATGTGCTGCTTGCACATAACTCTTTGTGCGTGTGTGTGTGTTTTCCTGAGGTGGGAATGTGAAAGGATTTGGACCAGCAGTGTAGGGCGGCCTAATTCCTTTTCCCTCTTCTCCCGGCCTTGATTCCCTACGCTTGCAAGTGTGACTGCAATTTGCACGCTGTCTTCAGGTTAAAATTTACGACCTCTCATGGATTTGCTGAACAAAAGCAGGGATTGAAGGCGGAGGGATCCATTGGACCCCACCAAGCCCAGTTCTTCTGAACGCCACTTAATTGATGCCAGATCTTCCGCAGGGGCCAATTCTAAATGTATCGGGAGGAGGAGGAGGAGGAGGAGGAGGAGGAGGAGGAGGAGGAGGAGGAGGAGGAGGATCACTGTGGGGTAACACACTCCATACGCTCACGATGAGGAATTAAGCGTTGGCATGAAAATCCCGGAGCCCATCCTCTATGCTAAGAACTGCACAGTCTGGGCCTGCTGCATGGAGGCAATCACACTGGTAAAGTGTGTGTGTTTCTGTGATTGTGTGTGTGGGTGTGTGTGTGCACACAAGCATGTGCGAGGGCTTTCTCACAAGTGTCAGTGCCTCACTGTGGCGTGAGTAAGTAGGGTGCTGACCCCATCTATCCCTGGAGAGCATATGGATGCAATCACGCAGCGTAGGAGAGAGGGAGAGAGAAAAATTATAAGAGGCTGAATAGGAAGGAAAGAGCGGGGGAAACAGAAACAGAATAAGAGAAGAGCAATAAATTGGCGTCTGGCTTGTGTATTTGGAAGACAGAAAATCTCCCTAATTCCTTGTTCCTCCTTTCCTTTATGGATTTGCCAGTGGAGGGCTGTGGTTGAGTCAGGCTGTGATGGTTTCCTCACCCGCTCTTGTTACGAAGGCGAGAGATGATTGTGGTCACTTTGATTCTGCTCTTTGGACACGGCCAGTGGCTAATTAGCACAGAAATAGCACAATCCCCGGTCCTTGTTTTGAATTACAGGAAACAATAACTTATTGTCGTTGTGCGTGATATATATTGTGTGTTTACGAGGATCCGTTTTCTCACGGAGAACACGAGGAGAGGAATGACACATTTGCAGTGCAGTAAAAAAACACTTGTCCCCAATGATCATCCACAGTCTCACTCCGACTTTTAGTACATAAATTCATGGCAGCCATCATTCCTAGTCGGCACTGTTCCTGGCATGTTGTCACACACACACACACACACACACACACACACACGCAGCATCAGCATCAGCAGCCTGCGCATCCCTCTGGTGTGATTCTGTTCATTTAGTCTGATAAACATCTCAGCGCTCTCAGAGTCCATTACTTGCAATTTACCCCCCCCCGGCATGTGGACACTGGCAGTTCTTATTGAAGTTGTACCTCACGCGCTCGCTCGTCTCCGGCTGCGGGCGCCGTAGTTTAACCAGAAAGAGAAGTTGTTAAACTGACGGGCTAAGTAATCACCAGAGGGACACCTTAATTAGTGTATCAGTGTAAACATACTTAAAGCCAGTTATGCTTTGAGATTATTTTTGCTACTTTAGCCAATAACCCCCCCCCCCCCACCACCACCACCCTAAACACTGCTAAATGACGGCCTATGAAAATGCCACATGTTGAGAACGCCTCTTGATCTTGGCGATTATCAATTACCTCAATATACCTATCTGTCGTAAAGAAAAACAAACTCCAATCGCGTACTTTCACAGCGAATGAAAGTTCCCCCTGCTTGTTTTTAGTAGCACAGCTGTGAAACAATGAAGTACAGTTTTTTTTTACTCGGAGGGTCTTTTTTATTTTTTGAAGGGACTTGTTTTTGGGCTATTTGCATTTCAGAATCTGAGGAGAAAATCAATGATGCTAATTAGCGTTCCAAAGGCAGACTGTGCTGTGCACTGATTACACCGAACCGAGTGCCAAGGGATTAGGGTGGACTTGCCTCACAGACTCAGGAGGCAGAGGAGCTATTAATTAGAGATCTGTGGACTGTGTTGGTGTGTGTGTGAGTGTGTGTGTGTGTGTGTGTCTGTGTCTGTGTGCGCCTCCTTGCACATGTGGGCCTTTGAGAACGCACCGTGCACCATTATTCCCGCCTTGACTTTTCATTTCTGTTTGAAAGACCGGACCAAATAAACACGGCGCAGAGCTCGGCCGCACGCATCTCCTCCTCCTGTATGTTTGATGCATTGCAAACATTTACCTGCCAGGACCGACCGGGGCGATAAGCAGGAGGATCTCCAATGTGCTGCTCGGGGGGGGGGGGGTGTTTACACATGTGATTATCGCTTTGACCTCTCACCCCACGCGGGGCCATTCGTAACACAAACCAAGGGAGAAGCCCCCCCTCAGGTTTTCCGTGGCACTCGGCGACGCCACCTCTCAGGAGCAAAGAGGGTAGCTCTCGGCTCCTCTCGAAAACACCTCGCCACTTCGGAGGTCACATGTTTCCCATTGAGAACAGTTTACTTCCATCGAGACATATTTCCGTAAGCCTTTGATTCAAACCAGAGACGGAGCGGAGTCTCTCTCTCTCTCTCTCTCTCTCTCTCTCTCTCTCTCTCTCTCTCTCTCTCCCTCTCTCTCTCTGTCTCTCTTGCATGTTCCCCTTTTCAAAAGCCTCCATCCTGAAATGATCTTCACCGGCAGGAATTTCTGCATTTTCTGTTTTTTTTCCCAACTCCACTACCTCCACAGTTTTCCAAAAAGGTGTATTGAAGGTTATTTTACACTTCATTATAACTAATGGACCTGGAAAGCATGACGTGTGGGACAGTGCGGGACTGGGAATGAGAGGAGGCATGCTCGCTTGACAGAGCAGGTCGGGTTTACATATTTATTCCCCACGCTCGCTCAGAACCAGCCCGCTTTTAAATAAGGCTTGGATTTCACAGGCCACTTCACCCAACCATATGTCCTGTCCGTTTGAATTAGACAGGCCCTAATCACCCCGACAGTTTGACAAATTTGATAACGTCTCCTCGCTCAGATGGGCTGTGATCGGTGCCGTTCGTTTCCCCCGGGGTCTGATCTCGGTCTGGGCAGCGTTACGTGAGAAGGACACATTCATCCGCCCTCATGTCAGGGACGGCAGGCCTGATGAAACCTTCACATGCAATATGGATGCTTTTTATTACATTGCTATGGGAAAATATCGATGCTGATGCCGTTTATACACTTTTCTTTACTTCTTTGTTGCTATTTCTTGTGAAGTGTGACCCTCCGCTGGAGTTGACATGCAAAACCCACTTTTCAGCTTTAATTCTTGACATCATTTTATCTGATTCAATTTTCTTTTTTTCTTGTTAGCCTTGTTAGTCAATAGCTTTAGTGTTTGACCTCATAGCGGGCCTATCTCCTGATCAGTAACTACAACCCTGAGGGGAGAGTTTGTGCATGGAGATATTTTTTTCCCTCATGCAAATACCTCTCCATCCCTCTCCTGTTCTCCCCACTTATTCCTCATGCATTTAAAAACCCAATTTTTAGTGGGTCAATAGTTATTCAAATTGCACAGTGCAAGTCTGATGTAAAGTGAAAATGGAATTGAGTTTGTGAAATGTATGAGCTTGCAGAATGCAAATGAGCGCATTGATAGAAAAAACCTTTGGCGCGGCTGAAAGTGTATTTGTTTTTTCTGCTCAATTTTGACGGATTACAGTGAGGTAAATAAATTGTTTGTAGCAACAAATTATGATTTTATCTGCGCACCTACAAAATGTTCTTTTAGAAAGGCTACAAAAACTCTCTTATGGCATAACATCTATCTTAAAATATAATTCTGGGAGTCTAATTTAAAACCTGCAGAGCACAAATCAAACAGAATATCTTATCACTAAGTCTTCTATAAAAGCCAGTGGAGTGGCTGCAGCAACCTTGCACAGGATGACGTTGCTACTGTGGTGCATCCCTGTGGTGGAGCTACTTTGAATAGGAGTGGATGAACTTCTCTTTGGCTGCGAGTCCGCGGTCTTGGGGATTTTCATAAACAGATAGATGCGTTTGGATGTCTCTGTGCAGCTGCACCCCGCGGTGATGTGGAGCTGCTACGGGGGAATCAGCTCCAACGACACCCACTGAGAGGCAACACATGAGTGCAACACAAAAGGAGGAGAGGAAGAGGAAACAACAAACAAAGTTTAATTGTTGTTGAAACTGAAGATGCTTGGATTGCGGCGAAACACTGTCGCACCGGTGATCAGTGGTGGAGATTAATCCTTTTGAAGGTGATCTCAGTCCTGAGGGGGGTGTTCGTACCGGTTCATTCAGGTTTCAGTAGTCCAGTGGAAATGTAGATGTTTGATAAAGAATGGTGAAAAAAAACTAAAAAGACCCTAAATTTTATAGCTATCAAAAAGTTAATTACCACACACTGAGAAGGACAGTAAATACACAAGTGCTCACTATACAGGGTGTGTTATAACAAATAATTAATGTAAGTATTTTCCAGTCACTGTGGAAATTGTCTAGACACATAAAGAATGCAGCAAGAGATTTTTTGCATCAGACACGTTCACACCAGCAGAAGATTCTCTGCAGCATTCAGGCGAGTCGCAGCGACTGGGTAGAAAATGCAGGAGGCAGAAAAAAATATATAAATCCTGCTGTGGAATCTCAGGAGTCCTCATACACGGCCCATCCAGATAATTTCGGGGGACCACATCAGTGCATGTCTTTATCGACACTCATCTGCTTTAATCCAATTTAAAAAATATTAAAAATAAAATATCAGCTTATCAATCATGGGGTAATCCCTTCACTTATCTTTCTTTACATTTAATCATTTTACGTGTTACCGCCAGTTGCAATCGCCTCAGGATGGACCTCAGGAGCATTTGCTATTCTTCCTGTAAGTAAAAGGGAATTAGAGAGCAATTTTGGGGGAGGTTTGGTGCATATTACCTCTAATTGAATTACTCCTCTAATCCCTTTAGGCGTCCCCCCATTTAAACATTAGGCAATACTACTTGTGTCACATTCGGGAGGCCCTCTCTCTCTCTTTCTCTCTCTCTCTGTGCGGATAGGACTCTTATTCAATAAAGCTTGTATTAAAGACACACAACTCCCACACCCTAAATTGTTTACACCCTGATTTAATAAAAGATGTTATTAAAAGGGGAATGAGTTGGCGGCTCCTCTGGAGAGCCTTGCCTATGTTTGCATTTCGCCAAGATGGTGGAGATTACCTCCGAGGGCCCGTTTTAACTGAAAGCCTAGAGACAATATTCCAATTAAGGAAATCACGCAGGAAGAAAGAGAGGGAGGAAAATGTGTCCGTTTACAAAAGGTCCACATTAACTAAATGTATTTTCTAGGTGCGGTTCAGGTGGTGTAACATTCACGGGGATTTCCTAGGGTCTGTCGAGTGTGAGATTTTGTGTTGGCGTTGTTGACAAAGTGTGGCGTCCACTTGAGATTGAAAATGTTCCTGAGATGTTTCTGTAGATCTCAGTGTTTACAGCCATTTGAAGGGGACAAGTTATTCTGTTTTTCTATGTGAACATGGGATTAATTCCCGACTCTTGCTTTTAGCTGGCAGGATATGAAATTCCTTTCAAATGCTCTGGATCACTGTCTGCATCAAAGACCATCATGAATATACAGCAGCTAAGACACGTCCCAGAGGACATAATGTCAACACCGAGTTCGACCCCGCTGCCAAGTTGTGTGTGTGTGTGTGTGCTTGGCTCGGGTTAACAACGTTGTGCGGTGTCTGCCATCAGGTGTGTCTCCACTCAGAGGATGAAGCAAGGGAAAACAAACAGAGAGACAGAAAGAAGAGGAGGGAACACAGAGAACACGAGTGGACAAAGAGAGGAATGATCTTTTTGTATTTTTTTTTTATCTGGATGTTTATTTGAACATGGCACCAAAGACAGGGAGGTCACAGAGGGATTTTAAAGTAGGAGTAATAAAGTCAAGATGTCGTCAAAGCCCCCCCCTGGTGGCTCGGGTCACTCTGCCTTCGTCAGGTCTCCGGAACTGAAATAGGAGGACGCTGTTTGTCTATTTACACAAACGGAAAAAAGCTGCTCTGCCACAACACCAGCCTGACGTTGTGTTGTGTTTAGTTTAGATTGATGCTGTACATTACTATTTTAGAAGGTGTGTGTGTGTGTGTGTATAGATTAGAAGTGTCACCTCCAGATGCTGCCACGTCATTGAAGTTTACAGATTGCCTCATTAATGTTATCAGGTTCCCTTTGGGCATACAAAATATTGCAGAGGAGGCATTTTTGCTTTTCACTGTGTCACCAAATATAACACTGTGTTGGTCCACTGCACAGCGCAGACACCTTCAGTTAGTAACTGTAGTGTCCGACTATAGATTGATAACAAATTAATTTTTTTTTTTAAACTGGAGTGCTAAACAAAAAGTACACAAAAACCAACTAAATGGGCTTCATGGCAATAAAAACATGAAATCAATGGTGGGGCTAGTGGAACAGTTATGTAGCAACCACAACAACAACAACAACAACAATAATAATAATAATAATAACTATTACTACTAACTTTTTAGTAATAAACTGTTTGTACTTTACTTAACATGTGCTTCACAAAATACAAAACTTAAAATTCGTACAGGGATGAAAGCTTTTTCTATAAAATAACATTTCAAGAAGTGATTTAAAGGAAGTAGAACATATAGCGCAATACAGAATAATCCCAGCTACAAAAGTGTTCCATTGTTTGGGGTCTGGTTCTCTAACAGCGCGAAGGCCTTCAGTCACCAGTCGGGGCTCTGGAAACCACCAGCAGACCAGTAAGTAAGATGGCACCCATGGGATGAACGAGGGTTGCCATTAGCAAATCCTCGACAGACATAGGGGCTTGGCTGTGTAAAGCCTTTAAAGTCATAAATAACATCTCAAAGCTGATGTGTAATTGGTGTGTGCCTGAACACAGTGTTACCCCGGGAACGCATACTACCCTGACAAGCCTAGCCACCAAATATGAATCTAACAACTTAGGTGATCTCCTGTAATGGCCTTTGACTCTAGCCAAATAATATGAAGACTGATCAATTTATTTTTTTAGTTAAACAGTTTCAGTATTTATCTCTCGTAACACAGACCAGTATGAGTGATGGTGAGACGAAGGGTCCCTGGTACAATAACGTTGTCCTGAGTCTCACACAAACCAGTTGAAATGAATCCTATATTCTTCTCACATTCTTCCATTATTCATACTCAGGACATCGTACTACTTAGAATTCATTGTTCATATCGGTATACATGGTAACATTTCCCCGTCACCACCCTGGGCCTCAGATTGATAGGTGGAAACAACTGCATCCATAATCACCGCTCCTATTAATCCAATGCTCCGACTGCTGAGACGCTTCATTTGTGTACAGCCATGTTTCCTGTTCCATCCAGCATACCAACCAACCAACCAACCCTGTGTTCACCTTTTGTCTGGTGCTCATTTCATGTTCTGGTCCCCGGGGGGGGGGGGGGGGGGGGGGGGATGCATTATTTATTAGATGTTAAGGGCTCCATTGCAAACTTTCAGTGGCAGTGTGTTGTTTTTGCTTAATGAATGGGGTTAGAGGAGATCAAAGCTGAAAATATGACAGAGGAAGGGTAGGGGGGGTAGAAGTGGAGATTTGACTTGTCTGACTTAATTGCTGCCTTGCAAAGAGAAGCCTCATCAAGTCAGTTCAAGGAGGAGTTCAGGCAAAGTTTCAAACTCGTTTTATTAGAAGGTCTTAAAATGAATGATCTGTCCAAGAACATTTAGCTTTCATTGATATTATTGTTTTATCCAGGGTTACCTATTCTACATGGGCCACTCAAACTTTCTTGAGACTTATAGTGTAGATAACTATAATTATCAACATTTATCACAGTGACGTTATGCAAACTGACGTAAAAGAATAAGATTATCATCATTATTATTATTATTAATAATATATGAAAATTATGTCCTGTCAACCAACCACGATGCTGATACGGTATTGTTAGTGCTATTAACATGTTATTACTCGTTAACTCCGCCAATGGTGCCATGTTTCCACCCATGTGTGTGTTGTTTGTTTGTAGGTATTTTTTTTGTTATTCATAAGCAAGATTTCACAAAAGTCACTGGAAGGATTATCATGCAACTTGGTGGAAGGACAAAGATGTCAGGGAAGAACACCTGACATTTTTGTGCAGATACAGATCATTTCCAACACTTTTAGTTTTTCTAATGGATCTCAATTGATCCTTGGTGGAAGTCTGCACTCTACTTAGTGCCGTGCTGGTATTTCTATCAGTGTATCTACCTTTATATCATACTTTTTGCATTTACATTTATTTGTCATCTTCATTATGCAGCATTAAGTATCAAATGACCCTCCGACAGTAGTGGAAACCATGACCTCATTAGGAGAAACATTCAGTGGCAGAAAAAAAGTTTTTCCAGGGACCGCGTAATGAAAGTCCTTGTCTGCATGGCGCCTGTGAAGCTACCTCACCCGCTCGCCACTCCTCTCTCCTCTCTCCACAGATCATTAGCAGTCATGCTCCTGCCCTTTGAAGTCTGTGAGGTCTGCTGTGTCTTTCATAGCCATGCAAATCCAGGGGACAACCCCAGCCACCTGTTCTTAGACACATCTGTCCACAGGGCCGAGGGCTTTACTCCAGCACCGTTCAGCTGCCTCGCTCCACTCTGATCCTCAAAGGGCCACAGGATGGCAAAGCGGCTATTTTTAGGGGCCTGCTTGATATGGCAGTGCAGACCTTATGCTCTCTAATGAACATGCGCCTCAGTGGGAGTGCAGGCTTAGAGCAGAAATGTGTCTCTTGTTGGTGATATGCTCTCGTCTCACTGGTCAGCGCTCCGTCTCTGTTCCGACCAGCTGAATTTTTCACTGCTGTGTTTATTGCTGTCTGCCTCAAGATGCAGTCGAAAATCTCGACGAGAAGAATATAAACCATACTTTTTTATTTGACACTATATATTATTATCTCAGTCTGATTTACTAATATAACCGTATTTATCATAATACGCTCTACTCTGATTTTACACCCACAGATCCCAATTACATAAAGTGCCTCATAATAATTCACTTCAAAGGCAAACTGTGTTGCTTTGAAGGAGATTTGCAGCGAAATAGCGGAGAAGCCTTTGTTTAGAGAGAATAGTTGATGTGAGTTCAGTCGAAGCGTCCCTTCAGCACAGATACGCTGTATTGCTTCTAATGAAGTCCTTTATCTGCTTCACTAGCCTCTGCTTGCCCTCAGTGATACTCCTGCAGACTGGTATCTGCCTCAGCTGGTGAGGAACCAGATCAGAGCACTCGAGGTCCTGAGGGAGGTTCAGCTGCAGAATGATGACCACACTCATTAAACATTTCAAATTATGTATTAGCGCTCACCATTCTCTGACAACTGTAATCTGTATCTCTGAGTGTGAGAGTTTGCATGCAACTATGGGCAGTGCACCCCTTTGCCTACATGCACCCTCATGGGGTTTACCCAGGAAATATTCGATGTCTCAGCAATCCGCTTGGTCTCCAACAGACCAAGGCACCTGGCTTTCATGATGAACTCATCGCACAGCGTTCGGGAAGCAGGGCAGAGTGACATAAGAGCTGGGCGATGCCCAATCTTCCAAAGCTATTCGGTGGGTTCGCCAGTTTTTACCAAGGGACAGATTGTTTTGCATGGTCTCTTTTCCTTGACAGCTGTATTGTGGTAGGAGACCATTGAAAGTTGACCCAGAGGGTACGTGCTGTGGGATGTGGGTGGAAAGCTGCCTTTTGATTGGCTTCCAGCTGGATTGCATGTTGGAATACAAAATCGTGAGAGGCCACATGGGAGTTTATCGGGGGTCCTGGTGATTGTCCATCGTGACTCTGGGCTCAGGTTGAACTAAACAAAACTTGCAACGAAACACATAAAACGTTTACAATGTTATGATTATTTATGCCTGACTCTCCAGGGGGCCCCACGGCTAAACTGAAACACACACACACCTTGCCGGATCCCGTGCCACACTTGGAATGGAGTACGCAGAGTAGCAGAGTTTATTGTTACGCCAACATCAGGAATACATTATTCAACAAAGGCTTTTGGAGAGGAATACAAATGCCTCAATGATAATTCCCCCATCTTCCATGCACTGTATTTTAAACAGATTACTGGCACAATTAACAAAGCCAGCCCGCGGGGGGTTCCTTTACTACTGACCCAGCAGTAACAGGACATCAAGCATCTGTCAACAACCTATCTGGAGAAATCGAATCCCCAGGAACAAAGTCTGCGTTGTCACTCTGCATTATACAACATGAAGAGTAAAGTAAACCAATACAAGGCGAATATAACGCAACCCTAGCCTCCCAAGCGCAGAATCGGTGGGTTGTTGGACGTGGTGAAACATTGCCGCGACTCTGTTACAGTAGCTCAGCACAGTGTGATGCTGTATGAGAAGTCTTGGGAAAGTTTGCAGCTGTGTAGCCTCTCCCTCTGCAGCGGGACGGAGATCAGTGGAGTGTGTAAGAGTAGATGTGCATGAGGGAGAGACCTGCTGATCCAGGTGTTGAACGCTGCCTGGCACTCTGACAGCTGAAGGGAAAGAGAGAACACATGCTTTGATGCATGCTAAGGTATTGTACAGATACTGTACATGCACATGAGTAGCCTACAGGAAAACACGCATTGCAAGAGTGCGGTACGCTCATGCATGCAGTGGGTTGTGCCATGTTGTTGCCAGCGGATGCAGGCTGCATTATCCTGCCAACCATTCACTTGGGAATGCATAAGACTGAAATTCCTGTTTGGGTTACGTGCCAGGGTTTGTGGCTCAACAGCATACAACTGTCCCCTATATGTGTGCGATTTGAGCCACGATGAATCGAAGCTCATGTGAAGTTCGCTTCACATCTTGGGAGCAGCAGACTGTTTTGTTGTGAGTCAATTACAACAACATGCCCGAGCCCATTGTACATTCTCTCACAGCTCAAATCCATGAGGAGAAACCACCAGACTCTGAACTAGCTGTGCCTCTGGCCCCCCTCTGTAAAGAATATGACTGTGGCTGTAACTGCAACCAGCTTCACACCCCTTTGTTGTTTTAAAGTTGCAAAGTTTGTAATTTTTAACAAAATCAAACTCTTGTTTCACAGCTCTCTGGGATTAAGGGATTGATTCAGAGTGACCCAATAACTTCAGAGGTTTACTTTTAATCAGCACCACCTTTAACACCTCAGTAACAAATGTCATGTTGTTTGAGGTTAAACCCATCACAGCAAGTTCATCTCATGCAGAACATGGCATCTCTTTCATTACTTTGTTTGAAAGAGATGCCATGTTTTATGGGGTAATTTTCATTTCTCTATACCCATTCAACTATAGAGCTCTTCATTAGCATGGCAATAATAATGAGAGAAAAAATATTCTCATAGATTCTCAATACCCCGTAGACTGCCATAAACTCATCCAGACCGAAGTTTAAAACTGAGAGGATGTCTCATGCTGTGCGTTTGGAACAGTACAGACATGAGTGTCACTATAATTATTGTCATTATATTTTGTTGCTAGTTGTTTTATCATTTAATGAATATTTATTGAGTTTACATACCACCGCAGCTTCTTAAACTCCAGTATAATGTCTATAATGCCACTGAATGTTCTTTGTGTCCAGTAAGCAAGTCTGAAGAAGCTGAAACAAGGTGATGTTTCCAATTTTTGCTTGAAAAATGTATATATAGATTAACTGAATATCTAAGAGATTTCCTACTTATTTTATTTTAGTGGATTAGCTTTTAACTGACCAAACTTGGCTCTACACTATCAGTATTTCAGTGATCAAACCTGGCTTGAACTGAATCACATCTTAGAAAAACGACCCCCTCACCTCAGGAAACAACTTGTTATACCAAACATCAAGTTAAGTGCACGGTGCACTCTATAATGTGCGGGTTTCAACTCGTAAAACTCTGGACCCAAAGTCACTTAATTTACCCTCGACCTTCACAGACGAAATTGAAAAGCTTGACGGTATATTACTCAGTTGGCAGCCATTATGTGAAATTCCATTACAGCCTAGTTAGCAGGCTGTGATTGAATGCAGTCGTTTCTCCACACATGTATGACCACAAATGCATTGTTCTGTTTACCCTACCATTTCATTTCCAATTAAACACTAAGTCACAGAACGGTGCTTTTCACTTCAAATTATTTTCTGACTTCATGTTTGATCTCCAAGTAATGAGTCCAAGGAACGACCTCTCGCTCGTTACAGTGCGCCTTACTGTACATGAATGGACTTGAATTTTCCACATCCTCCGTATTTCCACATTACGCTGTCCAGATCCCAGGAGGTGATTGAAGTGTGGGCTGTGATGTTCTCCTGAAGTGCACGGGTACTTTCCGATTGAGAGTCCTGCGGCTCCCAGGCACCCGGTGTGATGAAATCCATCTCAGGCAGGGTCATCTGCTCGGTGTGCAGGGTAATTGCAGACAAACAAAAGATTTTTTGACTTGAGTCCTTACACCATCCAGTTGGTATGCCTTTTGAAAAGCCGTCATCGACGTATGGCTGCTGGTAACGGTTAGGGAAACATCAGTATTCTTCCAATCAATCCCTCAAGAAAGGGCAACAGTGATTTGTCTGCGGACATTTTCCCTGTCAGAGATGTTTAACTTCCTTGCGCATAATGGCTCTTGTACTCTGGGTAAACAGCCATTACTAGCCTGTTTATTTGGAAGGAGGGGCTCATTGTGGATCTGACCCGGTTTTCAAATGACAACCCATACCGGAGAGATGGAGAGAGGGAGGAAGAGCAAAGGAGGGAATAGAGAGGAAGACCCAATTTATTTTTGAGTAATTGGCTCCACTTGAGCAAACACCCTTTGCCTGCCCAGTGGTCGCCTCAGTCCAAGTCTGTGCCAATAGCAAAAAAAGAGAAAAATATCCCCTACCTTGTTCAACTAAACAGACCAAAATAGTTGAGATCTGCCTTCTCCACAATAATCAATTTTTATAACTATGGCACAGCTCTAAGAGCCTTTCCAGTGCTGCATGGATTTATATTTCTCTAGGAAATGTTTAACAAATTTTACTCGACGGCTTCACAAATGAATTCAGCCGGACTGAGGAGGAATTATCCTCATTAAACTTGCTCATTTTCCCTTCAGGTCTAACTACTTTAACCATAATCTTGACTGAGGATAACTCACTAATAAACTCACACTTGACATCTTTTAAATCCATTGCCTGTTCAAAGAAGTTTGATGATTTAACAATCTGGCCACAAATTCACCTTTATTTCCACTGCAGAGTAAGGAAACATTAACTAGAACTGTGCACAGCCTTTTTTTGACATAAGCAAACAAATAAAGGCATGAATCAAAATGTGACAAAGCCAGCACAGCACTTTCAGCAGTGAAGTGGAAATGGACAGTTGGCCTGTCATTTTATACGCTTACAAGCAAAAGAAAGTCCGGCTCTTTCATTCAACCATATAGCCTACACCTTTGATAGTACCAAGTGGCCCCAGGCGGTTTGCCAGCCCCATGGTGCCCTCCCCATCCAGCAGGACTGTCCTGTACAGGAAGAGGAAACCCCCTGAAACAATATGGCCTTGCCAATTGATAAGTGAGACATCTCTGGGCCTCCTGACAGATTGCACAGTGCCGGGCCAGTTGGGGCCATTGCCAGGAGACGCCCCTGTGGCCTGTGGAGCGAAGTGGGGGTGAGGCGACGGTTAGGGCGGATCCCCTGAATGGGTATCACCGGTAGGTCACTCTACTAAGTTATGCGGTGTGAGTGAATGTAAACATGTTGCAATGTGAATTCATCTTGTCCTCAGATGTGAGAGTCTGTCTTTGTGTTATTTGTCAATCCACAGTGGCTGGTTTGAAGGCTGTCTTGTGGCTGGTTTCTTGTCCGACCCGGTATTGGCCAGTTTTGTGGTTTCTCCTCCCTGAGGCTGCCTTAGATGTAACATAACATGTGCTACTTACACAGCTCTATCCCCTTCAAACAGAGGCCACAGCTGCCTAACCTGCCTCAACAGCCTACACACACATACAGTATATAGAGGTTTTGGATAATGACAGAAAATGTCTTTAACAATAAGTAAATCAAGTTTTGCATCATTCTTTATATCCTGTGTGATGTTCATTTCCCTGATGGAGAAACAAGTTAGTTGTCAAGCTTTGTTTAATGACACATTCAGTCACATCCAACTATAAACGCACACATACATAGAAGTACAGCACAATAACACACTCCATACACACACATATGATCTCTAACGTACCCATGTGTCTGTCTTTATACTTCTAATAAAATATCTGTGAGCGGGCCCCTCCCCCTCCACTTTCGGTAACCAATGCGTTGAACCGCTCACCTTAATCGCTCTGTCTTTCCATTAGAGTTGCAATAAATGAGCTAAGGAAGAAGCATTTTCTGTGGCTGTGCAAAAGAGTTCCTGGGGTCAAGTGGCCCTCCCTGAGGCATATTTAACAGCTGAAGCCCAAATGAAGATAAACACTAGCCCTAATTGTTGCCTGGAAACATTTGCGGGGTGGTAGAGCCCTGTCCCATGGCTGATAATCACGATTCAGCAAAAAAGCTACTCACCAGACTGTGTCTCTGAACCTGTATTTGTCTATCCTTGTGTGCACACGCACTGTCTGGGAACTGGCTGCATTTAAAAAAAAAAACAGGACTTAGACGGATCATCAAAACAGGAAAAGTATGCAGGAAAAGTGGGCAGCTCAGTGTTTCTCAAATTCAGAGTTGGGTGTTGTGGTATTACATAGTCATCTGGATAGTGTTTATATAGTTATTGAAGGATCAGACATGGATTTAAAAACTCAACATGTTGTAAGGCAGGAGCACACAGTGTGCATTAATCACTTCAGATGTAGTGATCAGACTTGTCAGTATAGCCTTCAACCCACAGTTGAAACTTTTCCATTTTCCATTAAATGATAATCTCTTTTGACTTCCCCCCACATCCTTTTTCTTTTCGAAGTCACTGTTACCAGTGAGGAAATCATCAAAAGATTTTGACCTCCGATTTTGTGCGGTCCATCTATTCCCATGAATATACTAGTCGGAGGAAACATGATAAAAACCTAATTGAAAGAAACAACCTTTGTAACTTCAGCTTCTTCTCAAAGCCAGTTTGATGATTCATATTCATATCTTAAAGGATTAGTTACTGCTTTATTTGAGAAGACAGTGAGAAGACACCTATATCATTAAATAATAGGCTACATAAAATGTAATAATATCTGGCCACAAGCATCTCTGAAACACAATGATTATAGTGTCACATCTTGTTTGTTCAATTTGTACAAAAACTGCAGATAAACTATGATTGGCTGTTTTACAGGAATTTATTAGACTTTTTCTTAGCTAGAATCAGCAACTTTTTGGAGACTCTGTTCTTTGACTGCTCAGAAACAGGAAACATATTTTTTGTCCGGATTAAACAGACTTAATTTCAGGTTCTACTGGACATATTCTGTATGTGCGAAGGCAAATGTCTGAGTCTGTTGCTTCTAACATTTCCCACAATTTCTCCTGCCAGCCCCCTGGGAAAAGGTCTGTAGAATATCAGAGTGAGCGACAAGCTATAAATAAATATCTCGGGATGAAAAAGAAAAAAGAGGAGCCATACACGTAGAAGATGCCAACTTGCAGGGACAAGTTTCGTGAGTCAGTACTTTTTTCTTCCACTATCTTCAAAGTTCTGTAAACAAAAACACTGCTGACCCCAGCGAAATTTCGCAGTTGTAGCTACTTTTCTATTGTTTTTCCACAGCTAAGCTACCTGGCAGGCTGTAGCTTCATAATTAAAGGGAGATCAGTGAATTTTCTCAATCTCTCCCTCAGATAAGTACAACAAGCTTTCAAGTACTGATATAAAAGGTAGCTAGCATCAACCGGCTAGCATACGAACGATAGACTTGCAACACAGCTTTTCTTTCTCTCTATTGACTTTCATCTCGGGCCTTACAGAAAGTTCTTCACTGCTCCTCAAAGCCACATAAACATCGGTCAAACCAGATGTCCGCTGCAGCACAGAGTCCCTCGCAGCTGTAAATCATGTCTGTTGACTATTTTGTCCTTGTTGTCAGTCAAAGCCACATCCTTTAGTGGGGACTTATCACAGCATGAATCCCTCCAAACCTTTTACCGCCCTCTACTTCTAGTTCCCAGGTTTTACCCTCCTCAATCTGTGTGTTACTGTTAAAGTTAATAGGCCCACTGCAATGTTATTTGAAAGCACGTTTCTTTTCACTTGGACGGAAAAGACGTGAACGACCAGAGCCTCAGTGTTTGTCTTGGACATGAAATCGAGTGTCACATTTTTTTCACCCCATTTAAAAGTGGGTTTTGTAAACACACACAGAAACGCTTGACAGCGTCCAGAGGGGCGACAACCCATCAGCAGGTCTTTGAAAAATAGGTAAAAAAATATCATCGAGGTGAATTTGCCTTACATTTGCACATGCTGGAGAGGAATGCAGGAATGGAGATGGACTTGAAGCCCACGCACTGTATGGTGTGGTCTAACCTGTTTATAGCTGTTGGTTTCTATCCACCACATAATTTCTTGATTTTCGTTTTTTTTTCTGTGCACTGTCACTTTTGAGTGCTTACATGAACCAGTGTGGTCAACCATATTCACTTGTACACATGCACTGCAGTTCCAACAAGTCTTTCTCTCCTAACAAGGACCTTGCACAGTTTAAAAAAAGACACAGAAAAGTGCAGGCAAAATATTTCAAAGGCAATCGAATCAAGGCCACATTTAAAGCAGATGGAGTGGAGATTGGCCTCGGGATCATCAAATAACATAACAACTAGAAATTTTTGAAAATTGTTTCATGAATGTTAACATGGCTTGGAATGCTTTTGCAAATTCCAAACTCTCCGGGTGTATTTTGTAGCTTTTTCTGTCTCCTCTAGGAATTGGTGCTTCAACACATTTGTCATAAACTGTACGTGTGTGAAGATGAATGATAGTGTTTGGGCTAGCCAGGCTGTAAAAACCCCAGTTCAATGATATCACAGCCTTCTGGATCCAGGTCTCCCAATGAGAATGTTGACACAGGCCCACTGCCAGAATACTGTCTGCTCCTTAGGATACCCTTGTCCGTCTCGTCAACCGGCCCCGGGGGCTGAAGTGTGGCCATTTCCTTTAGCACAATAGCTGAGCCACAGGATGATGTCACCGTGTGGAAACCATGCGTCGTCGACGAGGGGCAGAGGGGTGTCCTCAGTGTGCTCTGCAGGATGACACCACGGCTCGCTGAAAACCAGGGTCTCCCAGGTTCAGAAAAACAGGTGCTCAGATGTGTACACAACCTGCTTGACACTTAACGAAAGAATGAGGAACTAGTTTAGCATTAACTGCACAAAGGAACAGATATATCACTCAGGGGCCTGGGGTGAAAAACAATACAGAGCTGAAGGGAGTAAGGGTATTTCTCCTTTTAGTTAAAAGCAATAATCTGAAGTGCTGTCACAGGACAAAAATACAAAAAAAGGAGAGTAGGACTTCAGTAAGGCACACTGGTTAATAATATACTGATTAGCTCCCATGCAGCCATTTTGAGAAGATGTAAAACCTTATTGCCAGAATTAGTCCTGCATATTATAGTTGCAGAAGGTATTTAAAGCTGTTCGTTGTCTGTCAGCCTGTGGTATATTGTCATTGCCCTCTTATGTTTCTGCTTATGTGTTAAGGAATTCATTATAATTGTAATTTCATACTGATGCTTACCAACAAGCCCAAAATATCCATAAAACCAATAAACCGTTAATATCTATTCTATTCTTTACTGTACCCTGTCATTTACATGAATACCACAGAGGACAAAGACGCATGTGGCCTCTGTGGTCTCTGCTATCACACAAACAATCATAGCCTTGTATCCAAAGACATACATTTTTTAAATGTTTTAGCTTTTATCTTCAATTTAATCTGAAACTTGAAGACCCGCAGCATTCCTAGATTTGTATCACAAAACCACTCTCTCTCTTCAACAAGTTCTTTCTTTCCGTAGTCACTGAAACCTTAACCTTCCCTCATGAATTTTGTACCCTCAACTGAACCAATCATACCCAGTCATAATATATGTGTGGGAAAATCGGCGGGCATCAAGGCTCTAACGCAGCCCCTTGGGCCTGTCGCTGGTCGGGTCAGCCTTCCTCTCATCGCTCTTGCCTTGTCTTCAACCTTCCTGTAGGAGCAGCCTTTCAGTACTTCCTGACATCGGATCAAAGTGGGATAAACCGACCATTCTCCATTTTCCCTTCACCCAGAGCATGGTTGCGCTTGTTTTTGGAGCCGCACCACCACCCACCTCTGATCCCGGCAGAGATCTAACTGGGCTAATGCTGACTCTGGGGTGCATGGGTGGGTTTCAGTGCCAGCACATACTTTGCACGGTTCCCCGGTGAAATCTGCAACTCAGCTCTGGCTGTGACACACAGAGAGGACTATTTTTGCACCCCGCTGTTTTCTTTGAGGACGAAAACAAAGGTATAGTGTGTGAGTGCATGTTCCTCCGTGTGCAGCGGCAGCAGTGAAGGACGGACTGGTAGAAATATACATAACTAAACATCCTCAGGTACACAGAAAAATAAACGGGATGCAAATAGGGGCAGTGACCATCAAAGAGTGGTTCCAGGATGTCAGGGGGGTGAGAGGAAATGGGGGGGGGGGGGGGGTTGACCATGGTTGCGCACAGTGAGAGCTGGACCTGAAAAGCAGTCTTGCCTTTCACGGATGGAAGCATCGTCATGATGTTTCCAGCACAATTCAAATCAGGGGAGGGGGGAGTCTGCCTTCAGCCATGTGCTTTAATTAAAAAAGCTTGCCGAGCATGCTTCAGGGTTTTCTATGGCCGCGTCATCATGCAGGCCACAGTAAGGTGCGAGACAATGAGGGGGACTGCATCTTTGAGTGAGTTGTGCTCTAATCCAAGTCTTAGCCAGCCTCGCTCTGGGCTTTGCTCTTCCCTTGCTTCTTCCCAGACTTCAGTGCATTACCCGCGCTGCAGATGCGTCCACCTTGAGAACCTGACTGAGAACAAAGAGTAGACAAACAACATCAACTCTCATTTTTCACTTCCAACACGGCAATGCGCGGGAGGATGATGGGTTCCTGGAGCGCGCTGTTCTGTTTTGATATCTCCCAATAAAACGAAATGATACGGTCCCTCCATCTGGATCCAGTTGCCAGCCCACGCCAGAGGTAGACGTGTCAGTTGTTATTATTATTTCTCCCTTGTGATGTTAAGGTCTGGTTGCAGATGAAAGAAGGTCACTTGGCATACCTTGCGTGCTCTCCTGTAATTATGGGAGTCACTTGTTGAAGGTCACCTAATATGGCTTCACAGGGCAACGCGTTGCCATGCTGGGTAAAAACTCACACACAGGAAAAAAATCTGCCGTCAACACTACCACATACCAAAATAATAAAGTACAAAAGACAATAGTAATAAAACAATAGTTTCATCTGCTTCTCCCAAATGTAATTTATTTCAATAATACAACTGTATCTGATAATTGTCAACATTTGTATCCTTTTGTTTAAACAATACTTATTTTTAATATTTACTTTATTAAACTTGTGAGTGGCCATTAAGGAGTTTCAGACAAACAACACCCATCAAGGACTTCTAGGAGTGCCATTCATGCATTGCAAGTGATGAAGCCGACATAATTATATTTTGGGTGTCAGCCATTTTTCTTTTGTCAGAGTTTAAAAGGCACTCAGCAGGAGAGGTATATTCCAGTGACAAGGCTGTCTGCCAGCCTGCTAACTCCATGATTGTTTCCAGACAAGTGTAGTTGCCCTCTGGACAGCACGTCTCTCAGTTCTAGAGTAATGGCCAATTACCAGGAGGCAGTTTGTTGAAAGGATGCAGCCAGGAACTACATCTGCCTTCAAACAGACCCTCAGATCCAAACATATGCTCTGGAACAAACTACCTTCAGAGATGAAATGAATTCACTAAGAACCGAAACTGCCTTCAGAGCGTCCCGCGACTGTTGAGAAATTCCTGAGCCAAGACTGACATGAGAACTAGGGTTGTTGGTTTTTTTTAAACCAGAAATTGTTTGTGAGGATGGAAAAGACAAGATGGTTGTTGAAAAGTCCTCGATGGAGTTGACATGTGGTGTGTATGTAATGCAGCGCCTCATTTCTAACTGACTTGTATCGTCCGCAATCTGGAATCAAACATGGCGTTTTATCAGGAAACATCATGATGCAGCTCCACACACACAAAATCCAACCTCAAGTTGCTCTATAATTACAATGCCACTTATATAACGGAAACGTCCACCGAGGCTCGACAGCCCTCTGATGAAACCACATTTCCAAATTTTGGTTTAGATCTGCACCAAATAGCACACACTGATGAATATCATTCCTCTAAATATGCCTGATTGTTTTCATTAAGATCCCCTAGTTATGCTCTCGGAAATCAATAAAAAAAGCTGAAATAGGAATTCCTTGATCCATCCCCTGATCCTGATCTGCAGCAGCATATAATTAATTCTCCCCCGACCCCTACAGCATCCTTCTATCCAGTTTTGTGATCAGCAGTACAGCAATTTTTGGTGAAAGGATATCCTCTTTGGCGGACACAGTGACTCATCGAGCAAGAAACGAGGCGTCACTCCTCCACCAGCCAGCGGCACCTTTTTGATGTGCGTCACAAATATTCTGCACTTGTGAACGACGGAGCTGATGTGACGCTGCACACCGCAGGCATAGCTCGCACCTGCAGCTCTGTCAACAGGCTTCTGCACGGCCAAAATGAAATAATTTCCGGAAACCAACAGGGGGTTCCAACCAGCTTCCTTTGTCACCATGTCAGCACCGGCAGCGCAACTCAGACCTGCTGTTTTTACAACCAGCCTTGAAGCACAAGACAGTGTCAGAACCCAGATATTCCAGCAGGATATCGAAAGGGGGAAAAAAACACCAAAAAATCTCCCAGTTCGGACCTGTTCTCTGGGTTAGTGGTCACTGCTGGAACACCAAGTGTCCGCCAGATGTTTCCCTGAGCCTTTGATATATTTACAGATCCTTCTGGAAGCCATCAGAAAGAAACCAGCACATGAAAACAGTGCGTAAAGAATATTCCTTTCCAGCCATCCCTGCCACTCACCTGGAAAAAAGAAATCTAATGGAATGGAATGAAAATAATAGTAAAAAGTTATACTGCTGAAAGCTAAAACTAAGGAAAGATATGATTTCATTTTATTGATTTTGGTGAGTGGATTTAAATGAAGAAAGGAAAAACTTAGATATGTTAAAAATCACAGTGAAAGATTATATTTATAAAAACAATACTAATTAAAATTACAATTGGACAAAGAGTTATTTGTTAAAGGAAATGCTTTTGTTATTCCTCTAAAAATGTGATATATTTGATAAAAATCTAACTCAAATACATCTTTTCTCTCTGAACTGTCCTGGTATTTATGCTTTATCATAAATTCCTCTGCCGTTTGATTTGGTAAAACAGTATCAGAATGATCAGTTGGCTCTTTGACCTGAAACCTGCTCATGATATGAGCCTGTGTGTTATGAGGAAGGCTTGAAAAGCTGTGTTTTGCGTGTCAGTTCGGCCCCATGCCGTCACCACAGCTGCTTCCTCTTACCACTGATACAGAGCAGGTGGAGACACGACCGGCTGGCAGGCAGATATTGATCTATCAATCCGCATATTGCTACTTTTTAACCCTAATCTCCTAAATGTATTGCAAGTTCTTTACCAAACCTAAACGTAATTTCTCTACATTTTAAGATGTTTTACATAATAGTGGGTCTGACAGAGGATATAAGAAGCAGGAGCCGATGGAGACCAATGAACCCAAACTGACTCTCAATCTGTGACGCATCGTGCCATTGGACTTGTACCATATTTCATATTTATCTTTCAAATTTGAAATGTTCAATTATTCACACTGATGTACTTGGCATAGGAAAGAATAGACTTTTATTTTGTTCAACCCCTGAAAGCGAAGCAGACTTTTTTTCTCAAATTCAACCACCGAGTCTGTGGTAGCAATTTGCTCTCCTTGCCACCAGTACTTTAACAATCTCTGTCATCCGAGATCCTTACATCCATCTGGACGCTGCGGCCAACCTCGAAAATATTTCCCCATATTTTAGATGGAACTTTTCCACATTTATATTATCTGCAATTTCCTTCTCGTCCGGCCCGCCTGCCTTTTATTTTTTTTACCACAAATTTGGACGAATTAGACGTCTCCTTTAATCTCCTGATTGGGTGCTGTTGTGATAGTGGATATCCGTAGAGGATGAAGATTGATTGACTCCTCTGATGCAGTTGTGAGAATCCAAACAGTCCCGTGGCCACCGGTGATGTCACGACGTTGGAAACCAGGTGTGGAGGCCACTGAGTGCATCGGAGAGGCCCACTGTAATTCAACGCACACTTAACAGCTAGTCAACATGGCTCAGTATGATCCTTTAGTGTTTCTTAACAGCATTAACTTAAATTCCTTGAGATCGTATGGTTCGAATTCAGACAGCTCCCATTTCAATCATTTAATTGTGCCTGCACCTTTTCACAGAGGATTTCGGTTCCTCCATTTATGAAAATAATGGGCCGTCGAGGGTTCAGAATTTTTGAAATGCTGCAATGGGGCCTGGGGGTGAACTTTAAACCTCCACCTTCACATGCACGTGTTGCTGTGGACCTTTGATGATTTTCCACAGCTCTTGCTTCGTACCGACAGGAACCCTGCAAATAACATCAGCTAATAAGGCGGCATCCTGTTCTTCTGCCTCCCTCTCGCTAGGATCCTGTTTCTAAGTTTCAGGTTGTTGTTTTTGATTCAGATGAAGCTACACAGAACCACATAATCCTAACTCGACAAAACATACATCTGCTTCAATTTGTTAGAAAGGAACCTCGACCGGCCGAGGGGAAGTCACCGGTGCAGTGAGGCAGACGTGATCCCTCACAGGTTTCCTCCAGACAACACTGATAATACTGTGTTTTGCCCCAAAATCAGTGTGTTGTTTTCTGTTTCACCCAGGAATCCCAAACAAGCGAGTTTCAAAAGGGTTCCATGTTTAAAAGTCCTTTTTCTAACATTTTCTTCCCAGATAATGTTACCACATCGGAAGGTACAAAAGAAAAACAACAGTTCAGGAAATACCTTTGAAAACTCCAAGGTTCAAGCCTGTGTACACAACAATTTAAGTTAATTAAACTATAACCCCCAGTTATAAGTATAAGCAGTTTTGTTAAAAACCAAAATAAAATCACAAGGACAAATGCTGTTACTTCCAAGCTAATGCCAAGTGGAAGCTTAAAGTGTGCTCTGGGAACATGCTAATACATAAAGCATAGCGCTCAAAGCATAAAACTGATTCAGGTTTGGAATATTTTTGGATAAATTAAGAAACTATTATTCACTGTTCTTAAAAAGTGCTTTACAAAATAATTTTAAT
The DNA here is from genome assembly GCF_949316205.1 of Platichthys flesus. Lineage (NCBI taxonomy): Eukaryota > Metazoa > Chordata > Actinopteri > Pleuronectiformes > Pleuronectidae > Platichthys > Platichthys flesus. The sequence continues at coordinate 10,262,921 of NC_084953.1, read as the reverse complement.
GAAAAACACTCAAGATATAAAACAATATTTGGTGTTAATCAATGTCAACCTATGTCAGGTTGCATTATGTGGGAAATTAAATTTGAAATCATTGGCCTGCCCCTTTCAAGCACTCTCTGCTTACACAGTATTTGTCAGGGGGCTGCATGTAGTTGTGTAAAGCAATAAGAAAATAGGATAGAATCTTTTATGATAACTTCTTCACCTCCGCTTATATCTCTCACTGCTGTCAGGGGAGTTGTTTACCTGCACCACAGTGTTGCTACGTCCAGACTCCTTGAGGCTGCTCAGCGCCGAATTAAAGATGCAGGAGCTCTGGCCCTGCAAGGCAGCCGTGTGTAACTGTATACTCCCCCACTGCTCCGGCTCTATCAATCAAACCCCGGACCGGCTGACCCTCTGATGGGATAAATGATTCCAAATCTGACTAAAGCCATTGCTTTGGCACAGGGGTATAAATCTTGGCCTTAAATTGAATAATGCAAGCTCGGAGGGGTGAGGCACCTGAACTGTGATTGGTCAAGTGGATGTGAGTCACAGAGGGGAGTCCTTGGGTACTGTTTTCTCTTTAGCAGCCGCAGGAAGCCGTCCGCCTGCGTCTCTACCTCAGCGTGTTCGCTCTGGGTGATAAACAGCATTTCATGTTTTAAATTAAATGCCGTTTTTTTTAACTCTCCTTCTGCCCAACTCTCTCACTGTTTCTCTGTCTCTATTGCTTCCTGTCCTCCGGTAGAGGTCCGAAGGGTTCGAGGGTCATTCCCCTGTTTTTACAAACTCCTGAATCATCTCCTCTTTAATGTGCAGCGTTGGCGCAGCAGGCAGGGAGAAAACACGAGTGATGGGGTGAGCCGAGGCTTTCATTCAACCCACCATAATACGCCTCGCAGACTCAGATCTGGTTTCTCCCTGGCTGGTTTCAATTCAGTGGCCAGTAATCGCCATTCCCGAGGAGTTCTCTCTTTATGTCCTCCTGTCCTCTTCTCTTCAGCCAGCAACAGCAGGTAGGCTCACAGGGAAAAAAACAACTGCAAAGCACTGACTGGTCTGGTTCATTCATGGTGGAAGACAAATCACACTGATGGGAAACAGAACGGAACCCTTTTGTCTGTAGCGTGTCCCTGTTTTGAAGCTGGTGTTGAACTTTAGTCTGGATTAAGTTGTGAGTTTTTAAAGAAGGCCGAATGACGAGTACACGGTTTAAGAAGAGACTGTCCCTGAAGAGCGGGTCAGTTTCTGTATCGACACACCGACAGTGGTAATCAATGCTTAGAGATGGAGCCATAACTGCTCCCACGTGGTAGGGGCTTGTATCAGAGTTAAGCACACATGCGGCTGCCCAAATAACAGTCTGGAGGAGAACTTCTGTAATGGAAACACATGTAGTTTCCCTCTGATGGTCAGGTGTGGGGCAGAGCTCCTTTATTTAGACATGTTATACGTGGGGAAGGAGCCTCTCGTTCGAGGGGACATCTCATCTCTGTGGTATCCCTGGGATTTGTTCGGCGCTGCAACCACGGCCATGTGTTGTTACAAACTGAGAGCTTTGACGAAACACAGCGCTCAGGCTCGGTGTATTTTGATCCTTCCCTATTCTCCGGAAAATGAACAATTTCCCATCAGCGAATTTTGATGATGTCTTTGGGATGGGGCCGTGTAGAAGTCAGCGGAGTGCGGATGCATCGCCTGTCTTCAAGTTTAACTGGAGTTAATAAAGAAAGCTGTGAAAACCCCATGAGTGGAAATCTGGATTTCGGGGTCTTTTCAGATGAAACCAGTCATTTATAAAACGTGATGTGAGGGATGAAAGTTCTCGCCTGATTGCTGGTCCGTTCTTTGTCACTAAATGAGACACTCCATCTTCGATCCTTTCATCACTCTGGGAAGTTGACCGACCATCACGGCACGTACTGGCCCGTGTGACCATGTGCGTGTCCTCATGTGCATCAGACACACTGGAGGGCGGTTAAGTGAGACCTGACGGATCGTTGGCTCTCTCAGCTGGTGTCTCCTGTTTTATTTGGAAATCAGACAAAGATGACCTCATCTCCCTGGACTTAATCTAGGTCATCAGGCTGTGTAGAGCCCTGACTGTCCTCTTATTTGTTCCCATGCACAGAGGTCCTATAGTGCGGGAGGCATTCAGATGCCTGCAGAGTGACCCCGGACAAGTAGCCAATTAACACGTCACACAACACTGAAGGAAATATCACAGAGAAATGCCACAGTGGCTCCCTGCAGTGGCAGACACGCTGGGAAAATCAGCAGGAAAATGGAAATAACTTGGACAATTTATTGTTTCTCACAAACAGGGGGAAGGAAGAGCAATTGATCATGCAAAGCAAAATCATTGCTTTCAGTGTACATCGGAGTATAGAGTCCTGTGAAGCAGACATATGTATTTTCTTTGAGTTGGTAAATACCACAGAGAGCATGTTTAAAGGGGACATATTATGCCCATTTTCCCACAGTTGATATGGTTCCTTGGGGTCTTCATGAAATGTCTGTAACATAGTTTGGTCAAAATACCCTGTCTCAAAATACCTTTTTACCCTGTCTCAAACAGCACTCCTCAGATTGACCTGTTTTGAGTGCCCTGCTGTGCAATACCTACATTGCATGCTGATAACTGTTTTTAAAGGAAAGCAAGGGAAACCTAGAGAAACCAATCTCCTCCGGAATACAGACAAAGCTGCATTCTCCACAAATATTCTAGTAGATGAGCAAATCTTACAAAAATGTTCAAGGTCAAACTGCCCAGATTCACAATAAAATGAAATAAACAGTACCCATTCCTCTGTTGGGAATAGTTCCAGAAAAAGGGGCATCAGGAATACCTATTAGGGTATTCGACAGGAACAAACAATAAAGCTTTCAAATAAGTGCATGGATTTCTACTAAAAACTCAAGGTAAGGTTTCTTTCTAAGTAGGTCAAAGAGTGGGGCCTGAACTCAAGTTCACTATATGAGCCTTAGCTTTGCTCATAAACTCTAAACACAATCTAAACCAACTCAGGGAGAGTTTAAATATATCAGTAGTGCAGAGCAATGATTGAAAATGTAAAGAAGAAAATAACGAAAGGCGAGGTGTCATCCTTTGGAGCCAGAGTAAATAGTTCACAAGCACTGTTAGGGATCAGAGGACAGAAACCAGTTCAAAAGCAGAGGGCCAGAACTCACTACGAGGCCCATTAGTGACTCAGTCAATGTATCTGGTGTCTCATGCCTGAAGATCTGTGTGTGGTTGTTTATGCAAGCTTTCTCACTGAAGACACAACCAAAGCATGCATTTCAAAGGCTTTCTCCCTGGTGGACTGAATGTCTCCCTGAGTTTCTTGGAGAGAATGTGCAGGTTCTTTGGGAAGACAGAAGTAAGAATATTGTGCATACTTGAAACAGACTCGAGATTAGCTAACCTCTTTGAAGACCACAAAGAAGAAGAAGACAAAAACAAGGACTGGAGGCAAGAAACAGAGCGTCAGCCGGAGGGCTGAGCACAGAGAGGGTTTCTAAACACGTCTGAGAAACCAGGGATAGTTTTGATTTTAATTGATTTGTAATCCAGCCTTGTAGGGAAGAATGAAAGGTACGTTTGAGGATGTGTCTTGCATAACGAGGAAGCTGATTAATGCATAAATCAACAACATATTCATCTTCACGTAGAAGTTAGAACAACTTACTTATACTGTAACACTGGTTAAAGTTTTCATCGAGTTCCTTAAGGAAGATGCACCGTTGGTTTTACAATCACAGTGGACCTCAAAGCAGGAAAAACCCGAGACTGTAACGCATAACTAACGTTGAAGCCTTTATTTGGTTTGGACCCCGTTCAACCTCCTAAAGAGACTTAGGGCTCCATCTAATCCCGGGATGCAGTGCCTCTAACACAGTCATCCGCTCCAGTCCCCCCCCCACCTCTTCCTCCAGCCCCATAGCAGGACAGGCAGTCTGTCTGTGGTCTTCACTGAAGCAGAGATTAGTGGAAGAGAGACTCTATCCGCCCACCTTTTCCATAGCATATCCAACCGAGACACGCAAGGAATCGCTTAGCAGCTTCCCTCTGCAGGCAATCTGTGTACATGTATCCATATATTTCCACACCATACCACCTTAGGCCTTCTTTTCCTTGGACGCTCTCACATTTTGAAAAAGACAGAGCTTCATCCAAACTTGTCCCTGGACAGACTCGGTTTTGATGGAGACCAGAACTCCTGTTGCTTGGGGTAAAATTTAGCACACTGGCCATCAGGTGAACGGTGTGTGTATACACATATTTTTGAGACACTGCCCCCCCAGAGAGGGAAACTTGACCTGGGTTTGCCTGACAGAGCAAAATCTGCCCTGAGAACCGTGATACCTGCCTCAGGTCCCCTTTTTGAGCTTTAACTGGGCCTTAGAAGGGTTTGAGTGGTGGAAGAGTTCCAGCTATAAATGTAAAATGCAGGGGGAAAGAAAGGTTAGCCTTCTCTGAACATTGTGTTTCATGAATAAATTGAAGATTGTGCTGGTGAAAAAGTCAAAATTCTTCTTCCAATAGAAAATCCTTATTAAAATCGTTAGAGTTGTTCCGATACTATTTTTTCCTTTCCGTATCAGATACTTGGGCCTTGCAGCACAGAGTACCAATCTATAACTAGTGCATTAAAAACAATAATGACTTCTATTCTAACAGCTATATGCTACTTGGCTCAGGTTAAACCCTTTGAAATACATACAGAGAATGATTGTCATAGAAATGTATTTATTATCTAGTTTGACAGCCATAATTGGAAAATAACAGAATTCAATAAATCTAGGAATACAGAACAATTCAACTGATGGTTCCTCAAATGCTTTATGAGATCACAAGCACTGTAATCAACAACACTTGCTCCATCCTTCATAACTGAAGTCATTCGGTTTATGTCGCTGATTTAATTGTGGCACTTTACAGCATGAAATATTCCCACATCACTTACATACATACATAACTATTGAAAATTACCAATTCTTCACAACTCAATAACCTTTACTGTTAGTCATTTACCTGAAAAGAAAAAATACATTGTGTCTTGCTGAAACTTTACCGTAAAGACGTGGTACAAAGACAAACGCACAGATTGTTTATGCAAATATCAGCATCAGAACATCTCTAGACTTGTTCTAATTTTGTTCAAGTGATATTTCTTTAATCAGCGTGTGCTTTGTGGTCGGCCTGTGACCAAAGTGTAATTGTTTGATTTATTTATATTTTACAAGGAAGTTAGACATGCAATTGAAAACACTGCAGCAGAAACCTCTAATAGCCAGAGGGCTGTGTGTGTGTGTGTGTGTGTGTGTGTGAGAGAGAGAGAGTGAGTGAGTGAAAGAGATACAGATACTCAATACAAAAATAAACTTGTTAGAGAAATAGAAGCCTACACAGACATGAGAAAATGTCTGTTTTCTGATTGAATCAATCTACAGTCTTTCACTCGAAGTGATATTCGAAACGAAACGTGTTATTCAGGAAATGGCTAACAGGCATCCCTCAGCCGGTCCTGCTGGGCCTTTGGATTTCATGGAAGTCATTTATCGGGGCTCCGATCTCACCTCAAAAACCTCAGTGTATAAGAAACACACACAGATGGCATTGCAAAGGTACACACATAGCGAGAGCTTAGCAAAGATAGACACACTGCAGGCTTTGCGCCTGCCGTGAGTAGATAAACACTGTCCATGGTTTAAAGCCCTTCGCACTCCCTGGGATTTAGCCACTTTCGGTGTGATTTTTCCCTCCAGTGTCAATGTTTTGAACAAGGCCTCTCACTGAGAATGAGTGGGATACTTCAAGGATAGTATAAATTTGAATGCTCGAAACTTTGTCTCCTTACATTTACACGCTGTGTCCTTATTTAGCCTGTCAACATAAAAAGAATTACAACACGAATGGTTTTTAATGGTGTGATGAATGATACAGCAGATACTGTACAAAATAGCTCATGAGTCATTTAGAAGCCGTTCAGTGATCCTTCTTTATGAACACAGAGAGAATTTTTCCCGGGGTGAAAAAATCCCCAAAATCCGGGAAGCTAATAAGACATGCATATTTAACATTACACTCGTGTTTCCCGTTGTTGAATTTCTATTTGCTTTTGATTCATATCGGTCTGTGTAATATTATAATTTAAATGTGCGCTGTGGAGCGTGCCAAACAGTAGGTTTCATGGTGCAGGGCGGGTAAATGAGATGTGTGTGTTTGTGTGTGTGTGTGTGTTTGAAGGTCTGACTCTGCCAGCAGCCTGATAATGGAATATGACTTAAAAGGTTAAAGGAGCGTTCTTAACTATTTTTTAAGTTTAATCATGCACGCTAACGTTTGATGGAGTCTTCCCTTCGACGGCAAAGCGTTCCTCTTCATTACCTAAAATGGAACAGCTCACAAATCAAGTGTGGCAGACCATTTTTTTCCTCCCATGAAGGGAAAGGTGCACATTAATTAGCGTGTATTTATTTAGCTGGAAGCCTTTATAATTCCACAGAAAAAAAAACCTTGGGGGAAGTAAGGCTCACTCTGCAAAGTAACTGCCCCTTTCTATTTCTAAGCCTGTGTTTTGTTTGACTCTCAGGAGGAGAACGTTCAGCTGAAACAGAAAAGGACCTTTACATGTAGATCGTGTCAGCCAAATCTTGATAAGGTGCACGTTTTCCCTGTGCATGTGTTATATATATATATATAACTGAAGCGATATTGGAAATTCTGAGACTCAGGTCGAGTTTCAATAAAGCCACAGTAATCAGGAAGGAAATTTCGTAATCTGTGCCTGTGGTTTGATGTTGGAATGAAAAAAAAGACGTATTGGAGAAGAAGGAGGAAAACGAGGGACAACACAGCTGGAAACAGCCGCTTGTTTCACCACACAAATCTCCTCCACAAAGTGGCTCGCAAAGTGATGATGAGTCTGAGCGAGAGTGTGGTCCTCTGGAGAAGGATTACTCTGCGGCTTATCGCTCCTTCACTGTGCACAGCCTGAGAAATGATGGTCACGAGGGAGCAACATATCACCGTAGTTCAGGTTCAAGCAGAATATTGGGCTGGGACAAAGTGCAGGGCTGGAGGGAGGAATGTGGGCTGTTCTAAAATTAAGAAACAAAACAGAATTTTAAATAATCCGTGTATTTATGAGGTGGGATGTGGTTTGTGAGGGGAAAAAAGGGAAACAATGTAAAAAAGGCCCCATTGGCTCAGGTTGTCATTGGTCTCGTGTTGAAAGTGGCTGTTCTTAACTGACAGGAGGAGGAGGAGCGTGGCGTGTTGTTTTTGGTCGACCAAACTCGTACTTGAAAAGTAATTCATCTCGGAGTTGACGGTAATTCCTTCAAGGACTCACAGATGTATCTTCCAGAGCTGTTTGAATTCCTGGAGACCACCATGCAAATCATCCTCAGTTTAATCCAAACGTCCCGATGCAGGATAATCCACCACTTCAGGTCCGGTGGCTCCAAGAGTCCAAAACAATCCCAGATAACTCGGTCAGGGCACATGATCATCACTCAGTGCAGAGAGCAGGACTGAACAGCTGTATCATGTGAGCTGGAAGGTAAATGTGCACATTTGCTACTGTGGAAGTGACGTTTTTAGTGATTTGAAAATGTGATGAATTGTAGGGATGGACGCTGTATATCCACCCATTATTTAAACCACTCATGTGTTGGAGGACACTGGGCGAGAGGACATGCCCCCATCATATAAAAGGGCTGAAATATACAAGGACAACCATGGAGACACAAACATATACTTTTTAATTCCTGCTCATAGGTGAAGTACTTCTGATAATATATAAACCAAATCAGGAATAGGTAAGAAATAGATTTAAATAAATAATTGTTTGTCAGGGGGTGTTATTTTGAAACAACTGGAGAGAAACAGTGAAGAAGGGATAAAGGCACAACATGAAGTGGCAGCTAGGAGACACCTCATTATAGCAGCAGATCACCACTTGCCACCAACTTGGAAACTGTGACAGATGCACAGGAAGGTCTCTCTCTCTCTCTCTCTCTCTCTCTCTCTCTCTCTCTCTCTCTCTCTCTCTCTCTCTCTCTCTCTCTCTCTCTCTCTCTCTCTCTCTCTCTCTCTCTCTCTCTCTCTCTCTCTCTCTCTCTCTCTGCTTGTGACCCTGTGGCTGAGGTCTAAACAATGCAATCTGCCTTGCTTTATCGACTCAGGCTGAGCCAGTCATTTTTCCCGCTGATGATCCCACCATGTCATAAATAAGCAGGTGTTTATGGTGTCAGTAAACTAACTTTGTTGTTATTCAGTTTTGAATAATAAACCTCAGTACCTGCTATGGCCACCAGCTGGGCCTGGTAGCTGGTGTGGAGCACACCATAGAGCCAGGCCAGTGTAAACAGACACTGCATTACTTATGAAAGCAATAAATGTACTATTTGATCTGGCTGAAATACGTGTCTCGATTAATGATAATTTTCCCTTCGATATAAGCTATAAGCAGGTTCTGGCTAGTACATCAAATAGGTAATATGATTAGATATCACTGGCCAAAATGTTACAGATTCCAAAATAAAATATTTGGGAAAGATCAAGCAAAGTCAAACTAGAGTGGCACTCAGGAAAGCCCTCAGGAAAGCACTCAGGAAAGCATTCAGTCAGAATCTGCCAAGGCCCAACAGTCACACACATTAAGACAATGAAAATGATTCATGCATTGTTCCCTTTGAAATGTCCTATCTCACAATGAACATGAAAGAGAAAGAGAAAAAAAAATCCTGGATACGACCGTTTGTCCAGGTCCGTTTGTTCCAACATTTATTGGATTCATTCCTGGCCCAGTTCTCATCCTTCCATCAAGTATTGTGGAAACCTGATTTTGAGTAATAGCCTACTGCCGGCTGACCGACCAACCAAAGGGCTCCTCGGCTGTTGTAACTTTTCCTTTAAGTCGGAGGAGGAGGCAGCTTGGTCGGTACACACAGGCTGTCAGAAGACGCTACACTTGTTTCTGCCAGACTCTTCCCTCACTGTCTTTACTGTGAAGCTTAAAAGGATGAGAGCTGCGCTGTGAGGAAGCACCTGGTCTCCATTAGAGTACATTCTATTGTATTTTTGCAGTGCAGCACAAAGGAGGAGGTGGGGAGAGGAGAGCCTGTGTCCACAGCCCGTTGAGAATTTTGGCCAAAACCTGGTGTCATGATCAAATGCTTAAAAATTCAAAATTGGGCAATTTTGGAACAGAAAGGAAAATGTGAAGCAGTAATGCAAGAGGGTTCAGTTTGTTAATTGCATCGTGTCTTTGGATTTCTTGCTAGAAGGGTGAGCAAGAAGATTTCCAAAGATGTTGTCATCCTGGAAACAAACACACTCAGTCGCACACACACATTCATGAACATTCATTACCCTTGAACTCTCAACTCACATCCTATCCTGAGTAATACAGCTTGGGCCGTGTCCTTTGTGGAGCCGTCTTACTGGAAACGTATCTGCTCGCCTTGTGTATCCAAGGAATCTGCTTATCTGATGCTGACTTCCTGAGATCGGGCCTGTAAACAGACCTGCAGTTCACTGGTCCGCCTGAAAAATCACCATCAGGTCTCATGGGTGAGCCAAAGAGGAAGCGGAAAGGAAGGAGGGAAGATGCAGGGAGAGGAAGGAAAAAGAAAGAGAGGTGACGGGTAGGGGATGAGATGAAGTTGGTGTACTTTCGGAGTTGAGTGGACTGTTGTTCAGGTCAGTCTGTGTTTCCTGAGGCAGGTTTGAGGCCTGATTCCCCAAATTACAAATACCCATAAAAATAAACCTACTGTATCATGTATCTAATCTTATCTTCTTTCCTCTTCTTCTCCTCTCTTTTTCTTTTCCACACCCCCCCTCTCCCAAACCCTGTGTATTGATGCGCTACTCCAACTGTGGTTAATTCTATTAAAGCTCCAGCCATGGTTGTCGTTCCAACTAAAATAAAACAACAATGCCTCGCAGGCCAGCAGAGAAATTACAGCTGGACCACAAGTAACTCAAGACTTCGGAGCTCCGTCACTGTTTCCCGTTACATGTTTCATTCACGTTTCACATCTGCTCCGGACCCTTTGTTTAACGAGAATACAGATGTAATATGTCTGATTGAGATAAGACTTTGTGGGAGTGGGAGATTTCAGTCCTTCAGAATAATTTGTTCAATTTGAGTAGATTTGAAATTAGTACAGTGGGCTTGTCATTTCCGGTTATATCCTGGAAAAAGGTATTAGTGGGATATGACCTCATTTTCTGTAAGGCACTTCTGAGATAACTTTTGAGCAAGGTACTTTGAAAGTAAAATCTACTCTGGCTGAGCAAGTAAGCAACTTGTACAAGGCAGTTCCCAGTCACAATACATACAACTGCTCAACCATAAAACTGAGATAAGGAGAGGTCAACCTTTCCAAAAGAGCAAACTGTTTGGTTTAGTCATTTGTATTACATTTTTTTTACTTATGTACTTTCTTGTTGTCTTTTATATATTACTAAATATACACATTATATATATATATAATATTTTCTATTTATTTAGTATCAAGGTAGTAAATACCAACAGTATATCAGCATTTCAATACATTCACGAAACATTAAAAACTTTGGATCTTAAAAGCTTGTAAGGTATCCATTGTTTTTGTTTTTACTTTCAGGTCAATAAAACACATTTGATTTACAAAGAAATTTAGCTGTCAGTAAAATTGTTTTTCAATCAGAAACAACTCCAACTTTATTAGAAAAACGAATCATCTGTGGTGGTGCTCTGTTGCCTTAAAGACAACCACTTTATTGTTGTTGTTTTTTGTTATTTATCTGTGAGTCGACAACTAATTTCCAAAACCATTTCAGTCCAGTAAAGAATGATTCATAGAACTGGATTTGGCACCAAAAAATCATGGTTTGGTTTAGAATATCAACTTTCTCAGGGTTAGGGAACGTTCGTCATCACGATTAAAAGACTATCTGCTTGATTGGCGGTTAAGGTGCGTGGTCATGGTGGAAAGAAACCACTGGTAAGTGTTGGTAGGAAATGGGATCAGCACAGCGGTGGTAAAATCCTGGGCAGTGAAGGCAAGACGACCGACTCCATGTCCGTCCCTTTGAAGGCCTTCAATCTCCAATCACCTACGTGTAAGCAGTAATCATACATGTGCATGCACCCATTCCCACACAGTTGTACGTATACACACACACTCAAACAATGTCGGAGGAAAAGGGGTGGCTGGCCTCCTCCTATCAGCTGGGCTGCAGCAGTCTGGGTCACTGGATTAGCAGTCACACCTCATCATCTTGTGTGCCCAGCTAATCACAGGATTCCCAGTAGCCAGCAGGAGACCATTAAGGCTCAAGGGCACCGCAGTGAAGTGCGGCGCCTGCTCCCCTGCACAGAGCAGGTACGGCCACGAACAGCACTAACAAGCTCATCCATGTTATTATGTCCACACGCTCAACAAGCAATACACGTACATGCATTGCTTACTCACCGTCTGCAGTAGCTCAGCACACACAGGGAAGACAGTCCTCGGCACTTGTCCGGCAAATCTCCAAAAGAGAAACTGAATAGCGTCAATCGTGGGAGAGCGGTGAATGGCCGGTTGATTTCAGCATGTGTGTTCATTTCCTGACCATCAATCCCACAGTTCATTTGGCTCAGCACACACCGGTGATGTTAACCATGCAATTGGAGGAAACCCAGTATCCTCTTTTTTTGGAAACAACACAATTACCATTGAATAGAGAATCACAAAGAAAAGCCAATAATTACCTGTCATGCTATTTCTAATTCCATGAACACACGGGGAATTGTTCTTCCTGGAAAGTGTATCAAACAAGTTCTTAGTCTCTTTTTTAAATGAAAACTTCAATTTAAATTAGTTTTCAGCGCTGGCTTCAAACACTGCCAACAATTAAGGAAACCAGAAACTGGACTACTTTGGTCCTATTGTGGAAGAAAAACACAACTGTGGCTTAATAGACATCGAATGTATTAATATTTAGTAATGCTTTTGTTTTTATTCAACGTCATGCACAGCTTCAATTGTCCCCTTACATGGCAAAAGCAGCACATGTAATCTTTAAAATGTCCTGTTCAAACACGTCTTTTTTTGTATGCAGTTGCAAGAGCACACTAGTTTTATGCAAATTAATTTCATTATCGCGTCTTCTCCGAGTCTGCTTCCCTTCAAAGTGGTTCAAAAAAACAAGAACAATGCACATGATATCAACAAACAAGCCATTTAATGACGGACCTTCAGAACCAATTCACCCGTTTATTACCGTCTCCAGTGCTCCAGTGTTATATTGTCTGGAGGAAAAGCTGCAGGAGCGACACATCAATAAGCGTTCATTTTTTTTTCCGATTTTAGGCATTAATGACCCAGTTCTGTTATGGCACTAGTGGCAGCAGAAGCTACAGTAGAAGCAAAATTAGCTGTAGGCTAATAGTATCACTTGACTGTAGTTGTGATGCAGCCCATGTTATGATAGCTAATGCAGTAAAGTTGTGGTAGTACGTGTAGTAGTAGAGAGCTGAGGTACAATACAAGAGTACAGGTTCAAGGTATGGAAATATATAAATAGACAATACTGTAGAACATGAAAACCTCAATGGAAATATAACTTTTTTATTAAAGTACCTGATTTAATTTTTCTAGAAATTTGTGTTTCTCTCTTTTCTTTTTTCAGTAACTAGAAAGGTGTTTATTTCTTCTGGCCTTTCACCCGTAGAGTGTTCAGGCCTGGCTGTATTAATAGTCAGAACAAGGGGATTGTAAAAACGTTGGAAAAACTGACATCAGGACAGAGTGGGAGTGAGAACCATAGACCTGGAAGAAACCAAGTTAAACTGCTGAACTTACATTGTGTATTTGTACGGTAACTGAAAACACATTGTTTAAGTTCTAAAAACAACGAGAGCCGAGACATTTCTGCGACTTAAGGAACGTGAGCACATCTGGAGGTCACGCCGGGATTTGGGTGCAGGTTCATGGATTCACTGTTTTCTGCAGAATGATAGGGTCCCTATAACCCAGGCCACAGCACATGGGTGATGACCCGATGTCTTTGAGAGGATGAAACCGGTGTCAGCCATATGTCGAGGTGTCCTCTATCAGCCAGATGCTTCGGTCCCGAAAGAGCGAATCAGGGTGATTTTCAAAGCGTGTCAATCATTCACCCTCAACTTTTCACGAGCATTGACCTTGAGATGATAAAGAAAAAAATCTCCCACATTGGTCTTTCTGCTGATGTTGGTGTGACGCTACAGCTCAGATGTTCTTGTTCTGATCGTATTAAGATATTTATGTAATAGCTGAATTAAAGAGAAATGCGTATTTGAACAGACACACACTCAAGTGGCCTGAGAAGCCACACAGAGCATTTATAAGAAATGGCTGAGGTTTGACTGAACTGTCTTACAGATCCTCCTTGGTCTACTTGCAAATTATGAACAGATCTCTCCTCCAACGCCTGATCCACAAGCGCTCTTCTGGCACGGCGCTCCCCAGACGACTTTGAGGCAGCCAGTTTCCAGGCGAAACAAAAGGAGGGTGTGGGTCATTTGACACGCAAAGCTAAACCCGGCTCCTTTTTTTTCTATCTAGAATCGCAGAAAACACTCGATTAGTGAGCAAAACACTGCAGAGGTTGCTGTGTGTGGGAGATGGACTTGTTCACGGTTGTAGTGTATTAAGCCCGGCTCCCTTAAGTATTAATCGGCGCTGCTTATCTCACCGCTTTGATCGAAGCGGAGCACTTTTCTCGCTGCCCCGGACTCGAGAGCTCTTTTCAAAACTTTAATGGGCTGAAAACTTCACTTGCTGGCTTTCATCCTTTCAACCTCATTACAGCCGTGTTTTCGCAGTTGCCTCTGTTCAGGGACTAATGACAGCTGAGTTTATTGAAGCAAAGCAGAGCAAATAAACAGCGTGAATATTATAACATCACCCAGCAGGCCAGTTAATGAACTCTGTGGGAACTTTTCTACTCCTCTTATTTGTCGGTGTTGGCCAACCTTGGCGATCTCCATGGTCTACTCTTCAAATTGTGTTGGTTCCAGAGAGAATTCTGCGTCTGCTATTTATTTCTTCCATCGCATCCACCTGGTATTAACTATGAGCCACTCCAGCCTTATCTGTAATCAGCGTAACTCATCGGATGGAGTTAATGGTGTGTTTACTCTGTGGCTTTAAGAGCTAAGTTAGGGAAAGTATGTGTAAGACGAGTATTTATCTCTCGCCGTTCATACTCTGGCTGCTTTCCAGACCAATGCTACAGAGGACAGGAAAATCAAAAGAGATCAGCCGTCCTTGTCTCTGATCAGCCCCACTATATGTTGATGTTGTTTTATTAATCACATCAGTTGACAGAGAGAGTTTCACAGCATGGACAGGAAGTGAATTGAAGAAAAAAAAAAGGAAGGATTAAACACATATTTTTAACAGATTTTACCAAGATTTTATTTTTCCCAGCTTAGGAAGTCACCCATTGCTGGCCACAAAGAAGCCTCAGTGAAATAGAGGGAGCTTAAGATCTGGGGTTTCAAACCGATGACCTGCTTCTTCTGACTTGACGATACGTAAAGCAGCTTTTCTCATTGAAGCGGTATGTAAAGCTCATTCATTGTCCTGGGCCTCTTCGTCTCAGCCGGTCCAACTGCAACATGTCATACGTCTCGATGAGTCGTCTGCCTTGAAAACAGCTCAGGTAATCAGCACATCCCAGGTGAACTGGTTTTTCACTGTGGGAAAAGACCCCCTGTCCAGACCGTCAATAAAAGTCTGAATCCAGATGCAATGTGCCAGGACAGGGCTGATATGAAGACAACACAAATTTGCATGAGGTTTAATAGGAGATCCAGGACTTTTGGTGAACTCAGGAACAAATCCGATGCAGCCAAGAGTCATTTTCCACAAAAGATGCTGAGTTCTCAGGTTTGCCCACAGTGGCAGCTTCCTGTCCCACCAGCCACATAAATACCCCTACGATACCCCTGCTGCAGGCCCTGCCCTTGATTTTTAAAGCTCGTGGTAGCCACAGCTATGGCTTCCAGATGCTGTCTCCAATGTGTTTTTCAGTGGAAAGAAAAAGGAACTAATCTAATAATAAAAGGTGGGCAGCACAGGAGAAGCCTCGAAGGTGGGGAATCATTTTAGCACATCTTCGTAAATCAGAGCCCTTGCAGCGGTCCTGCAGAATATTTGTCAAGAAGCCCAGACCACCTCTGACACGGGGAAGGACTAAGTGCAAAACTTCCCTCTTGTTTTAATAGATACGATTAAAGTGAATGTTAAACTTTAAACCACACCAGTGCCGATTGCAGTGATAAGTGATTATCAGTCACGAAATCCTGCCTCAGCAAAACCCAGTTTCCCTCTTTGCTGCGTCATAACCAAGTTTTAAATTTGCTTCCACTCTTTTCCTTCGCTATTTCTTATACGGTGATTTTATGTATGGACAGACAGAGCAAGTTGTATATATTTATTCATTCATTTTGGGGAATGAAGTGGAAAATAGTGTTTCCCTGCTAATTAACCGAGTTCAAAGGAGCAATCTGAGGAGAGAAATTCCCAAGACATAGCATTGAATTGTCTCAATGACCAAGATCCTTATCGTGTGGGCTCTGGTCCTTTCTGCACACAATCAGGAAAAATGCTGATTCACAGGCTACATCTGTGGAAACTATTTGGCGGCAGCTTTGAACTTACACAACATCACGCAGATAAAAGAAGGTAATTCTACAGGCTGTTGTGCACAAACATCAAGGACCTCAAGTGGTGTTTAATCGCAGCAAGTACAGGGTTGGATGCGATATTCATGAGTCGGTCCACTCTGCATTCCTGTGCTGTAAGCCTGAAGGACTGCCTGGGACTGAGCTCAGGGCTCAGTGCTGTCAGGAAGCTGCGTTTGAGGGAACCAAGTAGAATCATTGAGATTCAACAGCCCAACTGAATTTGTCATTTAGATTTCCTTTCTTCAAAAAAAAAAAAAACCTCCCCCGACTGTCACTCTGGTATCCTCACCCAGGAGGAGACTACCTTTCTCTCTCCGGAGGCTGTCGAGGGAGAAAAGGGTTGTTTAGAAATTCACAGGAGGAAAATGCGCGGTATTCATTCAAGAGAGACAGGACCCCAAATGTTAGCCTGTGCCATCAGAAAGACACAGCTGTCCTCACCCTCTCTCTCTCTCTCCGGCTGTCTTACTCCCTGTTTCTCATCTTCAAGGACTCCTGGCTCCACTGGATTCCCTCTTCCTCTCCATCTTTCACCCTCTCAGCCACTTCCTCTCGCAGAAAAAAAAACATTTTACTTTCCAATGTCGTTGCCTTTAATTTCTTCTCTCCAATTTCCTTTTCACCTCGTCTCTTTCAGGACTCCCAGTTTCTCGCGCACTAACCAGCTCTTCTCTCGCTGCCCCCCCCCCCCCCCCCCCCGTATCGGGTTCTGCCGTGACGCGCCGGCGAGATGCTAATTAGCAGGTGGTGCGGACAGACGCACGGACATCCATTCACATAAACACAGGGGAAAGCGTGTTGACACCAAGGCCACATGGACCAATCCATACTGTTTATAGCAATCACCTGAAGCTCTGATTAATGTTTGAGTTAATCAGTGGGACAGGAAGGAATTTGTCCGTGGGTGTGCCGGTGACAGAGGGGTGGAGAGAGAGCGACCAGTCAAATGTATCTCGAGGTATTAAATAACTGGAGTTTCTGTGCGTCTGCAGGGATATGAGTGTGCACCGCAAATAATTGAGGGGGTTTAAATGTTTCCCCGAGACCATCTTTAACTAATACAGGTCTTTGTGTAAACTTTGCTTTGTTTATTTTCATTATTTGACCCCTGTGACCCTCGGGGGGGGGGGGGGGGGGGGATGTAAAAATACCTTTGTTTTGTAGGAATACATACATCGGCAACTATTCAGGACTACATGTATATTTATTGAACCTTTTGTTTGATAATGCACCCTGTGATAGACGGGGGCTCCCTGTGTGGTATCCCTCTTGCCCCTTTCCCCTGCTCACCTGACTTCTCTCAACGATGCTGATGTGCCACACGAGGCCTTCTGATCACCATCAGGGTGATTGTGTTTGAGGGCAGCTCCCTGTAAGTGTTGTCAAGTGTCGGGTCTTGTTAAACGAGCACTGATAGCATCTGGCACCTGTCATGAGATAAACATGTTTATAAGTTTGAAGATGTTAAAGCGAGATACACCGAGGCTTATCTTTTTCCACTGACGCTAATCAAGGCCTGGGCTATTTTCTGCTATTAAAAAAAAAAAACTTCTCCATTACTTGCACATTTTGAGACAAAGGTTGAAAATGACAAAGTTTTGATTGGACACATGTTTAATAAAGATCCCAAGCAAAGATCAGAGTCAAGCTGATAAGGTTTCATTATGACTAATATTACATCTGTTGCCTGGGTCTAGAATTAAAGAGAACTGAAGATATTCAACTGGAAACACATGAATCCTTTTGGAGAAATATTGTTCTCGGAATTTGCTTCTCTGAAAAGGCAGATGGCGAACTGCTGTCATTTTTGTGTTTGACCACCAAATTAGATTTTTCTTAAAAGTGCTTCAATCTGCTATTAGGCTCTTTGTGAGAGAACTGTCGAAGGGGGACGGTTCTCTTTGATCAAAACTTTTCAATTCCTCCTCGGTCTGGATAATGGACAGTCCTAATGAAGACCATGATATGAGACAGGAATTAGGCTTTATTGTCCCTCTGACTGCCAGCGTGACTTCGATATTAGTTCCAAGTTCCGAATGTTGGCAGGTTTTAATGTGGTTTTAACAGTTTTGGCTCGGGATCCTCGACCTGTCGGGTGTCCGGATGACGACGTGAGCTGATCCCTGTTCAGCCCTCGCAGACAAAGGGGGCTTTCTTTGTAAAAAATAGCTCCGTGTATTTCCTTGTTCTGGCCACAGCACGGCACTCTTCAAGTTGAAATGCGACCTCTCTTTCCTGACAGTCCTCCTCTCGGCCCGTGACATTTCGAGTCAACCCCGGGGCATCACGTGAGACCCTCATCTTCTCATTGCAACCTGTTCCCTGTATTTAGATTTCGTGATGAACCCCGTGCGTGACAAACCAATCACACATGCCCATCAGTGAAAGGACCGCGCCGCGAAACGGGCACGGCAGAATCCGAGAGGAGCCCTTTGAAATCGGAACACCACTCGAGTGAAATTAATCCCCTTTCCTCTGTACTCTCTCATTTTTTTTTCTTCTTCTTTACAAGGTACCTCTCCTGAAGATCCCCACCGGGTGGTTGGTCTACCCAGCCAACACCGAGACTGACATCAGCATGGCCATCTCATTACTCTCCAAGGGATCTGGGAGGTCAGTGCTATCAAGTGGAGTGGTGCTATAAAATAAATTGAATGTTCCACTGAGGCACATGTTGAAGGTGATGGACAGAGAGGGCCTCGGCTCCGATCCACAGCCCTCTCCTGCTCCCCTGGGTGCTGCAGGCCGGGATCTGGGCTGAGCAGCTGGATGGGGGGGGGGGGGGGGGGGGGTTGCAATCAGAATTAAACATGAGAAACCTGACCATTGTGGTATGTTGGCCATCCGTCACTCGGCGCAGCTCGGAGAGGCTACCTGTGCACGTCCAGTGGGCCTGTCAGGTATTGGAATAGACACACTTGGCTGCACAGAGGTGAAATCAGAATTGCAGATGGGTGAGGTGAGGGGGAACAGAAGAATGGAGTCAATGCATGTGGAATGGAGGGATACAGTATAAAGCCACAGGGAGATGGTCTCAATTTCTCAGCCACAGTTACATTTGTCATTTCAATATGATATTTAAGTTCTGATTTGAAAAATCACAGCTTGTGGCAGTAAATGACTTTAATTCACCATGCCGATCCATTTTTTATGTATTTTCAAAGCAGAGCTCTGGGTATTTTGGACTCATACTCTATTAGGGATATTCCAACGTTCTTTTCTTTTCAGTGTTCAACTACTCAGTGGCTTGTCAGAAAAAAGTTCCCCTATTTGCATTATTTTAGGATTTACTCCACAAGTTTCTGAACAGTTTTTTATTATTATTTCATTTTAAATTGACTGTGAATGTGATATATAACTACGTGAAGCCAATGTGATGTGGCACATAGTTCTTTTGATGTAAGAGGTTTATGTTCACATATTTAAATTGAGTATCCTTGCTTCATTAGGATTCAATTTGAGAAGAATGAAGAGTAGCAAGCAACATGAAAGGAGCTCAACCAGGTGATGATAAACCAGCCACTTTGCTCAAAAGTGAAAGGTATTGATTTGTAATATTCGAAAAGAATTGGTCCAGATTGAAATGATACTTCTTCTTCCTTTTTATCGTTCAATTTTATATCAGTAGAATTGTGTTCAAAGTCTGTTAAACCCTGTGAAACCAAACATCCTGGAGTGATTCCATAATGCAGATGAAGTGATAGGAAAGCAGCCTTCACTCAGAACCTGGAGCTTTGAGCAATTCTTTTCACACAACTGCAAAATCCCTATATGGTGAAAAAGTGTTTCTTGCAACAAGTGCAAAATAAGGTCCTGCTTCACAGAGCGTATAAAGTTCTTGCATTCTTATTTTTAGACCCTGTCAACAAGCCACAACCTATTTTCATGTTTTCTTCCACAAATAATTTTTCTAAAGTTGTTCTGCACGGAGGTTGTTGAAGAATGCTTTGTTGTTGTAACAGCCGGTAACACAGCAGTGTGGCGGCAGCTCGCAGGCTTGGCACGGAGACGTTTCCAAAGGTGAACTCAGTAATACATATTCACTACCTAGTTCAAACGTGGATATGCACTGGCAAACGGACAGAGCAATTATTTGGCTGTAATGAACTGAAATAAGGCTCGAGAGGTCAAATGGATTGTTTTTTTAACATTAATGAAAAAGCGTGGCTCCTGCAGCTTTTTCTCACTGTGAAACTCAATAACAATCCAAGGCTGAGATAAAGCATACACATTTTTTTTATTTAATCTCCAAAAGTAGTATCTGGCTTGCTGGTTGGTTTCCCAGAAACACCAGTAAAGGAATAAGCATGTATTCACAATGGACCGCAGCGCACTGCGGGAGAAGCAATCTGTTGGAGGAAGCAAATCCATTTAGCCCCGACAGAAAGGTGGCGAGCCGACTTAATTGAGGTCTCCGGCTATATTTAAAAGGAGTAAATAATTTTAGGGCACGGCAGGATATTTTGACACGGGGGTGAAATGGCAGAATACACATTGCAGTAATGAAAAGGCCGCTTGAGTTAAAGTTTGTTCTACAAGTTCCATATTTTCTTGTCATATCTTGAATGATGTTTCCTTTATTGTCTGAAAATTCAAATTCTTCTGTTCAACGTCTTTCCTGCCAGAGTAAGCACCGGGTAGACCTGCACAGCATGTCAGTGCCTTAAACTCTGCAAAGACTCTCTGTGGAAACCAAAAGAAAAAACATGAAATAGCTGTTAATAGCTGAACAGTGAAGTTAGCTTTCATTTTCTTGCTCTTAGAATAAAAGAAAATTCCACACAAGCTCTCCGAGGCACATGCACACTGCTGGTCCCACGTGCACACACTGCAACACGCACATTATCTGCATATAAGACTCGCCTGGAGGGTTAGATTGATACGGTCCAGAGCCGGCGCGGCGTTTGGCTCACTGCTGCACCGCAAGAGGGAAATCACAATAGAGCACTCCTGACCTGTAAGCCCTGACAAGTGCTACATAATTGTGCCGTCTGGCCTAAATTGTGCTGTGTCTCTGAAAAAAAAAAAAAAAGTGATGATTATTCGTCTGTAACCCGCCTCCCCGCCTCCCGGCCTCCTTCCCCCTCTTATCTGCTCCTTTCTGATTTATATGTCGCCTCACTGGCACGCCGGGTTAGCCCCGTGTTTCTGATTATGTTTTTGTCGGTGTTTTCCTAATACATCAACTTGTAAACCAATTTACCCACTGGCGCCCTGAAACTATTCTGGCATGAAACAGCTATTGCAGCATTTAGCTCCCCCCCCCACCTCCATTTCCTCCACTGCCAGTAAATGTTTAAATGTGTTGCAGTTTTTGTTTGAAGGACCGTGTCACCACACTCAGCGATTCAGCAGATCCCTTTAAGATAAGAGCACACCTTTTACTTAGTGCTCACAGGCAGACTGTGTCCCAGTGTTGTGGTTTGACTAGTCAGTGTTTAAAGAGTGGAGGTCTTACAAATGCTGGTCCATGAAATGTCTGCCTTGAACTCTGGGAAAATTGGGTCCAGGCATTAAATACACAAAAGAGTTGTTTGCCTCAACGTCAACACCGGCATCTGCCCTTATCGCCAAAAGCTCTTAAATCTTTTTTGTTTACAACTTCGTTGGCGTCTTTTTTGGCATATACGGCTCCTATTGCTTAACCTGAGATATTTGTACTCTTTCAGTTTTACATCCGTTGCATGTTACAAGCAGCATCTACATGCCCACCTGCTTGCTGGGTATTTTGCTATTTTCCAGACATTTTAAATGAGAGTTGGTCGGGAAAAGGTCGAGAAGAGGTCAGGAGCGACTGACCTGGACATTTGTGTTCTCACAAACCTGTAAGCAGGTGCTCCAGCACATGGGTGCCCGCTTCTACTCACTGAGATCCTCTTGGAAATCCATTCCCCCCCCCTTCACATAGCATCTGATCTAATGATTAATTATCTGCTGTTGTGAGGACAGGAGAGGACAAAGTTTAATCTTGGTCCCTTAATCCACATTTTGACCACTTGACCTTGGATGTTCAGCTGTTCCAAGGCCACTGCTGATAGCATTGTTGATGAAGAGGATCCACAGCTGGATACACAAACTGTGGCAGGAGGCATCCACCGGATCAAATGATGAGACCGGGGTTTTGTTCTCTCTATGTTCGAATTACTAAATCATCAAAACCTAACATGGTTAAAATAGCTCAAGGAGCTATGAGGAACACAATACAAATAAAAGTGGAGAATATCAATATATAAGTATAATAAATCCAAACTTTTTTCGGGCTTCCATTTAAAATAGTTCTGTCCTTTTTAGGAAAGGCAGGGACATCTTTGATATTTAAGTCTTTTATTCTAAAATAATAAGGGACCTGTGCAGAAAATAAATCCTCCATTATCATATTGTGGTTCAGGCTCTCGTCTTGTCTCGTCTTTATGACACTTATTATCCCAGAACCAGGAAATGACAAGTGGCATCTCCCAGTTAAAAGGCCAGCTGTAACTGGAGTCAATCAATACAGGGAGATGGATGACGCTGCTGATCCAGACACTAAGGGCCTTCCTTTGTTTGGCTCATGTAGACCTCCACCTGCAGCCGTCTTCTTTACAAGTCCCAAATGTCGCACACTTCATCACTGACACGCTTTGATTACTTCTTCCTGATTCGTCCTTTAACCAGGGAGCCGTAACTCCGCAGCTGAGTGTCATTATATTGACTGCAACATAAATTAAATCAATATTTTGACACCTTGCCCTAATTAAAGTCACAGGTGTAGTGGGTAACAGAGTTGGGGTGGTGACAGACAGGTAAGGGGTAAAACGATTTTCCAACCTCTTCCCGTCCCAGAGCCAATTCTTTGATTGTTCAAATTAAGGTTTTTTATTAATTCGTTGTGTTTAGTTCCTTTATTTCTCACCGTATCTGTGCCGTGATTTAAACATGGGTCAGAATTTAAACAGATTTTTTCTTATTTCATTATATTTCATTAACACTTTTGGTATCTTCTATTGAACAGCCCTAAATGATGTTTAGATTGAGTTACCAACGTGTCAAATCTCATTAAGAAATAATAAGTTGGCAAGCTAGCATTTGCTAGTAAATAATTTACAATACCTTGATGCTAATGGCTGACCTCAATCTATTATATTCAGAAACTGTTATACCACTTATTATGTTGTACTGCTGATAAGTCATCACTTATGGATGGTGTTAGCATAATTAATTGTGTTTTTCAATGTCTGATACACCTTCGACTAATACCTTATAGATTATTTATAGTCAAAGAATAACTTTTGGCTTGTGTGGCTGTGGAGAAGCTTCCAGCATCAAACTTGCTCCATCTTTTTTAGCATTTTGACTCATAATGAAGACGGATTGTTTGAACCAGTGGTTGATACACATTTATAATCGGTTTAATTTGCAATAACTTATTAGAAACTGAGACTCTAGACTCTGCATTAAGCACTTATCAACATATCTGCAGCAAGTGAACTGAAGGGTCAGTTGATTTATTATTGAATGACTTTAGAGTCCTATGTTCCCCGCCCCAAAACACACAGTGAGCTAAGCCGATGAACATTAGTCAAAATAGAAGTGGATTGCCCAGCATTCTGTGTGTGTTTGTGTTTGCTGTGTCTGCTGTGGGTGCTGAAGCTTCCTCATTATCCACGGCTAGCACAGAGCTCCAGGCAAAGCCCCGACCAACAAACGGCTTCCCGAGTAATTACCAGACGTACTGGAAAAACAGAGACACAAGAGCAGAGAGAGAAATGGGGAGAGAGAGAGAGAGAGAGAGAGAGAGAGAGAGAGAGAGAGAGAGAGAGAGAGAGAGAGAGAGAGAGAGAGAGAGAGAGAGAGAGAGACAGAGAGAGAGAGAGAGAGAGAAAGAGAGAGAGAGAGAGAGGAAGAGGAGGAAAATGAGAGAGGCCATGAGGCTGATTGATTCTACCATGCGTCACTATCGTTACACCTTGATCATTCGCTTAAACATTAAGAGAGCATATCCTCTCCTCCAGCTACGTGTCTGCAGGAAGTCACCTCAGTTACCCAGGAACACCTGCTTCTCTGGAGGCAACTTACAGCAGCCGCCATTCGTAGATTTTGTTTAATTCTGACAAACCAACAAACAGAATCACAATAACTTCAATGTTTATACCATACTGCACTTGAAGAAGAACGATGGGTCTCCACATCCTCTCACTATCCGGAAAGGAAGCCAAAGCTACCATCTTGTCATTTGGGGTCAGTCTCTGCAGATGAAATACTAAAAATCAAACTTACATTGGTTTGATGAAAACAACCAATGTCCCATTCACTAACATGGAGGAGGCAGAGGTCATGCCATATACCGAAGCCAGCCACCGGGGGGCGATTAATACACTTTGGCTACACTTTTGGGCAGACGTCATGTCGTCCATGTTTATAAACAGTCTATGGTTTATACTTTTCATGTAAAGAAAGTGTCATGGGCAGGACTAATATTTTATTTTCTAACGTATGAGTACAATTAAGTTCATCACCAGTTTGTGAGTTTGTGTGTGTGTTTGTGTGTGTGTGAGATGGAGAAAGTAAGAAAACATTTGTTATTGTTCAGTTTTAAATTCAAAAAACACAATTACTTTTTCTTTTAAGCATCTTTGACTTCAGCGATAACCAGCTTCCTTTTGAGGATGAGGTTGGCAATTTAATGCGTGGGAGAGCAGCCTTACTAGTTGATGCTTTGTTCTTAGTGTGAGAGGAGCGACACTCTCATTATTAAATCCTGCTCTGAAAGTACCTGATTTGATTTATTTTTTCCTCGCTGGATTAAGTTTTGTGATTTCTTTCATGTGGCTGAAGACACCTGCCCGAAACAAATCCTCCGGTCACTGTTGTGCCTTTACACCAGAGCAATCACGGTTTACTGTTGGTGTGTCTTTTTGATTCTATAATGAAGTCGGGAACACGAGCAGTCGTCCCTGGTTAGTTTCTGCTGCACTTTTTCGACATGAAAACTTTGCTAAATCTCATTTTTTTGCCGTGTGACTGTGGCTGCTCTTATCTTGCTATTCCAGTGTTGAGCTTAGCGTTATCTAATCTCCTGGTTGTATACATGGAGAGTGCTTACAGTAGGGTTATGTGATGTTTGTGTTTCATACCTCTATGCCTGAGTTATTCACTTCCTCGCTACCAACGGGTCAGACCCATTTCTCAACTTCACGTTGTCTGGAAAATCGAAAGATCTGTGGTTTAAGGAGACGTCTCCCTCAACCGTGCAGCAAATTCATCAACAGTGATTTTTTTTATCTTCAGTTCTGAAATGCAACGAACCCTCACAGCCAGCGCAAAGATAAATACAGCACTTCGAGTCCGAGCGCTGCACTGCATCACTCATGTGGTAAGTTGGGATCATACGTTGTTGAAGGCTACAAATGGATAACTCATCAAAGTCCTGATTCTGCTTGGCAGCGAGGCGTTCTAGAAGCGCACATTTCACCACAATGGCTTCAGTTAGACTCGAGGTGGCCTTGACTGGGCCTATTCCCAAGTGCACTAAAGAAATTCTTTAATGTGGAAGGCGTAAGCTCCACCGCGACCTGCCATGCTTTCCCCCGGCTCCCTCTCCCACAGACAGAAAGCATAAAGTGTTTATGACCCCGTGTTCCAGAGGTCACATCCAAACCTTTATTCGTTACTGTGTCATGTCAAATGCCCCTATCGGCTTTCCCCCCTTCTCGGGCATTTATGGGACTGAGGTGGTTAAACAAAAATGCAGCGAGAGGTGCTGAACCTGACCTTTGACCGCAAAGAAACGTACATACACATGTCAGGCCAATAACCAGCTTCCTTCTCAGAGCGGTCGCTTGCCTAAACAAGAGGAACGCGGACGAGTAATTCATTGGCCACATCAGACAAGAGAGGAGGAGGAAGGGGCGGAAAGGCATAAAACAAATGGATGGCTATGTAAATACTTTTAATGACCCACTGATTGGGCTCACAGAGACATTTTATCATTTGGACAATGGCTTCTGCAAAGAACGTTCCGACAATGATTTGTTCCGAATGAGCACTTTAGATAACAACAGCAATGTGGAGACTGAAAATAGCTCATGCGATATATATGACCAAATGTTATTATCATTAAACTATGGATGTGGGCACAAGCAGGATATATAGATTTTTTTTAAATCAACCACTCTATATCCTTGATTTTCAATGAACCGTGCATGTTCCAAAATGATCATATTTCTTTGAGCCATTTACTTTGAGGTATTGCAGGATTTTAAAGAGGGAAAGCGGAGAGCCCTCATGCCTATTCACTCCACACAGATCTGGCTTCATCATGCACAGTGGGTATAAGTTCATTGAGGCCAAGGCCGGGGCCGAGGGGGCACTCACTATTAGTGCCCACAAAAAGCTTTCTCCAGCTGGGAGTGTGGACCCTGCACATGCTGGGGGCGCGAGGCCTCATAATTGGCCCATTCCAAAGGATTTATAGATTTTCACATTGAATTATATATTTGTCTGGTTTGGATTTGGGAGGTGAGAGGATAGGCTTACCTTTATGGCTAAAGAGCTGCTTTCTGAAACCTCACAGGAAAAGACTGGTGAGTCCATTGAGGTTGTTTAAAATAACACTGAGGGAGACCTGATTATAAATGTATCCCTTCTGAAAGGATAATTACACCACAGGAAATATGTTAGAAAATGATTCTTAGGATAGGATTCTAACATGTATCACCTGCAATATACTACATCTCATGCAAAAGCACAGTGTTAGTTTAGGTGTTTCTTATGTGCCAAATTATTTGATAATTTATTACCCATTACACCAAAGGGGATTAAAATGATTATATCAATACATTTACACGTCACAAGAAGACATTTTAAATATAGCCTGAATTAAGGGGTCCAAGTTTCAACACAAATTTACCTTTACACAATGTACATACTATATATATACTTGGATATTCTTTCTTCCGTAACTTGTAAATCTTGAAAACACCTCGAGCCGTTGGCCATGAGCAGAATGAGGCCATGCAAGAGACAATTAAACTGAGCATCAATGGAGCCCAATAGAAACCACCCACGATATGTCGACACAATGATTCTGTTCCTATAAATTAAACATCCAGACTTTGTTTGTTTTTCAGCATACAGACAGTGCTGGGCTCATTCAATATTTCATAAGGCCTTGCTCAAACAAATGCTAAACTCTAATGCCCAGATATTGAACTAATAAGCTATTCCTGCTCGGTAAACAGACATGAGCTGCTCAAACAACAGCAGCATTAACCCAGCGTGTCCACTGGTGGAGATTGATACAAGAGAAGAAAAAAAAAATAATAATAATATAGTTTTTGTCCGTCAATTCGTAGGATAGACGAAATATTACTGCACGTTTACCATCTGGTATCGGCTGTAAAAACTTTCTTATTCTTTTTAACAGGGATTGCATCTCTGAATCCAGCTGATTTCCACGCAGACACACACTGACTGTGTGTTCACACCTGGCAGCTGCTTCATACATCTGGTCGGTCCGCTACCAGAAACTCCAATGGACCCATTCAGGGTCATCTGCCGAGGTGCTGCCTCAGTAAAACTTGTTTGGTGTAAATTTTTCCAAACCCACATGTACAGCTTTTGCCTTTCATGCACTGTCAGAGGACTTATTGGTCAAATATTTCAGCGTTTGAGAAAATTCACTCTAAACTTAGTTTTGGCGTCAGCTCTGCTTTCATTTGAAATTCCAAGAGAAGCTTAATACTACAGATGTGGCAACGGCGGGCAGACCGGGGGGGAGGGCAGGTAGTGTGGTAACAACGGAACACTTGCAAACCTTGTGATAATAATTTTTCTTAGTGCAGCCAGGAAAACTACCACTTCATAGTTCCTCACAAGCCGTGGGTGTGAAAGGGTCAGTTTTTAAAAATATAAAATATCTGAGTAGATAATTGTCGGCTCATGAAAGACGAACAAATCATTCACTTTTGAAATAAGAATAAAAGTTTACTGGTCATTTGCACCGTTTGCTTCATGTTACAGTCACACTGCTGCAAGATTAACTGTATTGGAAATGGGTCCTTCTAAATGACAACAACGCCCCTGCATTTACATTAGCGACTTCAGCTCAGTGTAAGAATCATGTGCAAGGCAATTGGTAGATTGGGAAATAAACCCACTGAGAGTGACTCAGAGACACCAGCGAGTGAGAGTGTGAAAGAAAAGTTGTGTGAGGACAAATTCAAAAACAAGAATCCAGATGAAAGCCGAGCCGCTGGTGGTGAGAACACAATCTATTTATACATGTTGTTAACAATTGTGGTTTGCATTGAGGCAAACTCACCTCTCCCCTTATCTAGTGCAGAAAACAGAGACACATATTTGTTCAAAAGGTTGAGAAGATACTGGTTTAATGTTCAAAGTCAGATTCATGAAGCTGCTGCATTTAAGTTCAAAAACGAGAAGTTCCCTTTGTACTGGTCCTCCCTCTGGGCTTTGCTGCTGTCCATCCTGCTTCACTCTTACCTCTGAATTCTGACATTTAAAAAAATCAATAAATTGATAAATTGATTTGAAATATTCAGTAAGTCCTTACACTTTGTGAGGGAAGGATGAAAAACAGAAACCTTTCAGGCTCATGAGGTGAGGTGCAGCGCTGAGATGCATCCACTTCCACAAAAAGAACCAAATAACTATATTCAAGAAAATCTGCTTCATGCTATATTCATCATGTATATAATAAGTAAACACACTACTAATGTACCGTGCTAAGAATCAGAGAATCAGAATCAGAATCAGAATTATTTTTATTGCCATGTATATTTGCACATACAGGAAATTGCCTTGGTGTGGTTGGTGCACTTTACAAACATGGGGAAAAAACTGTTCAGGTGACGCAAGGTTTTAGTCCTGATGGCCCGGAACCTTTTTCCGGATGGGAGTCTCTGGAACAGGTGGTGTGCGGGATGGGAAAGATCAGCAAGGATCTTGCCTGCTCTCTTACTGGTCCTGGAGTGGAACAGATCTATGAGAGCCAGCAGGTCAGAGCCGATGACCTTCTCAGCTGACCGGATGATCCACTGCAGTCTGCCCTTGTCCTTGGCAGTGGAGGCAGCGAACCAGACGGTGATGGATGAGGTGAGGATGGACTCAATGATGGCTGTATAAAACTCAACCATCACTTTCCGCGGCATGTTGAATTTCCTCAGTTGCCGCAGGAAGAACATCCTCTGCTGGGCCTTCTTCATGATGGAGGTGATGTTCTCCGGCCATCTCAGGTCCTGTGCAATGATCGTCCCCAGGAATCTGAAAGACTCCACTGTTTTAACTGGGGAGTTGCACATGGTGAGAGGGACGGTTTGAGCTGGGCTCCTCCTGAAGTCTGCAACCATCTCAACAGTTTTTAAAACGTTCAGCTCCAGGTGGTTCTGGCTGCACCAGGAAGCCAGGCTGTTTACTTCCTCTCTGTAGGCGGCCTCGTCCCCATTGGAAATTAATCCAAGTTAATCTAAGGATACGTTTACCACCATATTTTGTATTACTTCCACGATGGAGGTTATGTTTTCACCCCTGTTCCTTTGTTTGTTGGTTGTTGCTGTATAACTACAAATCCCATTACCATGAAACATGATGGAACGATGCAATATATTAGTGCAGCTTGGTTAAAGTTAAAGGGACTGTTGGGCCTTGGTGGAAGCATGTGGTCTGCTGGGTTCCATTCTAGTTTACAATAGTTTTGCTTGTGAGGATTCAGCTTTTCTGTAACTCATGTCCATCAATGGTTATAGCTATAGGTAAAATAAAGGAGTTGCTTTAGGAAGGCTATAAACCAGAAGATCTAAAAGCGACAACGCTTTATAACCATATTATAGCTAACATCAGTCAAAAAGAAAAGTGCCCTGGTCTGGCTTTTGACAATTTGTCTGCTGTGACGTAGAAACATGGGGCCCACAGTCTGCTGAGAACCTTAACATACCCATCACCTCCGACACGGCTGCTTTACTCCGCCTGATGCTTTCCCCAAATGTCCAAAACCAAGATCTATGACTCGTGTGCTTTCATCTTGGCGTGTGTGCTTGGCTCCACAGTGTGTTTGTGTAGCTATAGGATCACACACTTTGGCTCATCCTCTGAAGTTTGCACGTAAAACATTTGGTGATTTAAATAAAAGAATCCTCTGGTTCAGCAAAGAGATGAAATATGGATTGTGATCTTTATAATATCTTTGCTCTTCTTTTTATTTTCTTTCACCATTTCTATACTGAACCTCAAAAAAAAAAGGTGAAGCTCTAAAAGAGCAACACCTGAAATCTAATACCTGAAATTCTGTGTTTTGGCCTTTTGCTAATGTGTTCCACAGTCCCCCGGCTTTATCCCGTCTTCTCTTAGAGCCACTGATGCTGTGTGGCCTGGCAGTATTAAGTAACATCTTGTACTGTCTGCTAAGAACATGACCCAGCCCGAGAGTGCAGCAGGTGGGCTCTGTGGGGGGAAGATTGAGACATGGCCACCATTCAGCTGCTTTCCCCTCAGAACAGACCCCTTCCTGGGTATAAGACTCAGTAAAAGGGACAGTAAATGACTCTTGGCCTGTTTACCCGCAGGTAAGTGCACCTATAAAACAATGGGGATGTGGTTTAAGTACGGCGAGTGAGTGAAACCCTGAGGTTTTATGTGGGAGAATGAATGCACTCAAGGTCCTGGTGAGGCCCCTCGGATAAAAGGCTCTACTAAATGGCTCGTGTTTGTTCTACAAAGAGAAAATGCGGCGCTATATCATGCTACTGCATCTACAAGTCTAATTAAGTGTTTCACTCAAAGTTATTTGACTTGTAAATAGATAAATACGATGCAGGCACTTTCCTTTCTAACTTGTTGGATGCTCGGGAGAGGGGAATTGTGTTACGAGTGAAAAAATGGCTTTGTAAATAACTTTCATTTGGGTTCTCTCTTGTTGTTTCTATAATGGATGAATATGTTAAATGATTTGCAGCTAGCAAAGTTTTTCTGAAGTCTTGTTAATGCCCCCCCCCGCCCCATCTAGGGGCCTAGCAATAAATACACATCGTCATTAGACCTCACTGGATTTACAGTTTTGTGAAAATACACTTAGCAAAGCAAACTACACAGGCAAACACTATGTAATGACTAGCAAGCTGGAGGGCATCGAAAGTTCACTGCAACACTTCACTTCCTCTTCCATCAACCCTCCGCTCGAGTCTTTCTAGTCGCATATTTTAAGCCTCATCCTCGTCTTTGTCATTATCATTTGAGGAATCCTCCTATTATCTGCACAGCATTTGAAATATGCCTTCTTCTGCGCAAACCTTTTTCCTCTTGTAACTATAGCTTCTGACGATGTTGCACGACTCAGGGTCTCTGGTTCAACTCAAACACTGCATTCCATAAATAACCGCCTTCAAGTCAGGATTGGCAAACAAGCAGCGTATCTGCTGAGCTTCCTGCTGTATATCACAGGGTTTCCAGTCACGTCCCACTCAGCTGGTTTACAGATGGAGCTGGTCCTGCGTCTCCAAATCAGATAAAGCTTGAAGACAAAAAAATGTGCTAAAGAATGACAGAACAGAGAGTGATGCTGCCCTTGGTGTGAGCGCTGTGGTACACGATTCATTTTCAGGCACATCCAGAGCCGCCCTGCGTCTGGATTCCTCCTCCAACACCCGCAAGCGCTGGCGCGGCAGTTCCAGCCGAAGCTGCCGGGCCCTTCATGTGGCCGGACGTCACATTGGTGCCAACCCCAAGTGCATTCTTTCTCACTCTAAATGACCCTTGAGGTTTTATATTAAATGGACGGAGCAACGGGCGTCAGACGCCACCGCGGCTTCGGTCTGGCCTTCTATCCGTCGGATGAGTCATTATCGAACGTCTTTGTTTTAGAGTGACAGGCTTCAAGGTGGGGCTCAGCGTGTCCATTGTCTCAGTAAATGCTTGCAGTGTTTACTAATGAACAGTAATGCCTCATACCCTTACGACTACTGTACAATTGGCTAATTTATTAGTGGAGTGTAAGAGCCAATCTAACTGAGAGCTTATGAAGGTAAAAAACTGCGGGCAAACGATTGCTTAAATCCTCTCTCACAGAGCCGTTCCAAACTTTGCTCGGTGTTGGTTTATTTTCAAAATGTGCTTTAACGCGACGTTCAAAGCCGAGCGACTCCATTCCATTTCATGACGGCACTGAAGGCAATTTCTGCCGGCCCAGTTTGTGCGCCATTGAAGATTTATCTGAGCGCCGCCGTGCTCTGTTCTCCGGACCAAAGGGAAAGCAGAAAGGACCGCGGGTTAAGAAGTCTAGCTGCTGTTTAATTGCTCTGAAATAAACACGAGGTCTTTGAAATGTTCTCTATTAACCGCTTTAATAAATGTCATTATGTTTTCATGTTGCAGCATTCAGTGAAAGGTAACTTTTTTTTAAAAGATCATGATGTGATTGATTTCATGTGATCGTTGGGATACACTCGTGTAGAATGAGCAGGTCATCCCTAATAACACAGGTATAACTAATGCATATTAATAATTAGTAACAGGTAGAAATATGAATATGTACTTCTAAATAAGTGAGTATCAAATAAATAAAAACTTCTGAGATGTTGAGAAAAGTTGTAGTGTTACAAAAGTAAAAGTATTGTGTGAGAGAGAAAAACAATTTCACTGTTTATTGAGAACCAATGAAAACCCTTTAAATATCACATGTAACCAACAGTAGCTTTGCATTTGACCATGAACAAACATTCCTCTCTCCACGACAGAAACTATTTCTGTCTAGTCTGTGTGGTTCTCTATTCAGGAAAGAGAATCTTGTTGCTGCACATTCCTTGTTTGAATGCAGGCGACAGGCTTCTGATATTCTCCCTCTAACATGAAGCCTGAAATTCTGACTTTATTCTTTATTATTTAACTTTACGCTCTTAAAATTAACCCTAACCCTAATATTAGGACTCTATTGTCCAAATCCCCCCCCCCCCCCCACACACACACTTTAAGTGTCCCTAATGATCCATCTTACAATCAGCTGGAGTCCAAACCCAATGACAATTAGGATTTTGACATGTGGATCTATTACACAGAAGTGGACAGCAGCAAATCAAGGAGAGAAGTGTCAAAATTGATAACCGTACCACAGTTTGAATGTGACAGTCCGAATGTTTTATATCTTACTATCACAGAGATTAATTGGCTTTTAGTCAGAAAGGCACTTTAACGGATAGCAGCTCTAATGAATATGCAAGAGGTGTTTGTGTGGGTGGAATGGGTTCTTAAAATCCAATTCATGGGTAAAATCAAAAGGAATTCAAATAACTTTGTATATTGATGATTGTGAACACGTTTGCTGACAGTTCATTGATAACTGGGCTCCCATTGGATGCCCTCTCCACTGCACTTGTGAAAATATTGATTGGGCAGCCACGAGTTTTATTTTTTAAATCTTTGCATATCCCCTCAGAAACATCCCACAGTTTCCGCTCCTCCGATGTCCCTTCCGTTTGTTTTTCCCTCTCCGTCTCTAGAAGGCAGATAATTAGCTCTCATTGGCGTTGGTTAGCTTATTAATCCCTCGTCACCATCCGGGGAGAGAGAGCGTGTCATTGATTCGATTCTCACCCAGAGTAACCACGGACACCCCCAGACTCTCTGTTTGTTTTCCGTCTCCCCGGGTTGGACGTTAATGAGACGGCAGAAGGCGGTGAGATTTTGCTGACTTCATCCGCGTTCAGAAGATTTCAACCAGCCTTATAATTGCTAATTTACCCTTCCACACAAGCAGCAAGCTTCCAAGATGCTGCCGAGACGCACCACCAGGAATATCTGTGCCCTTAAAATCTCCTCAAAGCGGCGGAGAAAAGCCTAAGGGAGGAAGATGGCATTTACTATATGAAAAACAAACGATATAAAGTTTAGTAAATATCACAGACGTAATTCCCAAAAGCAGAGATTACAGATTGTTTGTTTTGTCTTTATCAAATACTCTTTCGCAGTTTTAAAATTTTGTAAAAACCCGAACAGCAGAACCGGGCAAACCCAACAAGTTAATGTCTTACTTTTTAATGAGAGTCAAATGTGCATATGGTAAATGGAAATAACAAATGTAAAAGTGCATTTATAAAAACACATTTAGCAAACATACAAGCATATTTTGGCTTCCTGTGATGTTGTAAACGGAGCTGTTATAAGACGCAAATCAAATTTCAGATGCGTTCGGACAATACAAGTAGAATCATCAAAGACAAACAAACACATTAACACCAAGAGGCAATTTAGATTCTCCAATTAACCTTACCCCAAAGTGCATGTCTTTGAACTGTGTGAGAAAACCCACACAGAAAATACAAAAACTACAAAGAAAGGTCCCTGTCAACCCTTTGCAAAAGAAAACTGAGAGCAAATGGGTAAAGTCAACAAAATCACAAGTGAAGAAGGAGCAATGATCATTGTTATGGTGGTTTTGAGCACAAGAAATCTGAGATGAGAGGAGCAAGTTTTACTCTTGATGACAGAATCTTGACACTGATCACTGTTTTCAACCCACAAGAAGAATTGCGCCTGTAGGCCTGAGTCAATAGAAGGAGTCTCCTTCTTTTCTTTTTGAATCTTTCTTATCTTTTATCTTTCATATGTGAACTGACGCTGAGGGCGGGACAAACTCCACTGGTTTCAAACAGGAAATAAAGCTTCTTTCAGCCAAGTTACCAGTATAATCTTCATCAGGAATGCTTGACAAATGTTGAAATATCTGTACACACACTGAAGCTGTGTGTGGAAAACACTGGAAAATACACCTGAGGCATTAAAACACGCTGCATTTAGGGGCACATAGCGTGCATGAATGTTGAAGGTGCAATTCTGAGTGAAACCCTGCAGAAAGTTTTGACTGGTTGGTGGAATATCCTCACCAGCTCTCAATGGTGATATTTTTCTCTCTACTCCAGCTCATACACACACAAGCACACTCACAAAGACCCATGTACACACTCACAAACTTTGCCCTGCAGTCACATTGTTTCATCTTGGCCTCTCCTAACCCAGCCTGACAGGAAAGGATCAGCATCTCCCCCTCTCCTCCTCGCTCCTTCTTCTCCTTCTCCTTCTTCCTCTCCTCACCACCACCTCCATCTGCATTTTCGTGCCTATGTCTTATTTATCCATTCCTCTCAGATAAGGTCTCGGGAGATGAGAGACATCTGCTTCGCGTACTTTGAAGATGCATCGCATTGCTCAATTACGTGCGGGGCCAAGGTCTTGTTCGCATCCAGTGGCATGGAGAGTGCATCGCTAACAGGTGGTGGGAGAGAGAGCACGCATGGCAGGACGTTTGATAAATAAAAGATACATAATGGTAATGCCACTGAGGAGAGGGAGAGATGTGACTATTACTGGATTGGCATGCTTAGCATTCACTGGAGATGCACACACACATACACTCACTCTTATTGCAAAAACATAAACACAGTGAAACATACCCCCTGTGTATGTGCACATGTTTGTGCTGCCACACTGAGCTCATTTGCATACATGTTGGAATGCATTATACATGTTGGTGAAGATGAATGCTAATGGACTGAGATGTTGATTGATTTGCAGATACTGGTTTGACTGTTGCCGGTTGTTTATTCTGTGTATGTTACCTCTCTTGAACTCAAGGCTGCTCTAGAAGTTGGACAGACACTCGCCCATCAAGCCCAGTGATGAATGTGCATTTAATGAGGAAGGAAGTGTGTGTGTGTGGGGGGGTAGATTAAACCAGCTTCTTTGCGTCTGTTGTGCATGCAGCCAGGAAGACACACACAGAGTCGCACGTTTGGACGCCTGCGAGAGGACAAACAACCTCCGTATTTCTAACTTAAAACAAGGAGTCCGAGGGGTGACCGGGGGTCAAAGGTCACTAGGCTGGAGGGCAACTCATTTAAAAAAATGAGAGCCTCGCACTTCATCATGCATTTGATCTGCCAGCAGACATCATCAGTCTCAAGTGTCATATCTCACAGAGCAGAGCGGTTTATCCAGTTGGTAACGATTTCACATTAAAGGTCAAAAATCAATCAAAGAAAACAACCATGAGAGGGTTCGCTCGAGCGGACCACATACGTAGGCTTGGTTCTCCCTGCAGTGGTCGCAGGTTTGATTCCGACCAAGCCCTTTGCTGTGGTTCTTCCACAGTCTCTCTTCCCATTTCACGCTAGCCCATAATATATATATATATATATATATATATATTATGGGATGTTGGTTCTTCTTCATATAATATTTAACTTCAGACCCTAGCATCAAGACCAGCTTGCTCTTGTAGATAACAAAAGGAACAATGCAAAACCTGACAGACAGATTTACTTCTATGCGGGGAAATTAATAGAATTTGACTCAATTAGTCAAACAAAGAAAAATCCAGCCTTATGTCCTTAAATCCTTATATTTAAGACCAAATGCAGTAAAAATACTTGATACTTATTTCTTCATTTTGAAAGCAAACTTTGCCCGTGTGGCTTTTTTTTTGCAGGCTCTCATCTAACCCATTGTATTTGGCATTTTGACTTGTCCATCACAGCTCTGATGAGCAGGGCATGCTGAGGTTGGGGTGAGGTTAATAAATGACAAACAAACAAGAGAGAAGGAGGCCCTCTGTTCTGCCGTGATACCCGCCTGCAAGGGGATATCAGGCCCAGATGTGTTATGGGTAACTCCTGGTGGAAGTGGTGACTTTCGGGGTCACACTGGGGCGTCTTTGTACGCTCCTCATTGCACACAGCTGTGCTCGCCATCCAGAAACCCCTGACCTCTGACCCCGCGGCCTCCTGGTACACCTTTGCCAAGAATGCCGGGTGATTGGCTACTTTGCTCCCCGTTTTCATTTCCTGTCGCTTCGGTTTACACTCACAGCTTCACGAGTCTCCCGAGTCTCCTGATGATCCCGATGCACGTGCCTTGAAGGAATTTCCGCGGCCATCAAGGAAGAGCCTCCGGGTTAAAAATGAATTATGGATGGATATGAGACTAACAGTAAATCAATGATGTCTGCTCAGGAATGCATTACAATTGCACAACTCATATACTCAATAAGCAATAATGGCGCTGTAATTCCCGACATTAAAGTGTTAGATGATAGTTAACCACCCTGACCCACTTTGATTTGGAGATGAAAGGTCTTACACAGTTCAATATTATACCTCACAGGATAAAATACAACAAACATTTCAAGTATTCATTTTGAGGATACTCCCTGTACCATGAAACAAGTGTTACCTTTCAAATAACCAGACCAAATGACTGTATCTGTTGGCAATAGTCATTTTTGTGTAGTTTGGCGACTTTACTGCCTACCCATGAATTTCAGTGAACTGGTTGAATAACTGAAGAACTGCAGGGACTCGAGGCAAGAGGTGGGTTTTTATGGCGTTCAGGACAAAGAGCCGGTCCAGTCGCGTGTATGTTAAACCCTCATACTTTCCTGTTTTTATGAGCGCTAACTTTTTTCTGTCTTTTTAAAGAGAGTAGTAACCTTAGCTGGGCATCTGGTTTAAAGTGAGACAGCTCCCCCAGACTGCTCAGGTTTTAGCCCTGTGTCTGCGCTCATTCATTTGAGTCCATTTATTTGGTTCTTTAGCAACAACAATGATATCATGTGAATAAAAAACAAAGAAAACCTGTGTTGGGGTTTGTTTTGCGAGCTCCCCTTCTCCTACCACATGTTTTTATTTCCTCAATCTCCAGCTTTGAAATCCGACTGGAGTCTGAGGTCTGAGTCCGTGTGTCATTCTCCATGTTTTGAGAAATCCCAACACATGAGCTGCATGGATCCATACGTGAAGCAGCAGTTGGGTGTATATGAGTGAAAAGGAACACATGGTTATGTCTTCAAAGGAGGTTGGAGATTTCTTAAATTATATAATTCAGATGGAATGTAGCAAGTCGCCTTAAAGCTTTTCCCTCGGAGACGAAATAAAAATAACATCTTTTCCTTAACAATCCCCTCCTCATTACAAACGCCGACCCTCCTTTATGGGAATGAAAGGACGGGGATTTAGCCTGCCACGGATGATGGATGGATGCTGTGGTGCAGAAGAGGTGAGATGTGACACGTCACTTTTCCTCTGTCTCTTCTGAGGCCAAATGAAGATGAAGCAGCGAGCCATTGAAACTCTTTGCCTGTGCGTTTCATCCCCTCCACGGGACCAATC
The DNA here is from genome assembly GCF_949316205.1 of Platichthys flesus. NCBI lineage: Eukaryota > Metazoa > Chordata > Actinopteri > Pleuronectiformes > Pleuronectidae > Platichthys > Platichthys flesus. Next base: position 10,225,063 of record NC_084953.1, on the reverse strand, counting down.
CATTAGCTCTGCCACATCTCGGCTACTGCAGGCGTCACTTGAGCCGGTGTCACTCTGGAGGCAAGTGAGGGGAGGTCGAACAGTGGCATGAGCCGGGAAGCAAAAAAAAAACATGAACATGACCACTGGAAACAAATTCACAAAATCCACAATTAATCATGGTCACGTTGAGACTGACACAGAGAAAGAATGACAGATTTCTCTAGTAGGTGCATGATAAAGTGGGAATAAGTGTTTGATATTTGCCGTTTGTGACTGGTGTGTTTTGACTGTTATCAGTTAACACACTGAACCTTTAAAATCTAAACCTAATAATCCATTGATTCCTATGAGATGCAAACGTCGTCGCAACACATTTAAACTTGGGACTAGGGGCTGTAAAGGGTTCTGCTGGCTCTCCAAAAAGCCCGATACCTATAGAGTGGTTCACGTCTGTCACTGCTGGTTTAGCTTCCTTCAGGGAGCCCCACCGATCTGACCGAGTTCAACACTTTTTCACCCATGGCCTACCATAATAATAATATGGTGTTCGTTATTCCTTACGTCTTAAAAAGTTCTTCCAGGTCAATAAATTTGGACATTTTATTTAGATTACCCAAAAATATGGAAATTGGATGAAACATATAAACTTTGGTTATATTGAATATTTGTTTATCGGCTAGCCAGCACAAACACTGCTTACCCGTACTTTTTACATGGTAACATGGTTTATTGTCTTAACTTACCATGAACCCTAATATCCTTATTGGTTTAAATGCTTGACCGAGCTTGATAAACCCACTTTCAAAGACATACACTCATTGAAATAAGATTCAAGCCTCAAAAAGCTGCTGAAACTCTGCACCCAAACCATGACTGACATTTACGAAATCAGTTAAACAAATGGTTGAATAATATGAGGCTGTGTCAATCCACACAATATCAGCCAAAGCTCACAGATGTTCTGTTTCTACCAACCGGAGACTCTTTCTGTACAATGAAAGTTTAAAGTGCACATGAAAACACGGAGAGCGTTTCATTAGTTAGTGAGTTGACATTTACAGAGGACCTGGGGACCCTGGTAGAATTCCTAGGTGTTACATTAGGCTATTAGAGTTAATGTAGCCTGTACTTGTCTTGTAAATCCACAGCTGTATAAATGGAAGAGTGATGTAGAACAATAGAAACACTCTCCACTTAGAGAGGGGAAACGTGCCCACGGAGCAGGGAACTTATTGTGTCATCGAGTTTAAACAAACCTAACCTTTATCTCCCCGGCCTGCCAATGGGACATCGACCCAGGTCAGTCCAGCTCGTTGTGGGAGTCCGCCGCCCCCACCGTAATGGATGAGACGTGTCATTCCAGGGAAATATCGCAGACTTCAACAGGAAATTCTCACCATCGCTGTTCGTCTTCACCCCTCCCTCCAGAGCGTCTCACAGAACGAGGAAGTTGGTGATAGTGAAGTGTTGAAAGGTTTGGAAGGGGTGCATGACAGAGAGGAGGGAGAGACAGGGACGTGATGAGAGGTCGGGGTTGGTCTCTGAAAGACTGGGATTGATGTTGATGACTCTGTGGGTACCAGTACACACTGCCACATCATTATATACATTATAAACATTTGTACTTTGTCAATGCAGCTTTGAAATTGTTTATCATACGTCAATGCTAGAGCCCAAAATAAAAGTATCTGTCATGTATACATATAAAGGGAAAAACAATTAATACCATATATATATATATATATATCGCTGTAGTGCATAGTGAAAGGAGGAGAAGGGAATAAAAAGCAGGATTATTATACCTCTCTCAGCTCGTTTTTTTTTCTGCGTAGCTCCGTGACAGCTTTAGACAGATAGCAGGATAATATTTGAACTACATAATAGCTTTGTAGTTGGCAGCAGGAATATTGTCTTTGCACATGTAACCGCTGCTGTTCACGGAGGAACATCTAACACGCCGGAGAGTAATTTAGAATAAAAATGAACAATGGTTTGAGACACAATAAGAACCTCTTTTTTTTTTCTCACACACTTTCAAAGAGTCGTGTTTTTATTCCTCCAATTCCTTGAAATCTAATCAGGCTGACCGGAGAGAGACCCCTCGGGCTGAGTCTTAATAAATCGGCTGCTTAAACGACAGAAACAGAGTTGAAAAGAAAAAAGGAATATGTGATGATCTTAAATTGCCGGTAATGGAGAGTTCGCGACATGCCTTGATGGGCTGGATAGATTGCATACTTTTCTGCAATTTACTTTTAATTCATTGTGCATACATGTCATTGGCAGGGTGGGAGAGAGAGCACGGGGAGAGAGTTCCTTTTCTGTCATCTGCGTAATGGAAGCCGTCCGATGGAGTTAACAGAGTGGACAAATCAGGGAGAGAAATTCACTTATTTAACATCTGTCATCGAAACGCTCTCATTGAGCACTTGAGCAGACTGAAACTGTAACATGAAATTAATGGTATGATTTGTAATAGGCCTTTATTGTCCTTCCAAGTTCTTACATCGTACAACACGGAATAGCTCTGAGGAGCGTGTGATCGGCCGTTGCAGCGTTTCCTCGTAATCGTTTTTGCAATCTGCTCGACCCTCAGAGGCTTTTCCCCCCCCCGGTCGCTAATGAGGAAAAAAAACTGAAAGAGGTCATTAAGTGCAGAAACACTGTCTCGGCTGCAGAACAATAAGATTCCTCTCTCCAAACCAGTGATTTCACTCTCCCACACTATCACCGGCTGATTCGTCCACTGACAGTGTTTCCACTGTGTGTTTCCTCTGACAAAAAAGGCTCATGTTTCATTCAGCGACACCGTATCTGCCGACACGGTCCTCTGCGTTACCCTCGGCCATCCGTCCACCGCCGTGCAGTCGCCGTGTCGGATGTACTATAGCTGCACAAATATGTTTGCTCTCCATCCTGTCACAGATAAGGTTTTTCAGTTTGAGCCGCGCTATCTCTGGTGCCATAACTCCGAAGGGTCCGGTGTTTTCTTTTTTTGGAGAGAGCAGGTCTGATACGGCGTGTTGAGGCAATCACAATACAGCCGTTCCAAGTGATTGATACTTCCCCGCAAAGCCTTCTGGGATGCCGTGTTTTTACAGAAGGAACAGGGTGAACGGTTTTGTTTTTTCCAAATGAAAAAACAAATGGAGCTGGATGGAAAATTGTAGAGGGGACGGAAAGCGATCGCTGCCTTCGCGGTTCTGTGTCAACCGCAAGGTCGCATACCAGAAATTGGGATCCCCCACAGTGGGACGTGCGTTTTGTTTCGACGGCAGCACATTTTCAGGGCTGTCAGTGTTGCCATAATCATGGAAATTGGCCAGTTTAGAAAATGCCTCGGTGGCTCCCGCTGGCAAACGCCGCCTGCGACCGCCACAGTGCCACAATCTCAGCTTTTGCCAGACTTTGTTTTTTTAATTCAGAGTGAGGAACACAGAAGAAAAAAAAGCCAGAGAGCTTGAAGCGCAGTGGATGACAAGCTCAAAGCCCGTGACATCCAACAATGCCTCCTAGCTTACTGTGACTTTGGGTAGAAAGTTAAACACAATAGCGTGCTGGACTGTGGCGTTTTTCATTGTACCCAGGAGACATTAGACCAATTACCTCGTTAAGTAATGTGTCTCCTTAACTGATTGGTCTGGGGGGAGAGAGAGAGAGGCAGAAAAAGAGCGAGAGAGAGAGAGAGAGAGAGAGAGAGAGCGAGGGGAAGAGACAGTCAGACAGAAAGGGTGAGAGAGTGAGGGAACATGTCTGTTGTGATGGATAATGAGCTATGGGCCCTTTTTTTTTTTCTTTCAAAGAATCCCAAACAGCGTTCAATAGCTACCAGATGGCCGAGGGAAGAAATACTCAAGGAACTTTATTACCTCTAAGCATTTTTCTCTTAATTTTACCGAGCCTGTGATGTCCTTAATACCACACAGGCTGTATTCCTCCACCGCACTTTGTGAAGTGGGAGTATGAGAGCATTAAAGAGAGCCATCAGGTATATGAGAGAAGTGATTTATTTAAAGAAATAACAGGGGTAACCCACGTGTGAGCTGGTAGCCTCTTTAAAATCAGAGCAATAATGTGCTTTGAATAATAATCATGTCTCCGCTGATGAGTTAATTCCATTGTTGCTGCTGCTAAATGTGCTAAGATTTTAATACGCTGCATAATTCCACAGTGAAGTGCCCCATCGGGTGAGGTAAAACCCTCCCGGCCTCCATCTTCACTTCCCTGTCCTCTTAGCAGAGCGGCGGAGGCGAGGCTGTGGTCATCACAGCGCTTTGGTGGAAGTGTTGAAGCATTGACAGTATTAAGAGGCGATTTCCACTTCCTCTACAGGGTATGCCAGGCTGCAGGGGTCGGGGGGGGGGGGGGGGGGGGGGGGGGGGGCTGGAGTGGGCCGGTGACAGGACTCCGAGGGATGAGGTCACGAGTCAGAAAAGGCAGGAGGATCTCTGGGGTGTCCTATATGTGTCATCGGGGGGGGGGGGGGGGGGGGGGGGCGCTGTAAACCCCAACACTTTGCTGATAGATCGTCACTCCGGCACTGAAAGTGTTTTAAAGGGAAGTGCTGAGTCATTGATGGAGACCCTGCCGCATGGCTGACATACATTCTCAACGTGGGCGACCTCGGCTGAACGCTGGCGAGAACGCGAGAGTTTCTCTTTATTTATTTGTTGCTCAAATTAAGTCAAAACGCAAATAAAATTCTCCCACTGCTGCGACAGATTTCCTCAGATGCGTGGAGCGTCTGAACCGACTTTAATTACCCAGAGTGCTCGGCTCGTTGTCTCGTCACAGCCGCTGCTATGTGGCACTCCAATTGCTCCTGGCTGCCAGGCTGGCAGTGTCGAGGAGTCTGCCGTCTACCTTGTGTTGCAAACACGAGTCAATTACCCCAATTAATCTGGCAGGAGAATGCAAACGGAGATGGAGATTGTTTTGCTCGAGTCAAAATAACCGCAGACCTGTTCCCTTCTTTCTGCATCGCACACATTACAGTAAACGAGTGCAGGCCGCGGCGTTTCGGACCGTTTTAGGCGAATAAATGTGCACATTTAGCAGATGGAGATCGTGTCACGCATTACGTGCTGGCAAGATATGTAGAAGGTTTGTTTAGACTCTGGGTCCCGGGCTCTTTTCTGGCATTATCAAGTGCAGACAAAGTGAATGGGTGAGCACAGACTTTAACAAAGACTTGGTTACAGATGGAGAGGATCATATCTTCAAAGGGACAGAAACACAGTTTGGTTCGATGCAGAGAACTTTTTTACGACAAAGGCTTGTTTCAAATAATCCTCCAAGAGGAGCAAAAGAATGTAGCGCTGTAAAAATAGACAAAAAAAATATTTTTGAAAAAAAGATGAATGAGCCATGCTTTGGAGAAACATTTCATGGGACCTGCTGCTCAGGTTACGTTTACTGGTACTGAGTGTTTCACTGGCTGCATTTCCACTGTGCCGTACAGTGTCCCAGTGAAAGCCCCAAATCCCATTTGGGCAGTTTGGTCTTTGTCTGTGTCGGCCATTGCAAGGTGACCAGCTGGTGCTTTATTAGCCAGGGCGTTCAGTTGACCACTCTCTCGTTAAACCCCTGAACCTTTCCCGTAGGCCCATACCAAAAATCAGCAGATGACAATGTGAGCAGAATGTGCCGATCCACCACACACCACGATAAACCCAGAGAGAGATGGATCAGGAGTGACGGGCTTTAGCTCCCAGACGTCAGCATTATTTTTACATGAGTTATTCAGCATGTGACGTCTGTGTATGTGGATAACTACAACAGCAGAGCTGAACTCTGACATCAATAAAATATTTACTTTATTGAACTTGGCTTTTTAGAGGGGTTACTCGTCCCATAAGCCATTGCTCATATGTTATGGAACAGATTTGTCAGCAAGTTAAAACTTGATATTCTTGTTTTACTGGTAGCTCAGATATATAAGTAGTTGGACAGCATGGAATTCCATCCTTTGTGTTTCCTGCACTTTTGAAAACACTCACATTGTCAAAGTCCGGTGCAAAAAATGAGATATCATAGGCGTCCTTGAAAAAGTCTGTGCTGATTAATCACAATGCGGCAGGTACAGCACAAATTTCAAGAGGACATCACTTTGTCTAAAAATTATTCTAATCTGCTCACATCCGCCTGACACCGCCGGCGCGGCTTGAAAAATTGAAAAGATGCCTGATGAAGAGATCTGTGAAATAAAATTAAAATTCATGACCTCTGCTCTCCCTCTCCGCACCGAGCTCTCTCCACTTCTGAGGAAAGTGCCGCCGTGGCTGCCTCAGCTGTTCCCGGGTTCCTGGCCGTCCGATAAGCTGATCCGAGCAGCTCACTGCTGCCTCCCCGCACTCGCTGACCTTTGTGCTCTCGGCGTAATTGCCTCGGAGTTTGTTTGACCAGTGTCTCTGAAGCAGATGATGTCTCGCTGCGCCTTGCGATAACAGCTAGAAAGCCTCCTCTTCCTCCTCCTCTTCCTCCCTGGGCAGCGCAAAATCTCTTTAAAGAAGACGTTAACGCTGGTGGTAAAGGAAGAAGCCATCTGTTAAGGTGATGGAGTCTGACTCTGGTTTTCGTTTAAACTTTGGGGGATAACTTTCCATCCGGCACCTTTTGGCGGCACTGGTGGTGCATGATTCCAGTCTGTGGCCTGCTGAATGCAGATTTTCACTTTAATGAAGATGTCAAAACCTGTGTCCTCGTTGTTGTGATCGAAAACATAAGAAACTCCCCCAATCCATTTTTTCCCCGGAGCATGTTTTTGTTTTATGATTTGATGGAAGAGTTGCCAAGTCCAAGGATTCCTCCCAGACCTCTGTGCCGAACGCATTTCCATCGAAAAACATAACGTGATGCCTGTAATTATATCTAAGTGACAAGATTGAGGTAATTAGCAAACCAGATAACAGGACAAAATACAGAGTCATGAATTGAATCACATGCATTGTGATACAAAGCATATGCTGGCAGAGAAGCAAGAAGCCCAAAAAACGTCCACAAAGAGGGAAACACATGTTTACAGGGAGAGGAGTTCTGACCGACTTCAAAGCCAGAACCCTTCGTCATGCCTTTATCTCTTGTTGCGGAGGTTAAATCAAAACGTTTCATTCAGTGTTGGTATCAAATGTGACGTCTGAGGTTTCATCGGTCACATCTGCAGGGTTCCTCCACAGAGCAGGGAGTCACATTAGGAGGGGCTGTGAGCAGAGAGAGAGACAGTTTGATGGATGCCCAGGCGCTGAGGTCCTGATACGCACGTGCAGAAAGGGACTCGGCCCCCGTCCGGCTCCGGGGCTGCCCCCGAGCCGCCCTGGTGACGGACAGGAGGGCTGGATGATAGATGAAGATGTGCAACTGCAGTTAGATCAGTTTAGTGGTTAGTGATATCTGATGCTAGGGGGTAATCACTCCCGTTCGTCCCCTCTCTGGCCCTCACTTGACAAACCGCTATCTCTGAATGTCCGGCCCCGGTGACGTCCAGGGCACACACACCAAACAAACGTTCTCCACAGTGCTGCAGCAATGTATTCCATCTTTCCATCTTCATCTTTTCTTCCTCCGTGCAGTAATGGAAGACAGGCTCTCTAAGGTTTTGCTGTTCATCGCACATCTTTTGGTGATTATTTCCCTCTTTTTCTTTACCCAAACGGGACATGATAGAGGCTATTTAAGGGCTTCACTTATCACCAGCTTGCTCTTAAGTCTTGCCAGCTCAGTTATTCCCCTTGTTTAGATGAGCTGGTTGCTAATGCTACACTTATAACATCAGCATTTGGATTTGAAAGAATAAAATGTGTGAGGCACATGTCGAGAGAATTCCGGAGCCAGATGAGACTCGGAAAAAACAGCCGCAGCCACCAACTCGAATTCATCCACGCCATTCATCGTGGCTGCAGCGGCTCGGCACTGCTCGGCGTAAACATCCAGATTAACACAAAATTAATTAAACTCTTACAGAGAGGCTTAAGTGTCTGGTTTTAAAACTTCTCTGGCACTTGACAGAGTTTCTTGCGAGAGAAACGACAGCAACAGCACATCTCCTGTGAGAAAGTTCTTTCAGTTTGGCTCATAAATCTCCATGTGGCTAGCTGGTCTTGTTAGTTGTAGGTTTTTTTTGTATCCTCCAGAATTGATGCGTGTGTGCGTTCATATTTAAGTTGTTTTCACGATGTTAACAAATTGAAACCCGTAAGTGTGTAAGGCATTCGAGCAGGAAGTGATGAAGAGCACTGAGACAACTCTCCAGGGATTTTTGTGCTCATCCATAAAATGTCCTCAGTCAACATTTGAAATACGCAGAGGCTGACAAAAGCATGTTTTTCTCAGGAAACTATCCCTGCCGCCTTCCAACAGTTGTGAGAAGCCCCCCCATAAATACACACTATAGTGAGCAGAGCCAATTAGCGGCTGTTTTCCAGACTCAGAGCTGCGCCTTTACTTTGTTGTCAGAGTTGTAGTTGCAGAGCGCTACATCTGGCAGCCATGGCAGGTAGAAGAAGAATAAAGCACTATTCCACCAACGGCACTAATGGAATAAATGGCTTACCTGAGCCGGCTAACAGCAAACCACATCCTCCTAAGAGCACCCGGAGGTTCCCCGTCAAACGCCAAATAGGCCTTTCAGTGACGAGAGGAACATCCCGGAGTAAAGTGAAATGTTTGCGTTGTGAAAATAAGTTTGCAGCAGAGGAGGCACCTCTGCTCAAGAGAGGGCCGCTTCCCATACTCACAGATGGGAGCCTTTCTCTCTTGGAATGACTTCTGGGGAATTTGGTCAAAGTGGGCAACATCTTTGGCTCCAATCCCTTGAATTAGTTGGATTCGAGATTAGTACCACTGCTAATTAATATCACATGGTCATTGGGTTTTTGGAGTGCCAACCGTAGGTGATGACAATGTGAAACATCTTGCAGTATTTTTGCGGTGTGGGAAAAACTCCCTGCAAACAATTCTGCTCATGAACCAAACCTAATGATTATTCTCTTCCCCCCTTTTAGAAAAAAAAACAACAAAAAGTTGCAGTAGAGAACAAAAGTTGAGAAAGAGGGAGATGATGTGTAATAAGGGAATCGGAAAGGAGAACCACTCCCGCGGTGCATGCTCATTCTTCTGCTCCTCATTTATCTTCTGCAGCAAATGTTTCACCTCTGATCAACTTTAAACTTTGGTTCCTTTTATTTCCTTTCCTTTCATTTCATCCCTTTTATTGAAGTCTTATGGGATGACGAGTCGAACACGCACAGGCTGGAGGACCTCTCTGTGGGAAATAAAGTATTTCTGCTTAATTCAAATGCTTGTTTTACTTATAATGAGACTATGTGTTCTTTATGAATAAATCAACTGAGTGTAATTCCAGCAAAGTGGACAAAACATTACTTCCAACTTTAATTTCATACCTAATTGAATCCAGACATTCTGTTATGCCGATCCCCGCTCCCTTCAGAAATACCACAGGGATCCCTCTCTTTCAGTTAGTGGAGCGCATGATTCTCTCATACTTATTCATTTTTTTCCCAAAAACTGGTTTACTCATTAAATGACCAGTGTGGGTTTGAAGCCTCACAGCTATCGGCATACCTAATCATTTCTGGGGACGCGTATAGAATGAGCTCAGTTTTCTAATAAAAAATAAATAGAGGAAGGGGGTAAAATAAAGAGGCTTCTCCATAAGCATTCACAATTTGTAATCACTGGACACAGATAGTGGAGGCAGATGGATATTAAGTTGATGAAACAATGTTAAAGCTATTAAACTATTTTTTCACAAAGGCAAATTTCTTTGCTAAATCAAAAATGTTAATCGATATTCACAGATCTGCAGTGGACCATGCATTTACTCAAGTACTGTTACTAGTACTTCATTTGAGTATCCATGTTCTGCCGTGTCATAGGTCCACTACTTCCTGAGAGGAAAATTTTACTTTTTACTTTATACTTTATTTATTATTAATATTAATGCTTAAATCTACATCTTTCCAAATATTCTTTGGCTAAAAATCTAATTATCACACATATTAAGTTGAAACAAGTTGAGTCAAACTGGCTCTGTAATGAGATACGCTCAATCCCTTCTGCCTCCTTTTGAGATTCTCACACTCACTTAAAATATCCTCTTGAAACAAGCAGATTTCTGTTGGCTTCAAGTTAAACAAAAATCATAATATGCTTTTATTTTATGTAATTTGAGATCAGAAGCTAGGACTAGTTTTCAATACATAGAAACATTTTGGATGAATCTGTAGTACAAATCCAGGCTTGTTACTTTAAGCATAAATGGTTGTTTGTCTCTGGGTTTCGGCCCCATGATACGCTGGCGGCCTGTTCAGGGTGTGCCGCGCCTCCAACATCTGGGATTGGCTCCAGCCCCTGCGACCCTCAAAGGATGGAAAACCAGCATCAGTGGTGCAACACTGAATAATTACTATAATAAACCATTAATACGTTATAAAAATACTCTGACAGGGACCACTCTGTAAACTCTACTTCTATTAAAGTGGCGTGTTTAATGCAGAACATTCTCACACGGTCGGTGCTGCTTCAGGGTCTGAATACACTTCTTCTCTCCCCGAACAACAGGAATCTCTTTTATTTTATTTCCTGACCTGATGTTTAGCAAAGAGCCCGTTGACTTGCTCTGTTTTCCTTCACATAAGCTTCATTTACAGACATTTCTTTTACTGTTGGACAGAAAAGTTTAGAACAAAGGCTGAAGAAATCAACCCCGGGGTGTTTTGATGGAGTCAAACTCTTGACTTTTCCATGTAATTCACAATAAGCATATTTTATGAAGAGGAACAAAATAGAATGTAGTATTTTAGGAGGTAGAAAGCAATGTAGACGAGTGGGTCCTTTTTTTTTTTTTTTTACCAAATTATTCGGAGAAAATGAGTTGGCGCGAGGGATTTATACCAAACAAACCCCCACACCCCACCCTCCAGCGTTTAGTCGTATGTGCTGCGTTAGCTCCAATAATCAAATGCACATGTGGGAGCTTTGAAAGAGGTAAAGAGAGGATAGAAAATAAAGGGGGGGGGGGGGGCAGGCTGGAGAACAATGAGGGAGGGGGAAGAGTGGCCGATAAAGAGATAGACTGGTTTTAGAGAGATAGATACCGGTCTGTGAGTGTGTCTCATTAGAGTGGTGGGTGGAGTGCAGAGAGAGGGGGGGGGGGGGGATTTGGGGGACGGGGACGAAAAGTGCGGCGGACAAGGGGGGAGAGAAGTGGGCGTGTGAGAGGGGAGGTCTGAGAGTCGAGAAAAAGGGAGAGAGAGAGAGAGAGAGAGAGAGAGAAAGAGTGGCAGACAGGAGAGAGGGGGAGCTGGAGGACTACGACTGAGACGTTCTTCACACTGCAGCTCACAGTGCCCTAGTTCTGTTCCCTCTCTCGTTTGCATCGGAGACAGAGCCGATGTTTGTTATGAGTTCAGACGCACACAGACGTTTACTCACGGCCGACAACGCAGAGATAACATTAGAAGGAGGCAGCATGAAGCATTTCTCTCTTCATGCACACGTGGTCAGTCCTCTGCTTGCAATGGAGAATCAGCACAGCACAAGGTCAAGACAGCTCAAATGGGCTACATACCATAATAAATGTTACCTAATTATGAGACAGAATCATACGAGCGACAGATAAGTCGGTCAACAGAAAAACAAATCTGAATTGTCAATCATCTCCCAAGCCAGAGAACATACCACACATTGGTTTTAGCTCCTCAATTTGTTTTTTTCACTTTTTCATTTAAGGACAGTTGAATGTTGTTTTTGTTTTTGTCTGACAAACTGTCCAAAATGCAGACTGTTCATAAAGATGGACGATATGTCAGTTCCCCCTAAGTGAAGCCAAAGCATCTCCATCGCCACCCGGTGGCTGGCTGCAGCGTCATACGCCCCGCCTCCTCCGTGTTAGTGGTTGGGAAATGTGCCAACAAAAAAAAGTCTGAACCAATATAAATAAATGTATTTGTACATATTGTTTTTTGTCATACTGGGTGGTTTCTATCAGACTGATGTTTTGTCTAAGGGTAAATTTTGTCTGGTAAGTTTGGTTTGAATTGGTTATTTGATATTTGTAATAACAATGGCGTAACACATGGATACTGACTCACGATTGGTTGAGCACTTGTATGAGCCAGACCTCGCTGCTGCACCTCCACCTGTGTTCCTCAGTTGCTATACTGAACAGACTCTGGTTTCAAATGTGCAAAATGGGGGCATTTGTACGGAGGGTATTTTAGCTTCATTTCTAGATAGTGGGAGGACGTGGAGATGAGTCTTCCATCTTTACGTTCAGTCTGTGGAAAAAACATGCAAACTGAAACCGTGGGACAAAGGAATTGTACTGGTACTTTTTCTTTTTTTATAGACGAGGAGATTCATTGGGGAAAAGCCGTGGCCAAGAGAAATTAGAGCTGACTCTGGAACCCAGGTTTTGAGTTTGAGTCTCAAATTCAAACAGCACTTCACGCTTGCAGTGTTCGGTCGGACTCACCTCTTGGAGAAAAAGGCATTTTGAATCTAAAATTGAATGCATAAGTAGACATGATGTGTTACCTCTTGAATGCACAGTTTGTGACAGAATGGAACATTATGCACTTCGGAGTGCACCGAGAACCCCCATTGAAAGCGAGCAGTGACGAAAGGGTTGCGTCCACTGAGGGAACCTTGTGCAACGCAGCTGAGTGGTTTCAATTAGTCTTTCTTCACCGTGGCCCGACGTATTCTTAAGAATGGCAATAACTTGTTTTCCTTTCAAAGTCCCGTGTAACTGTATAATGCTCCAGCGTCTCTATAAAAGCCACTTGCTTTTATTACTGAGAGGTGAGCACTAATCAGTGTGAACAGCTCGAAGTTACAGAGCAGAGCAGTTTTTTTTACCCAACCTCAACGGCGTGGTGTGTGGTTTTAGAAAGAAACAGGCACACGGCTCACAATTTACACATGACTTGTATCTGACCACTGGAGACACTGTAGCGGTTGCTGGCAGTCACAGTTCAGCGAATCACAAAGGTGCGTTGTGTAATCAAAGTGTGGTGGAAATAAACAGCAGACAAACAGATGTGATGTTCGAAGAGTCCGTCAATCTTCAGCGTGTTGCTTTCACTCATGAGAGTCTCAAACAAAGGCAATTTAAAGAGATACATATGTATGTATATAAAATACATGTCTTTGCCATAGCCTATATGTAATTTTGGCCACTAGGGGTCTCTTAAACAAAACAACAACAAAAGTTATGCAGCGTGGGATCCTGGGAGTTATTGTTGTCACCTTTACCATTTGTGCTTTATTGGAAGAGCTTCGGCAACAGAACACACAGCAAATGGAGATGAATACTTTCGATCCGATGAGCAATACAAACAGCTGATTGGCTAGAAGGGTATTTTGCGTTCATCATACATTGTTTGGCAAAGCAACGGGTAAAGTAGATGTGACGCAATTGAAAGGCGACCTCTATCAAAGTGGGGATTTCTCTGCATTTGAACAGTGATGGAAACATTTTGGATGACGTCAGTACACGAGTGAATATACAACAAAGGTCTAGCGATTTTTGACATTTAAAAAAAGAATAGTTATACATCATATTCTTAGGGAGCTGTGATATTTAATGTCCTATCTGAGGCTGGGGTGAGTTTTTCACAATGGCTGCTCTGCTGAGGCAGTGAGATGTGAGAGAGTTGTCAGTAAGCAGCCAGTGGACGCTGATCTGAAAGCAGCTGACATTCCACACAGAGACGCAGTGTGTCAGCACAGTCCCAACTGAGCAGCAGTGGTTGGACACCAGTGGTTGTCCTGCAGGTTTTTTTTCCTTGAGGATCCTTAGGAGGCAGAGTCGCTGCTGTGCCTTCTTGATTATAATTTGTGTGTCAGTGGTCCTGGAGAGATCTGTACCCAGAAGAACCCTTTTCACACAGTTTCTCCTCATGAATAATGGATTAGGGTCTAATCTTCAAGAAATCTATCTTGAGGACTCGTGACATATTCTCTGAAGAACAAGCTGTCAGTCTTTTGATTTCATCCCTCTAGGTTGTCTTACCTTTTCAACCACATTAAAGTCATCCACATATTTGATGATGGTGGGAGGGGTGGGGGCACAGTCATGAGTGAAGCGGCTCGACACACAGTCCTGTGGTGCAGCGGTGCTTGAAGTGAGGGTGGAGGCACGGTGGTGGCCAGGTCAAACAGTCATGGAGTTCTCAGCCCAGTGGCAGGTGGGTTGGGAAGTAAGTCTGAGATGACCAGTCTGCCCAGGGTCTGCTGATAATGATCACATGTGTCTGAAAAACATATTTTCTTGACTTCTCATGCAGTTTACTATCTTATTAAAATGTATATGTTTATTGCGTGAATATAACTTAATGAAAAGCTGAGGCCCTTTATTGCACCAGGTATAAATGGTTCGAGGGGAAAGTGTTGCATTAGGCTCAGCTCACACAATTGCTTCTGGAGAGCACGGATGATAGTGAACCAATGTTCCAAAAGAGAACATTATTACTCATTGAGCCACAGCGGTGCGAGTAGAGGAAGATAAAATGTGGGGTGCAGAAGTGCACACACACACACACACACACAGACTCACATACACACACACAGTGAACTTATGCTGCGATAGTAAGCTTGGGAACCTGATGTCAAAAAGTATCCACAGCACTTTATTCTAATAAGAGAGTAGATATCGGAGTCATCCATTACAGCATGGCCACAGTGAGAGGGGGGTTCGACCACCTTGGACCAGATCCAAATCTGGATCTGGAAGTTTTGCCTTTCTCCGAGTAAGTTTTTGAAAGATAGAATTGAGCTGTGTTTGGTTTTTGATAAGCAGCCCCTCTCCTTATCGTGTCCCTTTTCCTGGAAGAGTGAGACACACTGCAGATGATGAATCACACTTAATTTCAGTGGAAGTGTTTTAAGCCGCCCGGCTCCATTTTCCCATGTGCTCAAGATTGATGATAGCTCGCCCACCTCTGCGTGATCGTCCGTAATTTGTCAAAGAGTTTATGCTTCACTAATTCACTGATAACGTTATCCAGCAGCCGTAGCACAGCTCGCGGTGCTAACCCTGCATCTCACAGTGACAGTAATAACAATGCAAACTATTCATGGGAGGTTTTTCACAAATAAAACAACAATAGATCAGGCGTCGCTTGGCAGGCGACGCAAAACATTTCTTCACCGATGTGTTAGAGTGAAACAGAAGATCTCTCCCTCGTGTTGGTTAGAAATAAGACTTTAAACTTAAATGTTTCATGATCACGATGTCGAGGTGTTGTGATTGTGCGGGAGAGACTGGATCACTTAGCGCTAATCCATCTGAGAGTCATCTGTGCTTTTTCTCTCACTCACCTCTGACCTTTCTCAAGCTCCCTGGTCCCAGATCCATTGCCTGTGGATCTGGGACCAGAGAGAGGGGGGGGGGGAGACGTTTTCCTCTGGAAGTTTCCTGTGGCTCGGAGTGTTTGTAAACGTTTCCAAGCCTCAAGGTCTCACAGGGGCTTTTTCGGCAAACACTGGGGGCCACGGACGTTATTTGTCTCTGACTGACCACAAAAAGAGAAATAGGCCAATCCTTAACTAAACTAATAGTTGCCAGAGCGGCTGTCATAGACAGTGAGAAGCAGTGTCTTTGAAGAGGAGTGACATCACTTTGGCATCCAAGGGGGCGGGGGCGGGGGGCGGTGGCATTGCTTAATCCTTCACAAAAATACGATCCCTCCCCTCCCGAAATAATCTCAAATTGACATCTCTTGTCATGTGTTTTCTATGTTTGAAATTGGTCTTGAAGGACAAGGTCACCGGGGGAAACTGAAGCCGAGGTTGACCCACCACAAAGCGCTCCTAAATGTTTTCAGAGGGGGGGGCTTTAGTAGCGGAAGAAAGGGACAGGAAGATAACCGAGTGGGCCCGTTGCGAGCTATTCAGTTTGCAGAGGGCCCAGGGGCTTTCAAATTAAGACCCGCTTTGACACTTTAGAGCGAGGCCGGGCCAGTTGTGTGAGGTGAGATCCTGTCTAGGGCCACGTCAGGCAGGAAGGGGGAGTGGGGTGGTCGGCCTGTGGGGGAGCCGGGGAGAGTGGCTGATGATGGCTTTACTTTAGACGGCTGCCCCCCTCCACACACACACACACACACACACACACACACAGACACACACACACACACACACAGACACACACACCCCAATCGCCGCCATCTCCGTCCCTCCTCTGTGCCATGTGGAGGGAAAGGGGGGGGGCTGAGAATCCAGCCAGCAGAGCGACGCAGGACAACGTCTCCATTTAGTGCAGCCAAAAAACAGCTGCTTCTAAATGTTTCCCCACAGAAAGCCCAGGAGACGACGCCTCATGTAGCCCGGACAAGCCCTGCCGCTCCACTGCCGACCGACCCCCCCCCCCCCCTACACACAGAGAAACTCCCTCTCGTCCTATCGCAAGTTATGGCTTATGGATGCTGATTTCTCCTACGGCGTATCACGATCAACCCGTGGCGCGGTGCTCAAAACCTCAAGAAGTTTCCTCATTCTCATTTCTCCAGACGTGCTCAGCCGACCTTCTCCGCTGCTGTGCCGAAACGTGAATTCCAGAGATCAGCCACGCGCAAACAGAGAGCCAATGGACTGTGGACCACCCCGATACTCCTCCGCTCTCCTGCCTGGGCCGCGGCGCCTTACACAAATAAACCGACACATATTTAATGACAACAGGCTTCAGGATCTTTTTCACTCTCTTTATCGAAGGACCGTCCACTATTTAGAGGGGCTGCGCATGTGTGGTGACGTGTGTGTGTGTGTGTGTGTGTGTGTGTGTGTGTGTGTTTTTGATGTAAGTGTACACCCAACTTTAAAGTCCCAAATAAAATCATGGAAAAACCAAGATTTTTACACAAAGCCAAGGGAATTAAAATTTTACTGAATAATTCATTATATTCATGGTTGTTATTAGGTATTTTCCAGCAATATATGTTTTTTGTGTGTGATTTATAAATTAAAAAAAAAAAGTTTAGGCACCATCCTGAAGAAATGTGCACATGGGAATTTCTCCTACAGTGTGTTTAAATACATTGAGATCTATGGGAGAGATATAGAAGTTGCAGTGATTCATCTCAGACTCCCTTTTTTTACTCCATTCCACCAGCTGTTTATTTTCAGGACCAGTTTACAATCCAGGCAGGACTGAGGTCCTCATATAACATAAACCAGAGACTGTAATAAAGATGGATGCTTGCTTTTACATCCCTCAACACTGATGATTTTTCTTGTTGATTTTCGCCCGTCCCCCCCGGGAACACGCACAGAGTATATTTCAGCACATCTTCGAGACGAGCCCTCACAGCGCGGCACAGGGCGGAATGACGGACCCACTCCAAACTGTTTACATGACTTAATCATCACCCTGGCTTATGTGACATGTAAAGTTTGTGCTGCTAGGACGGAGCTGGACTGTTATTCCAGAGCTGGGCACATTAGAAAGAGGTTCCATTCATTCCAGTAGTAATCCCACGGACGCAGCTTCTGTATTTTCAGTCCCCTCTCAACATCCTGGTAGTCTGCAGCGGTCACCCCCCCCCCACACACAATACACGCATTATTCACCGTGGACCAAATTTGCAAATTCTCGCTCGGTTTGATTCTCAAATGTAATCAGCATCTCTCAATAGTGAACGTAGGAACCCATTTCCTAAGGTTAAAGACGATGTTTCAAATTCCAAACTCAGAGTGTGTTTTGCACAATGGTAAACAGATGTTGCCCCCCCCCCCCCCCCCCCCCGCCTGGACTTTTCTGAATGCTGCTCGGCGATGCAAATGTGACACGAAAAATCCGCATATTCATAAAAACTACAGTGCTATTGACCCAATTCTGACGGATCACAGGTAATACAATAATAACGCTGAAGCAGATGTGGGCTTAAGTTCTGAGCTCACATTCCGAAGCATTTAAGGAATCCCCCCCCCCCCCCCCTCCCCCAATTCCCAGTCCCGCCAGTTAAACGTCCGCTTCTCAGGTGCAGCTTTAAGTGATGCCTGTGCATAATTTAACTCCCCAAACCGCATATCAATACGGTAAGTGCATGTTTATGTCAGAAGCGATTAGCTTTGAAATTGCTGGGGCTGGGCGGGGGGTGGGGAGGGGGGGGGGTGCTCCACCGGTGACAGAGGCGAAGCGTGTAATCAAAGCGCAGAGACGGGTGATTTACGCTGGTCAAGACCACCTCAGCCCCACACGGGAAGTGAATACTGTTCTGAGGTCAGCAAGCCACAAGGCACCTACTAGACTTACCTGATGAAATGAGCGGCTGGTGAGAAGTGTGTGTGTGTGTGTGTGTGTAAATGTTTCTAAAGGGAGGGCCACTTATCGCAGCACCCACAACAGCGGCAGTTAACAGTGGTGTGAGCTTAGCTGGTGGTCTTCAGTGGTGCGAGTGAACAACTAGAATGCAGTGCATTCACCTTCATGGAGCATTGGAGGGAAGCGGCTGTTGTTCCCTGATCCTGGTTAGTGGTGAAGGTGGGACGGGTTCAGACAGGCTACATCCTTATTATACTGAATGTGATTGAAAAAAGCTGAAATCTAAACAGGGGGGGGGGAAGTGATCGGTTCATCGTGCAGAAGTTAAAGAGATGAAGTTACACCAGATAAAGCGCGGCACATGTCCAATAGTCATAAAAGCTTTTTTTTTTACGTGTTGAAATGTTTAATGGAAGAGATTTAACCCTGTGAAGTACACAAGTGTAAAATTACAACATCACAATGTGCAGCAAGCGAAATGTGTGTCTCGGCTTTTCAGAGAATTATAAATCATTAACATATCATAAAAATGTCTTATTTGAGATTAGGTTAATGATTTTTACAGTTATATGGCTTTTTTAAGAAGTCCACATTGCAAATGAACGCTATCTTGTCTGTGTATTTATTCCGACAGTGTGAGAACAATACTGTTTCAAACTAGGCCCAACACTGTAATATGACATTTCTCTAAAAACGTACTAAAATATAAAGATTTCAAAAACACTTCAATTTTTGCATCAGGCCTTCTACAATAACATCTGACAGGTGAAAGTGTAGTTTGTTTGCATTAAGGTTAACAAGAGTGCTATGTACATAAATGGAGTAAATTATTATATATTATTATAAAAAGGGGAATGTTTTAACATACACAGTTTGTACATACACTCAATTACCAAACGTCTCGGATTTCCACTGGATCAACATCCCAGAAACGTTTTATTGTGTATTTAACATATAAAAGAAAAACACTTGCTTTTCTTAGTAAAATAACAGCAACATGTTATTGTGGTGAAGCAATCGAGGGTCACGCAGCTGTAGAGTCTGAACTTCTATTTTTCCTTTCGTTTCAACCTCATTACAAGTGTATTCTCTGCTGTCTGAGACCGTTCCAGGGCAGAGCAGCGCTGTGCACACACGTCGTCAACGCCGGTGGTGAGTCGTGATGCTTTCCAGACTCTGACTGACTGACTGCTGACAGACACACACACAGACACACACACACACACAACCACAGGCAGACGGTCGCACACACACACACACACACACACACACAGAGGCAGACGCTCGCACATAATCACACGGCCACAAACTCAGGCCTTTCTCTGTCACACATGACGACTAATTTTCACACACACTCTCCAGCCCACACAGGCACACGCCCAGACGGCCCATGTCAAACTGTGCCAACGGCGGCGGAAACGCGGAGCACGTTTTCTTTCAAGCCGCTCACGGCGTCCTCAAGGAGAAATCCATTTCAAACGCCCATGACCTCATTGATTTTCAAAGACGAGCCGAGCAAACGCGACACCAACAGTTGTGTCTGGTTTATCAGCGAGTGATAAGATCGCGCCGACTTTGAATCAGCTCACGTAGCATGCGGCCAAGGCTGAAGGAGGGAATCAGACACTGGTTAAAAGAGCGGGGGCGCCAAAGGCAGGCCGGGGGTGGGGCTGCGCTTGAATACAATTATTGTGTTATTATTGCACAGGCGAGATAGCACTAGCCTTTCACTTTGGTAATTGAATCCAAGAGAGAAGCTAATTGGTTTCCAAATGAAGCATTAAGAAACAGAACCAAGGACTTAATGATAACAAAGGAAAGGGTGTCCAGTCAGTCTGACTGCAGGCCGGGAGAAGAATGATTAAAAAAAGGACAAGACAGAGAAAATTGCCCGACTGAAAAGACACTGAAATAAAAAATGAAAACGCTGATAATCAAATGTGCCACAACGCTGATATCGCTGATAAAGAACAATCTGGAAAAGCTGCCTGAGACCTAGAGCCGTTTCCTGAGCTTGTGCTGACTGCAGACACAGCTCCAAGTGAAACACGTTGACCCTCCACAGTATTTACAGTATGGACGACAGAGAAAGAAGAAGTCCATCTGTACGCCAGTCGTCAGTGAAGCAGCTATTGTGAACTGCCCTTCACTAATCAAGTATGTCTGTGGATAGCCAGGCTTTTGATCCTGACACAGGCATTTACAAAGTCAGCAGCGTGTGTGGCCCATGGCTTCACACACACACACACACACACACACAAAGGCCAGAGTCTGCAGCCACCAGTGCAACTTCCCACAATAATTTGGCACATGTTGTTGGCTTGTAACTGGTGGCTTGATCAAGAGGCCCGTCGGATGTTTAAATGCGTTTTCAAGTCTCCAAGCAAGCGTGAGTGGTCAATGAGCCACTCTTCATCTTTTCTCAACCGCTGAGTGAGAGTCATCATCGAAGTTTCTTACAGTTACACTGTTCTTGATTGTGGGTTTTGAATTTGGAGTTCATTGACATTTCACTGAACTAGGGCCCAACAAAGTTTCTAGACGGAACCTGACATTGAAGTGAGGTTCCGTCTAGAAACTTCGTTGGGGCCTAGTTTTGATCGTCCTGTATTAGAAGTAGAAAAGATGAAACAGCAAATGCAGAATATTGATAAGAAAGAGCACTGAAAAACTAAAACACTATTGTCTGTCACAGTGTACGCCCAAATTATTAATTAACCAATTAATTCATTGGTTAGTTATCTTTTTTATCACAAAAGACAAAAATGTACCAACCAATATGACACTGTACAGAAATTTCCACTGCCCTATTGTGGCCGAAAGAGTTCACAACAATAGCCTGAAAATATCTATGAAAGGTTAAGAACAGAACAATAAGGCTGTTGGTCAAATGTATCTGTTACTTTGCGTTTTGTGTGTTTTTTGATACTCAAAATACCCTCTGGGATTGTACAAACAATGATGTCGAACATGATCACATGTGTTATTTTTCAACATATTTATCTCACATGTTATGTTCTTGTCCGGACCAAAATATCCCTCAGAGGGTCAACAGTCCAAAACGATCTCTCAAGCTGCATTTGATCTTTAACTCAGACTTTCTTGAAATGGAAAATTGACTTTATGGCCACTCACTCAGTCCAGATCCATCAGAGAGTTTTTAGGGGGTTATCTGAGACTGAAAACATTTTCCGACGGGTGGGGGCCATCTTCAAACATGTGGTGGCAGTAACTTTTGCCTTTTTCATCTTTATGTGTGAGGTATTACTCAATGATTTATCAGCCAGATCAGACATTCACATGCAGGGAAGATAACAAGGCTTCACTCTGTCACCAGGGAGCAGACGTTAAAGGTTTATTGAACTGCACCACAGCGATGTCGTTTGTGTTTTCGTGTTCAGCCATGGAGCAGGTTAGTCAAATGGTTTTGAGCAAAAGTGCTATTTATATTAAATTGTGTGTCCTCAAACGGGCGAGTAGCTGTTGTCTCAGGTCATCTTGACACAGTTATTATGCTCCTCTGCATCGAACTATCCATATCTTGTCAAAGGGACAAAGTTTCCTTTCAGAGTCCGTCATGCATCTCCTCTTTCCAGCTCCTTCAAATCCTCCATGTTTCTTCAAGAGGACAGAGAAGCACAGGAGGCTGAGGCTCCTCTGGATGATACATACAGTGACAGGCGTACACACACAGAAACCCTGTGGCTCCTGCTGCAGACTCTGGACAGCAGCAAGGCCTGCTGGAGGAGCTGTCAGCCGCCTCCTCTGGGACCCTGAGGGATTGGGTGAGAGAGCCACGGTCCACTAAGTGTGACTGGCTGGAGACGTGGGGCTGCCCCTGTAGCCATCACCGGAGCGCAACTCTCCTGCCCATCCATCCTCTGATACCGGCGAGGAAAGGATGTACATTTCCTGCCCGACTCATCGGCTCACGCTGCCCTTTTGACAGTTGTCACGCCCCACACCACCATGCTGCCATTTCCCTGCACCTGTGATTGACCGCACTAAGCAGTTCACTCTGGTTTCAATAAAACATGGAGCGTACCTGAGCCAAAGGGACGTGTGGGCTATGAGTGTTGGCTTGAATTGTTGGGTGATACCGTCTATTGTCTCCGTTCTTATTTCAGCACTGCCTGTTTCTGGGCATTTGCACGTTGCTATATTCATCAAAGTCAATTCAGAGAAACTAATAAAGGCTCCCCTGGCAGTGGAACCTGGTTTTGGCGGGCTTGTTATCTAATGTTGCCAGTAATGTGCCGTGAGTTGACAGATAATAAAGTAGAAATCCTTGTTCTTCACTCCTTTACTTTCTCCTCCTCTCAGCTAGGGTTCCTTATGTGAGGCCTTAATTATCCCTACCCCAGGATAGTGTTTGTGAGCGCTGACTGATAGCATCATGCAGGATTTATGAAGCGTCTCTTTTCTTGCCTTTTCTGTGAAGCTGCACAATGCACACAACTGTGGTGCATTTATAGCAATAAATTCAATTCTCTTACCTCGGATTATTTTACCACTGACTGCTCTCAAGGTTCCTGATACGCACAAAGATTTGACTCATTCCACCAGGCTTCGGCACATTGTTTGCTCCCCATGACGTTATTTATTCCCAGGACATGCCAATAATGTTTCTAGGCTCATTTTACTCACGTCAGTTAGGGCATCTCTTACATTCCAGCTGTGTCTATTTGTCTCCCCTCGGGTGGAGGACCCCCAAACCTTATTGAAGTCTCTGAGAAACGCCCGGGAAAAAATGCATGGAAACCCGACATGCGAAATCTGTGGGATGCAGAATGTCCTAACACTCTGGAGAATGTGCGCGCCTTATTTTCATGGATAATCATTTTGAAGTGCAGTGGCTGGCTCACAATGAGCCCGGTGAATTCTGCATATTACACCAGTAAGCTTCTGCAGAATGTGGCTGAGCTGTCTGGCAGCTTTTCCAAAGGAATATCAATCAGAGTTGCTACAGTATGATGACAAGTCCAGCTAGAGCAACACGGAGGAGATGATTCAGGGGCTGAGTGACTTTATAGTCCATTGAGGGACTGTTGCTTCGCTGCCTGGTTTTGGTTAAACACGTGGTGCGTGGACATTCCGGTTCGCTACATGTGAAATCTGTGAAGACAATGTACGATAGATTTTAAGAAAGTCAAAGCGCTGTTTGCTATCACATCAAAACGTATTAATTGTGAGAGATGCTATACCGTGCATTTACTAGTGTGGCATTACCTGTTAGAAAACAATTTGTGCACAGCAACACCCCACAGCAACGTCTAAATCTTACATGCAACTCAAAATCCTCTCAGATGTATTTAAGGAATGCAGATTCATGCACGGGCGAGAAATACAAACAAGAGAAGAAAGAGGAGGCAGGAGTGGCCCACTGCAGTTCTGTCTTCCATGAATCCAAAGCTCCTGTCTGTTTGAAGTGTTCCTTTGCCAGGTTCACTTGACAAGCAGCATCAAGAGTCTGCGCACTCCAGTCAGCATTTCGTGGACATCTTTCTCCCATTAGCACTGTCGAACATGTCGGCTGGAAGAGAACATTTTTCTCCTTTTCATTCCAGACTCAGAAACAGCACAGGTACAGTAGACGCATAAACACACGTAGGCCTGTGCACGGATATAAACACAGTTAACATACCATTTCCTTTTGGGTTAACCTTGCAACCATTCCGCTGTTTCCTGATGTATTTTGTGTTTTCTTCTCCATCTTAAGCCCCCCACCCTGCTCCCCAGCTTTTGTTTCTAGCCACATCAAGCAGAATCAAGGAATGAACAAAAGGACGGGTGGCGGGAGAGAGAAAGGAAATGGACATCAATTACGATTGGAACGGGGTAAAAACAACGACATAAACAAAAAACAGCAGCAAGCATGAAAAGTTGTTAACAGTCCCTTCTAGAAAATAATACACTATGGTTTGGATGTGGGCAGGGCGGGATTTTTCTGTGTCAACACCACATGGGAAATTATAGTATCAGGCAAAACCCGAGAGGAAACGAGAAAAGACAAGGGAACAAACAGAGATTAGCATGTTTACCGTCACAGTGAGGAAAAAAAGAAAATGCATGTTTCTCGCTAGTCAGCAAACCAGTCGTGACTCCACTGTATATTTCAATCTACTGCACTGTGTAGCCGCAAAATGCAAAAGGAATTAAATGACAAATTTAAGTATAAGTATAAGTGTAAATCTTAGGCACATGAATGTGGGTGAAGTACATCATACCAATAAGCAATAAATAAATGGCATCACAATCTGTATGTTATAAAATACTGTGTGAAAACTACATGGTACTGAATAGTGGAATTAGACTCACATTTTTGTGTTCATGTTTTTTGGGGCAGGCCATCAGAAGTCATGGCTCAGAGATGCACTGGGGCAGCACTTAGCATGATCCCTCCTCTAACACTATAACACAGTACATTAGCATCTGTAGCTCATTGCAAGTTACCACAGTACAGTTTGCTAGCTAGCTACCCTTCCTCCCCCAAATGCTTTACCCCTGAGGCAGAAATTGCTCCTCTTCATACGAACTATGACGTGAGGAAGAGTTGGATGATTTAGACAGGGGCCACTTTGATAAAGAGCTGAGGATTCCCACCAGCACCCAGTTTTACAAACATTGGCCTACAACCTCTTGTCTTGCTGACCACTCACACCATTGTTTGTCTCTGGTGCCCACTAATGAGCTTAAGTTGCATTGCTTGCTTATGATAGATGCCTGGCTAGTAGTGTTTCAGAGTACACTGCTTATTTTTCCCGAGTTAATATTTGGTACTAATTTATGAGTCATGACATGTCATTCATATCCAGCTATTTGGTTAATAAAACATTGGTTCTGCTGCGTTATGAACTCAGAATGCATTTATCCCCACTTTTCACGGTCTTTAATAGTTTTACCATAATCCCAAAGTTTGCTCATAAATTGTGATGCTAAGTGTATAACTTCTACCCACTTTACCCAGTGTGGTCGTTTAGAAACTATTAGAAGGCGAAGCGACTAAGCTGTGCTTAAGTCAAAGTTCTACGATACTCAATCTTAGTTTTCAATAATACCATATCTCATTTCCCTCAGCACAGCCTGCTGCCAGTCACTATAATTCAGAGCCTGTCATAGCCTGGATTACTCCCAGGCCGTCTCAAACGACACCTGCTAGACTAGACACACTCTGCAGCAATGAATGGAAATCTCCAAATGAACAGTGTGACCCAGAAGAACTTTCACAGTATACCATAATGTTGCCCTAACACACCTCGCAGATGTGGCACAAGCCTTGTCCATCAGATTGCTTGGCAGCCAAATGTCCTCAAGGAGAAGTCTGAAACCCTGGTCAGACTTGTGTTACCTTGATACCATTCACAGACCGACTGTCAGGCCTTAGGTTGAGTCCTGGTGGGAGAACTGCCGCAGACTTTTAAATACCTACTGCAAGTTTAAATTCACAGAGAGGCCAGAAGCAGCTGAAAAGCCTAACGCTTTAGAAACTCCAATCAACTCATGTCTGCACGGAGGTTTCACCAAATAAAAGCAAAGGCCGCTTCTGGCCAAGCACATTTGGGGGAGCAAGGAAAACGCTCTCAGGTTTCAGCTGTTTGCCAGCAGCCCTCAGTGCCTTAGTGGAGCGAACGTGAGGGGAAGGCCAAAATGTGAGACGCCCTCACACACTGTGCACATGAGAGCCAGGGGGTTAATCCTGTTTCAAATAAGCTAGGTTTAACCCTCGTCAACCCTACCTCCAACGCTGTTAACTCTACCACCCAAAAGGATGCAGGGGACTTCTTTCATATACACATGCATGAACACAAGTGCACAGACTATTGATCTGACGTGGCAACACACACACATAGCCACATAAAGCCAATATATTTAGTCTGCACACAGCATAGAGGACATCAGTGTGTCATTTGTTTGGTGTTCCCCACATTTAAGCAGCTGTGTCCGTGGACAGGCAGCGCTGTTGACAGCTGAAGGCCTGTTGTTCCATAAAACCTTACCTCCCACCTTTCACAGTTTAATGATATCTATAACTTATACGTTCTAAAATACGCACAAACACATACACACACAGCAGGTGACCTGCGTGCTTACAAGGACAAAAGATTTCTACGTTTCTTTCATGCATGTCTGCAAACACATAAACATGACCAGGCAGGTCATCTGGCCTTTCTCATAGCCAAGACTGCCAAGAGTGTAAACGCAACCCCCACTACCGTCACCTCCTTTATTCCATAAACTCAGAACCTCTTAATGGAGTTTCTGACTACTCGAGAAAATAAAAAGATGCTTTGTTAAGATATATAAAAAACAAGCTGTGTTGCTGGACCCATAACTCTGTGTTTTACTTGAACGCCATTTTCTGGTAAATTTCAAGCGTGTCAAAAGGTCTTCTCTTGTAACATGGTGAAGTATTGGGTTTCACAATTCCACTGGAGCAAACATATTGCACGCTATGGAGCGGTGAATGAAAAGTGACCCTGTATGATTCTCTGCAAATGGGTTTTTGGCAGAACTCAAATCTAAATGTGGGTTATCCCATCTTGAGTGAGACATGTCTCTCAGTTTAATACTTAGAATCTCTCTCACTCAACATTCTCAGATTTAAAACAAGAATTTCAATTAATCCTTTTGCTGCAAGTTTGTAGAAAGGGGTGAGTCTGTGCATTCATTGATGAAAATGTGTGCAACACAATATGACTTCTGTTTCTGCTCTGACATTTGCATTAATGTGTCATATACTTGTAGTATTAGTATTTCCTGTTAAAAATGTACTATATAATAAGTTGTGTGTGTTCCTCAAGTGCCAGCCCACTTCTGGAATGAGCATTCTGTCAAAGCTACACTCTCTCACATCCCTTGGAGAAACCTGTCAAATAGTTGTAAACTATGTGCACTAAAGATTGGAGATGACATTTGAAATGAGTTTTGAAAAGGTCGACAAAGCGTTTTCAATCCTCATGACACTTCCATTCAAACCATAGATCAACTTGTGTGGCTGTTAATATGCTCTACCTTTCCAGTTGTAAAAAACTGTATTATTATAGAGAACAAATCAGGTAAAAGCTTCTTTATGGCAGATCCTAAATGCCTCATTTAAAAAACTTTCAACTCTATAAAGGTCCTCCTGTGAGGCCTGACTGCATATATAGATAATTAACAGACACCCTCCCATGTTAGCTTGATTTGACAATGAAAATGAAAATTTTTATCATCAACTCAGTGTTTGTGAAGCATTGTTACACAGTGCAGTCACTCTTTCATTAGTTTCTGGCTGTTTCATACTCAGGACAGGGGTGGAAATGGTTATGTATGCTTAAATTCTTGATAAGGCGACATACTGATGGTGAAATACAGACAAAGTCCAACAAGCCTTGATGAGTGGAACGGTTGATACTTTATGTCATCATCAAAACACTTTGTCCAGAAAGTAAGAGGGAGAAAAGCTGTGTTTGGCTTAAATGTCATATTCTCAGTTCTCCCAATATAATGCCAGCAATGTTGCTGGAGTGTATTGTCATCTGTTGTCAAATATAATAAGGAAATACTCTGGAATGAATCCTTGCTTCAGGAAGCAAGGAAAGATGGCCTCACATTTAATGTTAGGACGTATAAACAATGTACAAAGATGCTGAAGCTATTTGGCCTATTTTCTACAGAAAATGTTAAAAAAATGTAAAACTCCTTTGTGGGCATAAAGGTGATGCTCAGCTACCTGCACCTGTCAAAGGATGCAACCCTTGACTTGGTACACAGCAGTACTCAAAATCAGATCTTAAACTCTAACGGCTATCGTCTGCCTAGAGGACAACAAAATAATTGAAATCCACATTTCTGGTATTCGGAAATTATAATTTTGACCAACTATGTACATGAATGATAACAAACTTTTAAATGTTGACTCTTTGCCCTTTTGAGGCTTGCTTGTAAGCATCACAAAGCAGATTCAGTTAAGGGACTTTCCTTTCAGCTGAAGTACAGCACCACTATGAGAAAAGAAGAGAAAACTTTACTTTTGGGGGGGAATAGAGCAGTGGGAGAATTGGATGTAATTAACCTATGTTCATCCAGACAAACAGTGCTGGACAGGGGATTGGGTAGACGAGCTATGCAGTCTCTCAACTGAAGCTGGTACTTTGGAGGCTAATCAGGACTGTGTTGTGGTACAGTGTGAAGGGGTTCCCATGCGGGTTGCTGATTCGTTGGCTGTGTGCACATCCAGGCCGCTCATTTGTGGTGAGGTATGACAGCGTGAGATCCGAGGAGTCGATGAGAGGACTTGCAGGATCAGAGAGGAGTGTGCATGTTGGGATCAGAAGTGGATAGAAAAAAAAAAAATGAAGTACATTAAACAGTGAAATCCAGGCAAGGTGGAAGGATACGGGGGGCTGGGGGGGGGGGTGAAATGAGCAGCAGAGGATTCAGACAGCCAGAGAGTGATGGGTTGGGAGGTCTGGGAGGTTAATCTGCTTCTCTTCATACTCTCATCTTCATCTGTCAAGTGGTGCAGCTCCTATAAACAAAACACCTCCTTGGAGATTCAGTTGCAAAGGAAACAAAAAACACTTGCACGGCCCAGATGCAATTCACATGCCTGGAAATACACTGCACTGATATAGTACCGACATAATACTTAATGACCTATAATGACTTGTAGATCTATAATTACATGCATGTTGTAATTCAGTTCTCAATGACGCAGACTGTACAAAAACACAGCAAAACTGTATGTGCCACACCTTGCTGGGTATTCAGTTTGGTGCCATGAAATTCAATGAAACACATTTTGTCTTAGCATTCTAATATCACGTGCTGGAAGAGTCAGAACTAAATTAATTTATCCCAAACAACCATGACGAAAGAAAAACACCTTGTTATCCAGTTGGATGTTTTTTTAGGTCTTTTTTTACTGTTTTAATTGAGAGACTCTTATCTGCCAAAGGTGCATGTTATATATTACATAATTTAATTTATGTACTTTCCATTATTCAATGATCTTTTTGTGGTAGAGGTGTAGAAACTTTGCTTTCCAACGTTCATATAGTCTCATTTCATGAGCTGTAGGGACTGTGTTAAGATGCATCAAAAACGTCCTTGGGCGAGACGATAAACTCCTGATCTGTACATCAACGAGACTTTGATTGTTATGTTATGTTATGTTATAGAATAGAATTGTCTTCAATAGTTTCTACCTTTAAGAGCTGTGAGAGAATGCCTGGACTTTTAACAGCGCCTCCATCACAGGGCAGACTGTAGGGGACTGACTGTTCTGGTCTACATGCGTCCCGCACTCAATTGGCAACAATGCACAGCAGCCCGTGTTCATACTGTATACTCTTCTAGGCTTTGAACTTCAAAGCAATCTCACGTGAACAACAACAAAAAAATCGCACTAATGTCAGCAGACGGAGGAAGTGCCACCCAAAGTGAATCATGCCGGACTCCGGTGCATGCATATTATACCAACACAGAGAAAAGATGAAGAGCCCTTCAAATTCACTTTCCTGCAAAGGCAGCAAGTCAGGTTGATGTGTGGGAGCTGGCTGCGAGCGGGAGTGTGAACCAGCAGAGCACGTTTCTGTTTTATGTGACTTTACGTTGCAGTGGCTGCTCTCTACTGTAGCTTCCATCTATCATTCACAGCAATGAAAGTGCAATCGTATGGAGGCAAAGAACTGTTAAAGATTTTTTTTTTTTTTTTTTTTACAGAAAATCACGTTTGTGCACAGCTGCGGCCCATTCCTGACAAAATTGAAGGATAATAATTGCTCGTCCATTTCCTCTCTTTAGTTTTTCCAGCCTGAAATGAACAAGCGGTGCAGAGTCAAATCATCTCTGAGCTGATGATGTCATGATGATGTTCAGGTCTACTGCATGTTATCCATGTAGAATTTGTAATGCAGGGAAAACATGGGAAAATGTGCTCCGTGGAATTTAATCAACTCCTACAGCCGAGTCTTGCATTTATTAGATTGATGGAAATGTATGACTGTGCATTTCATTCAAATCTGAACATGTCATCATCACTGAGCAGAGTCACTGCTGTGTAGATTCCCTGACATTTGTTTTAACCGGGTTAAGGTAAGCATTGATTTAAGAGCCTATGTTTCCTGCAGTAGAGACTCCGGGTCAGGACGAAGGCTGCGTCGGGTTCGGTCTTTGTTATGGAAGGCCAGGAGGAAGCTTCCTTTTGCTTTAGTGTTTTCATTTCCATTAAGTTTATATATAGACTGTCACTGTTCCTGTGTGACTGATTTGTCAACATAAAGTAGTTAACGCCTTTATTACTGTGTTTTTTCCCCTTTGGATTGTTTGATAAGGGAACAATAATGAAAGAAGTTCAATGTTCATTCAGTGATTATGTGAATATGTGCACAATATGTCTCCTTTAAGATGAAATGTCTTTACTATCTGCAATGTGTGCTCTCAAACGGCTTTTCTAAACATCTACTATGCTCTTTTGATCCTCTTATGGTAAAGTATGCTTTTATAAAGCGACTGTAGGTGTGGATTAACAACATTAAGCCTTTGTACTGAACAGACCTCTTTTTTGGATCATGCCGTAGGTTGGAAGTAGATTTCACAGACATGTACCAAACCTCTTTCTGTGTGTGTCTCTCGCCGTATCCACACGGGCCTCCAAAGCTGGATCTTAGCTGGAGCTTATTACGCCGCTGTACCATCAACCCACCGACCACACTTCTGATTGCACAGGCAAGAGCGGCAATTTCAGGATTTCGGAGCAATTGATTGAGCGGTCTTGAACCAGATGTCTGGTGTGTGTCCCGTCGCTCGCTGAAAGTAAAACTTCCTCCTCTGAAAAGATTAGAAAATCCAAACTTGTAGGTCATATTAGCATTTTGATAGTGTGTTGTAGCCCTGAGCAGTCTCCACCTCTTCTCACTTTGGCTTTGCAGGGTGAGTTAACACACAAGGGGGCTGATGGGAGGAGCCGGTCGTCTCCGATGGTTTTTTACAGTCAACTATGTGGAAAATGCATATTTTGAAAGTGGAAACCAGGGACTCCCAATAAATCGACCATCTGAGAACTAGGAATAGCATATTTACTCATCCGCAATAGGGACTGCTGTGTTGGATTTAGCCGTATGATTACCCGCAGCCATGATTCGGATCTGGTGTCCTAAAGTCAAATGCTTACTGTAAAGCGCTCCCTTTACAAAGGTCCTTTTGTTCCAGCGGCTGGGGGGTCTGTGCGCCCCTGAACCCACCCCTCCCTTCCTCCCCGACTTTCCCCATGCACCCCACCCCACCTCCCATGTCTATTAAGCACACTGATTCCCAGTTCAAATTGGCCCCTGTTATTAATCCCAATCACCCGGAACACATCGACCACAGCGCACCGTGAAAACACATGTGCCCGCCGCTCCCACCCCCCAGCTCGGAGCACTGATTCTAATTAATTAATTACATCCCAGGTGATTTTACTTTTGAGATGGAGAGAAGAAAAATAGAAGAGGGAAAGAACTGCGTCCCACAGGCACCACCAAATTGGCAACAAAAGCTCCCCAGCAAAAAGGGAAAAAAAGGCTCAGTTCATTACTTCAGGGAGAGTCGGCTTCTTGTAGCTGCTCTCTAACTACTGCTCTGCTTTCCAAGACCAAAATACTCGTTCCCCCCCCCCCCCCCCCCCAACTTGTCTGTCTGCCACCCACAGAAACCTTTGCCAAAAACCCACACTGGAACTAACCCGCAACAAATTGATAGCATATTTAAGCATTCAGGATTTTATTCTTTAAGAGAATGGGTAGAGAAAAGGGGCTTTTGAGAAAATCATATTTCCGGCCAGAGCTTCACCAGATAGCACGGAGGCTCTTTAGCATAGGGCTGGCAGTTCAGTTAAATAAGACAAGACTACATATTTGATACATCTCGTTGCCTTGAAAGTCAAAGGGTTTGCAGTTTCTTTCATGTGCTTCCAGTCTGGTATCCTGCCCTTTAGGATGCACATCCCTCTCAACGATCCTCCCCTCATGTTATCAGTAAGTAATCTGCTGACGTAAAAAATGTTTGACGTTGCACTTTTGTAGTGAACCATGTTTAAATAATGATGTCTATCAATAATCTCAGACGGCGTTTTCATCAGCGTTCCATTTTAGCTGAATGTGATGTTACAGAAGTTTGCAAAGGGCCGTGCAGGATTCCTCAGAGGAGGGTTTTAAATCTTAAAATGAGATATGCAACCGAGGGAAATGTTTGACATCTGCATCAGCGATGTAATTAACTGTATGCAAGTAGATCTCATGTCATTTTACTTACAATGTATAAATTATTACTATATATACACGAAATAATGATTGAATACTAAAACCCAAATTAACTGCCAAACAAGCAACAACCAAATGCCTCGCGCTATAAATACTGTTATTTTAATAATGAAGAAAAAAATGGAACTTTAATCTAAGGTAGTACTTCATCCAGCTAAATAAATGTTTCCTTTATAAAGTTAAACATCATGAACTGGACTTTAAAAAGGCAATTCAAATATACATTTCTCCTCGAGGGGGGGTCTTTGGCTGCAGAATATCTTTCTAACACAGGAATCCGTGTTATGGATATCCTCCTCAATTTCTTGCTTTCTCTTCCATTAAGTTAACTGCTCAGAGCTTTCAGCAGTTTATTTGAACTATAGCTCTTCATTTTTTCAGGTGTAGAGATGACTTTTTTTTATTCAGTCTCTTTATGAATATGGCTGCTTGACAGGTGCACTGTGGCCAATGCCTTCTTCTTTTTGGCCCAGAATACAAAGAAACTCCTCAGGAAGTCGATAGGCCATCGGAATTCTTGCAAAGTAGTCAGAACTTGAGACAGAGTGTACTTTCCACCGAACACATATTTGTAAGACAGACTTCAGCGATGTCTGAGTTTTCATTCGGATGCAGCCAGACCACTGCAGCAGCCTGGGTAGGCAGGTTTTCTCCCTCTCCTTTCCTCGCCATGTGGAAAGATGCCACACACACTTTTATCACCCCTCTATGAATCTGCGATGTGCCTGAGATGAACCGATAATCTCTTGGCGGGTTCCCCTGCCCAATCCTCCTCGGGCGCCTCCTCGACTACATCAGCCCGCATGGGGCCTCTGGCAGACTTTTACTACGTGACCAAGTGCCAGTGTTGAGCTGGACCCTCAGCAGGCAGGAGGAAATCTTTTTTCGCCTTTTCCCAGCCTGCGATAACTGAAGGAATGTCATGCAGGCAGAGTAACAAACAAGCTTGCTGTGACCACTGGAGGAACCCTCTCTCTTACTCCCTCCCGGTCGTTTAGCCTGGACGCCGATGAAGCCTTCAAAGGTCTTCAAGTCTGTATGTGGTGTCTGGCTCATGGAGTAAGTGCTTAGTCCACCCAGGCATGTGTAATGGTACAGAGACTCCATGCTGGTAATCGACAGGAGTTGCCAGTTCTCTGACTTGGCAAAGATGCTCCATTTAAAACCCATGTGACGCCGACCATAAGTGATGCAACCCCATATGGAAACTGACTTCTGCGGCTCACAGTTCCATATTGATCTATAGTGGAGAGGTTACCTCTCTGGACGACCCCTCTACAGGGAGGTCAAAGGTCAAGGCTAACTACTGAACAGTCTCCCTGGAGCTCCTAGAGATTCAGGGATGTGCTGAAGGCCGTCTCAGTGGGTGTATGTCATCATGACAGCTTGAACCTGGCCCTTATGTTTAAAGATGCTCTCCTCTTCTGGATGTCACCCTGCCTGTTACCCGTGTGAGGAATTATTACGTACGAGTCCGTGAATCTGCAACGGTAGAAACAGGTGGTATGGATTTTGAAGTAAAATGAAGCGATTAACCCCTACCATTCAGTTATTGAAAAGTGATTATCAGGTTAACAATGCCAACAGGCTTCAATCGGTACTACAAAAGAGAAACAAAATGAACCCTGGGAAATCCAACAAAACTAAATCACAGAGGAAGAAAAGGGAAACACAACTAGAAAACACTGCAGCCTCACAGCAACCTGCCATCTCCTCTCTCTCCCCCCTACTGTCTGGCATTTACCTTTACACTTTACTGCCTGGAACCTACCACCTGCACTGGTAAGTATAGGGTGAGCTGAACACCCAATCTCGGTCACCTTGAGTCTGCCCGGCCCCTCCTTTCTCCGATACCTGATGGTGCAAACCTGTTCTCACTCT
Organism: Platichthys flesus; assembly: GCF_949316205.1. Classification (NCBI taxonomy): domain Eukaryota; kingdom Metazoa; phylum Chordata; class Actinopteri; order Pleuronectiformes; family Pleuronectidae; genus Platichthys; species Platichthys flesus. The sequence continues at coordinate 10,190,638 of NC_084953.1, read as the reverse complement.
CCCCGAACGACCCGCTGATCTGAGCCCACACACCTGTCAGAACGACGACCAAACACAGCAAAGCAAACTGTCAACACACACAACTCATCTACATAATCTAATTGATAATCAAAAATCTGTTTAATGATCAAATGACCAGAACTTTTAATCTAGGGAGACAGGGTGTAGTAAAAAAAGCAGGGGAAAGCACAGTACTGTTGGGCCTTGGTGGCGATATATCCACTGAGTGCCAGTCTAGTTCCAGTATAAGTCAGGATGCAAAGCTCTTATATCCCAGTAACCATAACGTAAATGAATAACTAAAAGATAATGTCTTCAACAGAGGGCGCCATCACCTGGAAACGTTCCCGGGCCGCAGATCTGATCCGACAACAGGTGGAATTTGAGAGATTGCACAGAGCCGAAAACACATCATGACAGATGAGCTGCCGTCAAAGTGTGTCCATTCCGAAACAGGCCGCAAATAACCAAGTGGCTACTGTAAGTGTACACTGACACCCGGGCCACGTCCAAGATGTCAAACCTGAATCCTTTGAGACACACGAGATGAACATAAAGAGGCGCTAAGCTACTTCTGGTTTGTGTAAGACAAGAGTGTTGCAGAACAACATGGGAACAGCTTCGAACACACAGCATGGGCTCACAGCAGTCACGCATTTTCTCTGCCCTATAGTTTATGGAACGGCTCCAACTATGAGGTAAACCTTTTCCCTGAGACTCGCGCTATGCTCCCTGCCGCGATCTCCGCTGGAGGAATGTGGAACGAAACGCGGCTCCATGAGGCCCGGATCCCGGACACATATTTATTTGCTCATTCGTCACTCGCAGATGACCTCTGACCTACTACCGTGTGCTTTTACTCTCCACCACTCCGAGGTTCTCTTCTCTTTTTTTTTTCTCCCATCAGTTGGAGAAAAATAAAGAGCATTTCTCTGCCAAGGAGTCATGTCAAGAGGCAGTGGGAAGCTGCACTTTAGTGTAAGAGACAGTGCAGATGGCCCAGAGATGCTGGATTACTTCCAGACACTCATACTCCAGTTGCTTCAGTTACAAAGTCGGCTCCATAAGTTTGTGAAAGTATTTGTGCACCAAGATTAACGGCTGACTGCGTGTACGGAGGAGTGTGCTTGAGTTCTGTTCTAGGTGGCGGGCACTCCTCAGTGAGCGTCTGCTGGGACACTGTGGCAAAGACAGGAAACAGATGTTGTTAATACCCTATGGGAGCACATAGGAAAGAATAAGGTGTATTGAAGCTTAGTGAAGGATACATTTAGGAGTTTAATAATGAAATCTGAATCCTCTGGTGAGAAAAAAAAAGACTATTTAGGGTACAGTGTGCTGTGTGCACTGGAGGAGACGAGGCAAACAAGCGGGCCTGTGACCAGAGAATCGCTGGTGCAAATATACTGTCAACTGGAAACATATGGGTGAGAGCAGTTAATGTGTCCTCCCAGTTGAAGAATTTAGTTGCTCAGGGTGCGCTTAAGAAATGCGCCCATACCCCAACTGGGTACTTCCCATTTCAGACTGGATCTGAATCAGTAAACATGAGTATGAAATTACACCTAATCAAGGTTCGTTCCCTTCAGCGTTTCTGAACTTAATTCGTATCTTTCATATAGCCAGTTCAGATTCTTTACAGGAAGATATTTGGAGATGCAGCGGAAACATAGAAAAGATAAAACTATAAGGATAATTCAAATTTTCAGAGGTTTTTTTAAAACAAAAGATATTGTTAAAAGTGGTATTTACAGATTACGCACGTCCATACAATGATAAATGCCGCATCACGTTTATTGCTTTACTTTTTTAGCTTTCTAATGGCCTGTGGATAGTGGGGATTGAAAAGGTGATGTGCTGTAGTCGATTGCTGCACAGTGGAGCCATGAAACATCAAGGACTCTAAACATCTGCCAAGGGAGAGGCAGGGAGATTTGTGAGTCGATCTGCTCTCGAGGGCTCAAATGAAAGCATCTGCCTTTGAATATTCTCGACGTCTTACATCCCAGCATACTAACTGCTTGAAATGAATCTTTGCAGCCTTCTGCTCGGTTCTGTTTGCAGCGAATATTTTTAGATTGAATAAATTCAGAGAAAACCTTCTGCACAGACATTGATGGCAACAAAGTGAAAGGTAGAGATGTGGAGGAAAAAATAAAAACCTTCTTAAATTAGGATCTAACTGACACTTTCACACCTGAAAGTCTGAACCGAGGTTCATGTCTTTGGTACATTTACTCGATTTTGGTCCGTTGATACAAACCATGGTCGGAGGCACATTTGATCTGGTATTTTGGTTCAGACTAAACTGAAACTTCAATTTAAGATTAAGAAAATTAAGAAGATCCTGACCAAACCACGTAGGTGGGAAAGCACCCAAAGATCTTATACTTTATATTGTAAAGCAATGTGGGTACATTTGGATCAATGTAAAATGTTGATATTTTTATTCCACAAAACTCTTTACAAATACACATGCAGGCCAAAATGTTGTCTTATTTGTTGAATTTCATTAAACACTGTTTACCTTGAACAGTCCATAAAAGAAGTGTTGTCCAGAAGTGCTGAGCAGCTTTGACCAAATGAGCCGCTCCTGTCTCCGAGTATCAACAGAAGACAGATAGCTGCTGCTATCAGTGACAAAGAGGCTTCCTCCTGGACATAAATGAATAGCATCGGCCTGACACCAGCTCCTGAGGTTAAGTCTATGTTGTCAACATGCTTTGGCATTCTGGAGACAAATGACGCCAAAGACGCCACACACTGTCTCCCGGGCCTTCAAGACACAGATGAGCTTTGTAAAGACCCGTCTGGGACCAACAGGGTATAGACAGGCCCTGAGTCTGTGTTTAATGTTTAAAGAATTAGTCCATGAGATGTACCACAAACTGTTTAATAAATAAAAGGAGAGTCCATCTGTAGGAATTGTACATTTTCTACTTTCGATTCTCACATTTGATCTTGATAAGGACTAAAAAGGGAAGCAAGAAGAGATTTTAATTGTGGGAAATGAAGCAGTGTCATGCAGTGGTTAACCTTTATCTTGCCCTTGTTGCAAACAACCAGCTAAAGGGACTTAAAATCCAATTCATCTTCTTTTGATCGCACTCAAGTGTTTTTCTGTACTTTGTGTCTGTCAGTGTTAGACGGAGAGAAAAAAAGTTTTCCTTTGACAAACTGATTAAAAGATGTATGATTTCTTAACTTAGCTGGGATCTCTGTGAAACTGCAGAATCTCTCGTCTGGAGCAAGTCTACTGATTTATGTGATGAAGAATATGTCAGCTACAATATTACACAGTAATATAGAATATATGGAAAATAATTTGTTGAAGTTATCTTGGCTTATGGGTATAAGAACACATTTCCTGGTGAGTGCATCTATCAGATTCTGAGTTATTATTGTCAATCACAAGTTGAAGCAAATGTAGTAGTATTGCAATTTTTTTTTCCCAGACCACATGAATTTATTGTCAAGTATCGTTCACGTTTTTACATTTCCATACGCTCGACCGAAACATTGAAGGCTGAGTGATAGAGATGAAATAAGGTTTTTCTCAATTTATATCAATAATTTCTCAAATCTGACTTTTGTTTGACCAGTTAAATCCAAAAGGATTTCAACACCAGTCAATCCCATTTATCCTTGACTTGGTCTAGATTAGCCTACTTCACAATCCTCTTTCCCTGCTTTGTTACATTAACGGCATTAAGGGACTGGATTTGAGTGTGATTAATTAAACTGACATGAAAAAACATGCAGCCTACAAAGACGGCTCCTCTCCCAAGGACCCCCGGTTTCGAGCGGTTTTGGAGCAATTACCGCGTGCCCCCTCGGATGGGCCAAATGTAATGATGTTTCAGTGAATCTGCTGTTTAAAGCCCAGCTGACGCGATGTGTAATGTAACATAAATCCAGATTAAAACTGATCCCTCCAATGAAAAGAAGCCGAGACTGTGAGAAATACACCACCCGCCTTTAATAGAATATTAATCAAAGGGCATATATGTGTGTTTTAAATAAACGAAATAATGTGAGTACATTCTGAACGAGGTAACGTTTGATTTATCCTCGGAATGTAGTTGCATGACACTGTTTGCATTGCTTGTATAAAACATTCAAACATGTGTTGCTTCTTTGAAGGAACATTGTATTGTTGCTTTAGTGGTATCTTATTTTCTATGAAATAGTACCCCTCATTGTAATGTGCTGTTGAGACGTCCCCCACAGTGAAACACTGTCTCCTATGGATTACAGAAACCTCAAGTGCTAAAGAGGAATCCTACATCTGTTTATCATTGTGGCCTCACTCTATGATTTTCTGTGCATTACATGTTCTTGATTTTCTCTTTTTTTCTTTCTGTTTGCCCTAAATGTTTCAGATTTGGGTAAATACCAGAAAATCTAACATTTGTGGTTGTCTCTAAAGAATGCTGTCTTTATGTTAGAAATAAAAAGATTGAGAGCTTTCTATTCTAAAGTGATTTGGACAAAAATAATAAAAAGTCATTTAACATCATGTGGTTATTCAAAAGCAGGAGTAGCAGTCAGATAGTGATGGCCTCACAGCCCTAAAGTAGGTTGGAGAAACAGGTGCCCGCTGGTAATGTGGAGCTCGTCCCTGTGTCCCAGGGTCCTAGGGAATCGCTCTTTAAAAGGAAAGGGCCATTGGCAGGGTACAGGATGTGCTCGATTGCCGAATCTGACCTGGTAAAAATGGGAGCTGCGTTGCCGTCACTCTAGGGTCCATCCCCAGGGATAGAGTGTAATTATAAGAGTGGGGGCCCTGGGGCCCCATTGCTCTAAGATCCACCCACTAATCACACAACCCTGGTGCAGGAGGTGGCTTCCCTCAGAAACTGAACCAAAAACCTTTTAATGGATAAAGGTCAGACTCAAAGGTAACTCCGGAGTCAGGTTGTGTGTCAGTGAGCTCTGACCTTAATTGTAGAATATGTGTCTTGTGACCAATTTACTGTCTAGGTTGTGGAGTATCCTGCAGATAGATAGAAGACATGTCATCTTAAATGAAACATAACAACCTTTCTAACATATCTCAAGTAAATCCATTCGGGGAACCAAGCAGTACATTAAATCGACAATTCGACTCGAAAGAAACTGTGAAATTGGCCTCACTTTTAAATTGACTTCACCTCGGTATAAGTACAAACTCAATATTAATAGATAAACCTTTAATTACTCATCATTCCAAAGTTGCTATACCCTCGTGAACTCATTTAAAACCAACATGTCTCCTCTGCTGCCTCCGTTGGTAATTGACCCAACACCAGGAGCGGACATGAGTATAATGAAAAAGGCTTTTTGAGGTACAGCTGTAAGTCAGTTTGCTGCTTTGACCCTATTTGTGAGATGTTTTAATTAATGATGAACAGTTTGACAGATATAAAATGAATTAAATCAGACATGTGGCGTGTCAATATCCAAATGCTTTGGCTCAGAGATAGAAAAGGACACACATAAATCGAATACATTGTGCTGTGCAATGCCAACTCGACCTAGTCTACTTTGAGTCAATTTTCTCGACGTAAGTTCTTTGAGGTGGTTGTCTCTTTTTCCACCCAAGACTCAATTACTGGTCCTGAGACTCATTATCTTTTATTTTGCTCCTTTGCAAACTCACGCCGTAGCACCGATTGATCTTCCTTAATATCTCCCTTTGTCATCTCTCCTATCTCTCGCCGTCCTCCTCCGGTCTTCAGATCCCCGTTCCCCTCTAACTAGAAGGACTTTCAAGGTCTGCTCAGATAACGTCACTGCGGCGGTGCATCTGTTTCCAATCTGTGCAATTAACCAGGCCAGCTCGGGAATTTTCCCCTTGTTTTTCATCCTCGTCCATTTTTCTCCATCCCTGCTCCTTCCTCCTCCTCTTGTCTTTCCCGCTTCCTTCTCGGTCCACGGTTCATCGGGAGATAGTCAATCTTTACGTGTCACTCGTTTTGAAATAATGTTGAATCTCATCGTATCCTTCCTCGGGTGGGTCACTTCTTTAGAAAATGGATCCTCTCTTGCTCATCCACTGCAGGACATCAGTTAGATCTCTTGGTCACGCCGACATGATTGAACAGCAGCCGCTAGAAAAGGCACCTCAAAGAAAAACCAAGTATAAATCGCAACAATCATTTTCTTAACCAAAATAGCACATGCCAGCACTCTCTGGATGCTACTTGAGTGATGTGTACACTGCAGCTGCTTTATGCAGTGTGGTCCGTGCCTCTTTAAATATTGCCTTGTATTTTTCTTGGTTACCATACCGTAACCATCTGAAAAGTGCTTTTATTCCTCGCTGAAATTAGTGCTTCCCCTGTCGTGCTGCTCTGGTGCACCATAAATCCTGTTCCTGGGTTTGAGCGCTTCTAGCTCAGAGGCCAGTAGCTGGAGGAGAAGGCTGGGAAAGAGGCGGAAGTTTCCTGTTTTTTTTTTTCTAAGACGAGGTCCAAGCCTCAGCATAGTCCTCGGCTGCTTTCTTAACAAGGTCAGCAGGTACAAGTGAAGCAGATCAACTGGCCGCCAAAGCTTAAACCCGCAAAAGCACTGACAACGACCAGTGACAGCTTTATAAGACGTGGGCCTTTACGGAGCAGATTTTACAGCCAAACTAAACTTAATTTTTCACAATGTCTGATAAACACGTTTCAGCTGTAGTGGGGGAAAAAAGGTTTGACAAAAACCATGTACAATCTTTGACTTTATACATTCCTGAGTTCTGTTTTTTCTACTGTATGCCCCAGGGCCTTAATACTATCTCCATAACAGAGCCTTGTTAACAGTAATCCAACTAGTGTAGTTCAATCTACAGTTAAAGCGCTGAAAGGCAGTGGGACATTCACAATCTAACCGGGAACACTGGAGATACCTTGTGTTCTGCAACCGGGGTCCTTCACAGAAAGCGCTTCCTTTTAATGATGTTTCCCTGATTCGGTGTGAGGCCACCTGCACGACTCAAAGGACTTTGTAGCAGATGTAACTGCAAGCTGCTGCAGATGGATGCCATGACGGACATCCATCACCAGTTTCAACACTAAAGCACCAAAGACACATCATCAGTGATGGATTTATTGTCTTTAATTGAGGGACAGGCTCTTCAGGTGACACAGCCTTTCAGAGGGCAGAGCTTGTGTGGAAGAGAGCGACTCTTACACACAAGTAACTACAGTTTTATGAGCTCAGTTAGAACCGAGCCAAGAAACAGGCTTTATGGATAACTAGGCTGTGAGGCTGTTCCTGCACAGCAGCAGGCAGTGGGCCGGGCTAACAATACAATGGCTGACCTTTATTATTGACCAGATCTACTTAATACAGTACAGTAACCATGTACTTCCAGTCCAAACTTGTAAACTAAGAAAACATCAGACACTTTTACTGCGCGTTTTACAACTGAAATTCAACTGTGTTTGTTTGATTTGGACAAAAGCGCCCCCCCAAAAAAAAAAATCCAAACGGTTGACTTTGATACTTTGCCAAGGACCCACGCTCTTTCTCTCAGCGCAAGTGGCTGGTAATTCAGTCTGGAGTTTGTGTATTTGTCTTACACCGGTAGCTCTGGGCTTTAAGCATAAATTATGCATAACCAATGTAATTTATTTAAAATTAATTAGCCCGACTCGTAGCTGTGGATTGTTTGCCAATGAAAACAGTGGAATACGGGGGCGTAGGGGGTAAAGAAAAAAAACTGAAGCAGTGTGATGGCAGCTGTGACTCCACAGTTCCCCCACTGCTCTCCAGGAGAAGATTAATAGTTAATGGAAGGCCTTTAGGCTGTGGAAATACCCCTAGTGGCCTTTATCCCTGCGCTGGGAAAAGCAGGGATTATTGTCAAGGTATCAGAGCCCGCTGCAGAGCCAGCCCCCCCTCCTTCATTTCCCTACCGTCTCAATATTACTTCCATTACCTAAATAAGAAAAACACCGGCTACATTTCGGGCACACGCTTGGTAAAAAAATCTGGTGTGTACTTTACACTTTGTTTGTGGCACCAAGTCACATGTGCGTAACTTCACACAACCGGGGGGGGGGGCCCTTTTCCTTGCTCCTTTTTTTTTTTTTTTTGCCAAAGGCTTATATGATCTTTAAATAGGAAGAGAGTGAGGTCAATTTTTCAAACGCGGCACAGCACATTATCTCCTGCAAGGCGAGTCAAATCAGCCCGGCAATTAACTTGGGCTCAGCGCTGCGACGCAAATCATCGGGCTCGTTCAGGGTCGGGCGGATTCCTCCCTCCAGACAATTAGCCTCCTTCATTAATTAAAAATTCTAATCAGGGTGTTGGATCAATAGTGTAAATCACATGTGAACGCGCCTCACCCTGGGAAGTTGCATCTTACTTCCGAGCGCTGCATTAACAAAGTAATCAGCTAAACTCACGTGAAGGATTTATGGAACAGGAGTTGGGCTGGTTGACGTTCTGATAAATCTTTCGAGATATATGCTGACGTATGGAGCAGGCACCAGAAAAATAAATGGGCTCACATTAAAAAAAAATCGGTATAAAATACTGTACATATTGAGGCCCATATAGAGTCATATAAATGTACTGCACATACCGTGGCAAACAAATTAAGGGCTGTGAAAATATTTGAATAGTGCACGTCATTTGTTTTATTTGGTGAAGGACATTAATGCATAAATTGATATTCCTAATGGGACATGAAAGGAGCCATAATTAGAGAGATTTGTGTATTTCTTAGAAAAGATTCCTGTAGCCCGGACAGTGTATTATTAACGACGGCGGGTGTTTAATTTTTAACTGCAGGAAAAATGGCTGAAAATCCACTGCCTTTTTTTCTTCCTCTCACTGTTGGAAGATCATCAATAATAGAGGGCGCTCAGTGTTTGCGAGTTTCGGTCCGTCCCAACTCTTACCTCACATGGGTGAGCCACTCACAACGGCTCCGGGGGCCAATTATTGTCCAACTAAAAAGTTAGTGCTTTTTCCATTTCTCCAGTACGTTTATGTGACATACACAAACTGTAGGTCCACACACACACACACACACACACACACAGACAACCATGCCAAAACACACATGTGATGCATGCATAGTGTATACCACGGGTAGGTGTGTGATTGTAGGGGCTCGAGGGACACTCGGAGCTGGGTTTGTCTGCCGTGCTTTCCAATAACAGTTTTGTTTGTGGTCTTGCCGCGGCCGTTTGACTGAGAATCTCTCCCCAGTAAATGTTCCCGCCGTTCTGAGCACAAATGAAGTCATTTTGCATCCTGCTGGAAATCAGCAGAGACCCATTTTTCCCTCTCTCATTAGCAGGAAAACGAGTAGGAGGAGACAGTGCTGCAAGAGTTGCATTTGGTGGCTGATTCATTTTTTAAGCAGGCGGTGAATTACTACCTCGGTGTAGTCTTTCCTCACAAAGCGTCGGCGTATATCAATATGTAGTTACTGTTTCTTGGCTCGGGTTTAACTATGAGGCCATGTGGCTCGCAGCAGATTTGTTGCCGTGTCCAAGGTTCGGCCACAGGAAATAATCTGGAGAGAGACTGCAGGTGTTTCTCTCACAAACACCAAGGACACTGAAGCTCCACCAACATTACCCCCCCCCCCCCCCCCCCCCCGCCCCATGGCCTGTTATTGATTGACAGAGTAGGACACTTCCTGCAGAAAGGTCATCGATGGCTTTGCTCTCCCCACCTCTGGCTAATCCTGGTATCTCCTCACAATCAGCGGGTAGAGCTCGTTTGTTTATCGGAGCAGGAACTGACTGGCTGAGCACTGGTGTGTGTGTGTGTGTGTGTGTGTGTGTGTGTGTGTGAACACAGCAGGAGGTGCAAAGTAATTGAACCCATTTTGAGGTAAAATGTGTGTTACCGACCATCGGCTTAATATGAGGCAGGGAGAGCCGCAACGTTTTTACTGAGTTTAAAGTGAGACACAGGTGGTCAGGACTGTATGTGGAGAGACATCATAAAGCATTAAAAACCTAAAGAATAAAGGAGCCTTGGAGTTACCTTGGAGGCCAAACATTTTTCTTTTATTTCACTATTTGCAGATTCATATAACCTACACAATTATTTAACTCACACAGATTTAACATTACAGTATTAACCCCTAGACATATAACAATCAAATATATTAACTTATAATAGTTATTTAAGCAATTAAAAATAGCCCCACACACACAAACCATTTTGGATAATGACAATGACAATTAACAGAAATGATCTGACAATACCATTAATTACCTGTTTGTGTAAACTTATTAAGAGTATTATATATGATTAATTACCAAACTGGATAAGTCATGTTTAAAATGAAAACAATGCATAAATCAACACATTCCTCACTACAAAATATGAAGTTATGAGTTAATAACTTGTGTGATACATTTTGACATTTATTTTCTACATTTCCTATGTAGTGGAGGTTTTTTAAAAAGAGTTTCTGTATTTTTGCACATTTGCAATTGTCTCATTCTTCAAAACTTCCGGAGACCAAACTCTCAATCCTGTGACATCTTCCGTCACGTGTCTTATTTACTGAGTAAGCTGTGTGCTGTACAAAACCCTACTGGGTTCATTAAAATCTGGCCCAAGGAAAACAACTGATCAGATGTTTCCCAAATGTTTCGGAGACGTGGCCCCGGAACACCCGCAGATCCTCCACCGCCCCGGAGAACAGGACAGATTGTCTGGATTTGTGCGCCAGGTCCTTTCAGTTCTCGCAGCGAGGTCTGGTCGCAATACATCAGCTGAACGTATGGAGATTAATTGCACTAGCCCACAGCTCTTTTAAATCCTCTCTGTCTTCCCAAAAATATGCATCCCCTCCCATTAGAGAAATGGGGGGAGGGGGGAATCTGGAAGTTATTTTATTTTAATATGGCTTTTTTGTCTTCCACCTAATTTTGGAGAGAAGTATTCCATTATATTTCCGGCTGTTTATACAAATTCAATGTAAATTTAAACTAATGCAAAGTTGCCCTGTGCAGCAGCCATATACACATTCTCAATTTTCCCACTTGCTCGCATAGATTATTCCTTTTTTCTGGTGTCAGACAGAAACCAATGCCACACAAGCAGCAGGGAGGTTCACTGGAGTCAAACCTGCGTCCGACTCGTTGATTTTCTCTTAAATTTATGGCACTGCTGATAGCATGTCAGCTAACGCCGCGGTGCTGTATATCACATTACCAAGCCTATTGACAATAAGCAGAGCTGCGGAGCTGGAAAGCGGGAGAGGCAGAGTTAGCGGCTTCTGAGTCATACCATGAGATTGCTCAGATGAATCTGGTTCGGTTCAATGCCCCAAAAAAAACCCTCGGCTGAAATGATGTGTTTTTAGTCAGTAAAACACTCAGCTGCTTCAGAGCCCGTCAGTTTGATCTATGACCTGCATGATGAAGTCCCTCTTGAAGAGCTGCCCTGTGCAGGCCACTACTCTTTTTGTGTGTGTGGTTTTCATCCATAATACACATCCCAGGGATCTGGTAAGTTGCATCAACAGCTGCACATTAAAGGAAGAGCGCGCCTTGGCCTGAAACGGAGGTAAAATCCCAAACGATCTCGGCTCATGATGTCATTCTGGACAGCGGTGTTCACACAGTATAGAACAACTCTTCACGGCGGGAAAAGTTGCCTTGTATTTTGAAAAGCGCGGCAAAACAGTCAGATCCCAACACACGACTGATGGAAATGGCCCTCCACTGGTGAGCGCAGGGAACTTGACCTTTCAGTCCGACCTGTCTCGATTCTAATTGCTCGCAGTCTGGATGGCGTGACGGTGACAGTTGGCAGAGCGCTGCACGCCGCCTCCGTAGCGCCGCGCCGGGACTTCACAAATTGTGACAAAGGTGAAAAAGGAACAGTGAGTTTCGCCCCCCCCCCCCCTTGTGATCGACCAGCTGTTTCCAATTCGTGCATGTAGTCTGAAGTGGGCGATGTTTACAGCACCGGCAGCACGTATCAGTGACACAAGGAAAAGTTGTTTTGTAAAAAGCAAAAAGAGAAGAAAAAAGAAAGACCAGAGAGAGAGAAGGAGGAAAAAAAAGATCATCCACTCTGGCATTTTTAGAAGTGGTTTGAGACATTGCCAGAGAAATTTCCTCAGACATAACAAGGTTTTATGACAGGGAACTGCCCTGTGAAACGGTCCGTGCTTGATGTTCTCCAGCGTGGGCCTCCGCGCCGAGCTGCAGTTTGGTTCATATCTGTGTCATATCGAAGTTCACAGGCACACTGATGGGTATCTGCGAGGAAAGAGCCATTTTGGCCCCCGGGTCTAACAAGGTTACCGTTCTGTGGCTGTCAGCTAAATGGTGACAGGTGAGGTCACAGGCAGAACTGTAACCCAGAGTCCCGAGCGAATCAGAGTGATGATTTCAAATGGGCCAGCCGTCCTGGGAGGACACAGGCCAGCTGCTTGCACTGCAGGCCCTTCTTTCTAGGGCTTTGACTTCCCAGGGCCTCCACCGCTCAGTGGTGGAATGAATACGGGCGACTTGTGGTGATCACAGGATATGATTGTGTTTTTTTCTGGAGTCGTGTGTGTAGTTCACCTACTTGAACGAGACAGAATTTCAGAGCAGGAAATTTCAGGGACACATTTCTCTCTTTAAAAAATGATACGAGTACAATAAAAGTCGTAACCGTGTCTGTGGAACAACAACAAATGGAATACCTCCTCTGTAAAACTCTAGATTTATGACTGTCAAAACGTATCATCAGTGTTTCTGAAGTTCAAATACAGGGTATGTTTCAGAGTATACCCTAAACCCAGTCAGACCAGATGCAGACTATGAATGTGTATACCTTTAAGACCTGCAGCTATGTCTCCATTTAGAATTGTGCAAGATGTACAGATGGTTCACATGATGTCATAGCTGATGAAATGCTTGTGATTTGCTGAAATTCACAGCGGGAACAGCAAGTTGTGTGATTTAAAAAAAAACGTTTTTCTCTTTTTCTTTGTTAGACGAAGGATTCCGGCCTCCATCGCCGCAAAACCAAAGGTGAAGATCGACATGATGCTCACGTGAAGCGGAGAGAAACTACAGATGAAAACCACTTGAGAGCTCACGTCTTTGGTTTATACTGTTCCGCCGTTATGTTCATCACCATTCGAAAAGACCAATAAACAATTCAAAATTGAAGTGAAGTAAACACGTTAACAAATGTGCTTGTTGTTTTCAGCCACATCCAGTTTCCAAGGCAAAGGAAATGATTAACAATAAACACAGAATGTTTTTTTTTTTTATCATTCCTTTCTTCTGAGAATTAAAGGTTTGAGGGAACATCAGGTTTTTTTAAGAAAACCTTCACTTCTTGTTTTCAAACAATACTTAATAGTTTTAAGAAAGCAACTCGGGTTTTAATTTCACAAGCCAAACCAGTATCTTTCAGGGACAAAAATAACAATGTATTGACTTCAAGTATTCAATTCTTAGCACCTTTACATGTTAAAGGTCAAATAAGTGGAATTTGGTTATTCAGCAGCGCCTGCTTGGTAAAATACAAAATGCATTCCACCATTTCAGATACTTTCCATCATCACTCTGGCTAATGCACCGCCGGACCCCGCTGAGACGTTAGCGTCCGCTTCGTTTACACTCAGATCTGCCAAGTGAACACTCTCAGAGGTGACGAGCTGGCAGCTGGAAATAAAAAACCTGTGGCCACTCCAGCAGCGACTCGGTACACAGATAAATCAGAGCAAACAACAGTGGAGCAGGTAGGGAGGAACTGTAGAACGCAGGGCAATATTGTAATGGGTAATATTTAACATAATTTTAGAGTTAATTGGTTGTGATACAGTGGATATAAATTACAGGGTATTTAGGGATATTGGGAGAGTTATGGTTATGCTAATTCCCCATTTCCATTTGCTCTCGTCACTTTATCAAACTTGACAGTAGCCTGGTCTGCCTCTGCATATACCTATGTATGAATACACTTTCTGCAATCCTTAGCAATTGCCCTCCAGGTCTGACTCATAATTTACTTCATTGTTCAAGCTGTTGTCTAAGCTTAATGTCCCTCGACTCGTGTCTAATACCTAAAGTGCAACTGGCGAGAAGCAAACTACCTCTCCATCTCCGTCTTGCCCTCGGTCACCGTCTGTTTTGAGCCCCTGCAGTGGATGTGAACGACATTAATCATATTTGTGCTCGTTTAACAATTTGCCACTGTGGTTCTACCTGCATGCAGCTTCAGATATGTGTTCCTTCTTCTGCCATTAGATGCTGTATGTCAGAGTCCATCTGCTGTAACGTCTTCTATCAATCCCCTGCGGTGTCCTCAGGTTCTATCACTTTATTAAACCACGTCTTTTTTATCTCTCCTTTATTTTGTTTTGTGTCTTTTACATTTGTGTCTTCACAACAGCCTTGCAAGGTTCTGTTTTTGAGGCGGAGGTGCTTGAGCCCTCACAGCATATAGTGGATGGAGTCTGTATTTACAGAGCTGGCAACCTGGGAACAAGTACAGCTGCTCTCCTCCAGCCGCCAAACACACACGTCCTACACAGGCTTTGCCCCTTTTCCAAATCACACAGATGCACAATCCCACAGTCACATGCCAGCGCAAAGAAGAATGAAGAATAGCTGCGTGGGTTATCTCTGCCTCCCAGTCCCGCAGTTTCTCCTCTAATAAATCGGGCTTATTCCCAGCGGGAGAACACCTTTTTGTTGAAACTGGTTGTGCTGACAATAAAGGCAACGCAGAGAGATCCCCCCACCCCCCTCAGTTTTGACATGACTCACAGCCTCTGACACCGCGTCGCGCTGTAAGTTGTTGTGAAAGTAAGCTCCGCAGCACCTTCCCAGCATTGTTGTGTGGCTGGCTTCACGGGGGAAATTTTCGCAAATGGATGTGTGCATGTGTGTGTGTTTATGTGTGTAATTCGAGCTGAACCCACTGACTGCACTCTCGAGCTCAGCCTGGTGATGCTTGTCGGTGTATGCCGATGTTGTGCACACCGGTCTAATAGAGCAGAATGACCACTCCACTGCAGAAAGAGGCCATGGACAAAACTATCACTGTGATTAACTGTAATGATTGGGGGTGGAAATGGGTGTTTAGAGGGTTGTGGAGAGGATGAGGGCCACGTCGGCCTAATCTGGAGGGGCGACGCGCTGCATGCCGGCCTCCGCTGGCTCGAGTAATAGTCCCCATGTGTAGTGCACTGGGCTGCATCCCATGGGGCACTGCACACACAGGAGGCCACTTGAAAGCCTATCTGGATGTAGCAGCAATCAGAGTCAGAACAAGCACACAGGGGAGTAATCTGTTCCAGCTTTTGGAGCGTGCCAGGGGTTGGGGGAACAGGGATGAGACTCAGTATGTGTGTGTGTCTGTGTGCTTTTCTAGGGGGGGGGGGCTTATGGCTTCATTTGGACAAGGTCACGGTTAGTCAGATGGCGAAAACATGTCTCTCCCACTACGTGCTCACACCCAGACACACACACACTTGTGCCGCTTCTCCGATTCCAGTACACATCTTAGACACAACCCGTCAGATTTGTAAGCAGTGCTGGCAGCCTGTGGTACAGCCGCATCATTAAAATCCCTTCAGCCACTGAGTTATAGGTGGTTTGTTGACTTCCAAGGACATGTCATGGGCAGTAGGTAATGTGTAAGATCCAATAGGGTTTTTGCGTCAGGCAACAAATATGCAGGGACAGCTCCAACCATCCGAAGCATGGTCGACATGGTAGAGACCAATTTTACCCTTTTTCCCTCGCAGTATTTCAGAGCATACTGCAGTTTTACTACTGCCACTGCACAGGGCAAACTTTTTTTTTATGGCAGCACAGTGCTTCACGCTTGGAAATCCTGTAGCCTCCCTACCAAACAGCCAACCGTCCATTAACAATAAAAACCACCAAAGACAGAATGTAGATAGGACCGCTGGCGTGTGGTGACTTTTACAGACTCTTACATATTTTTGCAGAAATGCAGAGCCCCACTCCCGCCCCAACAAAGCATCATCTCAACATGTGATTCAGCTACAGCAACCACACTAAAATACCATCTTGTGATTTTTTGTCTGAAAGTCTTTTGCTGCACTCCACTTTGGCGTCTTCAGCTTGCTGAACTCCTCCCTAACTGAAGAGGGATTGGACTTATTCACCAAACCTAACATATGAAATATGATTTTGAAAAGAATCACTTATCTTCAAAAGATTGACTATTTAATGGAGAGAAAAAACGACACACTCCAGTGACAACACAGAGTTCCATATTCCCTTTCCTCAAAACCGTCTCAAACTTCAAACGGCACATCTTGCATAGAGGACAGTAGTATGATAACTCTCCAGCATAACATAATTAAAAGGCTTGGGGTTTCTGTAAGTTCAATTAACTTAAACATCAAGGTTGTGTAATTAAGTCATACCTGGTTATCTTATAATTATGTTGTGGACCAGCACATGCTACTGACAGGGGTATCTCGCAGACGTGAGGCCGACCAGTGTGTGACAAAACCACGCTCTTTCATCTCATTGGTGTGGAAGTAGCAGTAGGGAGTAAAAGCTGAGCTCCATTGTAACTTATCATTTTGTCATGGCTGAATTTGACAGCTGTTGTTGATGGTGGACCAGAATATGGTATATGAGAGCAGTGAGAAGGACAATGACATCTGTAGCAGTGAGAGTACGGGCTCGTGTTTGGAGTCTCGAGGCGATGAAACATTTATTCACTGACGAACGACCCTAACCCTAAAATACATTACACTGCTAATTCACAGTTACACTACTAACCTCTAACCCTCTGCTCCAGTCGCCAGTCACACACAGCCACTGCATTTCTTGCCAAATTGCTACACACGCCATTTACACACTGAACTTTCCCTTAAAGGAGCAGCGCCACTTGTGCAACAATATTCTGTAACAAAACTTTCTGCAGATCCTACACAGAGATTACAAATCTCAGTGTAACTTGCGTAGTGCTGTCACTGTAATTCCTTAATGTGTACAAAAATGCATGCAACATCATCATTGATCTCAGAATTGTGGAAATTGAGTTAAGGGCAGCTTGAGAAATCCAAGCCTTTGTCATCGGGACACGGTCAGTGAAAAATGGTAGAATCAATAAATACCATAAGCGGGTAGTCAAACTAGCTTTCAGAGGATATTAACAAACTGGAAAGGTATTTATCTGTCAAGGCTAATGCCCATTCTGCCATGTAAATGCAAGTAAAATAAAATCTTGGAGCTGCTAAAGTTGAACGGACTTCTCTTTGGCCCATGCCCCACCCCTCCACAAGATTTCTAGGAAACTGGTTCTATGGTTTTTACGTAATCCTGCTATCTGACAACCAGACAAGTGCTGATGAAAACATAAAGTCCTTTGAGGAGGTAATTCTGACATAAGATGTCATGATAGATGTCGACTTTTAGCTTGAATAGATCAAACACTGCTTGCCCTGGTGGTAGACCACAGGATAGTGCTCTGAAGTTCTTGTACTTTAGAAACACTGCTATACAGTGACCCCCTCACCCTGTCAGGCAAGATTGGTTTTCGGCTCCAACGGGATACTTCACGTCTGTGTCATGCCATCTCTTCTTTACGAAGTTTAAGTGAAGACGAGGAAAGCAGAAAAAAAACGAAAGGGTATAATCAGTAGGCAGTGACCCAGAGGAGGTCACACTGAGCCTTGGGGAGTTGACTGATGAAAAGTCCAATCAGCACAGCAGAGAACGATTAGAAGGAGCCCCAGGCTGCGATGGAGAGATGGAGCTAAGACAGAATGAGAGGCGGAGGAGGGAACAGTCAAATGAACGAGGAGGGGATGAGCAGAGAAGAAGAACCAGTGAAAATTCTCATTTAACACAAACACACAACCCTTCCCCATGATACTGATATAGTTCAGTGGCCCATGGTCACGTTAAAGTAGCTAGCTGGGAGACTTAGAGGACCACATGTGTTAGTACTTTGTCATAGTGTAGGTTAATGGTGGAGACATGTTGATAATTGGTGTTTATTTGTGGTGTTGAATTTATTGCTGGTCCCTCACTGGTCCTGTAATGGAAGACCTTATAAATTGAGTGAGCTTCAACTCTGAGCTGCCATCATTCTGCTCATGCATGAAATACATTCGGTCGCAGACAAAAGTAAAAAAAAAAAAAAAGGCGTAGTAAATTTGTAACTTAACAGATTGTATATTTTTATAGACATGCTCCACTTAAACATTTGGACTTTATTATGGCATGAGGAAAAATCGTAATGAGACAGAACAAGAAGATCATTTATGTCCCAACCACATTTTTATACCATTTTCTTCTTTTCGCTGTTTAACGCCCTTTCCACAGTCACACCTTCAAACTGCCCAGTACAGCTCCAGCCTGCTGCTGGCCACTGAGGAGCTCACACAGGCAGGATGAAGGGTTTGTGACCACAACAAGGCTCCACATTTGGCTTTGATTGCTGCAATGTGCGCACAATGGACCATTTTTCTCAGCTTTGTTCACTTAGCCCCATCACCTGCAAATGATCAACAGTCAGTTGTCAGTACCCGTATGATTGGGGATTAAAATGAACTTTTGGTTCACAAGTCAAAGGGACCACACTCGATTTTAAAGGTACACGTCACTTTGAATTTCCTCTAGGCAAAATGGTGTTCAACGATGAGTCATGTCATTCATTAGCTTACAATCCGTCCATCCATTGACTGGAAACGATCCCAGTTGACATTGGCCGGGAGACAACTACATCCTGGCAAGGTCACCAGACCTTCACAGCTTTCCAGCCCTCCTCAACGGGAGGAAGCTGCAGTACCTGGAGGAAACCCAAACAGACAAAAGGAATTAGTTAACAGTGATTTAAATAAGTATTGATTAGAACTTTTAAAGGCATTTTAATGACTTTTTTTCCAAAGATTAAAACCATGGTAATGTTTCACGATGGAGGCAGTAGTAATAACATTTGTTACAAACTTTTTCCTTTACATGATCTGTCAAGGTACCATACCTCAGCCATTTCATCAGTGCAAACACATCCAATTCAGTATATCTAGTGCTTTTAATCATTCATGCCCTTCATTCACAGTTTTCTACTGCCAGTCTAGGGATTAAAACCAGTGGTCTTCCGGTCACAAATTTGCTTCTAAACCAGAAGGGTATACTAGACCATAAATCAGTCCCAGATCCCCAGAGCAGATAGGAAACATGTTAGGTAATGTTTAAGAAGAATACTCTCTCCTCCCTTAACAATTACTGTTGACATGTCCTCAAGCAAGGCAATTACTCCAGATCGTGTCTGTGAAGCTGCTCAGTGGCCGCTAGAGGACTGAGGTTGTACTGGGTATAGCTCCCATCCAGCAGTACAGAATTCTTGTGCTGTTTTCCCCAGCTTTTTATTTTTTAGTTTTTTTTGCAAAGTTTCATAAACAACAGGAAGACAAACTTTCCACAAACACCTATTCTAAAATCATCTAGGTTGGTTGGCAACTTCCCTAAAACAGGAGGATCCTAGATGTATGCAGTCCATGTACTTATGGTTAGTAGGATCCGATCACAGGTGGATAACACTAAATGACTGATATTGTAAAATCAGTAAACTAGCATATTAGGCTACACCTCCAAACACTATACTCACAGGTGCAGGCACACCACGAAAGCCTAATGTCTGGCCACACAAAATAGTCTTTCAACTTTGCTTAGGGATGCACAGATGATGACAATAACAAGCCTGCAGATGACGAATGAATGCGAATTATCCTTAAAATTGGACATGGCTGGTTAAAATTGCAACCTGTTTTTGGGGGGGGGTTTCATTATCCAGATGCTGTCATCCTCAGAGTTGCATTCAAGAGCGTTCTGGACACACCGGGGGGCTGTGACATCCCCTCACTCTGGTTCTGCTCGCTCTCCTTGAGCCACGTGTGTTTCTGCTTCCCCATCGCCTTCATAGAGTCATTGAGTTTCAAAGGCAATTCATGCTCAAGGCGAAAGCAACTCAACTGAGGCTTCGTCTTGGTCTGTCTCAGTCCCTTTCCCTCTCTCTTATGCTCCCTGTGCTCTTCAGCCAAGGCCTTGTGTTGGTATTGATTAAAGCGGTTTCTTTTTGTGTCTTGCCAGCTTTTTCCACAGCTTATTGTGAGCTGCGAGGAAACACTGACACACAGCGAAGAGGGAAAAGGTGGCGACTAAATCCAGCAGACAGAGAAAACAAGCTCGGGGTAACTCTGCCATCCAGCCAGTCAGAAAACATGCAACGTACCTCCAAAGGCCAGAGGCCTGGAATAGGGTCATTATATGGCGCGGTATGGGGCCTTTTTTCATTGCAATCTTTCTCCATTGCCACTACGACTGCTGCTTCTTCCTCCCAGCTGCAGCATTTGGTTTGAAGGGGTCCTGGGAGGCGAGGCAAGTCTGCTCTCTGGTTGGGTGTAAATCAGTAGTGCAGCCAATAGAACCACATCTGTAACAATAAAGTCAGGTTAATGCGGAGTCATCTTGAGGAGCAGGGTTTGCATCTGGGAACATCTGGTGAGACATTTGGAACAGCCTGAAGTCACTCACACAGTCGTTTTTTCTCCCTTATTGTCTCTCATTGTCTGATTCTTGGCTGTCCTTCTCGCATGTTCCTTTCTTCTTTTTTTTCAGTACCTTTAACCTAATTTCTCCGGCAATTTCGCTTCTCTCCCACTAAAAGCTGTTTGTGTCTCAACTATTTATTTCCTCTTTGCTGTTCCTCCTGGTTTCTGTCTCACCATCTGTTCCTCTCCCCTGCTTTCCTCTTGTTTTCTCTCCATTACAGATTACACTATACCGTTTTCTCAGAACCCTTCTGGCAAACCCTGTTCACAGCCTTTCGGAGACTTTTTTTGAAATTGTAAACAAGTGTCTCCAACACTGTGCAGACACAAGCTGGTGCAGATATTACAGCTGTGATAAAGCCCAGGCTGCAACCCAGTAAAACAAGGCAACCAATAAGCTAAGATATACCGTAGTGCATATCACCACAGGGTTCTGTGTGATGCTCCCCTCAACCCAAAGACAATTAAGAATTGAATGCGACTCATTTAATCTTTATGTTCTATAGATGCAAATAGAAATCCCACTAATATGTAATGCATAATTTAACAATTAAATTAAACCCAATACTTGGAGAGAAACTACCGGGACATTTACAGCTTTAGAGTGAGTTGTTGGAAATTACAAACCTAATTGGCGAAAACTACACATAAACACATCCAGACTGAGATGATCTCTACTGCTCCCTATAGATGAGAAAGTCATTTATGACTGACTGTTCTAAAAGCAGACTTATCATAGGCCAATAATGGGCAATTATCCTTAACGTTGACTCTATCAGCACCTCAACACATTCATTGTTAGTCCAAGGGCCTGGGGCAAACGCTGGAGTGGAGGAAAGCTCAGACACATGTGCCCATGTACAGGAGGCCAGATGCTTTCTGTTTTTAAAGCTGGTGCCATTAGCTGGCTCCGATTGCATTCTTTGGTTGCTGTGCTGCCTGCTGCCTGAGGGTGAAAGTCATTTCACTTAATAAGGCGAGACAGAGAATGAACACAAGACTCTGGCTGGGGAAAAATGTTGCTTGCATACAATCGCTGATGTGTATGATATCCAATCAAAATCTGCAAATGACAGCAGTAGCTATGATATTTATCTGTGATTACTTCTATTCTTACAATTGTGTGTTATCTGGCTACGATTTAACACTGACTCTTCCAAATTAGCTCAGTATGCTGTGACCGTTTTATAGCGCAGTGATCATTTATCAAGAGGACCGCCATATGGGGGAGAATCTTTGTTATTAAAACAGCAGTGAAGATGGGAAAAAGGGTATCAGATTGCTTTGTCACCAATCACAAGCAGGAAGTGCTGTACATATTTCCCTTGTTTTCATAAGCATCACCGGGTATATTGGCCTCGTGGACGGATGGGCAGGAAAAGAGCCACTGAAGTAAGATTGTGTCTCTGTCAATAGAGCAGTACTGGGTCAATGAAAAGTCAAAGGAATATGGAAAATGTCTGCAGAGAATATCTGTCAGTCAGCATAAACAGCAGGAAGGGAAACCAGAAATAGTCATGCTAGCGTTATGAGGGAAATATTCTGTCTGTACATGGGTTAGGGTTCTGGTTAGTGTTGAAAAACATCCCCTGCACTGCACCACAGCAACCATGTCTTCGTTGACAGACTCTAAATGCCCATGGTACTCTCTGATTTTTGAACATTTGCCTAAGGCCCTGTTTAGACTTCTTCGGGCCACAGTTTGAGGCCCAGCCACCCACAGAGTGGACAGTGTTTAACCCAGTCTGCACAACCCTAAGCCCTTAGTGAAAAGTGGTATTGTGTTTTTGAAGAATGAGTTCAGGTGGCAGCTGGAACATCAAAGGGTTGAAGAAGCAAAGTCAGAAGTCAGTCATTTCTCTGGAACGTCTGCAAGTACGAACGAGTACGAACTGAATGTGAAGACGGGGTCAGAGAAATTACCCCGAAGGGAGAAGAAGGGAGCTGAGATTGGTCCAAAAGAGGGAAAGATGGCATGTTTTCATAAATTGTCAGAGCAGCCACGATGGCGCCATGTGTGAACAACAACATGCACATTTATCATACAAATTAAGAAAGAAATGGCTACAACATCAGTAACTTTTGCGCACCACAAGTTACAGTTAGAGAAAGTGCCTTTTTGACAGGATTATTAAAGTCAAAATTTGTCTTTGACTAAAAGAAATGCAGAGTGTTTTAGTTGTTTACAAGCATTCATCAATAGGATGCCTTTGCTGTAAGATCTGTTTTTTAGAACTTGTTGAACTATATGCTGTAATGATTCATTCCCGAAGCTACGCTGCCCTGATCTTGCTCTGCGAAAGTGATTCAGGGAAGGGAATACACTCATGCTCCTCTTTAGTGTGGGCGGCTCCATGACAAGCCCACAGCTTTGAAGTTTTGCTGTTTATTAATTAGAGAAGCAGAAACTCCTACGTTTGTGTGTGTGTGTGTGTATGTGTGTGCCCCTGTGGCTCGCCTGCACTGCTGATCTGAGGGCTGCGTGCATGACGAGGGTGGCGCTGAGGAGGGGTTCACAAGTCAGAGTCCAAGTGATGGACCCACAAGTTAATTAGCCGTAGCCGTTACCACATGGGATTGGCCTGTGTCAGCTCAACTAATGTGGGCCAATAAGTACAGATTCACATGTCACCAGGAAGGAACATCTTGAATGCAAATGTTTTCAAGCTTACTTTGAAAAATTGCTTTGGTTTGTCTGGCTGAGTGTAAATGGGGAACAGCTTCTTGGTTGTACAAATAAGTACATTACCATGAAAGAATTGGGAGATTTACTGGTATCCTGAGGATGTAGGTAAAAGCCAAGAAGAGACGAACACTGTCAATATGATTTAATTGAGCTATTTGAGGTGAACTCATTAGCAAAGGAGATCTTATTCCTCAAGACTCAACTTTAATTAGTCTATTCAATTAAAAGCACTCATCATACACTTTCAGCAGATGCAAATGGATCTCCTCCTAATGACGGTTAATAAAACTAGATCAGATTAATTGACTTTATTCATGTATCAATTAGAATAAATAAGATTCTGCTCTTCATTAGAGGCAAATATGTCTGAATACAAATTAATTCCAATGACTTATCCCAATTTCTTGGTATTAATTGTATCAGTAAATATTTTGTATTTTAAATACTTTTACACATTTCCTGTGCACATACCTGAGCTGGACAACAAATATTATTTGAACTGGGTGGGACTGAATAGATTTCCCGTATTACCCGTTTGTGCTGAGGGGCAAAGTCACATGGCAGCGGAATGTGCTTGAGATGTTACAAAGTGCATATCAGGGAATAAAGAAACATTAGTTTCTAGCAGGGGCCTTTACTTGCCATCAGTATCCCTGAATACTAATGTGGCGAGAGCCAGATTCTAAGAAGAGAACGACTGTCAAATAAATTCTGGATGAGCAACCAGGAGACATTTCTAACTTCTGCGGCTGGAATGAAGAAAAAGAGCAGAAGAGAAAGGGAAATTGTTATTGACCTGACACAACGAGAGCAAAGGGAAAATGACGGTTCCTCCCTAATTCAGAAAGAATTTTCTGTGATTAAATTACTGCTCATGCTGCGATTCCCAATGATTTGTATTAAAAGCTTGGAGTGCTCAGAAAGTGCATGACTCTGCCAAGGCTAATGTCCTATCTTACTTTGTTAGGGGAAAGTGAAAATACATTTTTGGATCTACCTGTTTATCTGGTTCCACTAGAGAATTAAATGGATTATTCCTTTGCCATTGTTATAAGAAAACTAGGTGAGTAGTTTTTGAATTATTAACTTTGCTAACTAAGAAACAGTGAAAACCTAACCTCAGCAGACAAAAGATGAATTCCATCCATTTATATTTCAATTTTTTTTAAGTGTCTCTTTTAAATACAAACTTAACAACTGCGGTGTGAAATCTGTGGCATGTCCTGTTTTCATGGCTTTTGCCGTGACCATGTTGTGTCAAGACCTTTCTCGTTCAAAAACACATCCAAGCTCAGGATCTATGCAGTAAAATGATCCCATCAACAACAGAGGTAATTAACCATGTAAGGATCCGGGCATAACGAGAACCAGACGCCTTTATGACCCCACTGCGAACTCCAAACCTCAACAGGGCATCATACTTCTTTCACCCCAGAGGCAAGTCAGATAAACTCGCCTTCCACTCCACAGGATGAGAGGCGCGATAGGCACTCGATAGGCATTCGTAGCAGAGCGGTCCGAGACAAGGTTGTTTGACATAATGGAGGAAACATGGAGGAAGGGGAGCTGGATTAGTGGGGAGGAGGTAATGGACGGCTAAAACACCTTGCCCACCCACTGTTGACTTGAGTATCGAGTGCTCTGTATACAGTGGATCTCCAGTGGGAGAGTTATTGCTCTTACTAGCTGCAGGTATGTGATTTGATGGTTGAGGTGTGTGTGTGTGTGTGTAGGGGTTTTATGTGTGTGTTTGAGTGCAGTGAGACAGGATCGTTGTTGGTAGTAAATTTTCCAGCGAAACTAGACCGAAGCAATTGGAGAGTTGATTTTGGTAGGGGGGGGGGGGGGGGGGGTGTTGGAGCTTAGACACACTGTCTCTCAGTGAGATGAATCCAGGGTGAAGAGTTTTAATGACAGAGAGGAGCTGAGGCTTGTGTATATCAGTGTGAGTACTGTAATACTACTGAAACAGTTTGAGATTAATTTATAATTAATAGTTTTCCCTTATTGCTAAAGAAATGTTACATTTCAACTATTTAATCCAGTTAAACTAGCAACCAAACTTCAATTTAGCCACACACCATGTTTTTTTAGTTTTCATTGTTAAGGAAATGAAGAATGGAGGTTGGATTGTGACAATTACACAGTAGTTACCTCCACAAACAAATTTCCACAAAAGCTGGAGGAGGGACCGGAAGTGGGTCAGTAGAGAACTGATTACATTATGGCATGGGTCCAGTTAAAAGGACGGCTCAAGGAATCTTTTTTCACTTTCTTTAAAATTCAAGAAAATGGTGGGCTTTTGTTTTCTTTTTACATTTTCACAGATTTCCCAGAGAATATTATTATTAATGGTATTATTTTTGAGTGGTGTGTATAAGTGTGTGTGATTTGGTGCAGCATGATTGAATTCAATTTTGGGACCATCAAATTGCAGTCATGATTCTATTGTTCTATTTCATTAATTTTGTGATTTCTTCTCTTTCTCAAAAGTGTCTTGGCCAGGACACAGACCACTTCCCTTCAAGTTGTACATCGCCCGGGTCTTGACAATCAGAGTCTTTTCAAAGGCAAGAAAACTGAAGACGTGAGGGAAAAATAAAAACACATTTACAGAAAACAGATGAGTTTTCCAGCCAAACCTGACAACCAATCCAAAAATTGATGCTGCATTGTGCATTTTTGAGATGAGCAATTTTATCCGGAAACATGAATGGGAGTGTGACATCAGGAGGCCATTATGCTGCTGATATTACAAGTCTTACTACAGTTACAGTTAAGAACGTCTTCATTGATTTCACAGCACAGATGGCTGCTCCTGTCCCCCCAAACACACAGGCCGGCTGTTTTCATGGCAAATCGAATTATATTGTCTCTCTCAGGACAAAAGCCACCCCAGCCACTTCAGAAAACCCAACCCTGATGTCTCAATTTCCACAATTTCCCCTAAAAGTACAGCTCTGTGTTTTGCAAGAGGCGGCCTCAGTTACTGCTGATTGTCACAGAACTCTTTTCCTAGCTCAAGTTAGCTGTGGACAACGCTCCCTCCTAGTTTTGTCCTATGAACAGAAATGTGGCTTTTTCGAAAAACAGTCACAAGGTCGTATCATATGGTGTCATGTCTGTGTTTGTTTATGGTTGCCATACAGAGTTCTTGTCAATGTCCTTGGGGTCGGCCTGTGAGTTGTTAGAGTGTATTCAAGTTCAGAATTTGGGGCTGGA
Source organism: Platichthys flesus (assembly GCF_949316205.1). Taxonomy (NCBI): domain Eukaryota; kingdom Metazoa; phylum Chordata; class Actinopteri; order Pleuronectiformes; family Pleuronectidae; genus Platichthys; species Platichthys flesus. The sequence goes on along the minus strand of NC_084953.1, from coordinate 10,164,224 downwards.
GGCCCTAGCTATTTTAATAGGTGTTACCACAGGGTAGACAGACCATTGGCTTTGGGATTAGGTTTCCCTTGTGCCAACAGAAGTGGTTTAATTGTGTATACCTGAGCTTTAATCAATGCCAAAATATGTTGAAAGTAACATCAGGAATGTTGGCCATTCGCCAAAGGACCTTGATGAAATTTCTGGAAATATCCAAGAAAAGAATCCTTGCAGCCTGCCTGTCTGTCAGCAGGGTTAGGTTTCACCTCAAAAGAAAGCTGGGAGATGTGAATGTGTCCATTTAGCAAAGGTGAAGGATTTTTGCAGAGTTTGAAGTGTAATATGGTGCCACGACTATTGGTTTCCCAGCCCACCAATTTGGTCCAGCATGAAATACCTTCAATACTAATAAATAGATGGATTCCCTTGGAAAATCGTATATAACTTTCGTCTACACTTATTATTCTATCATCTTAGTCAGGAGAGGCCATCTTGTGGTAAAAATTTGGCTATGTTTCATGAACAAAGAAACTAAAACTACATTTGTATTAGCCACTGCTGCACTTTGTTTTTATTGCCAATTTAGCAGGGGTGGCATGGTGCTGCTTCAAAGCAAGAATGTTCCGGGTTCAAACCTGCCGACCCCGTCTTTCTGTAAGGTCTTTGCATGTTCTCCCCACTGGCTACCTCCCACAGGCTAAAGACATGCAGCTTAGGTTAATGGGATAAGCTAAATTGCCTGAAGGTGTGAATGTGGGTGTGAATGGTTGTTTGTTACTATATGTCCAACCAACTATAAACTGGTGGACTGTCCAGGCAGCACCCTGCCAGCTGGGATCGTCTCCAGCTGACAATAAACTGATAGTGCTATAGATAATGGATAGATGGATGCAGATCTGCAAAAAACATTAAACCTAGATGGAGATCAGGGTTAGCGTGTTGGCATGCTGACAGTAGCATTTAGTGTCAAAACACTTCCAACATGAATGTGCAGCTCCTCAGTTTTGCTTTTGGGTCAATATCACTGTTACAAACAAATAAACAGACTAAAGAAACAACTGGATATCCCTCCTGCCCATTTTTTCCTCAAAGCACGGAGGCCTGTATCAATACACGACTATTACATAAAAGATCACATTGTTTATTGTATGGGAGCATAATAAATCAAATCATCATCATTCATCCTGTGGTTTTACAGTACACTGCTGATTGAGAGACGGCTCCTTTAGGCTGTACGGATAGATATCACTTGTTCCTATGAGCTTTGCCAGTCTGCTGTCCTCTTAATTGTATTTTCATTGAATAATATTGATGTAAACATACTGTTTGTATAAGCCAAAGCTCCTTTAAAAGGTCCAGTCTCCAGATTTTGTTGATAGGAATCGGCCAAATTGAATATAAAATAATCAAATATGTTTTCACCGGTTTGTTTCATCTAAACTGGACAAATTGTTGTTTTATTTACCCTACAATTTACCCTTTGTATCTGAATACTTTATATATACATCGGGAGCGCGTCCTTTCAACAGAGGCCGCCATGTTTTTTTACAGTAGCCAAAACTCAAGAAATTAAACATCTTTTTAGTTTTTATAACAGAATGCTAGGGGATTGGAAGGGGAGCGTGAGGTAAGGGATATTCAGCTGCAACTTGCAACTTCACCACTAGATGTCACTCAATTTGACACACTGAACCTTTAAGTCATTCAGCAAGAGAAACACGTCTATTAACTTTTACTCAAGCAACAACAGCTTTGGGATTACACTTAACACAAGGACAAGCAGCAGCCCAAGGGGGGCAACTTGGGGACGCATGCCACATCTATATTTCATAATGAATACGTATGAATGAAGATCTGCAGGGTGCTCAATGCAAACACACATATTCATCCACATCAGGCTGACCGAGGTAAGATGGTTAAAAAACATTGTGTCCTGAGAGTTTATTATTCAGGATCACAGACATGTGGTGGATGAGACTATACAGAAGGAATGAGTGTGTGTTATATAGTGAAGCTGGAGGTGGATACACTATTTATAAGCGTAAGAACTCCACTTGCCAAGAAAGATTTAACTTCCTTTGCTCCTGCAAATCCCATTTCTTTCATTCAGCAGACTCGGTGCATATCTCATCCTTCTTTCTTTTCAAAAAAGGGAGTGGGAGGTAAACAGAAAAAATAAATGTTTGAGTGTGTGTAAGAAGTTGTGTTTGTGAGCACGACGGTGGGCGTGAGAAGTAAAACAGCCGCCGTAGACAAAGCTAATTGTGCAAATGAAGCTAAGCATACCGTACCCCGCCCCTGTCAGATGGATACCACATCATAGTAATCCATCTTCCCCCTGTGCCAGCCTGCAAAGATGGATGAAGCTCGAAATGTACCAGTTCACTTATTTTTTGAAGTTTATTTCAGGGCAACTTTCCATGTTAAAATGAAAAGCCCAAACAACATCAAAGCCCAAAAATTTGAATTAAAAACACATCATATATAAACTTTTATAAAGTACGTCACTTGTAGCACGCTGATGTTAGATGAATCTTTCATGTTTCCTAATAAAGGTCAAGATGGCAGAGGCTTGTTTGCTGCATGTCAGGAGTCGGTTAATGTGGCTGTTGTCAGAGATGAAATCTGGAGAATTACAGGAAATCGGGTGGAGACATTCGAACAGCAACATGAAAATATCCAGAAAATATATCCAGGGGTTATGCCTGGACTATAAAATGCTGCAGGACATGATGTAGTCCACAGTGGAAATCAGGTGTTTTTGTTTACAGCACATCTAAACCGGTGTCTGCCCTTATTGATTCTCACGATGGACATCTTCTTTGGTGTCTCACTCGTCATGAACCAGCTCAGAATGTGACTTTTGTTTTTGTTCCGTCTGCAGTCCAAAACCCTTCTCAAAGGAAATTTGAGCTCGGACCAAGATGATGATTAACTTAACCTCGTTGACTAACCCTCCCCGGTGGTGACGTTGCCTCGCTGAATGTCTGCGAGCTGTGAGGGTTCCCGTCACTGAGCTCTGCTTGAATTACAGTGTGAACTGAAGAAAAAAAAACTCCTCGAGAGCTTTTTCCATGATACAAATAAGATGAGCTGGCAAAGATCATAGACGCCTGAGATGTTTGCACTGCGTTTCTCTGAGTGTGGAAGAGAGGAATGGGGATGGAAATAGCGGGGAAGGTTTTTTTTTCATTTTCTGTGGTGTGTCCCCCAAACTGTTGGAATACCCCCCCCCCCCCCCCCCGCATCACCTTCATCCCCACCAGTGTCAGTGTGTTATGATAAAACACTGTCTCTGGAAAGTGTCACATCTGCATGGAGACAGGAGTGAAGGGGAACATTGGGGGGGGGGGGGGGGGGATTCTTGGGAGTGTGAAGATCAGTAAGTTATTGTGAAGCTCTGGAGAAGACTGTTCACTTTAGTGCGCCGGGACAAAGCTGACTATGAATTCTGATCTAATTTAAGTCGAGGAGAAAAGAAGCACATGATAGTGCTGTATCCCCTCATCTGATGTTAGGCGATTAGAGGGTCTCAGGCTTTTAGAAAGAAGGACAAGGTTCTTACTTTTAGGTTTCCTGAACTTTGTAGGTGATGACGACAACTAGGTCTTACTGCAGACTCACACGAACCACAAATACCATAGGTGGTCCTTCTCTATAAATTCTAAACTTTTGCATCAACAGAGGAACTTTTATTTTGAGTTGTATCACTTGTATCCAAGGATTCAGGAGGGAATGGATATCCCACAATGTTATACTCGTTGTGTTGTCAGAGAGCAGACAGTGAAAAACATGCAAATGAGAACAGCTCTCGCACAGAGAGGAGAGAGGCAAACAGATAAAGGGCTGAAACCAGCCGACTCAGGGGAAGAATACAAATAAGATGCAATGACATCATGAACATGTTAGGTACTGTATTTTGTCATCCAGGAACATTTATTTACTTTCCAAGTGAAGACGCTGAGTTTCCACAAAAAGTTTTCAACTTGGGCCTCAACTTTGCTCGTTGACCATAAACCACTTTTAACCTAGTCTAGTTGTAAAGAAGAGCTGCTTGCATGACATTCTGATGTCTCCTGGCTGTAAACACAGCCTCAACAGCAAAACCAGGATATGAACAGCAAAGTGGGAAAAATGCAATCATTTCAGTGAGGATTCAGAGCCAGGCTGAGGAAATGAAAGGAAGGGATTGCATACGTTTGTTGTCTTTCATTCCTCCCCCTCTTTGTCTAAAATGTAAAAAGTGTTATCCATCATTGGACAAAAAGCAAGATAACATGTATACAACATGATATTAAATCAATTTGACAAAAAAAAAGAACATGCATTGACTAAACTCTGGATAACCAAATGATAAGTTCAGTTCCACTAAAGATTGTGTTGAATGCATGTTTCTGTGTGTGTGTGTGTGTGTGTGTTTGTGTGTCTGTATTTCTCTTCGGGGTAAATGTGATGGTGTAATCAGCAAGAAATACATCAAAATTGATCCATTTGAAGAAGAATTATTTTATTATTGCCAAAGTTATTTTGAGTTATTCTGCAACAATGGATAAAATGATTTATGAACTTATCGATGTGTCCAAGTTAAAGTTTGGTTCAAATTCATTGAATATTTTATAGACTTTCAGGATCTGCTAAATAATCTATAGATAAAATCCAAAGCTGAGCAGCACAAGTTGAAACTAGGACAAAAAGTCTCCCGCTCTCTGGAAACCTCTCTGGCCGCCTATTGTTTTCAGGATAAAGTTTAAATTTATTCTATTTTGCACCAAAACATTTCACTGCCTCTCTCCACAGTTCATATCAGACATGTCATATCAGTAACCATTCCAGCAGAGCTCTCAGGTCATGAGGTGGAAATCTCTTCCATGCGCCTAGAGCACTTTTTCAGACTGGTGAGTTGTCTCATAGTATAGTTGAACTGAGAAAAACAGAACAGTACTTTCTATGGACACTGTTTCCTGTTTAGTTTGTTTAATGAACACAAATAAATGAGTGCATTCACGTATTTATGACTTATATGTGTGCATGGATGTGTCATTCAGGACATTTCTATAGGGGTATTTTATTCTGCTTTCATGTAAAGTACTATGAGATGGTGCTATCCAATTAAATTGAAAATAGTTTGTAAGTTTTGTTTAATTTTTTAATGTGTTAGTTTCAGGATACTTTGAAAATGGATTAGGGAGGTAAACATAAAAACGGAAAGAGGAGTTTTTGTGTTTTACCTCAAAGTGCAGCTTCTTAAAAGCAGAAAACTGTAAAGAATGTGATTGAAAAAACTTAAGCCTCCAAAAAAAACAAAAAAAAAACAGAATCACTACAGCAACTCAATGGCCTGAAGACACAGGTGAAGGACAGAGGAAGTTTGTAAAATCTTCACCGGCACAGCAGATCAGTTCTCTCCCTTCACAGACGCCCAACTAGAGCAGATATATGCTGCTTAGACGTTCACTGAAGTCAGGAGAGTTCACTGAAATGTTTTCTTATGGCTGCTGTCTTAAGAAAACCATAAAATTCCAGGTGGAGCCACAGAACCTCTGAGAAGAAGCGAAGCCGAAGCACATCCGGCACCGGCACCTACACTGACACACACATGTCCATTACCTTAACATGACTGACCCATGGTCCAGCTACCAAAAAGAACTGCAGATTTAAATGTGTATCTGTTGTAAAACTAAACATTTTCAAAGTACACAGGCAATTTGTAATTATATGGTCTTAAAAAACTTTTATATTTTATGTACGCTTTTACACCAATGATGATTTTTCCCTTTTTACTGGAGCCTTTTGTAACTCTTGAAACGCTGCTCCTTCACTTTAAATGTGTTGACGTGAGGTCAAGGCTTTTTTTATAATTTTTTATCATCACCTGGCGAAGTTATAATTTATCTAACTATAATCAGTTATGTACAGACAGCAGTGACACTGTGTTGGAAACCCCCTAACAAGGCCCCATGCCACGAACTCTCTGCCGCAACCTTCACAATTTTAGAGGTTTGGTTGAAAACTCTAATATTAAAAAAAAATGTGTGTGTATGATGTGCCTGGGATGGTGGTGGTGGGAGTTTGTGCTTACACTTAACTACTCGACTATTAATATTGGCAGTTAATGTTAATGTCGGGCACCCCGGGTCCCTTTTGCCTGGGGCCCCCGAAACCTCTTGAAAGGCTCCTGCTGACATTAACAATCATAAATGTGCTGATAAGTGATAATTCAGAGGGCGGTGAATTTCAAAAAGCTCGATATTTTGTGTTGAAATGAATCTGTATTTTATAGCCCTTCATAAATGAAGTGTGCCTATATTGAGGCAGCACACGAAACGTGCAGGAAACATCTGTTTGATGACTGCCTTGCTACCGTCGTGTTTGAAACCCTACAGGCGGTGACTGTAGATTTACACGGATGAGCTTTTTTGCAGACTCTCTTCTCTTGTACATTTCCTTCAGATTTGTTCAGAATCCAAAATCTGTCAATTAGCATCACTCACAGCACATGTAACAGCCTCTGAAATTTCCAAGCACTGGAAAAATCCTCCTCGACAGTCTGGAGAGTACTCACCTTTTGATTTTTGATTTCTTTTTTTAACGAGGAAATTCATTTGATTGAAAATCTTCGCAGGAAACCATAGCTGCTGCAATCAAAGACACATCATCATAAAAAAAAGCCTTTCTGGAGAATCCTTGTCTTGCTCATCTGTGGCTGATGGCTCCGAGTAACTGAGGGCCATCTCCTGAGAGAGAGAGAGAGAGAGAGAGAGAGAGAGAGAGAGGTGATATATCATGTTTTCTCCCCCTACACAAGCTTCTTTTGATTTGGGTCCAACTATAACACAGCTTGGGGATGACACCGACTTCACACACAGGAGCTCGGGTTGAGTAATGGCTCAATTAATGGATTTTTGGTGTCTGATGATACTACCAGACGAGTATGGGGGGGGGGGGGGGGGATTCGTGGTCAGGGAGGTGAAGGCCGGACCAAGAACAACAACTTGGTCCTTGTTAAGGCCAAAATGTCTTGATGAACCTCGAGAATCCGGTGCAGAAGGGAAGTTCTGACCCGTGACGACAATGAATAATGCAGAGGATGATGTTACAAATACATGCATGTTTTTACAAGCGCCTCACTTGAGGTTCAGTGCTGCCTGTTTCTTTTACTTGAGACTGAGATTCAATGAAATATGATAAGATAAGATAAATATGCAGGTTTTTTCTCTCCAGGATGTTTTAGTTGTGGCCTTTATGATGCATCGTGTTGTGGAACTGGGAGAAGGCTTTCTCTGAATTTTCTTCAACCATCAAATGGGAGCAGCAGACTCATACCTCTGACTACTAAATGGTCTGGTTTCATCTGTTTTCGAAGTTAAAAGAAAAAGGAAAAAAAGAAGAGGTGGGAGTGTGGGAAAGGAGAGGTTTTGAACCTCCATTAGAAAGAACAGGGCCAACCTTATGGAGGGAGACAGGGTCAACCGGGGGGGTTTGGTTACATTAGCGAGGAGCGTGCTCCCAGAGTGGTGCAGGTGTGGGTCAGCCCGGAATATTAACGCACATTAGTCAGAACAAAGGGACATACCAACAGTGGCAGCGAGACGGGGGGGTGGGTGGTTGGAGAAGGTCAAATGCTCCTCGGGGCCAGCTGGAAACCGCAACAGCCGGTATGTGAGATAAAATAAGAGGGATAATATCTCGACGCCTTAGATCAGGGAGGTTGAAGCAAATGAGGATGAATAGGTGTTCTGTGTAAAATAACATTTGTCCTTGAGGACGGACCTTTTTATTTTGCATCCCGTGTGTAGTCACCTTGAATCACTTTAGTCGGGCGTCTCTCTCTGTGATCAGATATTGGGACCAAGCTAATAACTTTGTGAATATGACAAGTACCATGACAAGAAAACACAGATGACTTTGCGCCCACAGCTGTTTAATGGGGTACACTCGATAATTAAAATTGATTTGGCCGTAAATGCAGCGGCGATGATGGTAGCGTGATTCATTGAGGAGTTTCGGGTCATTTACAGGCGTCTCTCTGCTATGAAGGAGAGGCTGTGCGCATATGGTTTGTTTAATTCCACGCACGGAGCCATTACATGTTCAGGAAATTAAAACAAAGCTTCTGGAGCCAAAGGCCGTCAGCTAATTTTTTCTCGGGGAAACAGCTCATTTTTCATGTCTGCCTCTTTTCATGTCGGGACCTTCGGTGAGTGTAGCGATCTGGAGCGCGGTGTTTTTTTGCATCTCTGTGCGTGCATGTGTTAAGCGTTTGTAGACAAGCGTCTGGGCCAGGCTGCATCGTGCAACCACATGATGACAGCGCCTGATGAAGTCACAGTAAACAGTGAGCGAGGCCTCATTATCGCTTGTGTGCCTCTGGATTAACTTCACTCGCGATCCCAACCCTCCCCCCCCCCCCCCCCCCCGCGCTTCAGTCAATAATCTACTGACATGTCTTAGTTTGGACTTTCAGTTTCACCCCACCAGCATGGCCTCAAGTCCAGGGTCTGTGAACAGCCTCTGAGAGCTAACATTCCTGAAAGATCTACATCCTGCAAGTTCTTCACTGTTGTAATCAAACATGCCTCCGCCAAGGCCGAACAGTAACCTTAGGAAAATTCGTCTTTTTTGATTCTGCACCAAATTGCACACTTGTTTGGGAGTTGTCGGGGGAGCGGCAGCCAGCTGACATTGGGTGAAAGGCCAGGTTCACCATCGTCGGGCTGCCAGGGGTCACCGGAGGACCCGTAGGAGAAACCCCCACAGATCAGGTGACAGTGCCGGCCTCCGTGCCTCCATGAATTACTGTCATCAAAAATGTTGAAAAATGCCCAATATTGCAGTTTGAAGAAAGTGAAAATAAACAATTCCTGGATCCGCCCTCTGACCTGCAGCTACATACAAATTTGAGGTGCTCTTTCTTTATCTTCATGTCCCACCCCTCCACAATATTTCATGGAAGTCAGTTGTTTTTTGCATAATCCTGCAAGACAAAAACACGATCTCCTTGGTGGAGGTTACAAATGCAACTGGTTAAAAGCCCCTGAGATCTCATATAACAACAACTGAAGCTAAAGGTTGGACAATAATATTCAGAGGCATGAACACTCAGAAACTGAGTTAATCGGCTTCGCATGAGGCTGCAGTGGTTTGATCAGATTTGATTGACAGTGGCCTTAAGACGTAAGCAAACAACTCACCCACTGTCATCTCGTTTAAGCCACTTGTAAACAGAGATCAAGCTACATTTGCTGCTAAGAAGTTTCAACGGCTCTGCTTGTTGACATTGAACCAAACAAAGTCAGCATAAGGCAGACCCATTTCACGCCAGAGTTCAGGAATCAGGGGTGTGACAGGAAACCCAACAGCTCGGGTTTCTGTCCTTAATTTTGGTTCTTCCACTACTGGTGTAAAGGCAACGATGGTTTCTGACTCTGACTCGTCCGTTTATACAGAACGGCCGAAACAGGGAAAGAGGTGCGCCTCGAAATGGCTGTTAAAAGGGGGCAGCAGATTCAATGGCTGCTAAATCCTGATTGAAGCGTGGAATGTCCCAACAGAGCTCCGCCCCCTACAAACCAGCGGAAAGTGCACAGAGAAAAGAGAGAATCTCCGAAGTAAGAAAATTATAGTCTTACTTTGGCATAAAATAATGTATCACTCATGGTTAGAAGTTGATTCAGATAATTTTCAGGGATTTTAAATAATTCATTGTTGTCTCCAAGGTGCCTCTGAACAGCAACGCATCCATCATGGCTTAAAAAATATCCCTTCCATTGGTGCAGAACTTTTTTTTTCAGGTATGATAATGTGACTGGACGAGGAAGTTCATTTTTGCAGTTTCTTTGTCAGACTTTGACCCTTGGAGCTGCTGGTTAAACTCATTTTCTTATCAGGGGTAGTCAATACTGACTGGCCACTCTCCAATTTTTACAGGCCAATGTCAGCCGGATATTGTATATTAGATATATTGGTCTCATACTAGCGCGCGCACAAACACACACACACACACGTGCGGCTGCTCTTTTCTTCTTTTACAGCATGTGCTACACCGCCACAAACCCTCTTTTTATCACCACCTCCACTGCCTGTAGCTTTCGTCTCCATCCTTCTCATTAGCCGACACGGGGAAATGAGGATTCAGTAAAAATACAGAGCATCATTAAACACTGTAAACTGTACACGCGGAACGGCGAAAGAGCCCAGTAAAAAAAAGGGGCTGGACGGGAGCCAGGGAACCTATTTAATTCCTCCAGCTGCTGCAGCGAGCTCCTGCAACAAATCACCCGTGCTACAGGTCTAATTTGTAAAAGACAACAACGTAAAACATATACAGGGCGTAAAATGTCCGCTGAACAAAGGTACTTGGTCCGAGCTGAGATATATGAGACTTGGTGGAAATAATGCCTGCCAGATTAGTAACTCTACACCCTTTCATGTGATCAACGCAGGACACAGTGAGGATGTTTAATGCAGATAAAAACTCGGGCGCTCAAATAAATGAACAGTTCATTGAGATGCTGATTAAATTGGAAACCAAAGTATAAAAGGCAACAAACAAGCAGAGATGAGTTACAAAACACTGTACAGCTGATTAAAGTGAAAAAATAGTTGGCGAGTGAGTTGAAGTTTGTCCTTTCTAGCGCGAGGCCATGAATGTTGAGCAGATTTCACACAAAAAACATGAATAAAAGAAGAGACTCAGCTTGTGACTGCAGGGTTTTAAGGCTTCTCCTCTTTTCTTTACTTCCCCGAAAAAAATGGAAATCAGCGCAAACTGTTCAAATATGTGGTTGTTTCTGTGAAAATAACCTGCATCCAAACCTAAGAAAGAATCTCCACAAACTGACATTTTAATAAACCCATCGGTCTGAGGGGGGGGGGGGGGGGAATGGATGCAGACAGCGTGGAGAACACGCTACTCTAAGTGGATATAAATACTTTCTTTGTGTGCACTTTTCAGCTGACGTGATTGGACCACAGGCAGATCTGAGCGCTCAGGAAACTTGACCAGAGTATTTAGCTTGGAAGGTTGCAAGGCTGCGAGACGGCCAGGCTGCTCCGACAACCAGCTCGCCTCACCCAGCCTCCCGTAAACTCTCAGCCTCCTCACCCCCTCATTCGCAGCGACGCCTTATCCGTTTTCCACGATTCAGTGGAGATGAGATTCTCGGAAACCAAATGGTGGCGTAATCGGGCAGCTATGCAAGTGCCAAGTCAAAGTGCAGCAGGGGACGCCGTAAAAAAACGTTCACCGGGGGGGACCCCAAAAAAAAGGAGGCGTGTTTGGCGGCCCCCCCCTAAAGCGTCTCTCGATCGGATCGGCTCCCGGCGGCACAGTCTCACGTCTGCCATTCGTCTATTTCATGTTATTTTTTATTCTCATTTAAGTGAGGGCACAGTAAAACCTGAGTTGCCTCTTACCCTTCAGAACTCTTTATTTCAGGCATATTACCTAAATCACTGGAGGTATGTTGGAAAAACAGGACACCCCATAAAACCCTGAAAGGGGCCTCCTGTTTTAACATACTCGTGTGTTGGGGGGGGGGGGGGGGACTGAATCAAACTCTGTGTAAAAAGACCACTTGTGTCCGACTGAAGGACAATGAAATGGGACGGGCCAAGTTCAGGATCATTTTTATAGCCCCTTTCGAGTTGATTCACCCTACTGTGACTTGGGTGTGGCGGGGGGGGGGGGGGGGGGTATACAGTCAACAAACAAGCGAGCTGCAGTTATTTCAGAACATGACACAATACTGCTGCACTTCTGAGGGGAAGGATAGAAACAGGGGCGAGGGGTCACTGAAGCTTAGAAGAGCTCGAAAGCAGATTTCAATTTTGTTGATCGACAGACGGGCCAACCCGTGGCCTCTTCATCTTGTTGTCGGTGATCGCAGGGAGCAACAGGGAGGAGTGGGGGGGGGGAGAGAAAGAGACAAAGAAAGATAAAAGTACATTAGGGTGGACAATATGACATCATGCAGGTCGGAGGGCACTAAATTGGCAACACAATCTGGTGAAGTGCTTTAGAGATTTACCAGATTACTTTATCATTGCATATTTATGGGATTTGATGCACATACTCGTGGCCCTGGGGTCGTGTGGTGTGTGGGTTTAGGGATCACATTGGTTGGAAATGCTCAAAAAACTCCATTTTAAAAATATGTATACTGGACTGTGACTGATATTAGCTGTAGCTCAGGAGATAGAGCGGGTTGACCACTGATCAGAAATCGGGGGTTTAATCCGCGTGTCCTCCGGTCTGCATGCAGAGTGTCCTTGGGTAAGATAATGAAACCTCCAACAACGAAAGTTCGTTGTTGGAGTGGTGTGTGCTTGAGTCAAACACTGTGTATAGATGTGCTGTAAGAATGTGTGTGTGACGTTGTGTGACTTGATGACTGTAAAGTGCTCTGAGTGATCAATAAGACTAAATCTACTGGACACCTCAAACCAATCTGTCCTGTAAACACATTACTAACTTATTTACTTACTTTTCATATGAATATTATTATCTGATAAATTCAAAGTTTTATTAGATTGTACTTTGTTCCTGTCACTGGCTTCTGTGTATTAATTTTGCGGGTGTGTTACGACCATGTTCTTATGGCTCACACCATGCACCTCTTAAATATCGGAGATTCGAACAGATGTGAAGCTTCTCAGCAGCATCATTGATACAGTGATCCAGACGGTAAGGCTATTATAATATTCATGGATGTAGTTGATGCATATTTAAGACAAAACAAGTATAAATCTCCAGCGACTGAATAAATTCCCTCCCACCTTTTATGTCAAATCCCATGCACGCATTTCTCATGCATTTGTGTTTCAATTGACTTCCCAGACCGAACCATTCCCTCTGGTCGCGTCAGGGCCTTTGTCTGCATCAGATCCACCCCGAGAGTCCCAGTGAACCAGGCGAAGCGGGGACTCTCTTGTTTCATGCGGTGACTATAAAACATGTCTAAGCACTTGCAACGATCCTGCTGGAAGCCGCAGCCGCAGTATTCCCCCAGCGACACTTAACGAGCGACAATTACAAACTTGCTGCAAATTATGGCCGTGTGCATTCGGGGAGTTCAGCGAAGACTCGGGTGGTTTTAAACACTTTCAAAGCAGAAGGGATTGGTGAAATATTGCTGTTTGTCTAGGCGGGCAGCGGTGAGGAATGCTCAGATCACTGCTGGGGTGTCAGCGTGATTTAACAATAGAGAAGCTTCTCGGAGGCCTGAGTGTTCGTGGAATAACTTCTCCGTACTGTCTCGAATCTGTAAGCCCGAGCTTTGATGTCAATCACCGAGGTCGCGGGGGTCACAGTAAATAATCGCATCAGCCCACCTTTCGCTCACTTACCACATTTCTTTTGGCCGCCACCTCAGCCGTTGATAATGGATTCCAGCGTGAAAAGCACCAGATCGATATTGTTTTATTGCCTGTTGAGATGTTTCTAACCACATTAAAGAAACCCTCCGGTGTCACAACTTAACCCCCTCGCAGGGATGATGTGATTTGTTCTCCCCCTGCATGCATCCACCGCCTGGCGGAGATCATGTTTGCTCATCTGCTTAGTGCACGCCGGCGAAGGAATGCAACGTTGATATATTGTTATTGGATGAAGATGGATTTAATTTTATTCATCTGACTGCTTCACCTAAATCATCCCTAAATAAGCATGAGAAATGAACCGGTATGCATCTTGTCCCGTCGTGCTGACACATTCATATGTTGACACACACGCACGCGCACACACCTTTACAGGGACTTTTCTTTCAGTCCACACACACACACACACACATACACACAGAGTCATCCATCACATGCACACTCATATCAGTGAGACTTTTAGCTAACGTGAAGCAGATGCCCGGGCTGTGGGAGAGTGCAGAGCCAGCGAGCTGCAGAGGGAGGAAGTCAAGTGGGTTTTACTCTCCTGCCATGCCACTTTTCTTTATTTTTTTTTCCAGCTTGGCCAGTCCTGTTGTGGCCCGTGATGCGGGGTCCCAGGGGCCCGGCGGTGAAATAGTAATATGGACCATCTGACACCTGTCAAAACAGCCCTGTTAGCTGAGCGTCAAGCCCTGTCAGCTCGCAGAGGAAAGTGCTACGCAGCCTCTCAATTTACCCCCTCCCTCGCCCCCAAGTCTCCCTCTCTCTTCCTCTCCTCCATTCCTCTCTCCAACACCGTCTCACTCTCCATCGGCCTCTCTCTCCCTCTCTCTCTCTCTCTCTCTCTGCCCTCCTTCATCATCTATCTTTACTTTTCATTTTCTCACATCTCCCCGACACTCCGCCTGTTACTCCACTTTGCCCATTCATCTTCGTCTTCCTGACTCACATCCGCGTTCTTGGCGCAGATTTTTCACGCTCAACTCTCAGTTCCCGCTCCTATCGTTGTCGTTTCGGATCATACGCGCCGGGATTTGAGCCACGCTTGATGCCGACGTGAACTGACAGTGAAGAAGTCACATTTGTTTCCTTGACTTTATTTTCCCTCAGACCCATCGTCTTCTTGTGCTCGTGTGCAAACGGTGGACCGTTCAAACTGCTCAGCGTGGCAAAAAATGCTGGCAGCTGCTTGTGAGCTGTGTGTGATGTAATATTTACTTGTTGTGGCAACGCTTGACGAGTTCGGATTTGACACAAGTGGCACGTAGGAAGCATCCATCACGATGTGGTTTAATGATCATATAGAAATCGGCTTTTGTCGTTTACACTAATATCCCAAAAAGTGTCATATGTGAGGGAGGAAATCTGAAGTGAACCAAGTTTGGCTGTGAGTTACGCCTGATGTTGCGTTTTCCTGTTCTCTTCCATAAGAGAGGACTCTGTCTGAAGTGACCATAGCTGCTGCGTTGGACCTGTTGTGGAAATGCCGTAGGAGCCAATGCCGTCATGTGTCCTCGAGATCAAATGTCCGCTGATATCTTTCTATGAGGTGCATTCACAGATACACCATCCTGGGGCCATGGCCGCTAGCTTAGCCACTTCCTCTGAACTTTCAGGCTTAAAACAGAGCAGTTTTTGGACCAATACTTCAATAAATTGAGTTTGGCCCCATGTTTGCATGTTTTTATTGACTGTATTAGGGACCAAGCAAAAAGCTTCATGATAACTCCCCTCCAAATAACACAGAGGGTGTTTATTTACACAGGTGGACTGGTCCTCACGGGGAAAAAATGAATCAATCATTTAACAAATAAAACAACAACACCCAAAGAAACAACCCATCAACATAACTATATTCAAAACAATATTATTTACTTCTAAACAAATGCTAATGAAGTAAAATAAAGAAGTTTTAACTCTTTCCAAATGCCCCCCCCCCCCCCCCCCCCCCCCACACACACACACTTCTCTCTGTGTTTGGCCTCCTCCATCTCCTGTGGGCGGAGAAGAGAAGACCACTTCCTGCAGGCTTCAGGCCTTTCGCCAGGGGAGCTCGGTACAAACAAACAGGGTTAGTGTTATTGCAAATGAAAGGAAAACAACAGAATATTAACTTGTGTGCACCAAAGTCATACATCAAATAAAGATGTTATTAATAAAGATAAATGTGTCATTGTTTTACTGGAAAGAAATATAAAATGGTAGAGATCATACTATCACTGAGGGAGCTGATGCACCAAACAAATGGCTTTGTGTTTGGTGTGAATGAAATCATCAACAGTTTAAAACGACAACTTCTGTGTCTCTTTTCCTTCCTCTCCTCCTTACATCTTCCAATGTCCTCCTTCCACACATCTCCCCTTTGCTCTGTACCTTTGCCCCCCCCCCCCCCCCCCTTTGTCCCTCACCACCACATACAGCCATTACTTTATAGACAGGCACACTGACACATCACACCATACCTTCAACAGAGTACAACGAGTTCCCACTGTGCCGACCCCTCTTCTCCCTTCACCTCACATCATGCACAGTCGCTGCTCCCCTGCTCACTGCTACACCCCCCCGATGGGCCAGCGGATCCAGATACACAGCAGAGGAAGTGAGGAGGGAACATCAGGCACCGCACCACGTCAAGGAAACACGTCCTTTCACGGTCTGTGTCAGTTTGGTTCAATTCAATCACTATCGTTCTATCTGTTTACATTGGATGTTTGCAATTGCTTTCCAAGTGTGGAGCAGGAACCGGACGGGGGGGTGGGGGGGGGGGGGTATTTTGTGTGGTCTGCCCTCTCCCATGCTCCGGAGTCATTTTTTATTTAATAACGATGAAACAGTAGATTGACGCTCAGGAAATTCATATTGCATCGTGGCGGATTCTTCAGCCAAACACCAACAAAACGACTTTGTAGACCCACTGCGAATGTTCCCAATGTCAACACGTGTATGTTATGAATGGTGAAATGAAGCTTTTCTTTCACTCTGGTGAATTATGGTCAGTTAAACAGATGTTCTGATACAACCCTAAACTGGAAACATTTATTTCATACCATTTACCTCACTGAAATAAAAAACAACGTTGTTTTTAGAGGCAAGAAATCTTGTTTTACTGATCCACACCATGAAAGAGACCAATAAGGTGTTTTTAGGCTAAAGGTTGTTTTTTATCCTCCCAAAGCAAAAGTTTAAACTAGAAAAGAACTCAGTAGGGTGCATGCCTCCACAAAGGCCCACCAGTCCCCTTGTGAAACCACATTTAAATTCTCTAGATTTGATGTGGATATGCATGTCCCCTTGACCTCGACTGGGGTTTTTATCAAGATTCATGAATTATTCTCTTCAAGAAAATCCTGGATCTGCACCTAAATTAAATCTGTTCTTCCCTGACCACCAGGTTTTGTGGTAATCCGTCCAGTTGTATTTGTGCTATCTTGCTTAAAAACATACAAATAAACATACAAACGGGAAAGGGCTGAAAAAAAATCCCCTCCTTGAAGACTGGAAGATGATCCTGCCGGGTTCACAAAGAAGAAGTCTGGAATGAGCCAGCCAGTTCTCCCTTCCCTTTTCATGTCTTATTAAAAACATACTCCTGGATAATCTCTCATATCCTGCCTGTTAGAAAAGGCGTGCTGAAACTGCCACCAGAGAAACCGAGGGCAATTGTTTCCAGTATAAAGTCATTAGAAGTCATAATGAGTCTCAGGCAGATGATTCCGACGTCCTTTTCTTCTCCAGTCGTCCTTCGTGCGCAACAGACGACTGAGGAGGCGTCCAAATCATTTCCCCCTTTCTGGAGAAGAATAAGAAGAACAATGAATGATCGGCCCTCGTGGATACGAAGTCCAAAATGGGAATTCAATATCTAAACCATTCCACCCCTGGAAAAAAAAATGACAATAGTATTGACAATAGCCTCTGTGACCCAGGTTGACTTTCAGCAAAACCCTGCACTTGATTGGATTTCTTTGTGGCATTGATCATGATTCACATGAGGCATGCTATGGAAGCTTTCTGCTTCTAATTCCCGCGCTGCCTGAAGCCCCAGCAGCTGACGTTAATGTGTTTATGTTGCCTTGCGATTTTGTCTTTTGTGCTGGCTCCAGCGGGAGGATATGGTGGCAGCACAGCGGTCCGAGTCCTCCACACGTGCATTCAATTCAAATAAAATGATTTAAATGAACCCTTTGTTGCAGAAAAGGACAGTTGTGTTCAACGCTGATTGTTGTAATAAAAGAAAATGCCCCTTTAGAGCATTTATACATTTTTTTCACTCACTCAAAGCGATCAAAGGGCTGCAAATGTCCCCCATTAATTAGGGCGGAATAGGTTACGGGAGAAGTAGCCGTTCGTATCGACTGGCAAAGTGGAAACAGTCCGCATGAGATTGAATGTAATTGCCTCATGGTTAGAAACAGTAAGAACCATATGAGAGGTTTCATTTCCCCCCCCCGCTCCCCGCTCCTCTTAATGCCACTCCGCTGCTCTGTGAGGAAGATAGCACGCGCTGCTCTGTAGCCTTGTTACATTTAAGCACATGCATTTCTGTGTTGGGATAATGGACCTTGACATTGAGATGTATGAGGTGTGCCTGCTCCAAGTGGCTGGGCCGGGCGCTGAGACGGCTGATGGGGCGTGGGACGGGAATGGGCCCCGGCCTGCTTGGCTGATGAAAATATAGAGCCGATAAAAATAAACAGTCCCCTGCACAAGTGCTGGGGACCGGTAAGCGTAACCCCAATCAAAGTTAATGATGCCATATTGAACGGCGTTTATGGAGAGCGGGGGGAGACAACATCTGTGACATCTCGCGTTCGGAGGAGGGACGGTAAACATGATGTGGCGGCGGGTGGCATTTATAGAGGCTTGTGAGCAGATGATGGTGAGGATGGGCGTGTTGCTGAAGGGTCAATAAGACTCAATGGGATGCTGAGGAGAGATAGTAAAAGCACTCCACTCCGTAATGATGTTGTTTATGTAAAGTCATTTCTTATGCAGCCACAAACCTGCAGAGAGAAGCATGATTCATTACTCCACGTCAACCGTAAAGGGCTGATTGTATTAAGAGCGTCTTCTGTATTTAGTCTGATCAGTTGCGTCTCATGGAGGCTGAACGCGGGACAAACATAACTCTGTGTAGTTCTCCACATTCTGTAATTTGTGCCCAGGATTTTTTTTTTTCTTTGAGAAGGTTATACAGGGAAACTTGCAAATGAACCCATTCCAGAGCAAAATATTTAAACCAGAGAGTTTTGTTTGTGTTGCCGCATTTTTTTCAGACCAAGTATGACTAAAGGCCTCCTAATCAAATGGCGCCACTGTGCTGTGACTGCGCACCAGTTGTGTGTCGTAATCTCCGCTTCCCCAATCATGCTGCTATGTGTGCACATCGCTGGAACAACTGGGGTTCCTTCTCTTCTGGGCCTCTCCCAATTCGGTGGGGGTCACTGGGGGGGGCTGACGGGGACGAGGGGAAGGCCTGAGGATGGGGAGGAGCAGCCGGAGTTGACTTTGGCCTGAGACAGAGATTTCTGAGAGGAACTGGACCTGGACGTCGGAGCTACACCTGGCCCAGAACACAGGAGATGAGGCCCCGGGCCGGCATTCTTGGCCTGCTCGGTCCAAAATAAAACAGGTGGCGCTGGGTTCACGCCCATTCGGCTGTCGCTCGCCATTGGCCAGAAGTAAGTATTTATTAAAGTGACTCAGCCACTCATAAACAGATATTAGCAAGGGATTTTCTCCAGCTCGGATTCGGCTCGGGGCTTAGCGAGCTGGGGCACCAAGTTATGATTTGGCAAAGGGACAACTTTCCGACTATTACATCACCGTCTAGGCACTGTGTGATGACCCCTCTAGCAGGAGGCTCCAAAATAACAAGGTCAAAAATAATAAGGCGTCTTAGCACAGAACACAAGCTCTCTCCACTTTGTGTCTTTGCTTCTCAGCCGGTCCCTGAGATCGTGCCTTGGGGTCCGATCCAAGGTCAGCCACAAAAATTCATGCCCGACTAGGGAACGATCCAACAATGTACTGTCAGCAGTTCACATCTTAATTCTCAACCTCAAAATAAGAGAAAAACACTGTGTGAGTTTTGCTACATCCACAGTCTTGAGTTCCTCGACATCACGTTGAATTGTTTCCAATCCAAAGATTCTGTGCATCTCTATCATATCCCATTACCTGGGAGTCTCTGTTCCGCTTCTTGGACGAGGAGACGTATGATTTTCCACTTTAATGGCACATGATCTTTGTCAGCAGTCTGGAGCAGGGTTTTCTGCTTCTTGTTGCTTCAGTGGACAGAACCGTAAAACAAGCTCAGTTGAAAAGATGTTGACAGAATGAGTTGGGGAGCTGGTTTACCACCGGATTCGGTACAAGAGAAGAAAGTGGGGATGAGTTGTTATTTTGGATGAAGGTTGAAGAGACTGACCTCCCATTCATTTAATCTCTTAAAAACCGAATTACTGGATTTCTGTGCACAACGTCTAAAAGTCAATGTTTTTGTCTCGTGTGATTACGCAGCCTTGCTTCTTGAACTCTTTTCCTTCCTTTGTATAATTGCTTTACAAAGTTATCGTTTTGAATATGATAAAATTATGAAAGGGACAAACTCTCCTGTTATACTGTACCTCGTCCATTATTTAAACTGTATTTATTCATGTCCAAACCTTACATCATATTTAACAGCACATACTCCGAGCAGGGCTGTCAGTGCTGCTGCAGTCCTGTTTCATTGACTCTCAGTAAAATCTTTGCAGCACCCCGTGGTTGACTGCTTTTCTCAGTGACACTGTGACAGTCGTTGTTGAAGAAAAGGGAGGATTCATGGTTCTGGTGGAACCTGTCAAGGTTTCCAGACTGAGCCGTCATCACACAGGAACTCACTTCCTCCTTACGTCATCTTGGCAAATGTCTGGCATGGACAAGATTTCCATAAATCGGCCATTACTGTCGATGCCTTTCTTATAAACATGATATAAACATGACGTTATTTCCTGCAAACTTGGCCCCAATTTACTGCGTCATTTCGCTTTTGCACAGCTGCGTTAGTGGCTTGCAAACAGATGTGTCCTAGTAATACATGCATTGTTTATACGCAAAGGATGAGGCGGCACTGATTACCCAGAGGCATTTTCGTTTCAACGCTGTGCCAAACCCTGGTGCGCGTCATCGCACATAGGACCAGTATCTCAGTGTGAAGAGGTGCGTTTCTCCGCAATGTGCGAGTGTTTCTGTCAAAGCTTTGTTTTGGCTTCACAATTACATTTGTTGTTGGTTTTGCCCGACTCCAGAAACACTGCTCCTTCATCACAAGTTCTCCAAGCAGAACTCACCCTGGGGAGAGGATTTCTGCTCTGGAGATCTGCTTCAACTTTCAGTTTCCTAACCATGGTGTGCTAATTAGGGGGGCCACAAGCCTTTGGTCTCAGCCCCGGAGCTACTGCTTCCTCACTCTTCCCAAAAGGCCCCCGGGCACAGTGGGCATCAGAGGGCCACGGAGGAACTGCGTGGGGCGACGGAGCATACCGACTGTGTCACATAGTGGGTCACTGTTATTAACCAACTGAGCTTTGCCTCTTTATCGGCCCCCAACATCAGGGTCTGCTGGTCACACAAATTAAGGGGCAATTAAGGCAGCGAAACAGCAGAGAGATCAAAGCAGACGAGTGGAGGAGAAGCCACTGTGGAGACTTGAGCACTTTTCTAAAGCAGCAACAGTCGAGCCTAATAGGAACCTGACCAATGAAAACACATCACATTGTTCTCTGCTATTTCTGAGTGAGACAAAAAGAGGATTGTTTTAAAATGTGTTGCATTCTGTTTAATCACTTGAGCGTGCTGTTGCAACTTTACAAGATATGCGTATAAACATTTTTTTGCATTAGTGCAAAGTATAGCTAAAATTAGCCGAGGGATGTGTCAATTTTTCAACTTGTCAGAGAAGAGGAGATTAAAAAGAGGAAAAAGGTCTGCAGAGGATTTCAACAGCTGTGAGCCATCATTAGGATTCCTGTATCTCTGCTAATTTCCATCAGCATGACAGAGTAAAGGGGGAAAAAAGAACAATAAACAGCTTTCATCATTCCTCACTTATGTTTCGTTGTCTTGTGCTCGGCTGTAACTCCGTGCCAATCTCATGCCAGTCAAACAATTTCTTCAATGAAATGGGCTTCAAGGATTAAAATGTAATTTGCCACAGTTAATGAAAATGCGTTCAGTATAAACACTGCAGAGCTTATTGAGTTGGGGCTGGGGAGGTGGGGGCCGGCTTTAAACAGAGGGAACTAACAGGTCTTTTGTGGAGAGGCTGTCTGATGTTTGCAGATGCTGCTCTCGGGAGAGAGGAGATACCGTTGGCTAATTTAATTTAGATTCGCACGCAGCGGTATCTGTCTTGGTGCATGTGGCCTTGTTTACCGAGGGTGCAAAGATGCATTATGAAGACCCAGGAATGTGTTTGTTCACACATGTGTCATTTCTCGCATGGGTGCTTCAAATCCCAGTGTAAGTCCTTGCAAATGTGTCATGTCTCTGTTTCTAATTCGAGCACCTGTCCTGACTCTTGAGAAACAGAGCAGGCACTGATCATCTGGGGCTGATTCCAAACCGCACCCTGCCTCTATAGCTGCATTCGGACATGAAGAGGTGCACGTGTGAGCGCAAATGTCCGAGGGAGACGCTGCACAGTTTCTGCAGACTCTATCAGCCTGGCCTCCGGGTACGGTGTCCGTAGAACTCCAGGACAAGTTGATGTATGAACACAGAACGAGATCCACCACCGGATTCACTGCGAGCGATTGGGGGGGGGGGGGGGGGGTTGATGCTGCTTACTAACCCCGCGACAGAAGCAAAACTGAAAAAAAAAGACGAAGATGAATTTGTGGTGACAAGAGCCGACACCGGTGTCTGTGTGTTGCCGAAGAAAATCGCATCACCTCCGCAGCCAGTTGAAACATCACTTCCTGCCTCTGTCTGCTTCACCCGGCTGCTCCACTTCTCGCCTGAATAATTCAGAGGCTTGGATTCTGTGTTGCCTCCCGCTGTGCTATGCATGTGTAGCCAATTCTCCGAAGTCATGTCTGAACAGCGGCTTGTGTTTGGTCGAAAATCAGTTTTTTTCCAGGACAATGTTTCACCGAGGCCCGTGGAGGAGCACAACACGTTGCCCGACAGCCACACCTGTCCAGTTAGGATTCTGGGTGACCACATTTTTACAGCCATGCCATGTTGCTTGGAAATGTGCTAAAAAATCATCCTGTGACTTCTACGTGTGACATCCAGAGAGCACATAATGATCTATGTGCTTCCAACTCAGCAGATTCACCCTCGGAGAAAGTAGATCCCTGCAGAATGTGTGTGTGTGTGTGTACAAATAGGAATGTGTTGTGTGTGAGTACATGTGTCTGTCCACCATCACATTTTTCTTGAGTGGGTGAATATCTTCTCAGTCACACACACACACACATATTTGCATGCTTCACAAAGCTTCCCACACACCCCTTTGGCATTAATTTGTACACGGCGCACACTCATTAGGATTGCAACCGCTATGTGGGAGCCATGTCACGGGGGCAGGGGTTAGGTTATATCCACCGAGGGGCTGTGCGAGTTCGACCGTGTGTTGGGATTTGCTCGAGAATGTTGTTGGCTCTGCGTGTGCAAATCTATCTGTCTGAGAGCATCTGTCTGACCGAGTGTCTCCTCACATGTGTCTGTGTGTGAAGAAGCGACTTGTGGCGTGTCTCGTCCTCCTGGCGCAGGACGGGTTTGTGCCTCAGGGTGGAATGCACTCTAAAAGCCCTCAGTCATTTGTTTTATGGAAAAAGTGATCAGCGAAAGCCTTTAACAATCCTCCCAATACCCAAATCTGAGACCACAGCACACACTCAGTGTCCATTAATACCCGCTGACACGCTACAGGGTGGATAGAATAAGGACAAAACATAATCGCTGGGACCACTTAAATGATAATGGATCCAATCGGACCAAGATGTTATATTACTCATCCATATTTCCTGCAGATAAATAAACAATCATCAAAGAGTGATTTCAAATGTAAAATAGAAAATATTGGATTCAGACGAGGTGTTAAAATGAGGCACGCGGGGGAGCCGGGCTTTGGTGCCGGGGCGCAAAACCCTCTTAAGTGGTTATGGATAGAGGAATTGATTCGTGGGGGGGGCCGGGGTCAATCCCCCAACCTCCTGGTGATACTTTATTGATCGGAATTCGACCGCGACTCTGTGCCTTGAACATAAATTATCACCCGCTGATTTGTGAACCCGATCCCGCGCGGGAAGAGACGCGGCACATGCTAAGTAATGACAGGTCGTCGGCAGCCGGGGGAAGAGATTCATAACACCAGACACCACAGTATTAAATATTCAAGTGACAACGGGGGGGGGGGGTGAAAGGGTTCTAAGTGTCTCCACTTTGGTTTACGTATTGACTTATCGCCTGCTTAATGCACCAACCTGTGCCCGGTGTTTGACAACTTCAGTGTGAAGTGAAAATCTGATAGGATGGCCACTCAGAGCACGAAATACAATCTCCCCTCTGCATTTGCCCGCCCCCCCCCCCCCCCCCCCCCATTCCTTTTGAGCAGAGCAATCGATAAGGAAAACAGATGTGTGTATTAAGTTATAAACAGCATGGGGCTCAAAGTGGCCAGTCATGACTCCGTAAGAGCCAGACCCGCTTTTGATCTGCAGTGGCTGACCGTGGGGGAATGGAGAGGAGGGGGGGGGGGGGGGGATTCACCGGCAATGGTAAGTGTTGTGCATGAGAAGGGATGCTGACACGAACGGACACGGCTGTCTGGCCGCGCGGCCTAAAATAAATCTGTTCATGAAGACCTCTGAGGTGAGAGATCGCAGAGGTTGGGTCGGGAGAAAGGGACTCGAGGGACCGCGCTGTCCCCGGGGACGTGGGTGGGACCCGCGTCACCGAGAGCAAGAGGATCCACTCGGATGCACCTCAGCCGCCCACCGACGTTACACCGGCATGGCGGGCCCCATCCATCTCATTGACAGGCCGGTGGCGTCAAGTGCCAGGGAGTGTGACATCGCAGACGCTGGAGTGTGCCCTACACACACACATACACGCATTGCTGGGGGCCTCAAGACAACCCCCCCCCCCCCCCAATGACTCACATCTGGAGAGGGGGGGGCAACTCGATCTGTGTCCAGAGCGTGGGGGGTCGTAGCAGGAAGGACGAGCGGGGGCCCTTTCACTTAAGCCGATCCCCTCCATGCAACCCTGCGGCACTCGCGCATGAGGTCAAGATCGTAAAAGCTCAGAATGTACAGTTGCCGGGTTTGAAGAGGACCACGTGGGGGGGCGGGTTGATGGGGGATGGGGGGGGGGGGGGACTGGTGGGGTGTTGAGTGCTTCGGTGTTTGTGTGCATGATTTTACTCTGAGTCACAACTTGACCTATAACAGTGTGAGAGAGGAGGTGGTTGCCTGATGCCCTGACTGCAGACTTGACTCTTTCTTTGCACACTGGGGGGAAAATAGCTGTCGTTTTTTTTGTCTGTGGAAATTTGTGTAAACATTAAGGACTGTGGGCGGTAGTGGAAAGCTGGGGGGGGAGGTCCTGGGCCAGTTGAGACCTTGCCCAACCTCAGCTGACCATATCTCCCCCATTCATCCGTGTCATGTGGATGGCATGGCATGCATGTGTGACTGTTTGACTACCCCCCCCCCCCGGTAATGAAAGTTCCACGTGTGGCACGTCAGACATGGCTGACGTTAGCTGTCCTTGCTGCTCACTGCTCTTCCTGGTCTGAGGAGCCACTCAGATTGCACACACACAAATACACTGACACACACACACACACACACACACAAAGCCCCTGGAGAACAAAACAACACATGTTTCCCCATTCGCCTTCCTCTGGGGGATGTATGGTGACAGGCTGAACTGTTTAAGCCTACACTTTCAAACCTCACTGGGACAATGGGGACTTTTCAGAGGACGTCTCTCCCTCAACCACAGAGAGCCGATAGAAAACTCGGGGCAAGCGTTCATTTGAAGTTATTGTCCCCGGGAGGTAAAAATGAAGTCGTTCCGAAAGCAAAACCTTCTTTTATCCCCCGAGGTGTAACTTTTAAAGACACAAGCAAACTTGTGTGATCGTGGGAATCAAACCAAAGACATTTTCAGGAACGATTTCCGAGGGGGTAAAAAATGTGTTTGTCGATTTCTCTTCGTTAATGGGTAATCAATGTGGCGGCAAGAGGGTCTCTTCACTGCGAGATGCATTCCATCGAGCTGGAAATCAACCAAACCAACAAGTGCGTCTCCGTCCCCCTCAGAAAAAGGGCTTGTCACAGAATAGTGAGGGAACATTTTTCTGACACAACACGGATCGCTATTCTGCAGAGCCGCTAGGAAAATTGCTTTGTGCTTTGGTATTCATCCCCTCTTACTTCCTCTCTCTCTCTCTCTCTCTCTTTCTCTGTCTCTCTGTGTGCTGTTGGCAGTGGATGGTGACGACGGGATGGGATGGATCTTTAATAGATTTGTCTCGGGCAGCACAATGGGAGGAGGGATCGTTGTTAACATTATAACGTATCGATCGATTCGACTCCATTTCCCAAGGCCCTGTCAGACAGGGGCCATTACTCACAGCAGTCAGCCCCATCACCACCACCACACACACACACACACACACACACATCCCTTTCTCATGGCTGGCTGGGACAGTGCCTGTCTACATGATTCCACTAGGCTCATGTCTTCTGACCCCTCATACTCTCGTTGGATCCCGTCTCTGTACAATTTACTCTTCATTTTCCCTCATGCGCTTAAAACAGGCAGTCGGGAGGCGAGGACATGAATCCTACTTGAACTGAGGTACTGTAAACATCCACCATTGTTCACGCCAGTTTATACTTATGCAGTGAAGTGTGGTGGAAATGCCTCAGGGCCCCGGCATACCAGTGGGGCACTGAGTGTTCAAAAGAAACGAAGACAAGGAATTAATTGGAAAGCCTTGTTATTAAAGTCCAGCTGCACCAACCAGGCACCTCCCGTCCATTTTCATTCACATATAGAACAAAACAATTACATTTAGATATAATCATTTGACAGGTGGCTTTGTCCAAACTGACGAACTATGCAATATAAAAAAAAAAGCCTTGGAGAGTGACTGTGTTACGTGTTCCATGTTCCATCGAACCTTTTTTAATTGGAAATGCTGTTTTTTCTTTCTTGGGGCAGAGCTGGATTCGCATAGATAGTGAGACAAAGGACATATTGAACGAGTGAGAGCTGCACCGTAACCCGCCATGATGTTATTGAGTGTGTTTTCTGACTACGTGAAATCAGCTGCAATGGAAGGTGGAGTGAAAAGCTGGCCCTCACTGTATGACTTTCATAATCATGCCCTTTGTTGTTCATGTACAAAGAACCACAATCACATGTGTAACAAATAAAGAGCTTGAGGCAGAAGTTCAAACTCATCAGCATTTCTGTACCCGTAGTGCAGCTGTCCAATAACTGCTGTGAAGTACAACAAGTATTTCATTTTCTGATGGTTCACTGTTGGCTAAAATAGTTTTTTTTTTAATGTTATTTCAAAGACAGAAATAGGATTCTGCTCGGTATATTTCATTTTGCTAGTTAAGGAAAACATGTTCAACTAACATCAACTACTCAGGACTAAGTATTTCTGCTTAGCTGTGATGGTGAGACTGGTTTTAGTCCATTTATAGGTTGTTGTGAATGAAAAGGCTCAAAAACATGGACAAGGAGACCTTCATTTAGTTGGGTGGTGGTTTAACGGTCTCAGTTTAGCATCAACTGTCATAGAGATGAAAAACAACAAAAAGGTCCCACTGAAACCAGTGTTAGTCATGTCGACGTTTTGAGGGAGAGAAAACAAAAGTTTCTTCAAACACAACAGTAGTCGGTGAGAAATCTCAACTAAAGAGCAAAAGTACAGATGTTAGAGTAGACTCTCAGATTGAGGCCTGGTGCTCTGCAGTGTCTCTGTAGTGACACAGAGGATTTGTTTTCTACCTGAGTCCAATGCATTTTAGTGTCTGTTCATAGACACTGATTGTGCTCAGCTGTACAACACAGAGTAGGTAGCAGAAAGGCTAATGCACCTTCTGCCCGATAATGCCGGACCAATCAGCTCTCTTTTCAACTTGAATGAGCAATTTCCATCAAAAGCCTTCCTCATTACCGTCAGCGTTAGCGCTCTACATTACAAACCGAGTGTTGGAGAATACACTTAGCTTGTGAAATGCATTTACCCAGACATCCAGCTCCGTGGGGCAACAGTCAACGGTGAAGCCTCCGCAGCACTGCCGAGGTGGATACTGTACCTACATCATTATGCAGAAGTATAACTCCGCCTTTGTTCTGAGTGGAGTTGAACAGTGAGGGGCAGCTTGTGGGAATAGTAGGAAAAGACAGAGGGATCTGTCCGGGTGGCAGATGTCTCCCAGCTGCACAGGCTGTACTGGGATGGAACTGACAGGCTTGAAATGTCCAAAGACAATCGGCTTCAGAAGGACTGTCCGAGCCAATATCCAGGGCAATGGATCGTCCCAGATGTTAATGAGTTGCGATTGTTACCCGGCTACAGGCTTGACCTTGTTTAAAGGCCCTGGTGTGTGTGTGTGTGTGTGTGTGTGTGTGTGTGTGTGTGTCTCAGTTATGTCAGTCAAATGGAAAATGCTTTTGTTCACTACAAGCGCAGGATATCTTACTTGTCGTCTTTTCCCCTGTTTTCACACACAACAGACATGTCATCGAATCCCAGCTCTTTGTCCCCATTGTTCCTGTCGCTTTCCAAAACAATACAAATAATAACACCCAGCTATGATAGAAGTGGATCCATCACAAGTGGTGAATCCAATCGCCTTGGCCTTCTCTGTCCCTGCCCATTTGATGACCTGCTGAAGATTGATGAGCAGAACACTCCGGGGTCAGTGAAGATACCCCCCGTTGCACCACCACCATGACGGGGAAAAGTCACCTATGATCCATCTTCTTTCAGTCCTCCCGATTCCCCTTGTTGAAAGATGGTATGGAAAATGGAGACTGAGCTCTGATACTTAAATATCAATTTCCCAGACGGTCACGCATCCCCTACAGGTTATCTGTCTCCTCTGTTATTCCTCCGAGGCTTGATCGACTCCAGACACATGTGAGCAGCAGGCCGGCTGTTTGTGAAACTTTAGTTTTGAATTTCATTACGGGGGGGGGGGGGGGGGGGGGGTTACTGAGTTGCTGCTCCTTGTTTATCATCAAACTGTTCCACTTTGTAGACTAATAAAAAATGTTTGTTATTGGACTGATTATACAAACAGTGCGATGAAAAGCCTGGAGTTTGCCGTTAGTCTTATTAGCATATGATGCAATTTCCCTCCTGTGAGCCAAATAGCTAAACGCACAAACACATAATTGTCCCAGGATGTGCATTTGTGTCCCAAGTGCATGTGTATGGCCCTTTGAGAGACGACTGGGGCCCCAGTGTGAGAGCGGGACACGTAGGCAGCCCTCGCCTGCATCCCAATTTGAAGATAATTAAAGCCAATGAAAAAGGAAACACTATCTGCTGGTGAAGAAGCACCCTCTCTCGCGGGACATGTTCTGGTGCACGTCTTTTGTAGACGGTGGTCCACAAAGGATGCGCACAAAGGGCTGAATGAGTGAGTGCGCAGCGGGGGTTGAATACTGACTGCAGGCCCACTGAACAAACTGCTGAGCCCACATGGAAACAGGACGCTGGAACCCCTGCACAGGAGCTGAGCACAACGATAGAGTCATCTAATGGAAGCGTCACGGCCGAAAAGAACAGCTGATTCAGGCAAGCATGACATCGGTATTTTTGCAACTGTACCTGGTGCCTGGGGGGGGGGGGGTCAGGAAATTAATTTGTTGACTGGTTTCGAAGCTGCCCAGCACAGTCAGTGGCCCCGACCCTGTGGGAGCTGGGGTGAATTTTAATCACAGGTGAAGCTGGAGTCGGGGAACAGTTAGAGGGTTTTTCCACACGTGAAGGGCGGCCGGTGACAGGCCTCACCGCCCGCACTGCAGATCCTGACTCGGTGAGAAACAACACGGGTGTGGGGGGGTCTGTGTGGGCGGTGGACTGGAGAAAAGGGAGCATGTTTAGGTGGCAACAAGTCAGAGGCATATTGACGGCACACAGAGATTCCTAGTGCTTAATGACACTTGTGCAAAAAATCCTATATGGTGCAAACTGACACCTCATGACAGAGGGTCCATGTGTTTGAAAACAAGGTGGACAGAGAAATGAGGAGATGTTTAGAATAAGGAAGTGCTTATGATTCAGTGTCAGTTTATTTTATTTTCACTCCATACAACACAAAAACTTCTTTACACAACAAAAGGTCATTGTGAAGGTTCCATGTCCTCATGAAATCAATACAGTGAGGGCAAGTGAATCCTAAAGCAACTGCAGAGCTTGATCAATAAAGCTGTTTTCTGAAAATGTCCATAAAACTGGTTCAACACATTCCCCGGGGTTTGTCTTACACATATTGAGAATACAGCAGGAGATCGTCCAAGTCAGGTAGGTTCACAGGCGAGGAGCGGCCCCTGGCTAGAGCACGAGGAGGCAGGTCATATAGCACGTATACATTCTGCTAGTTAAAAAAATATGTTTTGGATTCGACCACATCCATAACCAGAAGCTCTCAAATCTGGTTGTGAGTCCAAGTTGACAGCTTTGTCTGCGTCTTCTATGAATGGCACCTCTTTTCAATCCTGAGATATCTTCCAGTCGAGTGTGGCTCACTGTGAATTGTCTGTAGATTTTCCTACCGTATTCTCACATGGGCTCACTCAGACATTTTACCAGGGGGGCTGGCTGAAGAAATGTCTGGATCAACAGGCTCAGATATTTGCTGCGCCCATAAAAGCCCCTTCAGAGAGTTTCAGGAAAAATGTCCTGAATCCAGAGCACGTCTGAAAGTGTGCGTATGTTAACACAATCAGCCTCCAAGATACAAAAGGTTGGAACCCAATGCAACAGAAGCAGTTTCTTTCCACATGTCATTCTCCCTTTGTCAAAACCTGAGACTACTTTACCCACAATGCAACTTGACCATAGATGCTTTGGGGATTCATGTGTGTTATGATCGTGATTCTTTTTGATAGCTTACTTGCAATCTTCAGCACTTTAGGCAATTTTTCCGATTCCACATATACAGTAGGAGCCTACTCCCCCAAATCTGTAAAGCTCTTCTTTAATGATGCACTCCCTCATTTCGTAATAACCTCCATAACACAGTAAGTTCCCAAGCTGGTTACATCATATATTTTGAAACTCAACACAGTCCATGAGTGCCTGTCAAAATATCACAGTTAGCGGAGGAAATTAAGGGATTTGCTTAAATCCATGAAATTATAGCTCGTTCCACACACACACACACACATTAGAGGCCCCTGTTATGAAAACCATTTACCAAATCTACGATTCAGGGAAACAACAAATGATCCTGTTATGAAAGAGGAAACACATGCTCATAGGAAGTGAACAATTTGGTGTTGCAGTGCATGAATATAGAACTTTTTTACAATCAATTCAAGTCAGTGATGAAACACATACAGTGGGATATCAAGTTTCAGGGTGATTTTGATTGGTGTGTGTATTTCGGCTGCGGAGCTTTGACTTGGCCGTCTCTCAGCGTGGAAATGGAACGATCCCAGAAAGAAGTGCATCCGTCCGGGAAGAAACAGAAACAGATCTTTCGTTTTTTTCTGTTTTCGAGGCTAACAGAGGAGAAGGCACGTCAGACCCTGGATCTGATTTTAAAGGTGGAAGTCTTCTGCTTTTAAACGGTACTTTAAAGTGACGGTTACACGTGAAAGCCTGGGTCAAAGATTTTGGAGAGATTCCTCCTGGCGTCACTTTACCACCTCAGCTCCTTTTCGTGGGAAGAAATAAGTGGCGTTGCCGTGGCAACCATGGAAAAAATGAAGATTCTGATTCATGCCTCGCTGAAATCGAGCAAAATCGGACTGTGATGTTTATACTTTAGCTATTTATCCTCAAATTGATTGCATTTACTTTATTTCCTATTGTTCGGAGGGTGGCTTCGGTCGTTAGCAGTGATGTGAAACCTCCTGATGTCCAAAACAAGCAACAGTCTCCATACTTCTCTTTCCCCCCGTGTGACGGATTTCTGCTGATCCACTAAATGATCCTTTATATTCTGCTCCTGAGGTCCAACAAACCTCTCCACTCGTTCCCTCCGCTTCTGTCCATCCGGTCCCCCCCCCCCTCCCCCCCAGACACTCAGCATAGGGGTTGTGCTTGACTGAAGCATTATAATGGCTCAAGGAAATGGCCCTTCTTGAGAAACTTTCAGGGAGCTGTCAAAGGGAGAAGATTAATGCCTGGCCGGGCTCTCCAGGGGACTGGGGACTGGGGACCCCCCCCCCATTTCTCTCTTCCTCACCCATTTTATTCACCCGCACCCCACCACACCTCCTCCTCCCCCCCCCGCCCATCATCCTCACACGGGCCAACAATGGCATGTCCCACGCAAACGAAAGCCTCAGTAACAGAATCGCGCAAAGTGCCAGACACACATTCATTTAACTTAGTCTCACTTTACTGAGACATTGTTGATATTTGCTTTGCCCCCCCTCATGGGACGGCAAAGTGCTTTGAGGACAATGCAGAGCCGATGTTCTCATTACCCCCCCCCCAGATGCCGCCTCAGGTCGGCATGATGAAACACGCAAACATTCAAATTACTGTCATTTTATAATCACCTCCACTTTAATCGTTTAAAAGGAAGGGAATTTATCTTGAGGCCATGTGCCCGGCTCTTTCAGCAGGGGAACATAAATCTGCTGCTCACTCACACCCACCCCCCACCCCCCACTCTGAGTTTTAGAAATAACAAAGTAAAAAGCACAGAAACGTGCAATGACAAAGTTGCATTCATCAACGCTCACATATGCCCACCATTGGCTCCTTCTCTGCCTGTTATCAAGACTTCGCTTCCTGGTGTTGACACTCCTGACACGGAGGCCTGTTCTGTCTCCAGGACGTTCTTCCTCTCTCTCCCTCTCACGGTCTCTTCCTCCCTCTCCTCTGCTGCCTCTTTCTCCCTCCATCCCTCACACTGGCTGTCTCCCATCATTTTTCTCCACGTCCCACAGTCGATGCACTTGACACCGAGGTCTGCTCTGCCTCTCTCTCCGTCTGTCTCCAGTCCCCCTCTCTGTCTCTCGTCATCTTTTCCTGACCTTATGAAATCGAAGAGCTTGACATGTGGGTCCAGTCTGTTTGTCATGTGTCCTGTTTAGATAGTGATCGGCTCCACGCGAGGGGATAATCAGGACGATTCAGTCCCTTCCTGACAATCCGCAATAATCAAGGTGAGCACGCTTACCAGGAAGAGACGCTAACTGGATGTTGTAAACTTGTGTTTCGAACTGAAACTGCCAACAGCATAAATACAAGTTTTGCCAGGTGGACAAACTTAACAAACCTTAGTGAGTGTCTGTGTGTTCCCAAGTCTCTGGAACCGGCACTAAGGAATCGTTTGTCCTTTGGCTCGACTGGATTGTTTAATTGGATTGTTTAATGTATGTGCATACTCATGATTCAAATATGACAAATCTGTTGCATCTGTCATCAGGTTTGTGGTCTCCCAGAATTCTAAAATCAAGATTAAGATGAAAACCCTCATAA
Organism: Platichthys flesus; assembly: GCF_949316205.1. NCBI lineage: Eukaryota > Metazoa > Chordata > Actinopteri > Pleuronectiformes > Pleuronectidae > Platichthys > Platichthys flesus. The sequence goes on along the minus strand of NC_084953.1, from coordinate 10,131,169 downwards.
TCAAGATGAAGAACGAGTTGGACCTTTTGAAAGACCAATGTCCTTTTTTTCTCCCCCCGACTGTGACTTCCTTCGCAGTCCCCTGCGCACTTCTTCACCACAAAATGAATCAGTGGCATATTTGCTAGTGTACGCACAACTGCGTGTCATATCGAAAGAAAATATACAAGACCCGGCTCCGCTTTCAAACTGTGCACTGAGAGATCAGTCCTGATTCTCCCTCACGTCCACGCGGTTGACACGAGACGAGCGACGCAGATATACATTTCATGCTTGTAAACCCGGGCCCTGTGTCCTGCTGCACAGCTGCTGAGAAGACGGGAGGACGATGAACCCGCTCGAACATTCCTCACACTCTGTCTCTGTTCGCCCCCCCCTTCACCCTGGTATTCCTCAGTTTGCAGAGAGAGGCAGGGGAAGTCTCAGCGGGGCGCCCCTCGCTCTCTCAGTTCTGCTGTAGAATCAGCCGTCCTCCTCGGGGACTGCTCATTTGAACTTTCCGAAAACAGAATTTGTAACGATACAGAGCAAAGAAGAGAAGAGGCGGAGGCCCACAACAGAGCGGCGCACATCAGACCAAAGCGAGGAGGGGCCCGATCAAACACGCCCCTTATGGAGGAACGATGAACCCCCTCGGTGTGTGAAGCCTCCAATCTCATCCACAGACGCGGCATGCCGCATGCGAGACGCCTTGTGTCTCACACACTTTCCAAGTTTGCGACCTCAGTCTATCATTTGCATCCAGGCAGGGCGTAAACAAGCACGTTATTTATGCGGTGTTCCCCGAGCCACCCACCCATCCCCTCCACTGACGGCGCTGAGAGAGAATTAAAACCCTCGGGGCGATCCACGATTTTCTGCCGCGTACACTTTGAACAAAGAAAGCAGACTGAAACCCCTCCTAGCAGAACTCTATGAGCCAAGATATTTCTTTTTTTAACCCAATTCCAATTCACTGTTGTACATTTGTGTTGGCTCGGCTGCAGTGGCCGTGCGATAGAGATGACAGGGCTAATTACATAGCTCAGAAAAACGTACACAGAGAAACGAAAACACTCTTGTTTTTCTGAGCGTACAGGGCCCGGCGTAGACAGCTGGTGGCACTGACCCCAAAGTCACACCGTATTCGTTCTGCTGAAACAAACCAGCAGCGCGGTGCTGGTTCTGTGCCACTCGGGGCTCGTCTGCGTTTGCGGAATCCTGCTGTTTTTTAAGTTGTGCCAAGTCAAACCAATAAGTCGAAACTAACCGTAATTCGAAAGAATGCACCGTCCTTTTCGATTGGACACAGGTGAAACCAGGCCAGTTCAGGTCTTAGGAGAAAAAACCTCCATGTGTAGTGGTCTTAAGTCCTGGCCTGAACCTAATCTGGGTGTAAACTGAACTCGCCCCGAGGGGAAATACAATGAAGACCCTTTAACATCAGCTCTATCATGGATTATGGGGAATAAGAAAGGATTTACTCTAAGTGCGCTGTGAAATCCGTTTATGCTGTATCTAGTAACGGCACTGATATGCAACCGTTTGTACGGAGAGCACGTAGTGACGGGACGTATCAGTGTAAGTCCGTGTGTGTGGGAGTGGGGAGCTGTCAATGGAAAAACGCACAACCCTCATAATTCACTATTTTCATTTCAATTTCGTTCAATAAATGTCAGGTTCAGTTGTTGAAACATTACATGCTCGGGAGTTTTCAGGGGGTTCACTCCTCAAGGCAGAGAAATTGGCAGAGCTCGAGTTTGTGTGTATAGATTTAAAGCAATTCACAAAACAATTACTGTAGGGCCAATGCGTGTGCATAAACAGTAATATGGACATCTTGTTCACAGTTATAACTGTGTGCTCCATCACTGCAGCCAAAATCAAATTAGGTCAGACACCAACTGTAATGTCTAACTTTATTTTGGCCACAGACACTTATTGGCATGTTTTGACAGCTCTCGCTACAAAACCACTAAAAAAACAACAACAGAGGAACCAGTTCATGTATAATTGTGTGACTTGGAGGTTAAGCTCATGATTTTATGATTAAATTAAGGTTTTTTTCAAGTATTTCACAACAGGGTAATCGACAAGGCTCCGGTAATCTTGTCCTTGTTTTCCTTTTTAAATGGTTCATATGAACCAGCGCAACCAGCCAACTGGTTGTCAAAGCAAACAAATCGGTGCTCAAAACAATATTGTAGAACAAGTGAGAACGCTACAATATGGAAAACTCATACTTGTTAGTCAAGAGCATCTGGTGAAGTAGAAAAAGGAAAGAAACACAATAGGAACTGGAGTCAACATCAGGACCACACATGTACGAGAGACAAAATGAGATGTTATGTGAAAGCACATTAGTTGTTTGGAAAACATTGAAAAAGATGTGAGTTAAAGTGCTGACCCTGTTCTTCATCTTGCATGGAGTCCAATTAAATCTAAATAAACCAAACAGAAATGCATTTAAAAAGTCAAATCAGACTTTGCTCTCGAGACAAATATGAATAAGGTTTAAATTTGCTCAACGGCTCAGTGGCCATGACCGCCTTTTCAGACATGCGTATGACTGACAGCCATAAAGACTCTGACATGGTCTTAAACCCCTTTCTGGTCGGTCTTTCCGTATCAGGAGTGATTAAGTATGCTTTCCTTTACCCAGCAGCTCAGAGCGTTGAAGGTGTGTAAAGTGTTATTGCCAGTAGCCCTGCCTGACCTTCCCGGCACAGCTGCCTCCCCTTTAACTAACAAGGTCGCGAGGGGTCACGGCTTAGCCCACCATGTGACCAGGAGGGGGTCACAGGGGAGAGGTCATGGGATCAAGTCCACTTCCAGAAGGGCCAGGGTTTAGGGGCACCGCAGTGAATTCAGTCACAAGGGTACGGTGCTAATGGTCAACCTGTTGTTTGGCTCCACCAACAATGGGGGCCAGTTTGTGCTTTACTGTTTCCTTAAAAAAATAATAAAATAATGCTGTGTATTTAAAAAAAGAAGGGAAAAATTAAATAAAACCTCTCTCTCTCTCTCTCTCTCTCTCTCTCTCTCTCTTTCTGCAAAAAAGAGTGCCGTCACAGTTCATTATGGAAACGTTCAGACGTCGTGGATGTGTGTGTCCTGCTGAATAAGGCATAAGTACGGAAACGCAAGTCTCCATTTTTGTTCTCACATCAAAGACAATCACATGCGCGCGCACGCACAAATCACACGAGGCCACGCGATTGTGTCAACCTGCATACATGAATTTCCTTTCCATTTTCTCCTTTGATCAACTTCTCAATCTCCTGTTTTTGTATATCATCCTTCCCCCATTTCATATCGTCACACACAAAGACGTGCACGTGCAAAATCTTGCATGCACACTCTCCCCTGCAGTCGCACACACACACACACACACACACACACAGCTTCACCGCCTCTCCCTTCGGTCTTTGCCTTCCTCTCCTCCCTCACAGGGTTTGATTTCCTGATGTCTCCTATTAAAATAATCATATCTCTTCCTGCTCCGTGCTCCAGCCCTCGCAGACGCTCCAGCCGACGTTCAGGAGCACATGAAATGAGCTGATGAATTTGAAAAGTGCAGGTCTGATTGATTCTGATGAGATTCATGCGTTACTTTGATTGAACCTGCTCACTTCTCTCTACGCGCTGAAAGAACTCCACAGACTTTCCTGTGGCTCTTTGGCATATTCGGTCTCACCTATATTTCACCCGCTTTTTTGAAATGAAAATGATCCTTCCGCTTTGCACAAAGCATCATCCCTGAATACATTGTTAAGTCCCCTCAGAGGATCAGTGCTCATGTTGCTGTGTCTGGTTAGCAAAGTCTAACTGCTCATCACTATGTCTCATCAACCAATGCCTGTGCCCCTGTGCAGACAAAACATCAATATATGCCAAAGAAAGACTGCATTTAAATTGATTAATATAAGAATCAACTGTAAACTGTATATAAACTGTCTCTTTCTCCACTGTATCCATAACTACTCTGTCCCATCACTGCTGGGGTTTCACTGGAAATGTCAAGATATTAGCTTGTTACTGATGGATAAGGTCAATTGTTTAATGGAGACAGGAGGAACACTCGTTAATGGGAATGTTATGCAACTCAAGACTTTGCGAGCCTGTTAGTTCTATCCTTGCATATGAGATGAGTATGGTATGGAATGAGACAGTTTGAGATCCAACTGAATTATTGAGAACTTAATCTACTTGGTATGGAGTTGGAAGAAGACTTTTTTTTCTTTTTGTTGATATAAGCTCCAAAACATATCTTAATGTGACCCAGACTTATTGAGCCGTCCAGCAGCAGGGCAGAGATACACAAGTTATTGAGCAGGTCTAGCTAATGAGAGAATCCTGAAGTCGGGTGGGAGTTTATCAATATGTGATCATGACTCTACTATACCTCTTGCCCCAACGGCTTCAGGCTGCTAGAAGATTTCACTATATGATACACAAGCCAATGAGCTATTGATTCCTGCATTAGGTGATACAATGTAAACTAAGAGGATGTAAAGTTTTCAGACATGAACCTCAGAAAACGCCTGGAAAAATGTCTTTCACATATTAACAATGCAGCAGGAGACATATTAACTACAACATTCGTGTTTAGGATGGTGTCTTGGTGGAGCCTACAGGACAAAGGACATGACATCACCCAAAGCATTTCCAATCTTATCGTTTTTTTCCGAGAAAAAAGACACATTTGTCATCTTTCTGCCTTTTTTTAAATTTTGTATCCGCTGCTGTGAATTTCCTTTTAATTTTCTTGATGTAGTCTTCAACGGGTTTACTCATTACTCGACATTTTTAACGGGGGGCCGACAGGAAAGGTTCAAGAAGAATCAGAGCAGAAAAACTGACACGTACGTACTCACAGAGCCCTTCTGGAAAAAATTGGGGAAAAGTCTGTAGTTCAGTGCATGTCTGAAAGCAGCTTAAGTGAAAGGCTTAGGGTAGCGTATCAGAGCATTTAAAGAGAGAGGGGTAGTTTGGAGTGTGGTGGACTTCTGTCTCAAAACGATAGCTTGATGTGCATGTTGTAGCTTTAAGACCAGGTTGACCTCAGTTGACCCCACGGATGTGATAGTGACTGAGTGTCCTTTAACCACCACTAGGGTGTACACATTCAAGAAACCTCTTAAAGGTACCGTATCATTCTGGGGGGGGGGTGAGAGTAGCATCACTGCATTAAGATAAAATGAAGATATCCACTTGCTTCCCCTCAGGTGCAGCTTAGGCACTTATCTTACAAGTCGGACTTCTTATTGAGGCTGCAAAACTTTAGGAGAGGTTAACATTTATCTCGCTTCAGATAAAAAGGAAAACTCTCACTTATGGAATCCCGGGGGGGGGGGGGGGGGGGGGGTTGGAGGTTATGGACTGATAATAATGAGGTTAGTTTATGAAAAATGCATTGAGGTTAAGGACAGTGGGATCAGATACATGGGCTGCAAGTGCCACCTTTTACTGAACACACACACACACACACACACACACACACACACACACACACACGCTCACACCCGCTCTTCTGTCACCTCCTGGCTTCCAGCAGTCTATAATGCTTTACTTTGTTCCCCCTGTCCACCCACCCAGACATCCACTCACTAATCTCCTTGCCTCATTGACGGCGACCAGTCGGTGTGACTTCTCACAGATAAAGTAGCCCTCAGATCACTCACCCCTCCCCGCTGTCCTTCCCCTTCCCGTCCTGCTGATTTCATCACTTCCCTACTGTCCAGCCATTGGACACTCAGGAGCGGAGTCACAAAGGAGGGCTGTGTGCTCCATCTGTGTCGGGATTAAACTGTTAACTAGGGTGTGACAAGCTGGGAAGGCCAATGCCTTTGAAATGCAAAGTGAACATAAATGGGAGGTAATAACTATGATGTGTTTTCTCCCTCCCCTCCATGTGCATGTTGGTATGAATTTTGTCAAGGATTAAATTCATTGTTTGCCATGTCGCGACTCAATTCTGCAGAGTGTTTGTTCTTGGTCTCGATCGCCCGGAGGTCTGCTGTGACTTTGAAGTGGTTCGGTTCCCCAAAAAATGTTTCAGCAGTATTTCTTTAAACCCTGAGAAAAAATAAAATGTCCATGGCCAGAGAACGAAATTACTGGGCTGTTGCATTCCCATTCATCATATTAAAGGAATGTATTCACCCCCCCCAAAAAAAGAGAATGAATAAAAGGACACATGGGGATGGAGTGGAATAATCCTCCACTTGTGCTTGGGCCGATCTTTCTCTTTAATAACATGTGAACCAGGTCACTTTCTGACAGCGTGGTTGAAGGAAAGATGGCAGCGGCTGCGTGAGGGAAAGTCTCACCTCTTGTCACTTGCAAAGACTTTAACCATGTACAGATCACATATGGTGCGTCTGGTCTCGTGGAGACAAATAGGGACAAATGGTCAGGGGTTAGTGGTTGTATAATACCAGACAGCTTTGTGCTGTGAACCAGACTCCTGTAATAGAGAGTTGGCCCTAAAGCCTGAGGTGACAGATGAGGCAGGAAGTGTGGGCCACTTGGCCACCAGAGCATCCTGTGCGACTTACTTTCAAAGGGACGCTGGCCAAGCTGTTTTTGGATAGCCGGGGCTCCACAGCCGACTGAGTGCAGGTGTCCATTAGACGGCCATTACATCCAAAGCGGCCAAATTTCAGGGAGTTAATCTGTAAGCCATCACAAGGCCCCGTGCTGAAACAAGACCCGACTCTGAATAACGCAATTATGAGGTGCACACACATAAACATGAATAATGAATGACTGCATGCTGAATAAATGCATTTCCAGCCCTGGCATGTTGGCTAAAATCTGCCAGTTTTATTTGATGAAATTCCAAATTTATGTTAATGTCCATCCCTTAGTATACAGCACTGCGAGCAAAGTGGTTTGCATTTCAATGATAAATCCATACTGAGCCTCCACTCAGACATTTAAATCCAAAGTTGGAATTTCAATTGGAGAATTCTCATTTCAGGTTTCCATTCATCTCCCCCACCCTGCCAGCATCTGACTCTCCATCTGATTGACACCCAGTCTTATTGTCTGTGGTCTGTTTATCGGGATGGATGTGCATTTTACTGACAACCACATAATGGGAGCGAAAGCTGTATATTTTCAACATGTCGTAGCGTGGCATTAAAAAAGACTTCAATGCCAGTGGAAAGCCGGGATCATATGGGTTACTGGGACGTGGACCAAGCCCACATGACAGGACAAAGAAGCTGCTGCAGATGAGAGGGAGTGAGTGGAGTCGGGAGCGAGGCCAAAAGATGGTTACAATAAAAGCACATGAGCGTGAGATCAAACCCGGAGATAACATATTTCTTCTGATGTCTTCAACTTGTGTTTAAAGGGAATATGGAAGAGAACCCATCTTGTATGTCATGAGGCTTTTTTCCAAAATGGCTCCATCAACATGTTGTGAGTTTTGGCTCTGTGATACACACAGTGTAATGAGCCAGGTCCAGCCCTCCAATAACAGGTCATTGCCAACTTCTTTTTCCCTGACTCCTGAGAGCACTTCTTTACATAATGAAATGAAGCCTCCTTTTAATCCTCTGCCAGCAAGTCACTTTTCACATTTACATCAGCGCATCCACAATGGAAATTGTAATTTAATCATGCAGTGCATTATTTATTTGCATTTTTCTGGGGCAACATGTTGTGGAGTCGCTGAGGAGACGAGGAGGGAGAGAGAACGAGAGAGCGAAAGACGGAGCGAGGCAAACATAAACGAGGTTCACGTGGAGGAATGAGGATCAAGATGGAATTGCTCGCTTGCATGTCTGGCGCACGGCTCTGGCACGGGACCGCTCTCCGCTTGTTGGTGCGGTAGCCACTGGCAACTCCGCATAGTGGCTTCGTCAAAAGATAGATGACGTTTTAATCCAGTTAGGCGTCAACCACATTCTCGTCAGACCTCTCTCTGACCTGGAATATCTTTCAAACATGTAACATCCATTTAATTGTTTGAAAGAGTGTAACAGTTTAGCATGAGCTCCCCCCCCCCCCCCACTCCTTGCTATGACTCACTTTATGGAAAGCCGTTTTCAGGTGAACTTTTCCCTCTCACAGTTGAAGAAAGGCCGGAGGAGATTCCCTGGCACGGATGCGTTCAGGAACATTCCCGGAACATTCAGGCATGGTACTGTCTGCGTAGAGAAAACAGGAAGCAGGGCATTTTGTAATCCACTGCAGAAAGCATATGTTTTTGTTTACAGTACAACAAGATACAAGATACATTTATTAATCCCACACACATGCACAGACACACAATGTGTCCTCTGCTTTTGACCCATCTGGTGAACACAGCAGGACAAGTGGGCAGCCATGCACGGCTGCCGGGGAGCTGATGTTGGGGAGTAAGGTGCCTTGCTCAGGGGCACTTAGACAGTGGGGTAGGGAGAGTCCCCTTGGACTTTTGAACAGATCCAGGTGTTGTCCATCCAGGTATGTTTTTTTTTTTTACAATCCGTTGAGTCGAACCAGAGACCTTCCAGTCTGATGTCTGCCATTTTCTACCACTAGTCCACCGCCTCTCCAATTGTCCAGTGTCATCTTCTCTGTGTATGGCACCACTTTTTCATCCTGAGATGTTTGCGTTCTTCCAGTCTTTTCGTCCATCAGTTGTACGAAACCTCTTCATCATGTCCACTTGCAGCTGTGAATTGTCTCAACGTTTTCTTATATTCTCCGTACATTTCACCCGGTGGCTGGCAAGAAAAGAAATCTAGAAGAAGTCCAGAGCGACTGACTTGGACATTTGTGTTCACACACACAGCACCTCTGGAAAACCTCAGGGAAAGTGTCCAGACTTCATGTCTGTAAGCAGCTTTACTGTGAGTTACCTACTGCTTATATGACTATGAAGGAACGGTGCATTCAACACAACCTCCAGGATCTTGGCTCCCAATGTGAAAACTGTAACTAGTAAGGTATCTGCAAGGTTACACGTGTCATCTGATGTATACTTACTCTCTATCAAAGTCTCTTCACTAATGCATAAAGGGATGTTTTTCTACATGAGAGACAAGGAAAATGTGCACCTCCCTCACATTACACATCCACAGTCTGCAGGGTTGCCCAATCTCCTGCAATATATTTTCAGGTTTCGGGGGGGGGGGGGGGGGGGGGGGGGGATTATGACATGACTGACACATTGTATCCTGCCATGAATCTTGCTGAAACAATGCTATATATGAGATAAATCACAGCTGGCGAGGAGCAAGAATATCCTGACTGAACTCGTCTGCAGCGAACCACACTGTAAAACTCTGTGACATCTTTATGTTCTCAGAGGCTTGTTCCTGCTGTTGGAGCCGCTCTGTATGAGTTTAAGTATCAACTGTATCAGTTATTTTCAGATGTCAGGTCAACAACGGTTCATGTTTTACACCAACCTTACAAAAAATAAAGAAAAAAACCAACAGAAACATCCAACCTCAGCTCTTCTTACAGTCAAACTAATTCCACCAGTCGAAGCTTTCTTCAGGGCAGGGAGGGGAACCCCTCCTGGTGATTCACAAACACAGCCCTCCCCTTTCTCATTCATTATCTGCCCATTTGGAAGGACCCTCATCCATCACAGGACCCCGTAATTAGGCCTGTGGATTCAATTTGTCATCCACCCCCTTCATTTTTTTGTGCCACTGAGGTGGAGAACAAAATATGTTTAATTCTGACAACAAGCGAATAATTGTAGCTAATTTGTCGCTGGCCACAAGAAGAGATGAGGTCGCGCAGCTCCGTTTAAGGCTGTCAGATTTGGCAGAGCAGATATCTCTCTATGAGGGGGGGGTATTGGTTTTATCAAACAGGTGCTTCATGGAAGAGTTGACTTGGCCTTAAAACAAGAAGTGACATGCCACTTTAACACATGAGAGTTGGCAGCAGCTTGATGAATATTGATTCTTCCTAAAAAGCAGAGTGAGGACGATCTAAGTTGCAGTTTGCAGTTAAAAGGCTGTTTTGAGTTTTTCTCAATGCTGTTGTGAATGTTTGTGATTGTTGATTATTCCGTATTTATGAATGATTTCATGATAAAAGGTGCTGCCGCTCCTCTATTCTGAGATGCATTCACCCAATTGAACTGAATATTTTTTGCATTTGTGCCTATTAGCCGTATATTATATATGTGTGGAGGGAAAAAAGTAGTGGTTACACTTGCACCAAAAAAGTGCTGCATTGAAAAGTGTAATAATACTGTGGTTTAAAAGCAAATTCACATATTTTTACATACTTTTTCAGTATCAACTTATTACGACTTTACAATCCTGGATAAAATATCCTCACTACGTTTAAAGAGTGATCCAATCGAAATGTGTTTTCAAGAAAACATATTTTCTGCAGCCGTTTAGTTGTTTAGAGACAGAAGACAAGGGAGACAGAGGTGCTGCTTGTTTGGAATCTCTCCTCAGTCCAACGACCTCCACCTCAGGTGAACCTGCACCATTACATTCCCCTCACGTCAGAATGCTAGCACAAGTGCTAATAACAAGTAGCAGATGTCCAGCTTTATGTAAGAACAGATATTTCACACCTTGTGAAGAGTAAACAAAGGAGAAACAACAGCAGTATAAACAAGACTGAGTTTCAAGGAGTTAAACGTCTCATGGTTGCACCATGCTTTATTTTTGCATGTCATAGGCACAGTGTTTTTTTAGATAACCATTAAAGGTAGAGGATATGGATATATAGACAAACTGTTGGACATTATGTTACCTCCATAGCCGTCACTCCCTCACAAACTGCCACCGGCTTTGGCACCAGGCACAAATTCAGTCAAGGCAAGGACAGTTGGGTGGAGTTGGGGGGCGGGGGGTGCAAACAGAAAATGTAATTTGTTTTTCTCACTTGAGGGATGGCAGCCCAACTGCCACTCCCACACCCTGCACACTCCTCCCTGCGAGCACCTTTCAATTTGCCAGATTAGCACCCCCCATTGTACCTCTGGCCTGTTCCAGGGACGCTCACCGGCACAGCACGGCACGGCAACCCCCTCCAGAGCAGCGGCACTACCCCCGCTCTCCTCACATCCTTTGGTCCAACCACTCCCTTACTCTCCAATCGTATTAAGCTTATTAACCCCCCCTCACCAGTTTTGTTCAATCTCATTTAGTTGTTACTGCCCCCCCTCCGACCCCGTCTCTAATCCCGTTTCAGGTGAGCCTAATGCGGCTCTATACCAGAGCCCTTGCTCTCGGGCACCATGAGAGAAGTGTGTCTTGATGTGTGTTCGTTCAAACAGTGTCTACTGAAAAGGCACAAATAAATTAATAAAGTAAAAGCCTCAATCAGACCAAAAAAATAAAAAAAACGATCTGTTTCCATGGCAATATGGTATTAGTCAAGCTTCAAGTAGAATACCAGAGGACTGTTTCAGGTTCGACTCTTCTCCAAAGCTAGGGAGCCAGCAGAAGATCCTACTGACAGAATGCACTCTGATCTATTTTTCCTTTTTCATATTTTGAACCTCTAACCTACTTCCTGCTGGCTGAGGTTTGAAGGCTTTTTTGAGAAAACTCCTGCTCTGTGTGAAAGATTATATTCATGTCCCAAACAAGGCACTGGCCTGTGGAATGAAGCAACAAAGGCTATTTTAAACCTTAAGAAGAAGCTAGCAAACAGTCTCATGTTACCCTCTCTCTATTAAATTATAGAATGTTTACATTGCAAATTGTCTGAGTTCATATATTGTTGTACTAAATATGAAACTTTCGTTTAAGAGCTTATTTTATACCGTTTTAGAATTGTACTGGAATGGCACCGAGTAGAGAACACAACACTGCCAAGCCCCAACAATCTTAAATTCAACCAAGCTGCACCAGACTGCACACACCAATAGATATCAGTTTCCTACATCTGTGTTGTTGATTTTTTTATCAAGATCTGGGAATTATTTCCTGGAAATCTGGTGAAAATCTCCCAAAACACCATATCTTACAGTGTTCTAGAAAATGAAAGAAGCTTCCTGGATTTGCTCCTTTGTCCCGATCAGTGCCAAACTGTATTTTGTCCAGTGTCACATCCTTCCAACAATTTCAGTGGAAAGCTGTTTAGTAGTTTCTGCATAATCCTGGCGAAAAACAAGCACAACAATCAAACAAAGAAGGGCGGAAACATAAACTTCTTGGAGGAGGTCATAATTCAGTACACAGCAGTGTTTGTCCCGAGTGTGTTAACATGGAAAACGTTGTGGAATGTGGTGTCTGTTTATACAAACCAGATTATTTCTGTACTTTGTATATTTGCCATTGGAAACTTTGCAGTAATTCCATCTCACACTGCAAATACGTGCACCTTGACTGGTCTATCGATCCGACCCCATACCGTGGACTGCCGGGTGAAATACATAGAATATAGAGGTGAAGTCTACCTTCAATAAGCTGACACTTACACACACAGGGAGGAGAGAGCCACACTCCTCTTCCCCGCAGCACACGTCTCACTGCAGAAGAGGATGTGACCTTTCCCCCTCAGGAAGGAACACTTATGTGCGATGAGAGACATTTTGTCACAGTCTCAGTCAAACGTGTCCTGGTCGCCCTCGTTTAGAACAACAACCTTGAAGGCAGGATTATTTAGGTGCGGCACGTGTGTTTTGCGTTACACTGTCAAGCAGCTTCCAGTTAATGTCGAGGGGGTTGTTTGCGGTTTGTTGGTGTATAGTTTATATTTCCTCCGGACTTGGTGGAGAGATGGTGAAAAGAAAAAACTTCAAATTCCCATTTGAGATGTTAAGGTAATGATCTTTTGTACAACAAAAAATATCCCTGCTCTAAATGTTTGCCCTTCTTTCTCATGTCTTAGCGGTTATCATTACACTTCATGTTGTCCTTGGATTTCACTGTCACCATTTTTTTTAGCCTTTCTTTACCAAGATCAGTCAGCACTTCACCTACACCCTCTTATCCAACATCGGAAACGTGTGTGTGTGTGTGTGTGTGTGTGTGTGTGTGTGTGTGCATGTGTGTGCATTGTCATACGGCTGGGGCCTTCTATTTCCCTAACCAGCCCTTTCCCTATTGCACACCTTGCTGCCCACAGGGAGGGGTTTCTCTCTTTGCTATTCATTTTCAGGATTTCTACTTACTCCTTTAACACAGATGGCTGAACAGTTGAACTTTGTGAATCTCCGGTACAAAAATATCCACAAAAATTTTCTCAACCGAATAAACAAAATGAATGTTTAAAATCGCCACCTCTCCTTTTGGAGATGCCAACTCTGTTGTTACATTTGAGATATTTTTAGAATCCCTCACACCCCGGTGAAGAGGGAAGGTAAAACAAAGTGGTTAACATCTTCGTGCTAGTGGTTTGCTGTGAAAACCCAGAGTAGATAAATTGCAGCTTCAGCGTGGATTGGAAAGTCAGTGTCAAATATGAAACCTGTTTCACGAGTGGTCGATAATCGAGCCCTCCAAATGTTCTCCAGGACATTAGTGACTTGCCCGCCGTCGTAATGCTCACAGCTGACGACTGCGAAAGTCCATTTCCTCTCCTTAACCGTCACACAGCTTGTAAGTTTGTTTTTGACACCTTGACTCTCAACAAATTCCTCCCCCAGCTAAACCAATAGAGCACCTTAAAAGTAAGAGCCACACCTTAGCTAAAAACCCCTGATCAACCTCTGATCCTCAAAGTTTGGATCCTGACTTTTCTTTTGGTGGCAGACATGCCAGAACCCCCCCCCCCCCCCCCCCCCCGAAGGATTAACGTAATGCTCGGAGAGACAGAGGGAGAGACGAGGAGGGGACGGAAGGAAGGATGAGCCCCCGTTAATGGGCGCTCCAGCGGCAGCTGACAGAAGCCACATTTTCAATAGGGTGTGAAATTCCTGCTCGGATGGGACCTCCGTCTGGGAAATGGCTGTAGGGACAAAGGGTGAGGGGGAAACACGTCAGCCTGTCTGCCCGCACTGGTCCCATGAGCCTTCCCATCACGCCCAGGGAGAAAGGAGAGTTTATCTGTGGTTGCCGATGCTCAACCGATCTCCCCATTGACCTCAGCAGGGAAGCAGCCGCAAAGGCCAACAAAACACTAGGTGAAGAGGTCCTGGGGTAGTGCTGTGCGGCCTGAGCTGTTACAGAAATAGCTATCGTGAGGCAACACCACCAGTTGGGAGCAAAGGGCAACAAATGAAGATAATGTTTCCCATAAACGGAGCGAGAGAGCGCCAAGAATTCCAGCAGGCTATCACTGTGATTTCCACATTGAAGTAATGTGAGGAAAGACCCACTTTGATGAAAAGAGGACGCGCATAAAAGATTCAGCTGTCAACCGAAATGCACAGCTGTCACCACAGCACGGCTTTAAAGCAGCCTGAATACTTAGACACAAAGAAATGACAACGTACGCCTTTTCACGAGAGCGCCCCAACAAGCCTGCTGGGAGCCATCGGTTTGTGAGACGGGAAAGAATGCTATTTGAACAAAAGGTAAGAACCGTCACTCTGGGAGGTTCCGTGTGCCAAATTGAGTTTGGAAACTTCCCGTTAGGTTGAGGAGTGGCCCAGTTCTATCCCATTAGCAAGGACCTCGACCTTTATTGGACTCGGGTCACGCCCCCGCTCTACATCGCCTCACCTCGAACTCTGCGACACATTTCTCCAATAACAGCCCATTAATTAGTTTGAGTGCGTCCCACTGTTCAGAGGTGGGACACTTCTTTGCCTGGAGCTGGCCACCCCGTCTCAGGCGGATAGACACATGCAAATCTGTTTGTTTCATCAAGTGTGAATTCAATTTGCGAGGGGTTCTTTTTTCAATCTAGAGCACCTTTGCCCCCAGCGCAGAGGAGGAGACCACCGAGCTCCCTGCGTCGCCCAAGTTTTGATGAAAGCAGAGAAAGGGAAGGTTAAAGGGAGACGGAGAGGAAGACAAATGAAAGGTAGGCGATGCAAGGCAAAGGTGGGCTGCTGTGAGGGAGGGAGAAGGGAAGGTGCCACCCCCCCATCAGCACCAAGTCTGAACAGTCCCGCAGAGGAGCAGAAAATGCCGAAGACAAAATGACAAACAATGACAGATGTAAATAAACCCTGCAAGGTAGTACCGGATGGAGAAGCGTTAAAGAAAGAAATGGGGTTAAAAAATAAATAAAGACATGTTATCAGCACTTCAGTGCCAGTGCTCGCTGTTTGTAGTCTGTTTTGTCGGAGTGTTTCTCCTGCTTGTCTGTAGAATGGGTTCTGTTTCCCCTGCGGATGCAGCCAGTCGAGAAAACAGGGATGTGCTACAAAGGCAGAACTGTCGTGCAGGAGCGGGTAAAGGAGGGTATCACAGTCCCTGGTGCAAACCTTCCTGAAAGCATGAGAGGAGAAGTGTGCCTGATTTGTTCACATACATCCAGACCCACATAAAAGAATGCAAACACACAGAGACTTTAGAACACACTTTGATGTCTCCTCACACGACAAACACTCGTCCCACAAAAAGAAAAGGACTCTTAAACACACCCACACAGGCCAAAATTCTGTTTTCATTTACCCAGTTGAGGAAACAAACAAATATTGTCACCGCATCTGCCCGCACACACAAATAAAACACACAACTACGATTCTTAGTCGTCTTCCAAACTGCAGATTCGGGTGATTAAGCAGCATGGAATGTGTTTAGGTGCTCAAGAAGAGACACTGTACTCGCTACTCACGATCCCTCACTCAGGTCTGAGTGCGTGTCCGCCCATGTTGTGTCAGTGGATGCCGATGACAGACAAGCAGTCTGGGGCCCGACAATGTCAGAGTGGAGGCATGCAGTGGCATGACATCGTCTGTTATCACACGAATATGAATCAGGCTCGAAAGCAACAGACCACAAATCACACAAACAGCTTCCATTTTAGGAAGAAGCTATGGGGGATGAGCTAAAGGCTCCGCGGGCCAAATGGAGAGGTTGTCTGTTTATCTATTTTATGTGGCGGGCTGCAGCTTGGTCACAAGTATGGTAATGTTTTGTGAGTCACTGTGGGAGTACAAAGTGATCTCTGTTTACTTGATCTCTTCTGCTGTTGTGCTACAGCCATTAGCGTTCTTATTCAGTTAGTTTTGCCAAGAACAACACATTATCAGACACGTTATTTATTTCAAAGTCAACACTTGCGAGGAGCAGTCGTCATAAACAACTGAACAACTGAACGTGCAACGTGGAGGATCACATTCCTCGTTCAGTGACAGCAGACGCAGAGGTCACCCAAAAATAAAAAAAGCAACCGCAAACATTATATCTATCTTTTATCTGCTGCCTTTGCTTTCTCATATATAAAAAAGAAGATAAAAGATGAGGGAGACAAAAGGCTTGTTAGCCGTATATGAACCGCAGGGGTTTAAACAGGAAATATGCAGTGTCATCAAAAAACGACAAAGGAAGATGTCAACTGTCAGAAAAACCGACATAAAATCAGATTAAGGCTTAAAAATAAGAACTTTTTATGTTGTCACAAGATCACAGCTGAAGCGCTGGAGAGATTGAGCCTGCACAGTTGTATCCCCCAAAGTCTGGAACAAGTTGCCTCAGCATGTTGACTGGCCCGTATGAAAACACATGTTTGTTCCTTGGCTCTTAGTCTGGGAGTTGTTTATTTTCTTTTGTTCAAAATGTAAATGTAATTTCTTCAAATATTTGATTGTCTTTTAAATCGATCCTTGTGTTTTGAATCGACTTGTTCTCTGCTCTATCGATGTTATAGCACTTTGGTCATCTGTTTTCCTTATTGTTAAATGTGCGTCAGAAAGAAATTAGCATTAGTTTAGCAAGAACTCAGAACAACATACTGTTGGCAAACAAATGATTTGTCCTTCTGCTCTTTTTTTTTTATTCCACTTGGATTTCTGTGTTGCATTATATCATACATTTAACATATAAATTCATTGATGTTTGCCATTCCTCTTTCCAGTTTAGTCGACTGCAGCTCTGGTTTTTCTTGTTACAACCCTAAGTTCAAAAATACATTTTAAGGCTCTGTGTGGTCTCACCCACTTTAGCCTTGTGAGTGTTCCGATGCCTCATCCTCCTGTGAGCAGGTATCTGCTTTGCAGTTCAGGCCACTTTTGTTTCATTTCGCCAAAGAAACATTTCCTTAATTGGATGAAAAATGTCTCTTATTCATTTTCCGTGCGACAGGAAACTTATTTCTTGAAACTGTGGAGATGAAACAGAGTGGAACCGTACAGGGTTTTCTATTTTTATTCTTTTCACAGAGGATATTCTGTGTGATGACCCCAATTTTTCTCTGGGATTAACAGTGCGAAGGTTCGGGGGTCTGGCTTTGCTCCGCGGAGCTAACTGTTCTGATGACAGGTCGCAGCCGCCCACAGGGACGAGGACAGACAGGCTTGACAAACACCACACCGCTGTGCTGCAGCACCTCAGAGGGTCACAGTAATCCTACCGTATACCATTACACTGCATATAGACTAAACACAAGGCCAGGTGAGAGAATGACGGAGTGCGCTGTGTGTGTGTGTGTGTGTGTGTGTGTGTGTTTCAGTTCACCGTGTGTGTTCACCTAAACATGCATTTCTTTTTTTTAAGCAGTTGTGTCAGCGTGTGTACGTGTGCGTGTGTGGGCCTGCAGGCCTGTCTCACCCCGTGTCTCCCCTCCCACTCTACGTCCACGGCGAACAACACCGAGTGTGTGCATGCAACCAGGCCCGTGTGCATGTCCACATAATGCAGAACAGCCTTTACCTCCCGCACCCCGACTTGAGAGGAGGAAAAAAAAAAGTCACAGCCAGGAGGCCACTTTGAAATACCAGGTGCTCATTTGGCAAATCCAGGCAACTGGGGTGTTTACATTTCAGCGACTGAGAGGGGAAAAAGACCAGATGCCCCCTTGAGCGGCTCAGCAGCGTCCATACAGGGATCACTCCCAGCGCCATGGCTGACAGACCTGTGTGTGTGTATGTGTGTGTGTGTGTGTGTGTGTTTGGAAGGAGGGGTAGAGGCATATATAGAGCGAGCACTGGGCAAAGTCAATGAACACCCAATGATGACTTGCAGCAGGGACACGACAAATAATGCGACAATGCTGAAAATTTGCCAGAAGTTTGTTTGTTTGAGCACAAGCGATGCTCTGTCCCCTCACACCAAACACACACACACACACACACCACACCCCCACACCCCCCACACACACACACACACACCACACACACACTTGCTCTCTTATTTGTCTGTCCCTCTTATTAACCCGCTCTCCTTCTCCCTCAGGCTTGTGAATGGCTCTATTGTCCTCCCCCCCATTGTTGATGCACAACGGTTTACAAACAGAACTTCCTTATCAGTTAAGAAATTAAAAGGCCATGAATGAGAGTGCGGTTTTGTTGAATGGGAAGCAATGCATCTCTGCAAACATGCATGTATGCACACGTATATACATGCGACCGCAGTGCACCTCGTCCCAGCCCGGCACTGCCGGCTCTGTTGTGTTGTTTCATGATGTCTCGTATCAATTCAGTAAACTCCGTCTGCCTCGATAAAACTCTGCCTGTCCGTTTTCCCCACAGCACCTGCTCATAACAAATCACTGAGAAACTCTTTCCGACCGGTTCGCTCCTTGGCAAAGTGTTTTTCGCGTTGTCTGTTTGTATCAGCGGCCTGCCAGAGACTGGTGGTTATGGGTTGGCGTGTGGGTAGGAGCTGGCAGCGTGACTGTTTCCTTTAGTGTGTGTGTATCTGTGTCATAAAGATGGGTGGGGCGGCCCGAGAGGGAAAAAGCATACGCACATTCATAACTGGTCTCACAGTGAATGTGTGTACGCAAGTCAGGGAAGAGCTTATACATCGGTGATCTTTTTTTCATGAGGAACCGCTCCCATTTAATTACAACATCAACATTATTGTCGGTTTCATTTGTGCGTTTGTTGCGTTGCCTTGTAAAAGTCCCTGAACGTTTATGATATCAGCTCGAAACATTCTCTAAAGCTCCTTAAATGCTTTCTCAGAGAGTCACACGATCACAGCGTGTGCTTGTTTGGGGTCAGCGTCAACCCGTGTGTCATGTAAATGTCACTGGGGAATGAAAAGTGGTTGAACTGGCGTGTCGCTGTCTGTCAACCGCTCGCCGGGTACAGCCGTGTGTTTGTGTGCGCGCGGCTACACAACTGCATGCATTCATCCCTCCTGCTACAAGCATACTGTGCAGGCTTGTTTTTTTTTTTGCATGGGCTGGCGTTCTTGAATTACATATCCGCTTTACCAAATGTCCCCCTCTGCCAGGGATCCTGCATTTCCCCTCGGTCTGCCAGTCGGTTCTCACGGCCCGCATGAGTAGAGAAAGTGATATTCTCCAAACGTCGTATTTACACGCACACGACCAGCTGCAGTCTCCATTCAGCTTTTAGCTTTGAATTTGTGTTGCATTCAGACGGTATAGGATGGGGAGTCATATTTTCAGATACAAAAAAAACTCTAAAAAACTAAAAACTCTGCTGTCAGTCTCTGATTATTGGTTGTAACGATTGCTTCCTGCAAACCTGACAAAACACCACAGTGATTGTGAGCCAAACAATCCACCTGTATCTATAGCAGCAGAACTTGTTATGACTCAGTAGGTAGGTGTGATATTATGAGTTGCAGCCAAGCATCACTTGTTTCACTTGTTGCCCCTAATATCGATGATGTAATCGTGCGTAAGTGCGTAGACAAGTCAGAGCCCCGAGGCCAAAGAACTATAAAAAAAAAAAAGTTGCCCTGCTCTCTGCGCCTCGAGACTAATGGAGGACGAGACGAGTGTGAAACTGCAGGGTGACTGTGTGTGTGTGTGTGTGTGTGTGTGTGTGTGTGTGTGTGTGTGTGTGTGTGTGTTTGTCATCCGTGGCTAGACGTTAGCTGGTTCGCACACTCATCTCAGCAATATTTTACTCAAGAGCAGAAAGGTTTTGTTAATGAGTAAAGGCCGTCACATGAACCGGAAACTTCTGCATTTTTATGAGAGAAAGGATCTTAACGGCTGTTTCCTGCTGCTTTAAGATTGCTTTTGTGTTGAAGTCAAAGCTAGATGTCTTGTAAGATAGATCCCCACATCCAAATGAATTAGTTTAGCATTGGTTCTTGGTCATGTGTGAGTTCCTCCTCTTTGGTAGCTACTGGTTTGAGATTTCTTCCTTGACCTAAGCACAGTGGGGATTAATGGAACTTTATTTGTGTGGCTCAGAGAATAAAAAGATTACACTTTAATCGTTTAAAAAAAAAAAATCACTCTTTTCCCACAAACAGCATCGCGGTCTCTCTGGATAATTCACAAAATACTTCTTTGGTCTTCACAGGGACTAATTCTCTGAGAGAAACTAGTTCTCCTGGAAATATGTGGATTATACTCAATAAATTAAAGGACAGAGGAGCTGCTAAATGTAAATTGTCACTGCTGTAAAACCACAAAGGGGAATCTCACCCATCTGCAATGGAAATCTAATAATGTGGACACATAGAGATGCAATATCACTGCTCAGGTAAAGATTTCTGTTTTTTTCCAAACCATTCGTTGATGGATTACACCCCATGTGTCTGTGTGTGAGTATCGTGACCGTTACCAATGAGAGTTGCTAATGACACGACAGTTGTATCTGGGTAAATAATGCGTGTACTCAGTGTTTGTGGCGGGCCTGGCAGGATCCTGCTGTGTGTTGTTGCGTAGCGTGCTTACCAGTGCTCAGGGAGTATCATCTGGTACGGAGGAGAAGGCTAATGGGGATAAACAAACGCACGCACACACAAATACTCACACATGATGCCATGCTGGGGTAATAACTACTTTGGTTACATTACGCATAGACAGAGGTAACAAGGATTTAGCACGCACACACATACACACACACACAAACACACATACACAGACCACCTCACTCCCACCCACACTGAGGCAATAAGGTCTTGGCTCACATAAAAACTCACACACACGCACACACACACACACACACACACGCTGAATGAGCTGCACCATCCTGCCAGGTGCCTGTGCTCTCTCACATGCCCAGCATCCAGCGAGCCAAGCAAACGACCAGTTAACCATTTGACCAGCTGACTCCCCTCACCTCCACCAGCACCTCGGCAGAACAATTTGCCCACATTCGGATGCTCTGATTCCGCTCTCCCATTTTCTTTTTTTCTTCAGCACAGCCCCCTTTAACCCATACAAGATGAGTCATTAGAAATATTAGCGCCATTAGCCCCGGGGTTTGGCCGACACTTCTTTCTTGGGTGCCCAGATCTTGAGGTGGAGGTGGTGGTGGTGGTGGTGGTGGTGAAGCGCGCTCTGCTTCCTGTTACCCAACGTTTTTCGGGTCACGGTGTGTCATGCACCAGCGGCGTGAACGTACGGAGAGAGTGAGCGAGCGAGTGGATGAAAGCCATGTTGATGGTAGCATGGGCCAAACTGAAACCATGTGCCTCTGTGGCTAGAGACTTTGTCACGACTAACTACATCTGGGAGAGCTGCAGTACAGCCGGACACTGGGGGGGGGGGGGGGGGGGGCTGACAGTAACTAGACCGATCTGATTTGTCGTGAGTCGATGCTTCAGAACAGGAGGAACCAAAGTTATTAACCTTCGCTTTGCTCAATGGCCCCAAGTAGGTCGCCTGAATGAGATATGAGCGGAGCAGTAACAAGACCATTACAGATTTTGATGTGCTTTCAAATAGCACAACGTTCCCCCCCGGGCCTGTTTAGTAAGTTAATTTCCTGTCTCTTGTTTTCGTGGCATGTTGATCGGGGAGCTACAGTAGAAAACATCTGCCACCATTTGCCACTGTTGCGAGCCCTCGGGGTCACAGGCTGCACGGAAGATTGCATTTTGCAGCTGGACATGCTGAAAGGTCAGGGGTCAGCGCAGAGGTTCTGGGTATGGAGGAAGAACGGGGCCCATGAGGGAGACACAGTGTTGACATTGTGTTTGGCCACTTTGAACAATGTTATCTCAGACAGTGTGAGGCTCTGGGCCAATCAATCATTCTGTTATTGGGCCAGCTCCGGTGATTATTCATCCTGGACCTTTGATAGCGGCTGGCGTCAAACAGATCCTGCGTGAGCCTCCTCACTCCCTCACTGTCTGGACTTTGTCCTTGGGAATTTGTCACGGCTTTATTTTCTTCAAAACAGTTAGTTGTAGTCGATTGAGCGTTCGTCTCGCAGTCCGACGTCAATGTAATCCACGGGCCTCGATGGAAGCATTCTGAATATTTATAATTGCAGAGGAATCGTGTTGGCACGACAGCTATTTCAGGCTCAGCCATGGAGGTAAATAGACAGCATGTAAATGTGTAACATACCTTCAGAGCAGAAGGGCGATCAGGTCACACATTTGGAAGGCCATGCATTTGCAAAGACAATAGTAGTAACAACATCGAGCATTTATCCATTGTGCTAATGGCAAAGGTCTGATGTTTACAGTAGTGGCACTGATCTCTGAACTCTGCCACTGAGGCCAAGTCTCACACTAGAAAGAACAGAAAGAAACAAGTTGTTTGTGTGGAGATTGAATAATGACTTTGAGACAATAGACATTTTAGAATAGTTATATATTTTCCAGCATTTTCTACTTTAACTTTGACTTTTGCCTTTATATAGTTGAGTTATATATTGATTCAAAAACACAATAAAACAATAAGTGTTACTTAAAAGCAACAACATAGAATGACACTCATCGGAGCACATTCCTCTACCAAGGCTCAACAGGACACTTAGATTCAATCAAGCTGCACCAAATTGCAGTTCTCTAGATATTCCTGATCTTTTTTCATCAAGATCTATGATCTATTCTCTGGAAAATCAGCAGAACTGTCCAAAATCAAAATTAAAGCAAATCGAAAATGTATAATCCTGGAAATGCCCCCTGAGTTGTTTTCTGATCCACCACGCATCCTTCCACCAAGTGGATTCAGTTCAGTACAAACAAATGGATAATGGGGGGGGGGGGGTTACTTCATTTCCTTGTTGGAGGTAAAAAGGTTTTGTGTAACAGCGTCTGTTTAAAAGTTTTTGAATTCATCACGATTCAAAACACATCAAGAGACAGCAATGGGTAACTGGACCCTCCAATTTAACGTCGCATAGAAATATTAATAAGCAGGAAAAGCAATTAGAGTTAAGGTTAGGCAGCTGAAGCCCTGCTTGGGTTTATAATGAGGCTTTAGATGTGGCTGAAAAGCTCCATTTGCCACTGAGAGCCTCGTGTCAAGTCAGGAGCCGAACCTCAGTCGCCAGATTCGTGATCACTGATCCACCACCTCCGTCTTGATACTTTTATTTCCCACCGCATGGCGCGCCCTGTCACATTCCTGCGTGTTTCCATCCCTCGCTCTCTCCACGTAATCCTGTCACAGCGGTGACACGTTTCTCTCCCTCTCTCTTTTTTTTTTCCTTCTTGTCCTCTCAGCGTGTAATTTGCGTGCTCAGGCTGTTTGTCAGCGATGCGTGTGTGTGCCTGTATACGACGCCGCGGCCCTCGCACGTGTGTATGACTGCATCAAAGTATGAGTGCCTGTCTGCTTCAATACCTGCCTGTCTGTGGGGTCGAGGTGACGGGGGGCGGGGGGGCTGAGTCATCAAGCCGCAGTCAGCTGAGACAGTGAAGTATCTCTGTTCTCAGTTAGGTAGAGAATGTGCTGAGAGGTGAGAGAGAGTCACCAGAGACAGACAGTAGCTGGTTGTGGGGAGACGTCGGTGTCGTCGGTGCTAAGGGAAGTGCAGAGTGGGGGGGTGTTGGCAAGGAGGTGATGATTTACAGCAGCAGGACTGGGGCTGGAGGCGACACAGTGGATGTGGTGTTTGGTGTGTGTGTGTGTGTGTGTGTGTGTGTGTGTGCGCGCGTGGGTGCAGAGGAGTGTGGACGATGGTGGTCATGGGGGGGTTCAGTCGGGGCCGCATGTGTGATCCTGTGTTAAGTGCTCGGCCAGTGGTGAAGGCCTGGAGGATTAGACCCCCACGCAACCCCCCCACCCCCGAAACCCCCGTGAACAGCTCCCCTCTCTCCCACTCACACAGTCACACAAACACACACACAGACACACACCTCCTTTCTGCCTGGATTCCAGCTTTGAGCCCCTGTGAGATTCTCCAGAGCCACCCACCAGCAGCTCCTCCTCCTCCACCAGTGCTACCAGTGCTCTTTGCCTGTTCACTCACACGTACACACATGTCAAAAGACACTCGAACATTACCAATGGCTCACAGTCCCTTAATATTGCCAGAGTAAAGCGATCCTCTCACACTCACATCACATTAGACCAGACCAGACACAAGAGCTACAGTGTATGTGTGTGTGTGTGTGTGTGTGTGGGTGTATATGTTTGTGTGTGTGTGTGTCTACTTGAACAGATATCTTTGCGAGGTCCATTTTGAGCCTCGATCTTACGGAGGGAGGACATTTTAACCAGTCTTTCGGACCCACTTCATCTGAGGGGTTAAGACTTGCTTTTAGAGTCAGGGGTTAGTGTGATTGTGTTTGTGTTTTATGCATGCACAACTGAAATGTGTGTGTCTGGGTCTGGCCACGTACGATCGGTGAGGGAGAAAGGGTCAGAGCAGAGAAGTCTGCTGTGTGTCAGTAAAGGTCTTGAGTCCATATGTGTGTGTGTTTGTTTGTGTGTGTGTGTGTGCATGCTCTGTATTAAGAGAGAAAGTAGAGTCACTGGTATCCTGGCATGGGATGAGTGGGAGGAAGGATGGATGAAGTTAGCGAGGGTCTAGCGAGGGCGCAGTAGGTGTAAGCTTGAGAAATTTCCATGTGGCAGTAAAATGTCTGCCACTTTACTTATTGAGTTTCTTAATTCGAGCCAGGTGCTTCTCCGGAGCACTTACTGGACCGGTGCTCTGTGTACAGTGTGTGTTTATATGTATTTGTTTCATTTGGATCTAATTGCGGACTTCAAAGCGGATCGGACGCCGCTCCGGGACAAAATCTGTGCCCTGAATTTGGTTTTCGGAGAAGTTGAAATGTCCTCTTGTCCTCATTGAGATTATATTATAGGGTAATGGTTAGCGACAAGCATTTTTTGGTTGTGGGTAATGGCTCAGCCTCCAGGAAGAAGTGAAAGAAAAATCTATCTAGCGTCTCCAGGAATAGACTATCTGTGTGTGTGTGT
This sequence comes from Platichthys flesus, assembly GCF_949316205.1. NCBI lineage: Eukaryota > Metazoa > Chordata > Actinopteri > Pleuronectiformes > Pleuronectidae > Platichthys > Platichthys flesus. The sequence goes on along the minus strand of NC_084953.1, from coordinate 10,106,104 downwards.
TTTCAGCACTAATCTCGACCCGTTAAAGTCATTATATAACAACGGAGCTGTATGTACAGTTTTACTGCTGCCATTCATAGACGGGGGAAACTCTCAACCTTCTCGTATGACACACACTATAAAATGTAGAAAAATAAACCTGCTCCATGAGTTTTGTAAAAACCTAACCGTGGCTATAAAGTACAGTACCGGTGATTTATTGATGTGGATGTTCCAGCCATTGGAAAAAAGTACCCCCACCTAGTGCGTTGGTTTTTATCAAGCCCATATTTATGGTTTGACACACTTATTTTTTTTACATTGGCATAAAGCGAGAGGTTGAGGAATTCTCCGAGAAGCACTCCTGGTAATCCTAGACCAGGATCTTTTCTCTTTGATCCTGTGGAGGGTAAAAAAAACAGAAACAAATGAAAAACTAAAATCTTAAATATTATCATTATGTTTTCTTTTCTTAGCAAAGTTTTTCTTCGGTCTTTCCACCCCATTTCCTTTGAAAAGCAGTCGGGGGATATGGAGGTAATAGAGGTGTTAGCTGCAGACCCAGTGGTCGCCCTGTAATGGCGGCACAACCCGGGGCTTTGGTGGTTTTGGCAACAAATGAGGCCGCCTCAGATCTTTTTACCCACGTCACTTATTAACTCATTTTCCTTTAAATAAACTGTGTGGATGTGAGATAAATAGAAATTCATATGTGAGACTTTGTGTAAGTCAGATCCAAAAATATACAATATATATAACTTGAGTAAATCTGAGGCAACCTCTAACGCATCAGAATTATTTGATTAGAACAAAATCCTTGTTCTTTTCCATCGTTGAAAGCAAAAGGTTTTTGTATAAAACTAGCCTTTATTTTCCCCATTTAATTCAACTCAGTTTCATTTGTATAGCACCAAATCATAATATAGATTATCTCAAGCACTTTACAGAGAAGGTCAAATTACCCTACTAATTATAGAGAAACCCAACAATTTCCACAATGAGCAAACACTTTGGCGACTGTGGAGAGTCACCATCAAAAAGAAAAGAAAAGCTGTTAAGTATACGTAATGAATGACTCTGTGGACATGATATTTTTAGGCTTTCTAAAGGCTGTCGTCCCACATGCTGAGATGCTTTTTATATGACTGAAAAAACAGCGCTAATAAGAGGAGTTCATTCTTTCATCGCTGTTTTCCACAAGGCTACCTCAAATCTATTGAACCAACTTCTAATAGTTGGTAGAGGCCATAGGCATCCATTACAGTTTGGAGTGGATCTGGATAAATGGATTGATGCAGGATTTTCTTTTCCACTTTCTGTAACATGACAAGAGAGGGAGTAAGCCTTGGCGTACGTATGAGAGCCCCTCTGATTCTAAAAGTTCAATGCTAACGACATATTCACGTTGACCTGTAGCACAAAGCTTGAAACCGTTGAGTTGAGAGAGTTGCCATTAAAGACACTCAGAGACGTTTTACAGGTGTTGGGTCATTTCATGCACTGAGGTCAAAACATTAAAAGCAGAATTAGACATCAATCATATTTCCAAGCATACAGTTTCTATTTTACTTAAATTAAAATGTTATAAACATTATGAATTAAAGATATATATGAGGTTTGAATCCCTTTAGGGTTATCTTGGAACTTCACTGCAAAATTATGTTATTACCAATATTTATCAAAACCCTTCATTTCAGCATGATGAGAGTAAACATTTCTGCCCTTTCCCATACTTAAATAACTTTATTTTAAATTGACAAATGTAATTCAGGACAGATGGAAAAGTTTTCAGAAAAATTGCGCAACTTCTTTGATCGGCAGTGCTGACTGTGGGAAGTGACATACATTTGCCAAAAGGCCCAATAGAAACTAAATTAGTTTTTATTACCTGTCAAATCTGTTACAGTGGCAACACAGCCTGACTCACAACACACAGACACACACACACACACCCGACAGAACACATGGTTGCATGTGTCTGCTTGCACCTCCAAGGAAATGGCCTCCAATCCCCTTTCAACTTTACACACTATAGCAGAGCAGTCATTTGGCTTCACTTTGACATTTCACAGGTCCGGATTCCTCCAGGTACCTACAACATGTCTACCTGCACAACAGGCGACAGATTCCATTGTTGTAACGTCAGTGCTGAGCTTTACTTGCACAATGAAGTTGGAGCCATGGTTTGTCAATGCACGTACTGCAGATTCCTTACATTAGCTGCATGTGAAGAGGAGTGCTCAGCTCTCCACTGTTCTCTTATCACCACACACAGCACTTAGCACATCAACATTCAACATGATGAATTATACACACTTCTGCTATTGAGATGCATAGTATTAATGCTGACTGGGCTAAGTTCCCCCGTATATATTGGAGAACTGCAATTGGATGTTATGTGTGCCTTCATTAAATTCATCAACTAAATATTTCTCAGCATTAGAGCAAATCTCTTTCAGATATCTTCTAAAAGGAAGCTTTTGCCAATAACCTGCGAGGTGAGTCACTGCTCGCTGGTGTCAGCGGTCCTTTTAAATCCCCCACAAACAACAGGGGTTTTATTTGAGAGAGCAAATGGCCATTTCCCTTCATTTATACACCTATCATGACCCCTAAAACTCCTAAACTCTGAGATATGTGCTCCAAGCGCTTGTATTTGTTTCCTGTAAATAAAAAGAAAAAACATATTAAAGGTTTCCCCTTTGGACTGAAACACATTATTCTTGGCCAAATCCTTTAACTTTGTTTACTGCTGTTTTGAGTATCGGCGGAAGCATTTACACTGATACAATAAAATGACTTTAAAGCCGAAGAGACAAGTGGGGGCCGAGAGCTGTAACAGCCGGGTCAGAAGAAGAAGAAGAAGAAGAAGAAGAAGAAGACGAAGAAGAAGAAGAAGAAGAAGAAGAAGAAGAAGAAGAAGAAGAAGTAGAAGAAGAAAAGAAGGACTGCTGGTTACACAAAAACCCACACACGTCTGCCTTTGCTCAACCAATTAAATTAAATGTTGGACTGCATTATTATTATAATAATAATAATTATTATTATTATTATTATTATTATTATTGTCATTTTAATTATTTAATTATATGCTCCCGTAAACTTAAAGAAAGTTTCTTGACTCTATTTTTTATTGGACACTCTTAACTCGGAATAGGTTGAAAACTTTAGTATCTCTTCAAACTAATTATTCAAATCGTAATGCACTTTCGTGGTTAATATATTTTGTTCTACAGCAACGTTTAGAATATGGAATGTGAGTGTGGTCGTTTTCATACTCTCAGAGAATCTCAAAATGGACGAGGTGACTCTTTTAGATTCAGGGGGGGAAATATTCCCGAGTGTTCACCTAAGATTCCCTGGGATGTTTTAGAGCTTTGCAGTCATGTAATTATCGAAACTATTATTTTATTCAAAGGAAGAAGAAAAAAAAAACTCAGCAGAAACTTTACTTCTCCTTCACATCAAAAACCTAGCGACCCGCAGGGGGCGCTGTGTGTCCATGCCTGTGCAGAGGCCGGGAGTCCCAGGAAAGACAAGGCAGACAGACACGCTGCACAGCCCACTGAAATAGAATAAATATACATTTTTAATAAATGAACAATTAATACGGCTGGTAGATTTTGGAAAGTGTGCTCCATATCAAAGTGGAATGAAAATATTTAAATCATATATATATAAATTATTTTGTTCTATTTTTGTCACAGGCAAGTTTCTACAGGAGAAGAATGTCTGCTGCTGTTGTAGCTGTGCGTAACTGTGCGTAAAACAGAGACCGCTCGTGGAAGAAGTAAACGTGTTGTTCTAAACAAACTGTGATTTGGTGATTTGGATTTTTTGATAATGAATGTGAGACTGAATGATTGTCAAGGTAGACCATTTTTTGTATTTATTTCTGTGCAGCTGCTTCAAACGTAACCCCTCCCCCTGGTGTCCCATGCTCTCTCTCCCCTCCATCCCCCCCCCCTCTCTCTCTCTCTCTATCTCTCTCTCTCGCTCTCTCTCTGTCTCTCTCTCGCCTTATTCCTCCACAGCCGTGTGCGCTTCATTCCAGTGCACAAGCCGAGCGAAGCAGACGGTCCCTCGCGCAGCAGCCACGGCTTCTCAACACATTTCGCTCAGGGAATAAAATATCCGCTCCGACCGACGCGGCTGTGTCTCCCTCCAGGAACTATTCACCTCGGACCGTGGACGCATGTGAGAGCGCACAGCTTGCCGGAGCTGGGACGGTACACCATGGTTCTGACACAAGTGCGGCTGCTCCTCTGACCGCAGAAAAGAAACGAAAAAAAAAAAAAAAAAACTCTTTGGATCTCATCGAGAAGGCTGTAATTTATTTTTTTCCCCCTTCCTCGTTGACTCCCATCGCAAAGTATTGCAGGGAATATTCTCCTGGATGGTGAGCACCCCGCACTGGACTACCTGCTTTCAGCCAATTCGCTCCATGCGAGGGGAAGGGACTGGAGGACTTGCGCCCGCCGCCTTCCCTCTGGTTTACTAACGCACGTTTGGAGACCAGTGACAGGGGCGGACGGTCTGTTGGATCCACGCGTTTCCCACCACCGCGGTCATCTTTCCTCTCTGAACTCTCCCCTCAACGTGTGTGTTGCTGAATGGGGGTAACTCTGGTGCTGGAGGCTTGACGCAGCTGGGACAGGGACTGGACTGGGTTGCGTGGAGCGTCGGATCCCCCAGGATTGTATTCCCCCTGCTGCCCCCTCACTCACTCTCTCTGCCGAGGGTCTATTTACATGTCCGACCTGACTGCTTTATGACAATGGATTACTTTCTGCTTTTATGCAGCCTCTTGCTGCCCATGGTGTCCGCCGTAGAAGGTAAGATTGTTTCCTATTCGCATGGTGTGTTGTTGCTTTGCAGGATGAGCGTGTTATTCCTCCATAGGCGAGCCCGTGCCCGTGCCGCCCAGAGGCTGGGCACCGCAGCGGGGTGAGGCTCCCTTACACCCGAATTCTCTGTTGTCTGTCATCCCCGAATTTAAACAAAACAACATTTCGTTTTCAAAGTGGCCATCTGGTTGGATTTTAGGGCTCGTTAGTGGCTTTACGCAGCCAGGCGCATTGGCCGGCGCAGGTTTCAATACAGTATTGTTGTGCGCGTCAACGGGAGCTCATCCATTTCAATTGGGGTTGTGTATTCCCTTTTCTCTAGCGTCAGCTTTTGTCGGCTGCTGGTGCTTTCTCCGTCACTTTAAGGAAATTAGCTTTACACTGTATCCCATCGGGGAGTCGTGCACCCCTGTCCTCCCCTCTCCCACCCCCAGACACTTCCCCCCCTCCCAGGTCGGCAGCTTGCATTTTAGTGCTGTGTGAGTGTGTGGCCTTTTGACATGTGCACTGTCAGTTCGAATCCAAAGGAAACTCTTGAAAAAAAAAAAATCTGATTACAGTCTATTTGATCTTTGTTTCATTCAGACAAACCATACAATTATTTTTACACAATGTGCACAACACTCGCTTTGGAAATGCAGAATATGATTTAGTGATTTTAATCAAATTGAACTCTCATACATTTATCTCTGCGGGAATTTCGATTGAACTTTCGTTCCAGTTTATTTTACCTCGAAGTGGCATCGACTGTTTATTTGCAGTTAGATATCATGGCAGTCGCTTTCAATAACTGAGCCATCTGTTTTGGCTGAGTGTTGACGTTGGCCGTGCGTAAAATCGATGGGATATTCTAGCCCTCTTCTCCCCAGCGGAATAGAGGCTAGTGTCCCATGTGATATTTTCTTCCCTGTACATTAACCAGAGACTCCCTCTGTTCGAGTGTTTTTTTGGGGGGGGTGGGAATCGGAATAAGGAGCAGTGGGAAACAGGCTGAAACGGGGGCGAAAGCTTTAACTATGAATGCTGGAGCCCAGGCGAGGCTCCCGTTTGGCTTGTGGTGCCAGTCGGAAAGTAGGACAGTGGGCCACTGGCTCAGTGGACGCTTTTCTCTCCCAGCGTTTCTTCTCGACCCGTGCGTAAAGACTTTATTTTTTATAATATTTTTTTGAAAAACTGCAACAGCAAATTTGGACCAGCTATTTTTTTTTTTTTTTAGAACTCAGCTTTTTTCTTTACCGGTTCTCTACTTGATTTGATTTGAAGTGACGCAGAAACACAGTGGTATATAGACTGCGTGCAGGTACAGGCTGGAGCGACTAAAGTAGAAAAGTTTCCACTGCATGGAAATGTTACGTCGCTCTTTTGAATTATTAAACGTCCATTATGAAAAAAGTGAAGGATGTAATGCGAAGAAAACATCCGTGGGCCTGTTACAGTCGCTGCTGAGAAAACAACACGATGCTTCTTTATTGTATCTTCGTGAAATCTCCATTCAGAGCAAATTACTTTCCACGCCACCGCTTTCTCTGTCGGGACCAGCGGTAGAGAACACACTGGGAACTGAGGGGCACTGGGAATGTAGTGCGAAGCTTATCTGATAACGGCCGTTGTTCTATTTGTACTGTTTGATAACAGAGAGGAGAAGCGGGTCAGGGTTTTATCCAGAAGTCACTTTTCTCGCTCAAACATCTCATAACTAACGAACTACTGTTGGTGATGAAATTACGCACGGACTTGTGCACACAATCGTTTTGAAATGGTAGTTTCGGGATATATTGCCCCCCCCCCCCCTCTCTCTCTCTCTTGGACCCCTCTCCGTGACCCCCGCAGGTCGCCCGGCGTGAAAACACATGGTTTGAGTGTGTTTTGGATTCTTGTGCAAAAGTCAGGGGCTCAACAGGTAAAATAAAGAGAGAGAGAGGAGGAGGAGGAGGAGGAAGAGAGAGGAATAACTTTTCTTGACAATAGCAGTGGCTCTGCCGCGCACCGGCTCGAAGTTGATGTATTTCGTTAGAACAATCTATTCCCTGCATAAGTGATTCCATAAATTGTACCCGACTGACCTGGCAGGGGGTTTATCTAAGCTTTTAATACAGCCCGGTGATTTATGGCCGCCGCTGCGCAGACTGCTTTTCTGGGATCTCCGGGTTTTTATGGCGGCCTGGTTCTGGGGAGGTTTCCCCGGGCCTGAGCGCGCTTCTCTCCGGGTCCCAGGGTCACACAGCCCGGGGAGAAGACTTCTGTCAGTGATCCATGTTTGCTTAACTTTTTTCTCTTTCTCCTTTGTGTCGTTTTTCCCTCATCATTTCGAGAAGTAGAATAGAAGTTAAATCCCAAGTCCTCGAACTTTTGAATTTTTTTTTTTATTATTTAATTATGAAGTTAGTACACCGTGGGGGTCACCCGTGTTTAAGTGCTACAGGGGTTATACACATAAATGCATAATTTCGATCTATTCACTTACTTTACCTTATTTAATTAAATCATTCGTGTTATTCCCATCTTGGGTGTTTCAATGTGTTTTAATGTGGGCACTGAATTTGGATCGTAAAGTTTAAAGTTAGTCTCCTCTGTTTTAATTCGATCATGAAATTCATTTAGCTGTTTTCGAATTGGTTGCGCTGGTGTCGGGGTCAGGGGGGGGGGGGGGGTGTCTGTGGCCTCGGTGGGCGCAGGAGAGGCCTTGGCTCTTGAACTTCCAGCCGAGGGAGACAGATTGTGTCGATGACAGTCTTGTGTAGCGCGCAGGCGGGATTGTTACTCTCCGGTGTAAATTACTTGTGATGGAGAAAGGAAGCACAGGAGAGAGAAAGGAAAAGAAAAAACTCTGAGCACCATAATGATATTCAGGCCAGGGCACCGAGCTGTGGACCCACGTCGATGCCGTTTGTCTGGGTGTATTGTCTTAATGCATCCCTGTTGTGCAGTTAAGGATTTAAACTTAAAGAATTTACAATGCCTATTGTTTCGTGTGTATAAGCCTCGGAGCCTGTTTAAGCAACAGTGAAAACTTTTTCCGTGTCGGTGCCACGTTTTGTTTAGTGGAAAAGTTATGTGCGTAATAACGACCCCGTTCTCAAAAACTTTCCTGGTCTCTTCCGCATGAATAGATCTCACCTGGAATACATTTGTAACTAAACCAAGAGAAAAACATGTCATACTTGCAGCTCGGGATTCCGCTCCCAGTCTCCGTGTTTTCTCTTTTTGTTTATGTCGTTGTATCGGTGCTAAGATGACGCACCATCAGGCCCTTTGAAGCGCACACAGTGGGTTAGTGGGTTTTTGTGTTGGTGAGATCACACCTCCACGGGAGCTTTCCTGTGCCTGTTTGCAGTTGGCACAGTCCTCATCAGACTCACTCCATTTATTCTGGCCCCTGCTCCTCTTCTGCGAGCAGTGGAGGTCCCCTCACCGTCGTCATCATTATTTTATTATTAACAGTGTATAGGGCATTGCGAGGCAGCAGCAGTGCATTCGAATGTGGCGGAGGAAGGAGGTCTGTATATTATTATTTCCAGGCTGTGTTCATCGCAAAGACAAACCTCCGTTTGCCAAAAAAAATAAATAATGTTATGATGATGAGTAAAATTCATAAAAATCTTTCCCATCTTTCCCTGGCTGGTGAAGAGGGGCTTTCCACCAGACGACAAATATGCTTAAAGATAATTCCCACTAACATAAAACAGGCCCGGGTTAAAATGTAGGTGAGGTTATTTGCCGAGGTTTTAAGAGGAATCCTGCTGAAAGCTCAACTCTTACAACTAAATCCAAAGAACTGTCCCGCATGTAGCGTCTGGACTTCCCCTTAAATTACAAGCACAAACCCAAATGTGGACCCACATCCAAGCATTTCAAGGCCGTATCTCGCTAAATCAGAATAATCATTCATAATAAACGGGGGCCATTTTGTCCGGCGCATGCACTGCCTGCACTCAGGCCTTTACGCACCAGGCTTTATTTAATAGGAGCGCAGCAGCAGCAGCAGCGTGTGTGTGTGTGTGAGTGTGTGTGTGGCCCGCGATGTTAAACTTTACTTTACAGGAGCTCTTCTGTGTCACATTCAAACGCAAATCACCGAACAAATGTGTTTAGGATCCCATTGAAGTGACAAAGGAAAACTATTAGTGTCTCTACGGTGGAGATGGCACGGGGGCATTTAAGCTGCTGAAGAGGCGTGGGAGTGAATTTGCAAAATAAAAGAAGCTCTTCTACTAATGACCTGATACCGATTAAATCTATCTATCTATGTATCTATGTATCTATCTATCTATCTATCTATCTATCTATCTATCTATCTATCTATCTATCTATCTATCTATCTATCTACCTATCTATCTATCTATCTATCTATGATAATTATACAAGCTTTATTATATATTATTTTACTAAACTTAAATACGTTATTATTCATTATAGGACATACGCTGATGCCGGGGTTGATGTGATAAGACTCAGTCGCATAAGCAGTGTCCAAAGTGTTAATTGATGCGGTCTTCCCATCGATCGGATGAATCAGCGCTGCTCAGCCTTCTGAAACCGCAGAATCAGGTCTGATGCGGGAGACGAGCCGAGCTGTCTCCTCGCTCGCAGCAATTACCAATTCATAAGGATGTTCATCAATGCGTCCTGAATCAATTTGCTGGCGGAGGGATGACTTTGCTGACGCGCACGTGGGTTACAAAGGGCTCTCTCTACTGCCAACACGAAGATGATAATAATAATAATAACAATAATACCAATACAAATAATCCTAATATCTCGACATTTTTGATTTTAGACTTTCTGATGATAAGACCCAGTTAAAGTAATTTATCTTATGAGCAGGGAATGAACCGATTATTAAATATATTAAGAAATAAATATATAAATTTATTTATTATTAACATCCATCTATCTATCTATTTATCTATCAAATGTAATGTTCAACACCAAATTGTATATTTAGAAAAAAATATATAGAATTATATATAGAAATATGATTATTATAATAATTATTCGACACATTTTGAGTCTCACAAGGACTTTTACATTGTGTACAGTTTAAATCCAATAAGTTATTTCTGCCTTCACAACACGCCTCTTTGAAACTGCACTTTTTCATTTTTAGCGTCGTTAAATTTGTTATTTCTGACTTGAGAGGAACAAACTGGCACAGACGCACAGATTGATCTCAACTTTCCCTCTGCCGTACTTCTTTAAAAAAGCATAAACCAACAAGAGACACCACAGCAACATGAGGGACAGCCGCGGCTCCAGTCCCTCACCAGTATCCTGGTATCTTGACCTCGACGGGGCTCCCAGCCAATCGGTAGGTCATAAGCTAGGCAGCAGCCATGTTGAACAGATGTACAGTGACTTAGGTTTGGATTGGCGTAAGGCGCTCAGGAGGAAGGGGGGGAGTGGATGACGACATGTTGGGAGTTGGGGTGGGATGGTATGGGGGGTGGGGGCTGCGCTGATGGTGGTGGTGGTTGGGATCTGAGGGGCAGATTTGGAGCAGAGACCCCAGAGAGCAGCAGAGCAGACAGACTCTACAGATGCCGTGGGCCTGCGGGAGTGCTCACGTGCACCAGCCGATGGGTCACAGCTTAAATGGCGGCGTGGAAAGATTCACCGAGCTGGAATTCACATGCAGGCAGGCAACAGCCGTGTCAGGCCGGCCGAGGTCTCCTCGCACCAGGAAGCCGGGGCGACCAATGAAAATAAGGCTGCGGGGAAGGAAACATGGACGTCGTCCCTTCAGCTTTGAATCCTTTGAACTCTACTGTGGCGTTTCTGTGGAACGTGAGAAAGTATGACACCAGGGAGGATGTCACGTCAAGTCTGTTTTTACTGTATTTGTTTGGGGCTTTGCAACATAATGGCGCCGCAGCTTGACTTTCAGTGCTTGCAAAACAGGATCGACGGGAGGCAGAATAAAAAACCGGCAGCAAAAGTACACTACTCGGGAAAATGAGAGTGAGCGTATTGTTGTTGCAGTGCTTCAGGTGGCTTTGTGGGTTGTTGGTGTTGGTTTACAGTGACCTCCACACGGAGTGGAATCATCTCAAAACTCCGGTTTTTCAACTCCTATGACAAGTTTCTGTAGTTATTGATGACAATTTGTGCACAACAGGAACAACAACAAGCAGCGAGGGCTAATCCTCGGTAAAAAAAAACTCTGTCTGTGTATCTGACACACCACAGTTTGAGTAAAGTGATCCTCTGGGTAAAGAAATGTGTTTCAAGTGAATTTATGCAAAGATTGATTTAATCCAACTAAAATCTGAGCACATCTTTGGCTTTACTTTACCCTTGCTTTTACGAACTTAATCTATAATATATCTACGTGTTGTTTTATAATCAGCCTCCACTTTCTCTCTGTATTGTTGCAATTGCTATAAATTCATATTCACGGTCATTAAACAAGCCGTATGGTGGTGGGGGGGTGTGGGGGTGCTTCACAGTGCGACCCTTTTAGGGATGTTCTCTGGACGGGTTCCAGACGTGTATACGTGAGTATGTGGCCCGCTCGTACGGCTGTCTCGTGTGTGCCGTCCATCCCGGTGTCCAACAGAGGGGCCTTGTGGTGGACGGCAGGTCTTTGACGCCCACTGTCGAGAGCGAGCAGGAGAGGGCGAGTGTGTCTGGGGCCTGCCCACCGCACAGACACACTGCTGCTGTCTGCAGTCAGCCGAGCGGAACAAGGGAGGGGGCAAGAGAGAGGCGCAGACAGACACAGGGAGAGAGGGAGATAGAGAGCGAGAGTGAAGGAGAGATTTTGAGCGAGATGGAAGGGACATCAAAGGGGTAAGATCGACGTTTGTGTGCGTTTGTGGTTTAAGGGGCCGGGGCGTGTGTGAGTGTATGTTGCTGCCGGTACGTCATGTCAAAGTAAGCGCCCTCCTCTAGCTAAGGTGGATAGATTTATAGTAGTTATATGTACTGGCAGCAGTGAGAGGTGGCGAATCCCATCTACCGTGCAAGTCCTATCATTAATAAAATATATAATCTTAAACTATAACAGTATTTTTGAATCACGTCAGATACTTTTTCTTCTCTCACAGTTCCATCCCCTGCTTCCTGTCAAGTCCCATTCCCATTTTTGTCAAGGGGAAGCCCAACATATGAAAGTTTTATAGCATTTGTGTGTATGAAAGGGATGATGGCTGTTCCATGCTGCCGGAGAAGTCTTCTCCCCCTCCGGTCCCTCCCGAATTATATTAATGGCTTTCAAAATACCGATGAAATGTTCAACATGATAGGAGCGGCCCATCGGAGCTGGGGGTTTTATAGCCCCTGTCTGCAGCAGGATATCCATAAAGCGCAGCTCAAAATTTCCATGTGTCCAAATGGCCCAGATTATAAGTGAGTTAGGACCTGGTGTTCTCTCTCCCCACACTCTTCTGACCCTCATCCAGAGGTCACAGGGGGATCTGGATGATTTTGCGGGGGGGGGGGGCACCCTCTAAGTACACTCATGCCTCTCAACAATAGCTGTCCTAACACAATCAAGCTCCAGGGGGTTAGGCTTTTTCCAGTGGCGAATAAAAATACTCGGGGAGAGGATGTGTATATTTGGAGAGGCCGACTGTGCAGCTTCTTGCGGCTCGTTGACACGCATAAGACCTCGCACCAACACACCAGGTTAAAAGCACAGTTGGAGACGGAGTCGGCAGTGTGCGCTCGACTTCTTTTTGTCGTCTGCAGATCAGGGTAGTTGTATGATTTGCATGCAGGCAACCCGGAACACCATATGAGATATGTTTGGGAGCCTGCGCGGTCATGTGACGGCCGTTATGCTGCTCGTCTCCTGGCAAGCTCAGAACTGGCAGGCGCGGGGAGGTTCGGGGGGGCGGAGTCTAAGGGGAGGAGGGGGGTCGACTTCCCTCGTAGCAGCAGCCTGATCCACCTCAGGGCCTCCTCCACCATTTTCTTTTACGAGCCACAGACTCTTGTAACAAATGTTGCCGATGGAGCAGTAGGAGATCTTTGATATCTGACTTTTAAAATAGGGGCAGTTACATCTGTCTGGAGAGCGAGTGCCTGGAGGGGGGGGGGGAGAGAAAGGCCACATCACCTGGTTTCAGCCGCTGCCAGTCTTGTTAAATGGAAGAAGAAAAGAGACATGGGGGAAACGGGGAGGGTAATTTCTTCATATTAAGCCGGGGTGGTGGAAGGTGGGACTTTTCCGCGGCGGAGGACCTTGCTCCGGGCCTCGTTCCCTTCAAGAGCAGGAAAAAGAAGCTTGCAAATTTTCAAACGGCCGTCCTGAGCCGTGTGTGTGATGATGGGAACGGCTTCAAGGGAAATGCTGAAGCCGGGGAACGATGTGATGAGCTCAGATGTCCACTGTAATTAACCGTAACGCATGTGAGAGAACAAGAGTGTTTGAAAGGTGTATATTCTACTTGGTTAGGGGGTCTGTGTGCGAGTGTTCCTTTTTACACGGAGTGGAGCTCTGCAGCAAGCCGCTGTTACACCTTCTTCTGCCCCACTTCCCCTCCGTGGTGTCAAAACCTCCCGCCACCTGCACTTCATCTCCACTTCAAAAGGCCCCGCAGGCAGGAAGAGCGCTCCCCGCTTCCATTAGATATTTCTTTACCTTTTTCTCCTTTTGTCTTCTCCAGAACAGCGGGCAGGCTCAACCAGACCTCCGCTCTCTTATCAACTGTGCGCCAAATTCACTCTTAAACACATTCTCGTCTCCCCGCCGCTCACACAGGCGGAATCTAGCACACTTCAGTGGCAGCGGCGCCGCTCACACGTGACCTTTTGGCAAGTTATTTACATAATCCCCATGGTTCCGCGCGGCAGTCTCCCGGAGGCGCTGCCAGCTGTGAGGAGCATTTATTTAACCCCGGCTCAAGTTAAAAATCTAGTCGGGGTGACACAGTGACTTTAATGCGTAAGTGGGTGCAATATTTAGAGGACAATGAAGGCAAGGTCAAAAGGCTTATAGTGGTTATTATTAAGGGAAGTATTTCACGGGGGCATTTTTAGCAGATGTGGAGGTGTTGGTTTTGGTCTTTTGGTGCTCAGATGGTCCTAACACCTGTCCATTTGCTAGGGCTGTAAACGGCATAGCCATAAAGCGTGTGTCTGTGAGTGTGAGTGTGTGTTTGTGTGTTCTCAGCAGCAGTCCAACCAAACACATGGAGGCCACACTGTGAGTTTACTATCAGCTGCAGTCACTTCACAGAGCTGTTGTTTCACCAGCGGAAAATAGACTTTTTTCTTACTTCCTTTTTAACAGAACGATGCAACCAGCTGCAAGTTTACTTCTTTGCAAGCTGAGCCGAAGATAGAAAGAAAAATTCATGTTTGTCATATGATTCCGTGTCCATATTTCCGTATGTGTGGGCCCCGTGTGACAAGTTGGCTGTTAGCCGTGATTCTAATAGGGATTTGACAATGGGTGCTGTGAAAGACTAATTGCAGCGAGTCCGATGAAAGCACCGGACAATATAAGCTGACCACCCCCCCACCCCCCTCTGTGCCAAGTCAGGCCATAAACAGCTTCCCTTTCCCCTCTCACACCCTATGGAAATCCCTTCTGACCCCTCAACTCTCTCGCACACACATACACGCACACACTTAACACACATGAACGGTGACAGTTACTTAATCGCACAGACGTACACGCACACACACACGCACGCATTACCTACGCCCAATACACTTGCACCCGATCCCCCCCCCACCCACCCACGCCCCCTCCAGCTTTTTAGCGTCGGAGCCCACACCCAGCTCCCCCAGCTATTCTGCTAATGAATCAATCAGCTGGTTCCATTCATTTGGTTGCTGTCAGAGCCCATCGATCAGCCCCTTTCTCCCCCGTCCCAACAGAGCAGCGGGGGGGCTCGGAGATCGAGAGGAGGAGAAGGGGCTTGAAACATCCCGACAGTTCAAAGACTCCAAATTTCTCATCCGCTTCACTTCCCTGGAAATGTGGCATTTGGATTGGTGTGTAGCGGTGTGAATGTATTCATGCGAAAAGAACAAGAGAGAAGGAATTTAGAAAAAAACCTGAAAGCCAAGATGTCTTCCAGGGTTTATATATATACGTGGTGTCTGACCTTCCTTTTACCTCTGTGAGAGTGTTAGCTCTCTGGATTCCGACATCACAGGAAGTCTAGAGAAGACAGGTGCCGGGTTTCAGGCAGGTGTGAGCTCATTCAATTCAAGGGGATGCCCCGACTTTACTTACAGGCATAAACTGCCCAATGTTCTCCTGCATTTGAGTCTCTGGCTTGACTTGATGAGCGAAATGTATCGAGGATCCAACGCTCTCTATGCTCCGCTCCCCCGCCTAGAGAGTCAAAGTCAGGAAGGTTATCGGGATTCCAAAGTTGGAGCTCTCTCACTAACTCTGTGTGTGTCTGTGTGTCTGTGTGTGTGTGTGAGTACAGGCCATTTATTTCCAAAGGTGTTGAGAGAGGCAAATATGCAGGCCAGAGGTTGCAGGGAGCCAAGGTCAATTGTTGAGGTTAGGGGTGCAGGAGGACAGGAAGGAGGCCCGGGGAAGATTGTGAGATCCATCTGAGCAGAGAAAGTCTAATCTCCTGACTTGGACATTTGCCACGGATCTCAGTCCAAGTCTCCACTTTCACACCAGGCAGCATCCTTCCTGACACAGGGTTTTTTCTGCCTGGGAAGAGAGCTTCACCTTTCCACCAGTACCTCTCACTATCTCTCACCTACAGTCTCTACAGTATCATGCTCACACACAGCCTCTCGCTAGACCGACACCAAGAGTCTAGTCTTTGATGCAGTCTGATAGGAAGCTGCAGGTGTTATTTTAATGAACCTGACAAGCAAGCCAGTGCCAATCTATGGAAATGTTGAGCAAATGATTTCGAGATCTAATCTCCGATAGTGTCAGAACAGGTGAATCAGTGGCAGATGGAATGGGATAATTATGGTTGAACAAAAGGCAGAGGGAGTGAGCCAGAAAACACATATCCCAAATAAGCTGGAGTGCAAGCTTTCCAACAGGGGAGAGTCGTGCATTCATCTGCTCAAGGCTAAATATGTGAGAAATTCAAAACCCGGTTAAGCCAAGTTAAAGCATGGTGTCATTTTTCTAAACAAATCTTGGACTGATTTATGAGCCCTTTATATTCGGTTGCCATTTTATCAGAGCAAGTCTGAGGCTGTGTATCTGCGGTGGTGCTTTCGCAAGGGTTGATCAGGTAGCACCAACTTCAAGGTCCCCCGCTTGCATTGTGCCAGCCAGACAGTTTGGCGCTGTGGCCTGCCAGAGAGGAAGAACCAGAGCGTTCAAGGTTTTGCAACCCAAAAAAAAGAAGGTGGGCATTAAGCAAGATCCTGTGCAGACAAAGCTTTCTTTTATATGCTGTTTACCTTCCCTCTTTCTTCACCTCCCTGCCACTCTCTTCAGCCTTGTCCTTTTCCCAGCGTTGCTCTTACCCATGATCTCTCCGCCTCCTCTCTGTTAACTGTCACTCTCGCCCTTTGTTCTTTCAACTCAGTCTTTTTTGTCCGTCGTTCTGCCCCCTGCCCATGCCCAGTCCCCACTTCTCTGTTTGCAGCTTATCACAGATACAGTAGGTCCTAATTGAAGTATTATTTTCCTTTCGTTCTTATCTCACGTCCTTGTGATATCAGAATCCCAACAGCGTGAATAAGCAGCAGGGAGACAGATGCTATTTACTGCTCGGAGACCCTTTGTTGTCACCTACTAATTGATAAGGTCTTGACTGTCAGGATGGCTTTCCCTGTTGTGCGGGAAGAGAGGACGGTCTTCGGTTAAAAGGCGAATGCTTGTCATCTCCGCTCGTTCCACTGACCCAGATTGATTTCTGTACCTTGCGAAGCCGAATGGTATTCCTGTATGTACAGAAGAGAGAAGAAAAAAAATAAGGATGATACATAGACACCTCAGTGACAGGTCTGACATGCTTTCATCATGTCATTGTCACCCTCCGCTTTTTTTTTCACCAAACATGTTCCTTGCCTGTCAGCTTGTACAATAAGAAAAGATTAGAGCAAAGGGAACGGCTACAAAAAAGACAAACCTCGCTAGGTTGTAATGTAATATGTTGGTTTAGCTGCGAGGCCGAGGGTGTCTAACAGTGAGTCGTGTGAGGTGTCTGGGTTTTTAAATACCTCTGCCGAATGGCTTAGTGTGAAAACAATCGGCCCAGACATGAAAGTGTGAGCGGAGAGCACCCAGAGGGGTCAGATAACCCATGGCCAGATGGGGACGGTCCGGTGAGTAGGGGAGAGAGATTGTTAAGGGGGGGGGTGGGGTTGTGATGTTTATGCCACTAGTGTCAGGAAAGGGATACAAAGGCATTACTCCCTGTGCCACTCTTGGCCTCTGTAAATCCCCAGGGGTGCAGGAACTAAAAGCGTGGTGATGATTAGAGATTCAATTTGGCTTGCCATCAATCAATGCCACCAAGACAGACAGGATTGCTGCCGATAGCCCGTCCCCACAACCAGATTGGGTCGGTGCCTCTTGGGATTCACACCCTTTTTTCACGCTTTGTTAATTAAGCGACCAAGCTGCCCATGCACTTACTTATTTATGAATCTTGGCTTCGACCCGTGCCGAGGACCACTTCTTAGTCCCCTAATTAGTGGCCCACTAATGGCGCTGCCTCCAGACAATCCATACAATCTCGGTCCACGCCGCTGACGACCCCCCCCCCCCCATTCTCTCTACGCGCACACAGAAGCATAACAGCCATATGACCTTGACATTACACAGTCCAGGTTGTCTGGTGTTGTGTTTCTGTGGTACTGCATAAAGTGCCCCCACATGGGATAATGAGGCAACACTTTACAAAATCAATTTCCATCTCTGTCTGTCTAAGTAATTCCTCACCTGGTCATTAACCTGGTAGGAATAGAGCTGGCTGGATGTGTTGAGCCTCTGCAGCCATTAGACAAGAGAACCTGCAGGAATAGAGAGGGGGGGTCAAGTTAGTGGAACATTAACAGTTACCCAGAGCAACGCACGTGTTATATTAAACATGGGTTTGTTGTGAGCATGAAAATAAAACAGATACATTCTGCTGACATTATAACACCTTTTTGAGGAACGTACAGCAGGAGCATGACATAATTCCTATAACCCCAATCTTATAATTACTGTAACTACCAATAAGTCCTGCCCAAAAGCCTCTTTCCCCTTCATTTCAATGAAGTCACTGTTCAGGGTCAGTAAGCCCATCCGCGGTGGCCTTGTGTGGCGCGGTTTGAATCCCATAAACACTGGTCCTGAGTCAGATTTACTGGCCAGCATCTCTGGGGATTCATTTGTATTCTACCTACTTTGGCAGTTTCAGGGTCAGGGCCGATGACTAATCAGGTCAGAGCTGATCCACACCCTGCGGTTGGAGCATAACCCACCCCACCTAGCTCCCTGCATGGACCACCGAGAGGACTGGCTTGTGCATTAGAGTGTGTGAGTGTGTGTCGAAGGTAGAGGGAACATATATACGAGCTGAATGGAAACATACTCCTATTTTTTGGTGCATCCCATTTCCCCATGTTCCAGCAAGGAGAGAAAAACAACCTTGCACCTAGTTGTTGTTTATTCCTCTCAGATTGTCTCCCCATAGGCCACAGCTGAACCGAGCCCAGCTGAACAATTCTGCTAATGTGTGAGCTTAGGCAAAGAAACCATGGTTATTTTTTAACTAGGTGAGTTTGCAGGTAGGTAGGCAGGCAGAACTTCTGGGTGAGCCTCTCCGGGCAAAACCTGGTGCAAAACAATTTTCCTCTAATTTGTGTTTGCTTGAATTCACATTTCCATATGTATTTGCACAGTTTGAAAAGGCAGGGACCATTATTAAAAATAAATAAGATGCTCTCCTCCTCATGGGTCAGAATAGCCTCACCTCCAGAACCCCCCCCCCCCCCCCCCCCGACACACACACAAAAGTTTTGTCCCCAGATTAACAGGTTTTTAGTCTTTGAAGAAACACACTGGTGGGCTCAGGGATGCACAAAAGTGTATAAACACAGATGCACATTCATTTAAATACAGGGTATAACGTATGTGCATGTGTGCAAACAAGCACTGTGTGTCAGCACATAAATCAATGGGTGCCTGGCGGCCTTGTGGCTACAGCTACTGTGTGTGTGTGTGTGTGTGTGTGTACGTGTGTGTGTACGTGTGTACGTGTATATAGTGGTGGTATGGAGTAATTGGTGACACAGTGGTCCCTCCGAACTGCCAGCTTTAGTTACACATCAATGTAGGGTGAATAATACATTAGCCAGGATAGCCCATATTCCTCTTACGTTGCCCGGGAGAAAGACAGCGGAAGGAAGAAGTTGATTGAAAATTAAACCTATTGACACCAAAATGTATTCTAATAGAGAAAAACAAGCTAGAAGAGAAAAGAGAAAAGAGAAAAGAGATGGGAAGATGAGACAAGATGTAAAGATCATAAAGATACAACCCACTGCTCCATGTTGCCTTTCCTCCCAAACCTCATCCTGGTTCCCTCCTCCCTTGTCCTGATGTACGGCCAGCGTCTCTCCTTCAGATTTATGCTGCTGTTTAGAAGCTTTAAGGACAACAGGACACCTTCAGATGAAAAGAGGAATTGAGGCATAAACTCTGGGCCAGTCATCTGGCTCGTGTTTAGCGGACTTGCCGGAGTGTGCGAGGGTCCTTGAGCATGGATCGGTGATGCACTTGGTTCTGTAATCATGGGGAAATTATTTAGACATCCATCTTACTAGGACAACGTCAGGACGGGTTTCTGTTTAGGTTTGTGCGTCCGAGAGATTGAGAGTGAATTTTGCTTGTGTCTATGTTAGCCTGTGTGTGTGTGCGTGTGTATCTTGTATTTTGGCACTCGCGTCCTTGCAAGTCTTTCTGTTTTCTGTGTGTGCATATGTGCGAGTGTGTCCATGTGTTACTAACCACTGTGAGATTTATTCCGTCTGTCTCTGGTGCTGCTGTCAGAGCCCTCTGTGTGTCATGCCAATGCGCAGAGGTCTTTATGTAATTGACGTGGGCCTCTGAAAGCCCCCCGCCATATGGACACCAGCAGCCCTTGGATGCCTGTCTGTCCATCCATCATTTTCTTTTAATTGCCCAGAGCCAGGATCCTGAGCTGCGACTATCTATCGAGTGGCTTCTCCATAGGTTAAATACATTAATATGTAATCAGGTTTGGGACCTTGCCAATCCCTGACCACGAGATTGACCGGATATTACCGAGCTGGGTTGAAAACAGGTGGAGTGTGGATACTACACACTTTCCCTGTTCTGTCATTTTCATCCTGATTTGATTTCCTTCCTCTTTTTTAATATTCTTCCACCATTTAAGGGAGATAGCCCACCTGTATATACCACCACATACTGTAAACAGGAGGTAAATAGAAATACAACATTTCTCATAAAAAAAAAAAAAAAAACGAGGTGCTGCTGCGTCCTTCTTCCAACAACATTAATAAAAAACCAAAGCACAACCCTTCATTGTACCGATATGTTATTGTTGAAGTCATATAACAAGTTTTTTTTTGTTACTGAGTTAGTTATTGTTTGCAATATGATTGTATTGTAGGATGATATGTTTCCTGTAAAGTTTCGCAGCCAGGAACCTGTGTGGCAAAGTGTATTTCTGGGATTAGACTAATCTGCGCAGCATTGATTTTGTTTATTCTGCTAATAATCCTAATTAAACCTTAAGGAAAACATTGTAATAAGAAAGTGATGTAGTCTTCTCGCACAGATCCTGCAACCATGGCGATCATGAATCTGAAGCTTATTCCATCCACACTGCTACACTTACAAGAGTCCACCGTGTCCGAAATGTAATTTGCAGTTCATGGGCGAATATGTAAATGTAACATACGTGTAAGGTCAAGCAGATATTAGCATCGACACGGCCACTGTGTTAAGCTTTTTATGGATGTGCCCGACATTCTCTCTCTCTCCGTGCCCGTCTCCTGGCTGCTGCATTACCGGTGCTTTTAGCTGCTAAAGAGGTGAAGTCCATTTGCACGGGGGGGAGGTCTAACAAGTCAAGTTATTACACCAGCCAAGTGCGAGATTAATTAACTCGCTGGCGATTAAGAATGCAGCTCCGACAAAAAATCTCGATGCATGCAAAGTGAAGGGAGGCAGGGAGGCACAGGCAGTGTGGGAGAGAGAGCTACCACTCCAAAACAGATCAATGCTATTAATCTCACACAGCTAATGGTGAGTGTGTGACTCCGAAAAACTAAATATCTGTTTAGAAAAATAACGATCTCTCCCCTGCACCTCTTATTCCAAATTAATGATTCCAAATAACAAATCATCGCATCTATCTGCCACCACCAGATTCAGAAATTGAATGAAAAGCCGGGTCCCCAAAACTAAATGCATAAAGCATTTTCCTTAATCAATCCGCAACTGTTTGTCATTACGGGGTGTTCACGGTGCAATGAATGGAGTGGGAAAAAAGGCAGACAGAAAACTGGTCCATCTGTCAAGGCTTTGCAAGGTGGGAATTTGAACCACTTCAAAGCGTCAAAAGCTGGTTAGGTAGTTAACGTCTGCAAACACACCTAGAGAGACGGATGGGAGTGGCGGCCATATGTGAGAAGGAGAGTCTCCTTCACAAAGGTGGAGACAAAGAGGATAAAACAAAAAAGGAAAGGAAGGAAGTATTTGTGATGGAAAAGAGAGAGGACAGAACCAGATCACCTGCCCGGCTAGTAGTGCTTCATATGAACAGCATCTGGTATGAGAGCCATTGTTCCTGTTCCTGTTTGTCCTATTTTTAATTGTTTTACACAAAGCACCACTCCCCAACATCTCTGTGTGTGAGGGTACAGAGAAAAGATATCAGTGCTTTTATTTGATCTTTGTGTGTGTGGATTTGTGTTAGCCTGAGAAAGGGTGTGTGTGTGTCTGTGTGTGTGTGTGAGTGTGTGAGAGATCCTCTGAGTCTCAGACCTGCTGAGCCCTGACCTGGCGGGCTGCATTCCTAACTTAAACTGCTGTAACCTTCCCTTTGTTCTCAGTGTCTTTGACCTGAATGGGTAATGACTGGGCCGAGCAGGTAAACTGTAACGAGCCCTCTGTCTGCTTAACGAGCGGCTGTGAGGAGCACCAGTCGGCCCACAGGGTCCACCAGTCACCTGGTTCTCCTTAACCTTCCTCTGGAAAGCACAGGGCAGACGGGTGCAGGTGCAATGATGTGCATGTGTGGCAGGGATGGGGGGGGGGGGGGGCTTTCTAGTATAATTACTCATCTTCTAAAATTCCCAATATGCCTTTTTTTTCCTTTCTCACAGGTAAGCAAGGGCCTACCTGGGAAATTAATATGACTGGCGGTGATAATTGACTTGATAATTACCCTGCAACATCTTCATAAATCAGCGGTTTGCTCAATGAGCCAAAAGACGTCTTTTAGTAGCTGCCGCCCACACTAATGGGAGATTCTCCTATTCTGGCTCTGTTATTTTGTTTACTCTGTCTGTGAGAGTTTCCAAGGAGATGCTGAAAAGAAACAAGCAAACCTCAAAGCCTTTTTGCTCTCTACCAATGCGGTGTTCTTTAAACTGTTTTAAAGTAATTGGAAGCCACTGGCATGCAGAAAATGTGGACCGCATCGGGGCTTTGCCCCTCACTGCAGACACGCAGGCAGCTGTTCCGGGTGTAACAGGAAGTAAACGTCTTTAATTAGATTCAACACGATCATTACATGCTGCGCTGGAAGTGCATTGTAAGGTGATCTGATATGTTGGCAGATGACTGTATTAGGAGAGACTGTATAAAGAGAAACATAGGTAGAGGGGGCTGTAGAGCGAGAGAGCGAGAGAGCATGTGTTCCTGTGAGAGACTCAGTGGCTATTGAATGGCAAAGCTGGGTGCTAAGCACTTTTCTTGTGGTGTGCAGCCATTCAAAAAGCCACGGCTTTTATTCAGTGCCCAGTTCCAGCTCTTTCTAGGCTACACCCACAGTGAACAAACAGGACTGTGTGTGCGTGCGAGTGTGTGTGTGTGTGTGTCAGTCTTAATAATAGCTCTCATTCTGTGTTTGTATGTGTGTGTTGATGTTATTATTGTTTAAATAATCTATTATGCACAATGTGTGTGCATTAGCATTATGTAAGTGTACAGTAGGGGTCTGTGTTCCCATGTGATTGAGCCCTGTTTGTTGAGTCAGCCATTGCTGACACAAGAAATTGTCTGAAACCTGCTATTAGAGCTGTGAAGTAACTGCACACACAGAATGTGGCTGCACAGGCTGCACAATAGCCCACCTCCTTTTGTGTGTGCGTGTGTTTGTGTGTGTGTGTGTGTGTGCATTTATGCATGTTGATGTTATTGTGCTTCTGAGACACTCGGGTAATCTCAAGCTTCCACCATCACAAATACACATACTCATTCTCACAGGTGAGTGTGTCCCTGCACACACAAGCGTAACTCAACCACCAGCAATGACATGTTTCCATTGAAATGCACATGTGCAGCAGCTCCTCAAGGACAGTTGCTGGCTGCTATCACATTTTTATATACATTATCTGGGCTGGGAAACTGTGCTGCTATCTTCTCCACGGTCTGCTGCAAGTGCTATTGAGCTGTTATGAATGGGAGTACTGGCTGGCACAGGGGTAACGGAGGGGAGGAGAGGGGCGGAGGATAAGAAGGGAGACAGTAGAGGAACAGAGAAAAGGACAGCAGTGAAGAAGACGATGGCTCCCTGGCCTGCAGTAAGGCGATGAGCAGAAACAGTTCCCATCAGGCTGCATTTCAAACACAGACACTTCAGGCAAACACACACACACACGGGACGTCCACACACAGACACACACTCGGTCTCTGAAGGCCGCTGCGTGTCAGCATGCCAAAAACACAGCGGCAGTGAAAGAAGTGAGGAGGCAGTGGGGAATACAAGAGAGCGTGTACCAGCTCTCCATCCTCTCCCTCCTTTTCTCTCCTCGGTGTTCTCTCCTCCCTCTTGCTCCCCCCCTTTGTTACCTTGCTGGCCCCCTCTGCCTTTCATTCCCATCTCTTTCTCTGCTTTGTCCGCTCCCTCTCTCTTTGTCTCGACACTGAATATCTCTTCTTTTATTTTTGCACTCCCATCTCTTTCCACCCCTCTCCCTGCTCTCCGCTGTTTTTCCTTGACTCTTTCTCCTCCCCCCCGTTTTCTCTCTTTCTCTTTCCACTCCTGCCGAAATCTGTGGAGACTCATAAGCGATGTTGGTATAAACGACTGTGCGCTGAACGACTGCCACACCCAAAGCTGGGAATCCTGCTCCCTCACTCTTTCTCTCCTCCGCTCTCCCTTGCTTATCTCGACAAATAAAACCCATATTCAATAGCTGTTTCCTTTGTGCCGTGGCTGCATCAGGCAGTTGGCACATATCATGTTATTGTTTGGATGCCGCTTGTTACTCATTCATTTGTTGACACACCATTGCTCAACAAATAGAGGACAGTTTAACAGTCCGTTAATTGACACACGCTGACCTTGGAAGTTCAATCCCGTGAAGTTCCAATTTGTGTGGACTCCGAGGCCGCTCTCCTGAGAAGTCTCTCTCTTCCACAGGACACAGAATGTGACGGGGGAGTGGGTTGAAGTAGGTAAAATAAAAGGAGCTGCCAAAAACCCATTGGCAGACTTGATGGGCTGAATGTGATGTGGATGGGGTTAGTTAGGCCTGACTTGTCACAATGTTAGCCTGCACCACTAATACCCAGATAGAAAGATAGATAGATAGATAGATAGATAGATAGATAGATACCTCTGTGTGTATTTGCATGGATTTCTACCTCTCCCTATCATTTAAGTGGTGCTGTTGAATAAGAATGAGGATTATTACCGGATTAATTGAATCATAATCCGTCTCTCCATCTTCTCATTTGACCTTTGAGGTACTTCATATTCATTGGCGTCTGCGGCCACCTCACACGATCCCTATCGGGCGTGTGAGCGACTTGTTCATTGGCCACATCCGCCGAGGAGTCGGCCGAGGAGTCTGCAGGTTTGACCGGACAAAGCAACAAATCAAAGAATATCGACACGGCTTTATCTCATTAGGCAAATTACTCCGCTGCCCCCCTTTCATGTCCCTCACTTTGTAGATGAACATATAATGAGGCAATTGTTGAACATCAGTCGCGAGCCTTAAATAAATGCCAAAGTACATGCAATAGGAGATAGAGAGAGGGAGAGGGAGAGGGAGAGGGAGAGAGAGAGAGAGAGAGAGAGAGAGAGAGAGAGAGAGAGAGAGAGAGAGAGAGAGAGAGAGAGAGAGAGAGAGACGTGTATCTGTTTTAGAAAGATGTGAGGATTGATTCATCGTGTTGGCAGAATTTCCACCGGACTCTGGTTGCATTGAAATGGAGCTAAAACGGAAAACCGCCTGCAAACTAGTCTGTCAGGAGAAATATCCTTATATAGGCTAGTGGACTCCGCTGTCTGCAGAACAGTGCACCCTGCATTTCTTCACTTCTTTCTACTGACGTGCCCTTGAGCAAGACTTTGAAACCCTGCATGCCAAAGAAATGCTGTGGTGAAAACCTGCCGGTATAGAAGACAGGGAGCGCAGCTTTTACAGTATATGTTAGAAACCAGTGTCGTTGAAAGCTAGCGAATGGCGGAGCTGTGTGTTGCCTGCTTGTTATTTTGATACGTGTCAAAGAAATCTCTTTATGGAAATTTGAAATGTGCGGCAGCGTGTGCTCATGTGTGTTTGGTGTCTCAGGTGCCTAGTTGTTGGCCATTATCTGCGTGCCAGCCCAGTAAATCAATCACGGCCTGCCGAGGTTGCAGTTACACTGTATCGTGCTTTAAATATGAATCATACTCCAGGTACTGCTGTCCCCCAGGGAGCGTGAGGTGAACAGGAAAGAAATAAACAGCTGCAGTCACACACACACGCACGCTCACAAGCAGACAGCCAAATTACGGTGTCTCGCTTCCTTTCTCCCTCTGACTAATACAAAAGTACACACACACACAAAAACACGACTATAGAGATCTGTATTTCCATATGCAGATCCTCGGGGGGGGGGGGGGGGGGGGAGGCAAACCTGCTCCTTCCTCGCCTGTTTGCATTTTTCAGTCGCAGTTGGCTGAGTCATTCGCCTGGAAATCAGACGGTGGCACCTCGGCGTCTCACGCACCAGGCGCTCGCCGCACAAGTCAGCCCCACGCTTGGATTCAGCTATCTAATTCATGACTGCAGCGGTATACTCAAACAGTGTTTACTGTCAGTGTTTGATGTTGAATTTCACCAGAGGAGAAAAAGAAATAATCCAAACCCAGGCTGAATTATGAAATGTTGAACAACATAGAGAGAGAGAGAGAGAGAGAGAGAAAGAGAGAGAGAGGGGTGTGGAACATGTCCAGGAAGGCCTGCGAGTGAAAAGGTGCTTCATTTATGGTAAATTTTGAGGCAAGAGTTTCCATGTTAGGTGATGTAAACACTCTGTGTCCCTGCAGGAACCCGGTCCCGTGCCCACTTCCTGGAGGTGGTTAAACACAGACAGACCCGATGGCCTTAACATAATCATTTGCAAATGAGGAACATGACCTATCCGAAGTCATGTGCACGCGATGAACGTGACACCGATCCTTCTAAAATGATTCCCACAGTAAAAACCATCCTTGTTAGATTATTACTCAGATCTCATTTATTCGAGGACCATTTGCAACCTCATTAAAAAAATCTCAAATCAGAGGAGGAGGCTTTCGTTGACAATCCACTCATTCATTGTCAAAGTTATATTTCCCTTGCAGATGATGTCAGTGTAAAAATGTTTGTCCCACACGTAGTTTCCAGCGAGAGGTGAGCTAAAGAACCGGCAACCATAATTAGATCTGTGTGCCGTAAATCAGCATGGGCTAGGATGACTCCCGGAGAGGAATGGTTCAGTCATCACGTCATCACTGGGAGGCACGGGTGAAAAACAAGAAGAAGGTGGTCAGGTTTTCTTAGACAAAAGCCCAGAACTCTGTTATTAAGTCACGGAACTTGGCATCAGCAGTCTTGTGGGAGCTGAACACACACACACACACACACACACAAACACACACACAGGAAGATAAGTACATATGAAAGGGGCAGGGAGCGACATAATGATAAATGTGGAATGACATGCACAGTGAACAAAAGCTTGCGCATTCTCTTCTAAGAGCAAAATGTCGTGTCTAGCTTGAACAAGTCGGGAGATGAGGTGGTACCTTAGAAGATTGCAGGTTCAAAGCCACCGCATCAGCTGGCTGCGAGCTAAGAAGTGCATGTCTCGGCCAATTTCCATTGACACGTGAATAATGGCAAAAGTTTGCTGATTGGACGAAGGTGCAGGTACAGGGGGGGGGGGGGGGGTGAGGATGGCACTCCTGATGAAATGCAGACACCCACACTATCGAGGATTCCCATTGAAGCTTTCCAGAATTGGATTTTAGAGACGACCTAAAGTGCTTGTGTCAGAGAGCAAGTAGCCGATAAAACAAGCGCTAATGGCTCGCCCCAGCTGTGAACGTATCTGTGTGTGTGTGTGTGTGTGTGTGTGTGTGTGTTTGTGCGTTATATTGTTACTACTGTTGATAAAGAGGCTGCGACTTATTCAGTAGCGACCGAGCACAGAGCCATTAATGGGACAATGCACACGGCTGTGGCTGCCCTGTCTATGGGCGGTGTGAGGGGTTGGGGGGGTTAACAATGAAGTTGAGGCAAAAGAAGGAAGAGATTGTGCACATTCACACACACACACACGTACAGACATGCTACACACAAACAAGGAGTGAGAGAAATGCTTTGTGGATATAAAGATGGACATCATGTCTTCACTTCCTCACGCTGTGCAAAAATTAAGCTAAAATATCCTGCATGAGGATCCGTAGTTGTAGTGTCCAATTTTTCACATTTACTTTGAAAGCGCTCACATTAGGTTTTCATCTGCAGTCAAGTGCATGGAAAACAATAATCAAACCTCAATTTGTAAGAGGCCAATGTTCGAACAACTAGTCCTGTGAGACACCGTGTTCAAAGCCACAGGGACAATGCAATGAGGCAAACAGCAGCTTCTGTTTCAACCACTCACAATCACTCATACCTCAGATGACTCAAACACATGTACCATCACTCAAACTTATCAACCGACACACGCATCAGCTTCTAAAGAGCACACACACGCACACTAGCATGCACGCACACACACACATACATACACACACAGACACACACACACATTCTGACGCACATGTATTCACACACACAATCATAGAGGCACACCTGGTTTTGTAGACGGCTGCCCTAAGGGCTACCTGTTCGTCAGATCCTCTGTTCTTTATAATTACGAGAGTTAGTGAGAGAAGGGGAGAGGGAGGGGGGCAGAGAGAGAGAGAGAGAGAGATGAGAGAAAAGAGGGGGGGGGGGTAAAAGACAAAGAGGTCCTTTCCCTCGGCAGAACAGGAACTAGACTAGACTTCACGAGCCCTTGAAAAAAGCCACTATCCTCTTTGGCTTGGTTGCCGCTGACACGCACACGAACACACAAACACACACACACACACACACATAAGTCAGCCACAACATTAAAACTGATTGCTGGTTTTAAAGTGGTGGTGGGTCTTTGTTTCAGTCCAGCCAAGAAGTCATGGAAAACAATTGAAACGACAAAAATAACCAAATGAATATAACACATTCTTTCTCACAGAAATCAATTCTTTAAATTGAAGCCACAGATATACGTTCAAACCGGTTACTTCCTTCCCTATGGAGGACCATACATGACATAAGTAAAAATAAATAAATAAATAAATGTATAAATAAATACAGAAATAAATAAATAAATGAATAAATAAAAATGGAAATAAATAAATAAATACAGAAATAAATAAATAAATATGTTAATACCAAAAGAAATGTCAAAAGAAATGTCTTAAATATATTTTAACATTTATTTTTTCCCTGATACATTTCCTTTGCATTTGCAGTGTCCTTATGCTAATGAGAAAGGCGGGCCTAACCGCAGTCTCATGCAGGATTGGTCACAGGAGTGTAATGATCCAGCCCTACTACTTCTGCCTTTCAATGCTGGTGTCCAGTAGCTGTTTGCAGCGTTGAGCCAGTTCACACTTAAAATGAACTAGTTCAAGTTCAGAGGGTTAGTTAAGGTTATTTTTTATTTGGATGATTTAGGTGTCAGTAGTCCTGACTGTGAGCGTCACGTCTCGTGTTGTAATGAGCACAAGGAGCGAGCCGAGAGGAGGAGGAAACAGAAACTCCAGCTCGTTACAAATCACCTGCCGCCTCTGCTGTGATCATGAAGCCGCTGATCTCTGAGCAGATGGGACCAGAGAAGCTCTGTGTTTCCACTGTTTCCACTGTTCCACAGAGTCACTAACTGGCTGTTGCACGGTGAAGAGATCAAGTCTCAGTCACTGCCCGTGTCTCTGAGCGAGTGTGTGACGGAGCGCAGGGGCTGTGTGTGTGTGTGTAGCTCAGTTGACCAATCCTGCTCGAGACTGAGGTTAGGCCCGCCTTTCTCATTAGCATAAGGACACTGAAATGTGGAAATAAATAAATGTGGAAATAAATAAAAGTTGCAATAAAAGTGGAAATAAATAAATAAATGTGGAAATAAGTTTAAGACATTGATTTATTTAATTCTGCATTTATTTCCATATTTATTTATTTATTTCCACATTTATTCCAACTTTTATTTTTCGATTTCAGTGTCCTTATGCGAATGAGAAAGGCGGGCCTAACCTCAGTCTCGAGCAGGATTGGTCAACTGAGCTACACACACACACAGCCCCTGCGCTGTGCCACACACTCGCTCAGAGACACGGGCAGTGACTGAGACTTGAGCTCTTCACCGTGCAACAGCCAGTTAGTGACTCTGTGGAACAGTGGAAACACAGAGTTTCTCTGGTCACATCTGCTCAGAGATCAGCGGCTTCATGATCACAGCAGAAGCTGCAGGTGGTTTGTACCGAGCTGGAGTTTCTGTTTCCTCCTCTCGGCTCGCTCCTTGTGCTCAGTACAACACGAGACGTGACGCTCACAGTCAGGACTACTGACACCTAAATCATCCCAATAAAAAATAACCTTAACTAACCCTCTGAACTTGAACTAGTTCATTTTAAGTGTGAACTGGCTCAACGCTGCAAACAGCTACTGGACACCAGCATTGAAAGGCAGAAGTAGTAGGGCTGGATCATTACACTCCTGTGACCAATCCTGCATGAGACTGCGGTTAGGCCCGCCTTTCTCATTAGCATAAGGACACTGCAAATGCAAAGGAAATGTATCAGGGAAAAAATAAATGTTAAAATATATTTAAGACATTTCTTTTGACATTTCTTTTGGTATTAACATATTTATTTATTTATTTCTGTATTTATTTATTTATTTCCATTTTTATTTATTCATTTATTTATTTATTTCTGTATTTATTTATACATTTATTTATTTATTTATTTTTACTTATGTCATGTATGGTCCTCCATACTTCCCCGGCTGCGATCAAAGCTCTTCTTTCCCCACATTTCGCCGACATTTGCTTCTTTGCTCGGCTCCGCAGCCTCAAAAGCCTCCGACAGAAAAGAACCGTGTTGTGTTTGCGTTTGTTTATTTATCTCAAAGACCCGGCATCGTCGAGGTAGGAGCTGCCCGTCAGAAGCTGCCTCGACAGACACGACGGGCCACGCAGACAGGAAGAGAGGAAAAGAAGAAGAAGAAGAAGAAGAAAAGTGGCACGTTCTTACAACCCAAATAGTACTCGGCCCCAAGGTATCTTCTGACGAGGGAAAAATAATTGAGGCCAGGGGCCCAGTGACACATGCATGAGGGCAAAGACGAGCGTTCATTAGACTCCCCCCCCTCAGGGAGAGATGAAACTAGAGTTAGGCTGAGAGTGAGAGGGAACGAGTGTGTGTGTGTGTGGGGGGGGAACAAGGTGGAGAGATGGAGGAAGGTGGCGTGTTTTGCGAGGCATCCAAGTCGTAACCCTGTTAGCAAACACACACACACACACGGACAGAAACCCAAACACACACATACACATACACACACACACGGGACCAACAGCGTGTGTGACAGCCATTGTGGGATGACTGACAGTGAGTGTTTGCAGTGTGTGTGTGTGTGTTGATTGGGTGGAGGTGTGGGTGGTGGGGCGGTTGTCATGGGAGGAGAGTCCGTTTCGGAAATTCCTGGGAGGAATCACCTCCTTGGCCCGTCCATGTCGCACAAACCAATTACCGTGACTGCGAGTGTTTGTGTGTGTGGGTGCCGGGGGGGGGGGGGTCTCGCCGCAAAATGGAGGGGGACTTCTCCTAATCATCGCACTCTGGCCCCCGCACAAAGGCAAAAAGGCTGCCCGGACTATTTGAATTTCAATGGCATCTCTCCTCCTGCTCTCTTTTTGCCCGTGTCTCTCTTCCCCTCTCTCTCTCTCTCTCTCTCTCTCTCTCTCTCTGTGGCCCTGCTTCACACCGGATGACAAAAGCGGAGCCAACAAAGATAGCGCACAAAGCAATCAGGCTAATGGCGCTAATAACTCGAGCGTGGGGGTCCTCACTCCCAGTGTTGACACATTTCACCGTTTCTGTGGCTAAACACAGGCTCAAGTGTTTGGCAACCAGGCGGCATAGTGTTTTAATGGAGTGGCTGCCCCCATGCCGGGTTGCCATGTGCTCGTTGTGTTTGACTGTAGAGGGGACACAACAAAAGGGCAACTCGGAGAAGATAATTAACTGGTGGAGAAGCCCCGAAGAGAAGGATTTTCAAGGGAAGGGAATTTTTTCCTTTTTTTCCCTAATTTTCTACGACTGAAAACAAAATCCTGCTGTCGTCATGTTTCATTAATGCAGCAGCCATTTTGTTATGATCAGGAAATACTGCTAAACGGGATAATGTCAACAAAAACAGTTAACATGTCTGGAACAACCTTTTTTCTCCCGGGGTTGTCGAGACAGAAATTCGCTCTCAGCCCCCCCCCCCCCCCCAGGGTTCGGTCAGGTAATCTCTCAGTTGTCATCGTGCGGCGTCACGCCAACAAAAGACGACGCTAAAAAAGCTCCGAGAAGTTGCGGCATAGCACCGAAGCTAAATCCCTCACCTGTCTGCTCCGTGTGACCCCGGGGACTTGGCCCCTGTGAAACAACTACACATTCCTCTCTCTCTCAATAATAGCCTTTCTTCTCCTTTTCCTCTCCGGCCCCTCTCTCGTTTTTTTCTTTCTTTAAAGAAGTCTACTTGTTTGAACAAAGAAATATTTTAAGAGGCTTGTAACTCTGTATGTGTGTGTGTGTGTGTGTGTGTGTGTGTGTGTGTGTGTGTGTGTGTGTGTGTGTGTCTGCGAATGGGAT
Organism: Platichthys flesus; assembly: GCF_949316205.1. Taxonomy (NCBI): domain Eukaryota; kingdom Metazoa; phylum Chordata; class Actinopteri; order Pleuronectiformes; family Pleuronectidae; genus Platichthys; species Platichthys flesus. Next base: position 10,073,979 of record NC_084953.1, on the reverse strand, counting down.
GCGGCCGTAGGGACGAATGCTTCTGTGCCCTCCCCTGTTATTAGGCCTGCCCTGTCATTATGGGATTAGAATGTCGGGGTTGGCTTTTGCGCGTGCATATGTGTGTGTGCATGTACTTTTCCCTTGCTTGTCATCTAACCCCCCCAAAGCCCTGTTTGTATTTCTTCAATTTTTTCTCACACAATCAGCGCACAGAGGAAAATAATGTCGCTGCCATTTCTTTTTCCTCGTATTTGTTACGTTTATCCCGGGGGCATTTGACCTCCATCATAAATAACACTTTACCAAAGCAGTCCTCAGGTTGCTCCAACAGTGTCTCGCTAATTGAATAGTGGTCGTGAGCGGCAGGAGGTTGAAAAACATTCCCCTGCGCTCGGCACGTCACATCCATCACAGAGCGTACAGATATAGAGATTGTCAGGGAAAGGAAGAGTGGAGAGAAAGAAGAAGGGATCAGACCCAACACTTCCTGTACGGGCAAGAAATGGAAAGTAGTCAGAGAGGGGGGATAAATAGAAAAACAGGAGATTTGATCCATCAGTTCACAGGATTGATGAGATGGATTGAAAGTGAGGATTAGAAAAGGGAGAGTGCACGTGAGGAAGATGGATTAAAGAGCCTTGAGCTTCTACCTCCCACGGCTGCAGGCCTCACTCTCCCCACTGTGTGTGTTCCTCATCAGTAGATTCACCTCTTTACCCCGTTTGGCCCTTTTCTGGCCAAACAACAACCTCTATTCCTCATTTTACACAGCCAAGATTAATAAAAAAAAAAAACTTCTGTAAAACTGAAAGAGCTAAAAGTCAAACAGCCCTTTCTTAGCACAGGTCTTACAGCCTCACTTTGGCTGTTTGTCCCTCAACTCGTCCTTCTGGTTTCCTTTCTGACAGTTTCTCTTCTTTCTTTCTCTCAGCCGGGTCCATTAGGAAAATTGCCAGCAGCGTGGTCTTAGAAGATTTCAAAGGTGTCGGCCTCAGAAAGAGGCATTTTCTTTACCACACTTCTTATCTTAACACAGAACAGTGAACGCTGCTTTCTGGTTTGTTTTGTTTGGCCTTTTTGAGAGGGTGTGTGTTTTCTGTGACTGTGCAGGTGTCAGTCATGAATATTCTAGTGTGCTTCCACTTCCTGATATGTTATTCACTCTCTCTCTCTCACACACGCACACACACACACACACACACACACACACACACACACACACACACACACATACTGTGCAGAAAACAAATCACAACAGCCACCAACATGCACACACACTGACAGAGAGGGAGTGTCCGGGTTAGGCTGGGGTCACTCAGTGCTTTTGCTTTGGCCCATTGACTCAGGATTGGTGCTCCACTTTGGGCACAATACAGGGCTTAGCACCAAACACACACACACACACACACACACACACACACACACAGAGAGAGAGAGAGTGCAGACCTGGTCAGGTTAGACAATGCAGAAGCATCCAGATGGGAGGGTTACTGCCGCTCATGCACTCCCGAATGATCCACCTAACAAACCCCATTGACTCAGTTCGAACAGGTGTGTGTCTGTGTGTGCGATTGTGTTTTGCATATCTCTCGTTCTTTCTCTCGCTCTCTCTCTCTTTCTCTCTCTCTCCCAGCCACCACTCTTTTTGACTCCCCCCTGTTTGTCTTTGTGTTTCACCATGTTGCCATATTCAGCAAGGTCAGCTCTAATGACAAGCCTTTGTGCCACACACAAGGCGCAGTCATAATAATAAACACCCTGCACAGCGGAGGTGTGTCATTTCCACCACACTGGCTTAGCTACCTGCGTGGCCGACAGTAACAGGTCCCAAATCACACACTGTCATGGTGTGAGTCAGGGGAAATCCTGCTGGTAACGTGCACTGACACAGTTTCTGAGATGAAAAACACCAGTCGACCTCTATTTGCTCAAGTTGACGAATGTGGCTCAATCATTGCGCCTGGTTGCAAAGACAACGCGCTCAGCTAAAAGCATTCAGGATTTGTTTGAAAGCGTTGGAGCCCGGCTGGATAGAGAGAGAGAGAGAGGGAGAGAGAGAGAGAGAGAGAGAGAGAGAAAATTGTTTGTGACAAAGGTTGTGAGCCAGATTTGACCTTGTGCTGCCAGTGCGTGGTATTCACTACAGTTCCCACAGCCACTCCCAGAGAGACGGCCCTTACTGCATGAACTGGCTCGTACTGAAGCTTCCAGACCATTATGCCTGAGGGGAACAAGCCAAAGCTACATTTGCAATGTGATTGCATGTTTTTTTTTGGTGTATGGGAAGATATCTCCCTTTGGCTGGAAGCCTCTTAGAAGTCATATTTCTTTTGCCAGCGTAATAGGCACATAGGCATGTCAGCGACACTGTCACTCAAAGCATGCGGGGGCAGAATTCAGTGGGAAATCCCAGTTGTAGGAACCTCCCGTCTCTACAGAGCTACACAGAACTCCAGACATAGTTCCAGGGTGTTTGGGTTTGTCACCGCTGGTGCTCGTGAAGGCAGCAGGCATATGGAGAGGGTATGGTGAAATCCTGGGGTTGTGCTTTTTTATTTACTCCCAGGTGCCTTTTCCTGTCAGCTTACCCAGCACAAAATAAATATATATATATATATATATATATATATATATATATATATATACAAAGAGGAAATAAACAGAGAGATATAGGGAAAAACCGGGAGATGGTGGTTGGATGGGGAAGTGGAAGTTGAAGGACGTCTTCAGCTTCATTCCCTGCAACCGAGGCAGGAAAAACTGAAACACCTTCATGACAAGGGACAGTAGAAGCGGCCTTCCTGCCATTTCCATTTCATCATCTTTTACTATCTTGTAGAACAGCACGGCGGTCGAGATAATAAGGTGGCTGCACACTGCGCCTTGAGCGCAAGGTAGTAAAAGACTCGACATTTACAGTCTTCCTTCTCTGCTCTCACAAACCCGGCATCTTTTACCAGAAGAAACGATAGAGTGGAAAGCCGGGGAGGAGAGAAGGGAAATTGCAGGAGAGATCCCTTTCCACCATTTTGTGTGTCTGTGAGTGTGTGAATTCCTCAGTGTGTCTCCCGAGATACTGTAAGTGTACAAATACACTTAGAGGGTGTACTTGTATGCATTCATGTATTGATTGAAAGTGAAATCAGCTCAAGCGTAATGACCTTTGTCCCGCTCAAGAGCACCTCTCTTGTTATACCCAACTTTATTACCCCCCTCTCCATTAAAACCTTCTGTTGGGTTGTATATCTTTTGGAGTTTTACAATCTGTTGCTCACTGCGTGTGTGTGTGTGTGTGTCTGTGTGTGTGTGTGTGTGTTTGTCAGAGCGCCCTGTGGGAAGCGGAACTGCTTCTCAGCAAGACTCTGCGTTACTTCCTCTCCACTGTATAAAAGCAAATGTCTAATAGCCATCTAATTAGCCAGATGAGGAGCCACAATAAAATGTCACACAATACCTCACAGATCGCCCACCTAGATCCCTGTCCCGCTCCCCCACTGTCTCTGGGTTCTTCCGGTCGTCCACACACACACTCACACATATAGTACCTCTTTGTCTAATTGAATGGAATATCGCTCTAAGCCCTTCGCTTTCCGAGTTATTCACCCAGTTATCTGGGAACAACTTCAGTCGGAGCCTCTTATCTGTCCCTTTAACCATTTTACAAGTTTTATGACTTTGTTGTAAAACTATCCCGTTCGATTGATCTCCTCTGTTTCCCTGTTGCTCTTTGTCTAACCTGGTCCTCTTCTCTCTGCTTCCGTTCACAGAGACGCTGATGGACACGAAGTGGGCCACCACAGAATTAGCCTGGACTGCACACCCTGAGACTGGGGTAAGTTTACAAGCCCAACGTTTGTGTACTTGTGAGTTTATGAAGATCGGGTCCAATTCATTAGTCAATAGAGAAAAAGAAATAGGATTTGTGAATTTAATTTTGTGTTGCACACGTGCCTGTAGCTGTGACTCTACATGTGCACATTTGTGCCTCTCTATGCAGTGCGCCTGCTTGCCTCTTTGAGGTTGTGTAGTCGTGTACACCTTCATCAGCAAGTCACTCTACAGGAAGTGATTTAACAGGATGCGCCTTTTAGCGAGGAGAATAAGATACGCGGCAATCCAATTTCACCGACCCACACAGTCGCAGATGTTCCTTTTCCTCTCGCCCCATTGCACTCAAAACATGTGAGAAGCGTCAGTTTCCTCGTGAAGCACCCTTTTAAGGACAGAAATATTTCCTGCCGTTGACCTATTGCACACGGAGGCATCCAAATCTACCACACACAAAGTGCCAGTGACAGCCTCCCCTTGCTTTCCCATGTGGTCTCCACAATGGGCTAAAGAGGAGCAGAAAGAGTCTTGACCCCTCCTCAGCTCCACTTCAAAGACCGCCAGCACTCCTCCCCTCGCCTTTGTGCGGCCCTCTGACTTGGCCCTTGTGTTTTGAAAGGTGGGCCCCAATTTTTCTTACATTTAGTTTTTACCCCGATGCACTTGCCGAGAAGATTCCGCCCCAGCTGTTGGAAGTCACCCGCCCTCCTTATTCTCCTCTTCCTTTGCTTCCAAGTAACTAAGCACTAATGAAGCCAGACACACTAACCACATCAGCTGCAACAATCAGCAGGACGAACCCCCTCGCAGCCTGTCATGCCCCCTCTCTCCTCTCTCCCCTTCCTCCTTCCCTCCTCCTATCTGTCCATCTTCTTTTGCCTCCCTCCGTCCCCCTCCCCCTCGTTAAGCTACAATGCTGCAGCAATGCTCCCACTGCTCCCACTGCTCCCATGCAGAAGGGCATAGAAACGGGAAAAACCCGCCTCCCTGTTTCTTTTCCAATCAAACCCGCAACAGATGCTTCTTTTCAAAAGATGATACAGTGAAGAGCCTTTTGCACTTCAGATTTCCCACATCACCAACCGAAGGGGGATGAATTCCTCACAAGCTTTTTTGTTTTTTTGTCCTGCAAACAAAATGTACCACAGACGGTGTGTGTGTGTCCCTGGGTTATCTTCCCCCCTTCTCTGGTTCGGTGAACACCGTATTGTACGCCTGTTTATTTGTAAGCTTTTGCAGTCTCGCTTACGGAAACAGCACAGCCTGTTTTCGTTACGGGTGACAAGTGTTTGAGAAGAGCGGGTACAGTGGCTGAGAGGACAAACACTGTGACATACCAAGCAAGGGGGAGGGGGAGAGCAGAGGGACTGAGATTAAGTAAAATCCAGACACATTTTCATGAAGCGAGAGAGGGAGAGACAGCGAACAAGAGAACAAGACAAGATCAAAATGCCAATGAGGTCAGACGGTGAAATGGAGGACATCGATTGCGTCATATCTGCATCTGTCTAGTGTCGACAGGAAAATGGTTTTGGTTGTTTTTTAAAAGAGGTAAAAAGCTGTAAAAACATGAAGTCAGTTATCACTGGCGTTCTTCATACTCTCGTAGAACTAGATGCGGAGCCCCAGCTTTAAAAGACATTCAGAATTGGATCCAAAACTCAGCTGAGTTGCCTGTGGGAGGGTAAGAGAGTGTTAACACACTTGTGTAGGTTGAGAACAAAAAATGTTGTTAGCAGGTGTGGTGAAGAGAAAAGACTTGGACACTCTTTGACAGTTTTAGCTACCACTAGTGTTTCAGTCAAAGAGTCTAAGCTCATGGCTAGGTGTAAAATTGTGGAGTGGGCTAGAGGGGGCGAAAAGGGATGAACAGGGGTCAGTGATTGGTGCAGAGCTGGACGAGCAGCATAAACTGTGAATTGTATAATATGATCCACATTTTGAGTCTCACAGATCGAGCAGCCACGTCGACTGCAGCTTTCCAAGTCTGATCCTTTTTAAGTTGATCCTGTGCTTAGCCTATCAGAGTTTGCTGATGAATAGCAGGTACTCCTGCTTTGCAGCAAAGATCGGTCTGTGTGTGGCTGGGACAGAAAGAGGCCCGAGGAAAAGCAGGAGAAAATCAATATTTTTTTCCCCCACCGTGTAATAGTTTGCAGACACACATAAATGATACAGTTATAACTGGTAAAATATGGTCCCGTACGTATTGAACCTTCCAAGACAGTGTCTTCACATACCTCATTACAACATTTCTCTGTGTTTACATGTGTTCACATGTATTCTGTCATATACCCCCCCTATGTGTCTGCACTCAGGTATGTGCATTTCTCCGTCTCACTGTCTGCATTCGTCTGGATAGCCTGTAGCGTTTGTGCGTCAGTCATGCCGGTGTTTAAGTGTGTGCGTGAGTGCAAGTCCGCACGTATCTCGATCAGGGATGCTGTTGTTGCTTATTTTGAGTTTTCGCTACATGTCTCCGTATTGTGTGTTTGTTCATACACGGTATCATTTGTGTTACAAAACAGATGGGATATCAAGGGGGAATTCCACTTTATAACAGGGCCCACACTCAGGGTTTTCCACAAACCAAACCCTAATAACAATATACAAATTTTTCAGCTCGTGGAGGTAATGACTATTGTTAGTGTGTCTCCGTCTCCTTCACAGACCCCTAGCATGCTAAAACATGTGATGAATAAGCTTGAAATGCCCTTACATTTATCCCAACATCTGCACATTCACATCTGGAACAAACACTGTTTCAGCTAATGCTTAAAGCCAATTGTTCTAGTTTAGTAGCTTAATGTTCACCTTGAATAAGAAGAGATATCAAAAAATCTAGAGTAGGTCTGAGAGAGCCTGTTCCTAGGTTAGGTTATTAGAAACACCAAGGAACCTTTTTCACATGACCTGCTTAATACATTCAGCCTTGGTAAGCAGGCATTCAGGGGTTTGGCCACTGGTGTGTGTCTCACTGAGAGGTCGTCTCACCGAAAACACTTTTAAACAAACATGCATAGAAAATGCGCGCTCATGCAGACACAGTGCTTAAACAAACGCACACAACCTCAAACATACACCCACAAACACTTGGCCGCATGCTCTTTCGCAGAAGGTGATTTATTACACTGAACTAAATACCCATCGACACCTCATGCTTTTAGCCATCCCATTGACCTGCCTGGTGATTATCGATTCCCCGCGGCCGCTTCCTCCCTTTGCTCTCGCTCTCGTCGGGACATCGCTTTAATGCCACGACTGAGCTACGCCCATTCTCGCTCTCTCCCTCATGGCCTCCAGGGTCTTGGATTAATAGCCTTGTCTCCACCACATCCATATCACAGCCTTAATTAAGATGTTCTGAGCTCAGATGGAAACAACTTGCTCTGGAGAACAAATTGGTGCCTTTATGCCAGAGTTTCGAGACAGTCAAATGTTCAGAGGCAAACTTTGGTCACAAGGGTGCAACCATGGACATTTTGTTATAGATGTGTCTTGGAGCAAAGGGAATTGCCATCCACAGGTTCACTCTCATGCATTTATGTAGCAAGTACAATGGGTTAAAGTATCATGCTAAATCTGAGCCAAAATGTTTTATTCCTCTACCTTGTTTTATTTTGTTCTATTGGAGTTTCTCCCCCTCATTGTCTTCTAAATGCTTTAATGCCTTGCCATGCCATATGGAAATCACCTTGATTTGCTTCTGCATGTGTAATGTGCTATGCAAATAAACTTACCAGCCCTTGGCTTAGCTAAGAAAACATAAATGCACTTTGCGTAATAGGAGAGGGGAGCAGTTCCCCCAGCACACATGCACAAATGCACAAACGATTTAATCGCGGCGTTTTCATTTGCAATAGAAAAATTCATTAGATTACAGCAAGTCTTTCCAGTCTCGTTTGCTTTCGCTCATTTAATGAGGCTGGTAATCAAAGTTTAGAAGATCTAATCCCATTTCATCCTGAGTAATTCACCCTCTAGGTAACAGTGAAAGGCGTGGAGGGGTGTAAAAACAGAAAAGCATGAAGGTTAACCGGCGCCTTTTCTCCGTCTTTATTAGAGGACGTGGCGATCATTGCTCTGTAATTGAAGCGTAATTGGTTGTGAAGCAGTGTGGCTGCTACTTCCAAACAGATATGAGGTAAACATGCTGTGGTGGCTCTGTGGTGAGGGGGTGACAGGCTGCTGTAATTGTGATGAATTTGCAGTCCTTGTCCCTGCTTCTCGCTACACTCACCAGAGATAAAATGCCTAGCATGGCAAGCGCAAGAGAAACTAATTGAAAATACACAATAATCCAAGAGAAAGAGTCCAGTTGCTTCTTTGCTTCTTGGTCCAAACATACGCACCTACTTTAATCGATGTAATTTGACTGAGTGTACTGTATCTCTTCAACCTTTAAGGCAAGGTGTAAAGAGATGGGAGAAAGTACAATGCCAGAAACTGTCAGAGATAAACAGCTTCTAACCATGTTCCTCTTATTCTCTCTTTCACAGTGGGAAGAAGTAAGTGGCTATGATGATGCCATGAACCCCATCAGGACGTACCAAGTGTGCAATGTACGTGAGGCGAACCAGAATAACTGGCTACGCAGTGACTTCATCCCCCGGAAGGATGTGCTGCGTGTGTATGTCGAGATGAAGTTCACCGTGCGTGATTGCAACAGCATCCCCAACATCCCCGGCTCCTGCAAAGAGACCTTCAACCTCTTCTACTATGAGTCCGACTCAGACTCGGCCACAGCCACCAGCCCTTTCTGGATGGAGAACCCTTATGTGAAGGTGGACACTATTGCCCCAGATGAGAGCTTCTCCATGCTCGAGTCAGGACGGGTAAACACTAAAATCCGAAGTTTCGGGCCTCTGTCCAAAGCCGGGTTCTACTTGGCCTTCCAGGACCTTGGTGCTTGCATGTCACTCATCTCAGTGAGGGTGTTTTATAAGAAGTGCTCCACCACAATTGCCAACTTTGCCGTGTTCCCAGAGACGGCAACTGGGGCTGAGGCGACGTCCTTGGTCATTGCGCCAGGAACTTGTGTCCCCAACGCCCTTGAGGTGTCCGTGCCACTGAAGCTTTACTGCAACGGTGACGGGGAGTGGATGGTTCCTGTCGGAGCCTGCACCTGCTCATCTGGTTTTGAACCATCATTAAAGGAAACCCAATGTCAAGGTGAGTGTTTTCACAACAGACTTTCGAGGTCAATCCAGCATTTCGTTATTCATTGTTTGCAATGGCAGATTAATCTAGGGTTTAGAGTGTCATACTACACCGTACACACGGCTTAAGTCTTACGTCAGCTGCTGGACTGGCCCAGAGTCAACGTACCTATGTAAATTCTACCTAACAGGTTATGCTGCAGTCTTACCCTCTTGAAAAGATGATGGTGAGGTTGGGGGGGGGTGGGTCCCTAAGGCGATCAATAATGTATGACATTATAACTGCAGCGAAAAAAAGTTGCATTTGCATTTGAGTCACACCGTCTCTGATGCCTCGATGCGGAGCGAATCCCAACGAGGGAGAAGCAGGAGGTCAGGGTCTCGCTGAAGGACGCTTCATCTGGACACATGACTGCTGGGGACACACCGTTTGTTGGAGAGATTTAATCTGTGTTGTTGTGGCTACAGATTACAGTCTCTATCACGAGATTGCCCTGCTGCCACTTTATTATGAGCCATTTATTTGCATTGTATTCTCCGACACATTGATCCAACGACTACAAGGTAGAATAATGCACAGTAGATGATGCTGTCATCAGGCAGCCATTCACGCGCCTGACCTCAGCATTGCCTGGCAGCTGATCACTAAATAAATGGATATGCATGGGAGGTTGTCTGTTTATTAGAGCCGGGAGGCCCTACGATCCTTTCAGGTCTGATGGGAAACATAACGGGTTCACGGAGGTTGAGAGCAAGGTGAATATGAACACCAGGTCACGCCTGAAATGGAGTGCAGGTGACAGCGGGAGGAGAGGGTAGGATAAATGGAAAATGTGTGTGTGTGTTGAGGGATATGGGGGCGTAAAAATTAAGCTCGGGTGCGTAGGTCAAATGGAGGCAGCAGAGAGAGAGAGAGAGAGAGCGGAGCTGACAAGGTTATTGATCAGCGGGGTTCATAGCGAGGTGTCTGCGCATATGCATCCCGGGTACAGTTCACACATCATCCTCGGTTCAGAGGGCTCATTCCACTTTTTATAGCAGAGAGGGATGAGCCCCGGGAAGACCTTTTGTTCAGCACTCGTACCGGCGATCAGGCAGAGAGTGGGCGGATACTCCACTCAGGCAGCTTTTTGTCTGTCCCTGGCTATCGACTGCGTGTTCACCTTTTCGAGGGAGACCATGTTTGAATGTGAGAAAAAGGAGCCTGGTAAATATAAAGCACGGCGTGGCGTACAGCATGAGGCTCAAAACTCATTTGTTTGCTCTCGGCAGCTCAAGGTTAAAGCCCTGTCCACTGGGCCCTGATAAAGCGTTCTCTAATCAAAGTTGAAACCACACGGGATAAAATCTCCCTCTCTTTTCTTCTTCTCACGCCACCTCTCCTCTGGTCGCCTCTCCAACTGTTTTACTCCACCCTCCTTTCCCATCATCCCTTCGGCCGTCTCTCCTTCCTTGCTCTTCTCTCCTGTCCTCGTTCCGATGTGCGGTACGTCCTCCAGCTCCACCATGGCTGTTCTCCCTTTCTCTCGGCGCTGTAGTCTTTACCTCTCCCTCCTAATCTGAAGGCTGTGCCTCTCTCGCATACGCCTGCAGAGTTACAGTGAGCATGTCTGCATTAATATTAATCAATAAGCCTCTCTTTTTTTAGCCCCTCCACTCGTTTTTCTGCACATTTTTCACTCCCAATATTCTTTACTTCTTTTTCGCCATGCTCCACACTTTCCAATTTCAGCATTCATTCTAATCACTTCCTTAAGCTCTATGTTCTGCATGAGAGGATAAGACACAGGGGAGTGGGGTAGGGTGGTGATGGTGGTGGTGGTGGTGGGGGCAGGCAGGCAGGCAGGATTAGCATTTTCTATGCCTCCACCTCTTCCACCTCTCCCTCCCTTTTCCTCCACACCCTTGTCTCTCTCGCTCCTCTGAGGAGAAAATGGATGAAAGGAGGAGGAGGATGACCCCTTTACTCGCTGGAAGTGATTGATCAGCATGTTCATCCCTGCTAAAAAAAAAAAATTGACTGTTTCAATGGGAGTGCTCCCTCGACAACTTCCGTCGGGGCCAGCGTGTTGAAAACCAACACTCTCGCCCCCTGGGGGATGAGAAAGTGCTTGTAGTTTACTTTGCGCTGGGTCGAACTTCAATGAACCCGGCGCTGGTCACGATTCCAAATCAAAGAGAATGTTCTCTCACCTGGCAAAAGACTCGAGGTCGTTTCTTATCTGCTCATCAGGCGGCACTTCCTGTTAGTCAGTGGTGTGATGACTCTGATTAATGGGGGAAGAACAAATACACTCGGAGCTAATGTACACCGCGCAGTCAACTGCTGGGCTTGTGCTAATATTTAACTTTGAAAAAAAAAATGCGAGAGCAGCGGGAGCGGGCGGTGGTCCTCTGGCCCTCTGTGGTGTTCAGAAAGGGGGGGGGGGGGGAACAAACTCAGCCGCTGTGTTTCGTGATTATCATTCAGCGGGACAAACATAGCGCTGTGCCCTTGACATTGAAAAGCTAACACATAGTAGGTCAGCTAATCAACTGGCCCCCGTAAACTCTGCCTGTCTTACCTGCTCCCGCCTTTTTTTTTTTTTTTTTTTTTATTAAGCACCGCGGCAAACTCATTCATCTTTTAACGAGATAGTTTATCATAGATATGGAGCCTGCCAAAGTGTTCTGGATCACAGTGCCGCTGTCAGTGTGTCGCGGTGGCGTCTGCAACTTATCACCTGAGTTATAAACTTCCAAACAGCTGCTATAAACGGAGCTGGGGCATTTACAAAGACCGGCAGTGTTTCCCTCTGATTAACAAGGCTTTACCCTAATCAAGAACCAGGTTTTGGGTTTATGGTACAACCCTAAACTATGTCCGAGGCGTGGGTCTGTGAAGGAAGTGATTTCAAAGGCAGAAGGAAGCACATGCTGCGAGTGTCAGAGTCAGTTGCTCTGGACGATTTCTGGAGTTCTTTCTGCCGGCCTCCCGAGAAAGAGACAGCTGCGCCAGACAAAGATGTCCAGCTGTACAGATGAGAGTCGAGAGCTTTTGGTGATAAGGGCTGACGCCAGGGTCGATGTGCTGTAAACAAAAATACATGATATCTGGAATGTAAATGTTATTGTCCTCACGTCTTCATCGGCCGATCAATAGCTTAACACTCCTTGCATATTAAACACATTTATGAAAATATGCCAGAGTTAAGAAAATAAGCTTTGAAAATAAATATCTATATAAAAGTAGTATGTCACGTCTGAATTCGGCTAAAGTGTCGTACTTTTTGAGAGAAGCCTCTTTAAATGGAGTGCACTGAGTGACTTGGGATGTGTGTGTGTGCGTGCAGACATGTTACTTAGTCCAGCAGTGAACAGAGCCATGTTTGTGTAAATATCAGCATATGGTGTGTGGGCCTCTTTCATCCCACATGTATGTTTGCATTCATTTCATAGCAGACGGAATTAAAAAGGGTGTTTGGGCTCTGAAGGCTGTGTGTGTAATTTATGTTGACACTCTCCTCATTTGAGCAGCAAACAGACACATGCTGCTCAAAATCGAACTTTCTCCTTTTCCACCGAAGTTGGCGAAACATGGAGTCTCCGTAATTAAGCAAAAAGGCGACATGGTGGTTTTGGGACAGTTTTCATTTGCCTGTACTGACTATTTGAGTATAATTATTACTCACACAAATACAGAGTGACAAAAATGTAGTTGCTTAATGACTGTTGATAATGTAAATGCCTTGAGTTGTTATTCATATACGTTTCTTTCTCTGTTTCACCCCCCAGCTTGCAACCCTGGCACCTTCAAGTCCAAACAGGGAGACGGCTTCTGCTTGCCGTGTCCCGACCACAGCGTCGCCGGCTCGGGAGCGGCCAGCATCTGCTCCTGTCGAAACGGTTACTACCGATCGGACACCGACTCTCCGGACTCCCCCTGCACCAGTAAGTGAAAACTGCTTTCTGTTGACCGTATAGCACGGGCATGTTTGAAAGTCATAATTAATGTTAACTGTACAATCTTCTTGTTCCCTTTCTAAAAATAGCAGCAGGTCCACAAATTCAGATCGTAACAAGACGTGTTGGTGGCCATAAAAAATGTTATGGACTGTGTGGGAAATGCCCTCCCAGACTTTCCACTTTGAGTTGTGCCCTCGACTGGCTGATAAACGCTCTCAGGAGCAGGTTCCCACCGCGCCACACGGACGACCAACAAGTCTGCTTGCTTTCCCAACGTTATCCAAAAGCTTATCATGCAGGCCCTCCCCTGCCTGCTTCTTCTGTGAAGTCAATCTGTTCTCACTGCTGACGCCACCTGAACAGACAGAAAGTAAAGAATCATTCTGGTGGCAGCGTCCTTCGTTAAGAGCAATTACGCACACGGAGGAACTAATTCATTCAGTGCTGAAGAGAGCAGACCATCCTTTTTTTTTTTGTTGCTGGGGTGGGAGGCTGATTCTTTCACAGTGCAGCGAGAGATAAGGCTCTGGTAATTGGACAAGAATTGCCAAGGCTCTGCCAATAGTTTGTCTCCCTCGTCCCTTCCAGCACTTCACACACACACGCACACACACACACATGCACACACACAAAGGCACACACACACACATTAACATACACACAGTGGGAATGAGCATGGAATTCAAATTTGAACTCCTGTCCCCTTTTTTTTTTCCTGCAACGCTGCTGTAACAGTCTCTTGTTATGTGGAAGAAAAACATAACTTACTACTTAATGCATGCAAAATGAACCAATACAGCACGAGGAACAATTTTTTTGGATCATGAATTGTGTCCATAGCAGTGATGGAATTATTAATGCATAGGAATATAATGATATGTAAACTGTGTCTTCCAATATGAGTCTTTGTCCATTGTCAGTGTTTCTCTGCAACTATTGTGCCGGGACATTGAATTCAGCTCAAATTCCAAACCCATTTTCCTCATCTCATCCACTTTTTGCCTCTCCGCTTGCAGCTGTCCCCTCGGCACCGCGCAGCGTCATCTCCATCGTGAACGAGACCTCGCTGGTGCTGGAGTGGAGCGAGCCACGCGACATGGGCGACCGCGACGACATCTTCTACAACGTCATCTGCAAGAAGTGCCTGCCCGAGCGGGGGATGTGCTCGCGGTGCGACGACAACGTGGACATCTCGCCGCGCCACCTGGGCCTGACCCAGCGCCGCGTGGCCGTGCGGAACCTGCAGGCGCACACGCAGTACAGCTTCGAGATCCAGGCGGTCAACGGAGTCTCCAACAAGAGCCCGTACTCGCCTCATTTCTCCACGGTGAATATCACCACCAATCAGGCCGGTACGTAAAGCCCCCTCGGCCTCGTGGCTGCTTGTCAAAGATCAATATTGACTTTGTAGACAATGCCAACTTTCCAAGGGCTAGAAAGAGATAGAAAAGAAATGTCGGAGAATATGTTATGCGCTTAAGAGGTAGAGATCCATTTCTTGTGTCCATGTAGGAGTGTGTTACATATTTTCTCTTTGAACAGGGATTGAGAAGGAAGCCATTCTTCTGAATGAGCTTAGAAAGGGACCTTTTTTTTTCACACACCCACAGCGTGCTCTGTGCTAACACGGCTGCAAATAGCAATAGCGAGGCAGCGTGTAGTGTGTTGAACCTTCAGTGTCGGAGCTGCCTACAGCTTCCAGCCCACAGCAACGGCAGTAACTAGGCCAATGTAGCAATCAGAGCTGAGATGAAACCGAGATTGAACCTCAGCTCATGTAGTTACAGAATAACTTTGGGTCGTGGCGATAATCTTGTGCATAATTTACAACGCTGGGATTTTCATCGTAAATTGGGTGAATGATTTTGAGGTAAGTTAAGGTAAGGTAAGGTAAATAGGTGAATTGGGAGGAACATGTGGATAGTTAGGTAGCCATGGTGAACATTCAACAACCTCAGTAAATGTCGGTGCTGCTGCGTTCACTCTGGACTTCTGTTCCTGCGGGTTGGTCTCTTTGTCGAGGTTCTCCCAGGGATCTTAAGTAGCGCCTTAGATGTGTTTAGTCGCTATGTTAAATTTGTTCTTTCTGCAGTCTTAGACAACACCGGGGATTATCCCTCGCTCCATCCCCCGTCATCTGTCTTCCCTCCATGGCCTTGTGCTCATCACCTCTAACCTTGCACTCCTGAAAAATGCTTTACGAATACCTTCTGTCAGTGGGTTTAGAACCGAAAGGCCCCACATGCACACGAGGGCCTCATTGTTTTATGAGGGGACCGCACAGGGCTGACAAGAACTGCTGTCCGTCTTTGGGTGCTGGGGGTCAGTTGAGTGGCGAGACGGAGGTGAAGGGAAAGGGGGGAGGCATGTAGAGCATCAACTGGGATCAGATTATCCCCCGGTGTAGTCCCAAGACCATCCCTGCATGTGCATTCACCTTTTAAGAACCAAAATAAATACTAGGCTGGTGATAAGCCGCAGGGGCCACCTCCATGGTTACTGCAACATCTTCTCC
This sequence comes from Platichthys flesus, assembly GCF_949316205.1. Taxonomy (NCBI): domain Eukaryota; kingdom Metazoa; phylum Chordata; class Actinopteri; order Pleuronectiformes; family Pleuronectidae; genus Platichthys; species Platichthys flesus. The sequence goes on along the minus strand of NC_084953.1, from coordinate 10,058,550 downwards.
TGCAGGAGGGCCCCTAATCCCTCGGCTAGAGTAACCAGGGGATCTGCCGAGGAAGTATTGTCATCTGGGGAGAAAGAGAGATGTGGAGGGTCTGGGTGGCTGGGGATGGCAGGGGAGGGAACGGGGGATTGAAGGGAAGGTTTTAGCAGCAAAGGGAGGGAGAGAAACAGAAGGATGTCTGGCCACGAAAACACATAGCAGCAGACCGGGAAAGAAATGCAAGGGGGGAGGATCAAAGGAGCAAAACCTTGGGATTAAAAAGCTTTTAACAAAAATAGGGAGCGAGAGTGTGAAAAGAAAATGAAAAAGTTGAGACGGCAGTGAAAACGGACAGGAATTTAAGGTGGTAATTGTGAGTGTGAGACAAAAGTGGGGGACTTTAATTTTTAAGGGAGAAGGTACCACTGGAGGTAGACTGTTTAAGATTTGAGACAAAAAAGCGATGGAGCAGACCGAGAGGGGAGAGTGAGTCAGAGCTGCAGAACAAGCCCAAACTTAGACAAGAGGAAAGAGACACAGGAAGGCAGACAGCACTCGTCCATTAATAGGCACATGTGAACAAAGAGCTCAGGTGGGTGGAGTGCAGTGTTGTGTAGTATGGTCTTCTCACAGTGTGTGTTAGTGTCCACAAACCATTTTATATAAATAATAGTCTATGTGGTGTATGCGCAAGGCATTGCTTTTTAACATGATTTCTACGATCACAAAAAATTCAAATCAGACACTTCCTCTGGATGATGGAGTAAAAGTTGCACAATAGTTCAGCAAGTAGTCAGTAAAATATGTGTGCTAGCCGACACTCTGTGTGTGGCACAGAGAATGGCAAGTACCAGAAACGTATCCATCAGTTTTGCAGTTTGATTCTCACGTCACAGGAGAATTAGACGTCCCCCTCTCCCTCTCCAAGGACTCGGCGAGAGAGAATTTCAGCATTAGTGGGGAATGGTTCCGCATACTAACCATTGGCCAAAGCTTTCCACAAAGCCCAGTGCCTAAGGCTTTGTGTTTGGGCTTATGTGAACACACAAAAGGGCAAAAGAGTAGAAAGGATATAACACGGAAAACGATAAATGAAACTAATTTCGCCTCTTCCTTGTTCTCTGCCCCTCGTAGCTCCGTCCGCAGTGCCAACAGTCCACCTGATGGCGGCCACAGCGAGCACCATGAGCCTGTCCTGGCTGCCTCCAGACAAGCCCAATGGAATCATTCTGGATTATGAGATTAAGTACCATGAGAAGGTAAGCGGCAATGTAAGTCAACGCCTCTAATTCAATCCAATTTCAATGACTCGCATTGGCCTCTGTTTTGTCTGCGTTTCTGTTAATGTGGGAAACAATGCCTCTGCTGATAAACACATGGTTGCGGCGAGGACTCGCCATTTTCAGTCGAAGCTTGCATGATCATCCTCGCCTTAGACTTCCCCTTTTTTTGCTTTCTATCTTTTTCTCTCCTCCCAACCCATTCCTATAGTTCCATTATGCTCTGCCCTTTTCTGCACCCCTAATTCCATCTCTCTATCTCTGCCTCCCTCCTCCCCCCCGGTTGTCTTCCCTCAATCCATGCATCAGAAAGTTTCTGCATATTGCAGGGCCCCAGAGAGTTATGACGGGACTTGCCTTGGGGGGAGAACAAAGGCACACAGTGTGTTTCTGCTCTGTTTGTTGTCTTGTCCTTCTCCCGTTGGATTAACACGCCGGCTACGATCTGTCTATCTCCATTTCTCTTTCTCTTTTTCCATCCTGCATGGTTCTATTGGTCAGCCTTGTCAGGGAGGGTATAGCATCCGAGAGGGGATGAACATGAATGAGACGGCACAAGGGGCTGCTGTTTTAGTATCACTGACTGTCTTTGTCTCTACAGGATCAGGGTGAGGCCATCGCCCATACTATGACCGCCCAGCGGAGCAATGCGCGCATCGAAGGTCTCAAGGCTGGTACGCCTTATGTGGTGCAGGTCCGTGCCCGAACTGTAGCTGGTTACGGTCGCTACAGCAGCCCGGCCGACTTCAGCACCAACTTGCAAAGTACGTCCCATTTTATAACCCAGAGATGTATCGGAATATCCATAAAAGTGCTGTGCATAAGCTTATGATCATAATTGAGGCTCAAAAGCTCATATGAGTTGTTAAGGCACCTTTACTATTTTTAATGAAAAAAGGAACTGAGATCCTAGAGAAACTGGTGTGAAGCTAATTTCTACCAATTCATATGCCAAACTCATAATGAGTAGAAAAGTAGAGGGTTTATTGCAATCCACTTAAATGCATTTGTTGGTCCCAGGTTGCTTTCCAGTCTGCTTATTACAACCTAAAGAACAGAGGAATGGTTTTACTTGTGTAAGCATACAGATCTTTAGTCAAAATATAATATACATTTAGACTTTGGGCATGCAGAGAAGAAAAACTAAAAATGTTAGCCTTAAATATGTATGTTTGCATGTTCTCCTAGTTAATAACTTTGTTTCTTTCACCCCCTAAAGCCGACCCTCCCAAGTCATGGCAAGAGCAGGTGCCACTCATCGTGGGATCGGCCACCACTACCTTTGTCTTCATCATTGCAGTTGTGGTCATCGCAATCGTCTGCCTCAGGTGAGAATATAAGTCCTTCATTAGCTTTTCAAAAAGTCACAACATGTGAAAAATGAGTGTGAGCATCTGGGCCGGTAATGACAGATAACAGAGTGGGCAGAACCCTTTAATACGTTCTCCTTTACTCTATCCAGACTAAGAAATGTGGTGAAAAAAAGGTCTTAAAGAAAAATCTCTTTCAGGTTGAAAGAAAAATCGAGATAACTTTAAATGTCAACTTTGTTTGCATGTCCTCCAAACCACCCCCAGATCAGTCTTGCTATATTTCTGGGCCACCTGTGAGGCCATTGAATGCCAGATTAGCCGACTGAATGTGTGAATAGTAAACAGCTTTGGTTAAAATGCTACTTTGCTCACTGGACACAGCATGGTGGAGCAGCTGTTGGGGCCTGATAGGCTTGCCCTCATGGCCCAACACTCTGAGTCAACTGTCAACAAAGAATCCAGATGCGCCCCTGTCTGCTGGGCCCAATTGAATGGGAAGACGCGAGTGGCTGCTCACACCTTTCAAAAAGTCCAACATGGCATCAGCTTGGTTTAACCACACTCGTTTATCCTTGTACCACTCATTTGTCAGGCAGAAAATTTAGAGTGCGTTTTTTTGTGTATGTGTGTGTGTGTGTGTGTGTGTGTGTGTGTGAAAGGTTGGCACTGGTGCTCACTGGGTTCCCTCCGAAAGCCAGTTCAGGCAGCGTCTGACAAGCGTGGGCATCGGTCACGCTAGACTGAATAATAATCTCCCTGGCTCCCCCTCCTCTCCTTCTCCCTCCTGCCTCTTCACTCGTCTATTTTAACACCGCTACATTGTGTCTCTCTCCGGGTCTTGGCTTAGCTCCGGCACCGACCGCCACAGAAGAAGAAGAAAATAGTAATAATACAAAACACGGGAGCTTCGGCATATTCCGGAACCAAATTAGAATTTGAAATAAGATGCAAATCACCATTGGGTATTATTGCCGTGGTTACTGGTTTGACAACAAAGGAGGCACATTAACATGTAATTTCTACAACCCAGCCCCCTCACTCTGTCATCATCTCTGTGCAACCCCCCCCCCCCCCCCACCAGTTCAGAAGGGACACATGTGAGGAGATACGGAAACAGGAAGACACAATAGAGACACGAGTAAAAGAGAAAAAGAGAGAAGACAAATGCTAAAAGAAGGAAAAGAGAGAATGACAGCAAGAGAGCAAGAGTCCATGAGGAGAAAACAAGAGGCAGACTGAATCGAAGCGAACACTGTGATGTCTGTAGGGCTGGAAATGCAAGACAGCTGAGCTTGCTGTTTAACTCTGCTTCTGGGGGTACGAGAAAGAATGGCTTCAACTCGCTGCTCAAGACAATGGTGCGATGTCTTTTGTCTAGACTCCAGTTACAGTTCCAAGAATGAATCATTTCACCACCGGGCATTGATACAATCTTTATCTACAGCGGATCCCTGGCTTCCAATGCAGGAAGACTAAACATTGTAGAAAGGGCACCACTGTAGCTGTGGCTACATCTCTACAGACATTATTAGGGATCTGTGTTCTCTCCTCGTGCCTTTGTTCCTTTCCAGTATTTGCACCCTGCTGTGAGTCCATGTGACTCAGTTTGTTTTCATCTTTCTCCACAGAAAGCAGAGGAACGGCTCAGAGTCGGAGTACACAGAGAAACTGCAGCAATACAGTAAGTCTCTTCGCTGAGATGCCCCTCCTTACCACCTCCTTTACTTCAAAATTTTCTGAGCATCCCCACCCACCAAGGAGTAGCTCATATAACTCCATCTCTATAAACAGATTCTGCATCTGTCGACCTAAAACACCTACAAAACTGTGTTTTGTGTGGAGAAATGCTCAACTTGTTGTGATATAAGAAACTAGTTGGATCGTTAAGGGTGTGAGTCTTTGCCCGGTTATCCACTGTCTACACTTGGAAGCCCCCAAAAAGGATATTGTATTGATCAACAGTTAAATAAAACATTTTCATAACATTACACAGTTGTAATGATTGTTGAAATACTTCCTTTGGCTGCATAGATTCACTTTCCTGTTCTTGCCACTGAATCCCCTATAGTAACGCCGGGAATGAAGGTCTACATTGATCCCTTCACCTACGAGGACCCCAATGAAGCAGTGCGCGAGTTTGCCAAGGAGATCGACGTGTCCTGCGTGAAGATCGAGGAGGTCATCGGCGCAGGTAACCCACCAAAGCTCCTGAGCTACAGGGGGAAGACTGCTAGTCACCTCCAGGCCATACCGTTAGAGGACTTCACACCAAGCGGTACTTTCACTCAATTCATCGCTAGCCCTCTTCTTTGCCCCCCTATCCCTACCACACTCGTCACCTCTTTGGAAACCCCCCCTTCCCAGTCTTACAGATGGGCCCAGCACTCTCCTGTCAGCTGGAGATATACTGAAACTAGCTAAACTAGCTTCAGTATATTGTTGTTTAGTTAGAGAGACTCACAGTCCTAGCACTCCCTTGTTTGTTAAATGTTATGTACATTTAGAGTAAATGTAGTGCCATTTTATTTTGTGAATTATAATTTCCCCTGTGCCATAAAAGTGGAGCCCAATCCTGGACTAAGAGAAAGAAAATAGATTTTTTAATCAAACAAAAAAAAACAAATTTGATTAAATCTGGAAGCAGATACGTCTTCTATCTCGAAAGTAAACAGAAGATGTAAGTATAAGTTGTCCAACAAGTTTCCTGTTTTCAATTTCTCAACTTCTGCAGTGTAATGAAATGATTTTACACAAACAAAATAAATACATAAGACTATACATAATTATCCAGTGGGTTAATGGCTATCTTACATAAGACACTTTCTATCTGTAGCAGCCTGAGGAATTGGAGAATCTTGGGTATATATATATATATATTGTTATATTCATCTCGCATATCCCTCTGAATGTCACTCCTGTTCAAATGGGAGGGTAAATATAGACATTTTCTTGTCCAGAATTGGTCGTCTCTGACACTTCCATGTTTTGACTGTCCTGAGAACCTCTTTATTAAAGAGGGCTTCTGCTGGACCACTATTTGACCCCTTTCCCCGGCACCTACACCTCTTCCAACATGTGGTTGTGCCCCCTCCTTTAGGGTCCCTCCCGTACATTTGATGTCGTAGATAGTTAAACATTTTATGCATTTGATATATTTGATAGTGATATCTCTGCTCAAAAGCTGCAGGACTGTGCCAAGTGATGTTGAGTTGTCTTAGCATTTTATCTGAGCCAAAATGGAGGACGTTGTGACGGCAGAGATGGGAGTCCCCTACCACTGCTTCTGCTACTACCTTTACTACTGCTACTACTACTTCTACTACGACAACTCTTCTACTGCTGAGGCTACTTGAAACCCGTCGCTTCCCAGCATTCGCCTTTTAAGTGACGAACCCTCAACCCCTGTCTTCCCTGTCCTTCTCCTCTCCCCCCTCCACAATCCATTCCTCCATTCCTCCATGCCCCGCCCTCTATCACCCGACTTCCCTCACTGTGTTATCTCTGCACCCATGTCGACACATGCGCTCCTCATTGTCTGATGGCGTCTTGCATTCTTTGCACACGCTTGGTGTAGACTCTAAACGTACAGCCCAGAGAACCCCTAAGCTTCTGTCTCCACCGACTTCTTCCTCCTGCGCCCGGTTTTCCAGCACCTCTCAAGCTTAGCACCGTCCCCTTACCCCCCCCCCCCCGCTCCCCTGTCCTCCTTAGCTCCTTTCACTCTCTCACCCAACTTTACCCATTTTGTTTTTTATTTCATCATGCATTCTTTTTCAACTCTATATCTTCATACACTCCATCATCATGCCTCACACTCACCGTGCTGTTTGTTTAGTTTCTAGTTTAACAGCATAAAGTCATTGTATGCTCCCCCATCACCACCATCCCCTGACGCTGGCCTAGAGTCCTGGCTTCTCTTGCAGTCCCCTGTTGTCTCACCCCCTCCCGCTACCCGTCCCTGGCTCCTTGGTTCTAACCAGTTAACTGTCCCCTCTCCCCTCTTTCCCCCACTCTCCTCCACTCTTCCGTCATGCCTCTCTCCCCGTTCCTCTTCTCTCTGTCTCTCCTTCCATCTCTTCTCTTTTGCTGTTCCTCTGGATGTCTCATCCGGGCTATCGCAGGAGAGTTTGGGGAAGTGTGCCGTGGTCGCCTCAAGCTGCCTGGGCGCCGGGAGATCATCGTAGCCATCAAGACCCTGAAGGTGGGCTACACCGACCGCCAGAGGCGAGACTTCCTGTCCGAAGCTTCCATCATGGGCCAGTTCGACCACCCCAACATCATCCGTTTGGAAGGCGTAGTCACCAAGAGCAGGCCGGTGATGATCGTGACCGAGTTCATGGAGAACGGGGCACTGGACTCATTCCTGAGGGTGAGAAAATCAGACACACGCCAACACCTCACACACAAGAGGAGCTTGAGCTACTCCGTATAAAACATGGATCTGTGATTTTATCATGAATGTAACACTGTCCAGCAAATCCAAATCTGCCTGATCTTGCTCTTAGTTATCCTACTTTCTTTGAAGCCATAAGATCTTTTCTTAAGCTCTAGTTCTGTGCCCTCAATGGATAGATCACAAATGCTGCATTCAGGCAATTGGTGACATTTACAAAGAGCTTAGTCTCCAATGAATCTCTGCCTCACAGTCACATCCCACATTCTCTGCCAGAGAAAAGGGAAATAGTACAAGGGAAAGAGAGAGGAGAGGTATGGAGGACGGGGAGGTATAATAGAAAGATATCACAGTGAAAGATCTGTGTAAGAAACACAAAGAGACAAAGGGACAAATAAAAACAGAAATGCAGTATATTCATCTGAACACGCAGCCTTGATATACAACTCGCTTCATCTCTGTCGTTCTCTCTTCCTTTGCCAGCTCAATGACGGGCAGTTTACGGTGATCCAGCTGGTGGGGATGCTGCGCGGCATCGCAGCGGGCATGAAGTACCTGTCGGACATGAACTACGTGCACAGAGACTTGGCCGCCCGCAACATCTTGGTCAACAGTAATCTGGTGTGTAAGGTGTCCGACTTCGGCCTGTCCCGTTTCCTGGAGGACGACCCCGCAGACCCCACCTACACCAGCTCACTGGTGAGTGTCTATATCTGTATGTGTCTGTGTGTGTGTGTGTGTGTGTGTGTGTGTGTGTGTTTGTGTGTGTGTGAGACTCTCATTTTACAAAACAATGTTTATAGGTGCTGCATGTATGGTTTTAACATCAATACATCACCATTGCTTGATTTTGGCCCGATTCGCAAATGAGTCATTGGCAAGTATTAGGGCATTCAAAAAGTAGATCTGTGTCAGTTTGCTCCCACATGACATGACCAGTAAGAGAGTATCTCTCGCAGTGCATGGCATGAGAGAGGAATCTGAACAGTTTAAATGATGGATCAAAGAAAATATAAATAACATACGGATTCTATTACAGAATAATGACTCGTGGCATGTTAGGGCCACAAAAGTATTCACAAAGGACACAATTATTGACACTTTAATGACCATGTGGTTTTTTGCCACTGAAAAATTTATGTAAAATTACTGGAATGTCTGATGAACAATATTGAATGCAGTTTTATTCTCTCATCATACAACATGTAAAACTGGCAAAGCGTGTCAAGGCACATAGGAAAGGGTCTTTAGAGATTCAGTCTTCATGTTATAAATGAACACGAGTTCTGGTTCAAAGACGAGCCGCCCGCTCCAGCCCACATACAGAAGTTTCCCAAATTTAACTTGTCTACTTCTGGATTTGTCGTCATCTTCAAACAGTAACACACAATAGGTTGTTCCTGGTTATCTCAGGTAAAACCTTCTCTTACAATATTGCAGAGGCAGACGTCCAAACAAGTGATTTATTTTGGATTGCAAAGTCTCTTCATTCGTACAGATTATGTGATCACACACTGCTGCACCTGCAATTCACTTTGTCCAAGAGGTATCTGTAAAATGATGGTGGTCCATTGATGTTGAAATAACTACAGTTTGTAGCACCTTAAATATTCTCGTAGCATCATATGTCTGTACACATTTCCTCTAACTGTGTTACTAACCCTCCGTGTGTCTGGCGTCTGGGTTCTGCAGCATGCGCCCACGTGTTGTTGTGTATCAATGTTTCCCTCAGACCGTGTTTTTTTCTCATCCTCTCTTTCCCTCTTGTATGTGTGCGACTCTGTGTTTGTGCTCCATCCCTCCAGTATTTCATGCTCACCTACTCATTCGCATATCCACAGGGCGGCAAGATCCCCATTCGCTGGACGGCTCCCGAGGCCATCGCGTACAGGAAGTTCACCTCGGCCAGTGACGTCTGGAGCTACGGCATCGTCATGTGGGAGGTGATGTCGTACGGCGAGCGGCCGTACTGGGACATGAGCAATCAAGATGTAAGCCGATGAAAGGATTTTATTTTTTCTTAATGTGACATGTATAGGTTTCTTGGATTGAACCCTTGTTTCGCAGGTGCCTCTCTGTGTGTGTTCTCTTCCTCCCACAGTCTCAAGTCATGCATGTTAAGTGGAGACTCACACCCTGTCCTAATGTTCTCTTTGAAGCCATTTGGTTTCATCTTTCAAAACTAAACTGCGGACTCCGGGATTTAGGTTGCAGCACCCACTACAAGACGTTCACCTGCACCATCAGATTAGTGGGGGGGTGACTGATAGGGGATGGCAGAACTGGGAGGTTATAAAGGGGGATCGGTTTTGGGTAATTTGGGTTTAAAGAGAATGTTTTCCAACCCCCCCCCCCCCCCCCCCCTACAAAGAGCTTACTGGGTATAGATAATGGGTGGATATGGGACAGTCTTCTTCTACTATCACGGCACTAAACACATTCGCTCTCTACATATCTGCCCACAACTACCTCTCAAAGCTAATTTTCTTCTCTGGCCCTTATTTCTTTGTATTACCTTTAGTGTTGTCTTTTTTTTCTCTCTCTATCTCTGACTGTTCTATAATTTCCCTCATTCATCCTCTCCTGTCCTCCTTCACTTGTTCTCTCCGATCGACCCGGCTCTCTCCCCGCGCTGTCGGCCCTCCCTCTACATCGATGCTCGATGACGCGTAGTGATTGGGATTTCTCTCTTGTCCTTCCCCAGGTGATAAATGCCGTTGAGCAGGACTACCGACTGCCCCCGCCCATGGACTGCCCCACAGCGCTGCACCAGCTCATGCTGGACTGCTGGGTGAAGGAGAGGAACCTGCGACCCAAATTCACCCAGATTGTGGCCACGCTGGATAAGCTTATCCGCAATGCTGCCAGTCTCAAGGTGGTCACGAACAGCACACAGTCCACAGGGTAAGTCAGAGTATGTCGGCAATATTAATGTTAGGAATCTGTATGAAATCCACGTCAGGAAAGCCTCGCAGGAAAGGCCACGCTGTTCAGTTCAGTGGAGCCGGATATCACAGAAATAGACCCAACTCTCGATTCAGAGTTTCCCTCGAGGTCCTTGTTGAGTTTTAATTGGTGGATTCGTGATTTTATTGTCTAATTAGGGTCATCGCATAATAGATAATACAGCCGATAACTTTCTAAAGATCTTCCCTGGTTATCTGAAGTCATATTTTGGATGTGAAGAGCAGCTGGACTCGTGTGATGGATTACAGTAAAAGGTCATTACGTTATTGAATGAGAATGAGTCACTTGTCTTTCCAGCCGTGAGAGAACCGGCCGAGCCGTTTCATTTGCACCTGAGCCAGAGCGTATCAGGGTGCGATAATGATTTCCACTGGACAAATATTCCTTATCCCAGTTGATACAGCCCGCGTGAGTCACTGTGACTCAGCTGTAACAATCTCTTCAAAATAAAGTGCAGATTTCTTACTGTACCACTATTATGCAAATAAAAACTACCGTGGTTCGATACAACCCTTCAAACGACTCCTCCGCTGACTGGTGGCCCAATCAATGATGTCACATCTACATTAACCTGCACCAGCCTTCTCCCTGCGATCTGTTTCTTAGAAAGAATTTGGAGGAGGGAAGGTGGTAGAGCGCAGAGGAAGGGGGGGGGGGGGAGGGTGGTGGTGACCTACCTATCTGTCCCTGCATCAGGGTCTCTCCGTCTTGAGGGAGGGCCACAGACAGTCCTTGGCTGGGCTCGTGGGGGAAAGCCGGGGTCTCGGTTGGCCACCGGAGCGACGTTCTTAGAAGATTAAGCTTGCGGTTAATTAGCTCGATTAAGGCGATGCAAAAAAGAGATGGGAGCGCCTTTTAATTAGCCACTAACGAGATTTTAAACGGGCCAGCGGAGAGGTGGCCTCTTGCCGACAGACCTAACAAGGGAGGAGTGAGAGATGATACCGTCGTCCTGGTCGGCGTTGAAGGGTGCCTGGAGGTTGGCTCGCTCCGTCTGACTCGAACGTTCTCTGGCTGTGTGCGTAGCGTGTGTACTTGACATGACTGCGTGATGTACCACAGGGTGTGTAGCCAAATGTGTTCATCCGTTTGCCGTTCCGTCTGCAGCAATGAACACCATCCACCCTCCGAACTTTTTGAATTACAGCCTAAACCCTCGGAGACACCGTGTCCCGGCAAAGGAACATTGCAGTTTTGACTTTGCCTGGATCTGACTCGCCAGGTAGCGTAAAGTAAGATGGAGCCTTGCTGCTGTGTTTCTGCTCGTGGCTTGTCGACCCCTTTGAAGCCAACGTTAGAGAGGGACCACGAACAGTACTCCATTAAGAGGAGAGCCAGAGTCTGGCGTTAACGACGGCCCGAGGCCTTGGGCTCCCAAGCACAGGCCTTATTAAAAATCACTCCATCTGCACCACTCAATGGAGCCTCTGTATCACTGTTATTAACTCCCCCCCCCCCCTCCATGCTTTTCCTCTTTTTTCTCCCTCGTTCGCTCTCCATTCCTGTTTTAATTGTTAATGAATCTAATGCCATCAAAAAGGATGACAGGGATCAACGGAGCAGAGAGGAGGAGAGACAGTGGGGCTCATTCTCCTCGCTCCGCTCCCTTGTCTGTTTCTCCTCCTTCACCTCCTCCACCACCACCACCACCGCCACCCCCCTCCCTCTGGTTCATCCGCACCACTTCGCTCCGAGGAGTAGCAGAGTTTTATTAAAACTCCCAAGGTGGCCTCTCTATCAGCGGCATTGATCGGCACGGCGAGTTAGGGTTCGTCTTCAGAAAGGCTTGTTTCAGGCTGTCAACAGGTGTGTTACAACCTGCGAAAAATAAACGAGAACACAACAAAAATTCTTTCACATGCTCAAAGATGCACAGTCAACACACTGGTTTGTGACTCACTCCTTCCATGCACCGCTGGCATCTGCAGGTTCCTGAGCGAGTCCCAGTATGCAACCACACACACATGTGGGCGACATCTGTGTTTACATTCCGCGGATATTTCTTTCCCCCGTCACAAAGCGTTTTCCCCAAAGTGTCTTCTACACCTCCGTGGGATTTTGTTGCACGCAACCGAACCCGAGTGTGAGAAAGGGCCGGTTCAGAAACAACCCGCAGTGTCTGTTTCACACACACACACCCTGAGAATGTTTTTTAAATGCAGTAATTATGCACTATAAAACATATGGCCTATAGCCTAAGAGTTCAGATAATGTTACTGGCAGCGCGGAATCTGGCTCCGACTGTCAGGCGAAACCGCACGGAATCCAGACGTCCCCGATCGGATTCAAACCACATTTGTAGGTAGTTTGAAAGTGCAGCTCAGTACAACCGCTCAGATTAGATTTCAAGTCCTTTTTGTCTTTCTTCCCCCCCGTCAGTCCCTCGCACAGCACAGCGACAGGAGCCACAACCGACCGGCAGGAAGAGAGTCAATCAATCCAGATATCTCTTGGGCTTCATGAGACATATTCTGCATTCTTCTCCATCACTGATACGGGCCACATAAATGCATTCTTGACTTCGAAAAAAAACACACACACTTGCTTATGACACCTGTTGTTGTAGCGAAAGCAAAGGATTAAAGGTCCTTTACGTAAATCTGATCGGGTTGCTTGTAAATGGCAAAGTGGGAGCCATCATTCATTCCCAAATTTGACGTCTGCTCTGTGCACGGTCCCCATCTCGCCTCGCCAGCTGCAGCGCCAGCTTCCACCACCCGAGCCTCCAGCCAGTCTCTCTTAAAACCTGTGCCCATGCCCCCGCTCCCCGCTCCCCACTCAACTCCCTACATGTGGAGGAGAGGAGGGAGGAGGGAGAGAGGAGGAGAGGTGGAGAAATGGAGAGGTGGCGCTCAGCAGGGGGGCGTTCGGGGGTGAGGTTGGCCGGTAGAGGCAGCAGAGTGACGACCTTAACCCTCTCTCTCTCTCTGTTTCTCTTTCTCCCTCCTCCTCCCCCCTCTCCCCCCATGTATAGGGTGTCCCAGCCCTTGCTTGACCGCTGCGTCCCAGACTATACCACTTTCACCACTGTGGGGGACTGGCTGGACGCCATCAAGATGAGCCGCTACCGTGACAACTTCGTCAATGCCGGATTCGCTTCCTTTGACCTGGTGGCCCAGATGACAGCAGAGTGAGTGGAGCGAGAGAGAGAGACAGAGAGACAGAGAGACAGAGAGAGAGAGAGAGAGAGAGAGAGAGAGAGAGAGAGAGAGAGAGAGTGAGAGAGTGAGAGAGAGAGAGAGAGATGGTGGTTCCAGCTAATCAGGCCTAAAGTGATTGACTGGGCTGAGTTTGAGAGTCAAATTAGTGTTACACAGTTTGACCTTGAGGGAATAAAAATAATCTCATGGCTAAATTAAACACGAGGAGATGGGAGGAGTGGGCACAGAGCAGACTCAGACATCAAATGAATAACAGACGTAAAACATTAAAAATATATTTGTATATGTTTTGACTCGTATCAGACGTTTCAGTACAACATTATTTGGGTCTACCATGAACACAAAGAGCATCAGGCCTTTTATGTTATTATATTATTATTACTATTATATATATATTTATAGAGAAAAAGAAAAACCATCAAATCTCCTATACTTTGATCAGGTATGTAATTGACCACTCAGGATATGTTCCCGGTTTAGAATAACGCTAATTATTTGTCTTATTATTACTATTTATTTTTATATATGCAATCCGGGGTACTTCTGATTCCGATCCCAAACTTTTCAGTGAGCACTCGAAGCTGACCCCCCCCCCCCCCCCACACACACACACACACACACACACACACACACACACACACCGCGTTCTCCAGTTGACCTTGACGACTCACCCACCTTCTGTCGTGTTTACAAACAGGAAATGATGTAATGGAAGCAATGGAAATTGGAGGCCAGTGATGATCAAATAAATGAATTAAGATTATAATGATAAATAAATCATCCTCATTAGCGGCATAATAGGCAATGGAGGTGGAGGTAATTTGTTTCAATTTGGCCCGGCTGACAGGTGTGGTGTACTGTGGCTCTCTGTGGCCCTTAATGGCCAGTGATTCCTCTAATGGCGCCCATTTATTATCATTTCATCCACCGTCGCTGTGCTGATGGAGATGGCAAAATATGGAACAAAAACAAGAAAAAAACACTTTATTTGCACAAAAATTGCAGTAATGAACCCTTATCTGGCTTTGGAGAGGATGTGTGTGTTTGTGTGTGTGTGTGTGTGTGTGTGTGTTCGTTTAGGTGCACGGTTTAGTACGGATATAAATAGGGCCGCAAAGTCAATGAGACAAGTAGAGTGTGTAGCGTCTGCGTGTAATATTAGATTATCCAGCATGTGTGTGTGTGTGTGTGTGTGAAGGTGTGTGTGTTTGTGTGTGACTGAATGGAGAGGACGCAGGCGGCCCCAACACTCAGCTAATCGCCGCCGCAGACGCCGCCCGCTCTCCCCTCAGCTATCGAGTCGGGAAATCAAACAAGCGAGCGGAAAGCAGAGATTCTCGTGATATTATTGTACCGCGTTAAACCAACGTGACTGATGATTAGATTAAGTAGTTTGGTTAATGACGGCCAGAGCAGGTGCTCCCTCCCTGGGCTTTTGATTTTTACTTTAAAGTGTAGTAGGCTAATAATCATCATTCCATTTTTTTCCTCTTGAGGTTTAGACCTTTTACTTCCTCCTGAAGCTCGCCCTGCTGGGAGCTTGTGTCGGGTTTCTACAGACTCTAGTTTTTCTTGGACACTTTAAACCAAGTTGTGCAACAGCGGCCAACGTAAAGCTGCTTTACCCCCCCCCCCCCCCCCCCCCCCTTCTGAGCCTAAATGACACGATTCTGAGTAATCTCTCTGATATCTCAGAAAACAAGTCCTCTGCTCCCCAGCTCCTGTGTGTGGCAGCTGGCTGACTTCACACCAGCCTGCCACTTAGTCACAGAAGCAAAGTTTGCTCTTTAATCATTAACTATCACAATATGGCTCCTCCGCTCCGCTCGCCCACCTGCCCGGCAACGGCAGCATGTCGCATTAACGCCGACATTTGCTGTAGCTGCGCGAGTGTCCCCATTTTGTTGACATACCCTTAGCATGTCCATTATATGGTTGCCTATAAGGTTGCCTGTTCCCGCCCGGTAGCGTGTGTGTTTACCCGCGGGTTGAAAAGGGAAATTTGCTTCGTGTGATGTTTGTCCACTTCTACGTTTGACTGAGCCCCCTGGCCTGACTCCTGTGTCCTTTCCTTCCCCCCCCCCCTCCACTCCACAGGGACCTGCTGCGGATAGGAGTGACGCTGGCCGGCCATCAAAAGAAGATTCTCGGGAGCATTCAGGACATGAGACTACAGATGAACCAAACACTTCCTGTGCAGGTGTGAGCGACGGGACGCACGGACCGATGCAGTCGGAAGGACAGCCAGACAGACAGGACAAAAAAGGGGGAAGGACACTGTGGCAGAGAGAGCCAATGGAAAACCCTAGCTGCCTGACCCACCTCTGCCAATTAGACACAATGAAACTGGCTTGCGGTGTCTCTGAATCTTTTTTTTTTCTTCCGTTTTTCTGAATCTCATCACCACTTCCATTCCCTCTTCCTGCTCCTTTGTTATTCGTCATTGCTCCTTTTTTTTGGCCATCCAATCATAGTTTGTGTGTTTTTTGAAGGAGGAGCTAAGCCCCTTATATCCCATGCGTGCCTCACCGGCTCTGGTGTGGGGTGACGTTTGCATGCATGTGTGTATTTAGTGAAGTTGGCCTTAGCCCCGTTACTGAAACTTCCCACTCTAAACCTCCTGCAAGAGCCCCCCCCCCCCCACTGCCCTCTGACCCCCCTCAACCCAGCTCTGATGGACGTATTATATATTAAAGAATGAGCACCCTGCTTTGAAATAGAAAAGGGGGGGGGGGGGGGGCAAACGTTCACACATGATAAAAACAAACACAGGACGTGTTTTGGACCCACAGGAGACAGCGGACATTTCTTTCCCTGGCAGAAGTCGTTTTTACTGTGCACGTGTGCGTGTCGTTCTCCATCTTCATATTGAAGGTGTGTTATCTCAAAGGGCACCGGCTGAAGAAGGGTGAGGTGGCGGAGGAGGAGACGTGACGGGGCTGAGGTCAAGGCTCAAGAGGACGACAGAGGTCAAGAGGGTGCGGCCACGTTTTTTTCCGGGGGACACTTGTGTTGGCTCTTCAGTTTGACCTGAAGTGACTCAGGGTCGCTCGGCAGCAGCTCGGGATCACTCGCTCATCCAGAGTGTGTGTGTGCACCTAACAATGTTTTTTACTTTCCTTTGTCCACACTTCACCGTTTTTCTCGCCTTCTCCCCTTTTTTCTTTGACTCTCTGACAATTTTTTTTGGGGGGGGGGGAGATTTGTGGTTTTAAAATAGCCGGCCAATCCTAAGCCCCCCCCCCCCCTCCCCACCACTGGACTATGTGATAAGGGGGGGGGACATTGACTGTGGCGCTATATAGAAAGACCACTTGGCCTTCCGTGTGCATTTTTGTACGTGTGCGTGTGCATGTGTGCGTGGATGCGTGATCAAGTGTGCATGGATGTGCGGATGTGTCGAGTTGCACACGAATATACTGTACAGTATGGCTTCCGCTTTTCCCCACCGTGGAGAATCAAAGCATGAACTGAACCATGACAAGGAGCAAATATATCTGAAACAATTACGCTATAGTCTGTGGACAACTGTTAAACATTCTTTTTTATTGAATCCAAAACAATGAACTTTGGACATACACACACACACGCAAGCATATATATATATATATACAAAAAAATGATATATATATATGCATCATGCCGAACCAGAGGAACCATGACAGACACCTTACTTTCTACTTACTGTTATCTGGATTTAGAGATAATCAAACTTCTTGTTTTCATTTCTTGACATCCTGCCCTATGTATTTATTTGTACCTCGCCCGCCAACCCCCCCGCCGCCCCCCCCCCAGCACCCTCCCTCCAATCAGATGGTCCCTTGGCCGTCTGGGACTGTGGACTGAACAATCAGAAGGAAGAGAAACTCCAAGAGGATTCACCTGATGAACAGATGATTATTAAACAAAAAAAGATATTGCATATAAATTGGATATTGTATTTTTGTTGTTGTTCTAAACAGCCTGTACATGTTTTGTAACAAAAATACGATAAATAACAAAAAGAAAAAAATGGTGTTTTGACAAAATGGAAGTCGTCGTTGTGAAATGATTCAGGAGTTCGGGGGAAAACAACTGAAAGAAGATAAGTAGGTGAAAGTCTGGACTTCGACGATCCCATGGTAACAACATGTCGTCCTGCTCTCTGTCCCTCACAGTGTGAGTGTGTGTGCACATGCAGAGTTTGTGTGTTTGTGTGTGTGCCACCCCAACTGGATACTGAGCTTCCCCTGGTCCTTCTCATTCTGCACATAAAGAGCATTTGTCTTCCAGGCACATTTTCTTATTCAAATTCAAGCCTCCCATAGACAACTCAGACGTGGTTCACCTGTGCTTTAATTTGACTTATTTACCATAACCTCAGAGGGATCCTCACTACCCAGCGTATGTAGGACTGTTATTAAAGCGTCGTTCGGGTGGGGGGGGGGGGCGGTGGGGATGCTAGGAGATGTTGCAGCTTACCTGTCAATCATTTCAATGGTCCCAGACACGGAGCTCCGTCACAGGACCCCCCGCAGGTTTCGCCTCGCTGCAACACAATCCTCGTCGGAGGACCCGGGAGCTGTCAGGAGAGAGACCTCTTGGTCTTTGTCTGTCAGGTCGATTAACGCGGCAGCCAGTCTGGCACTGCGAGAGCAGCCCGGGAGGGAGCGCACCAACATACGGCGGGGCTGACCTATCATTATCTCTCTTCATTTCCTGTCTGGCCTGCAATCATCCTGTCTCAAGCTGCTGCATGATTAGTACAGTGCAGGATCAACAGCCCTGGCATGCAGACAACCCCCGAAAAAATCTGCAGGCCCTCATCCTAAATGATAGCAGCTGCATCGGGGGGTACTGCGTGCGCCGCCGACAGAGGAGCGGGTTGATGGTAACGGATTAAGCGAATGGGGCTGCGTCACCGCTGCGATCTTCCAGGCTCCACGTTGTGTGGGTTTGGAGCTGATCAATGCAATGTGTGACTCTTATTAGTTAGGTGTGTAATGATAGCGCGATGTGAGTGTGGCCGTGCAGCGCGTCTCGCCGTGTTGCTTCAGTCAGCCACTTCTTAGACCCTTCAAAAAGCCATTGAGAATATTATGCAAAGCAGCAAATGTGTTTGTGTCCCCATGTTTCGATTGTTTCCTCTCACCCCACGTGCTGATGTGTTCACCACTCTTTTAAAAAGCCTCTCTAACCCGCAACAGTTGTAAAAACCTAAATCAAGTCATTTTAACAGACACACTATGCGGGGAAATAAGTCTCAGATTAGTTTCTTATTGTTTTCCTCCAAGTGTCATTTTTGTTTTTCTTTCTGATGCCCGGAATTGGACGTGCACGTTATCAACATGATGAGAATGTGTTGACAGTGCCTGTTAGACGGGCACACGTGTTTTTCTTATCATCATTTCGGAAGAATTTTGTTTTTTTGCAGCAGGATTTAGATTGCAAAGAGCGATAGTACACACACACACACACCCACACCCACACACACACACACACAGGGGACAAAGAATTACTGCAATCAGAGGCTCAAATTAACTCTCAGGAACAAACAATATGGATCCCCTCTTCCTCCTCTCAGCTCAATCATTGAATCAGTTTAGTCCCACTGTGGCAACACACAGGACACAGCCGCTGACCATAAAGTAAAGGTGTGTGTGTGTGTGTTTGTGTGTGTGTGTGTGTTGCGGCATATCAGAGCTAAACACAATCAGATGGTAGACGTGCCCACTCATGAAAAAATGGCAGCGCCCTGGATTCCACGTGAACTATTGATGAGGTGCACGTGGTGCGCTGGGATCTGGAGTCCTGTTCACCCAAGTCAACCAGCCGTGAGTGACGAGCTCAACTGGCACTGGGGCACATCTGATAAAACGATAAAAAATGCCGCCCACGTCAACTGCAAACAATTAATCAATAAGTGGATTCACACTTTGGAGGGAGGGTTTAATATTTAACATTCTCACCGAGGAGAAGAACTCGCTCTCTTGTGTTTTTCTTTTTTCCTTTTTCTTTTTTTTTTGTTCATCTTCCAGACTGGTGAAATTAAGATGGACTGCAAGGTTTGTGTGTGTGTGTGTGTGTTTGTGTGTGTGTGCTGTGTGGAATAAAAGGATTGTTTTTTTATACAGGAACATTTTGATCAGCAGAGTCTCGGCCTTGTCAGATGTGGTTTATCTCTTTGTGTGCCAATAGGATTCAGCGTATCCCAACATTCCTTCCATCTTTTCCTTTCCCTATTTTACATCATCCGCAGATCATCCAATAACCCCCCCCCCCCAACATCCTCCCCGGAAAAAAAAAAAAAGGTTCATTAGCAGCTTTTCTTTCTTCAGTTGTCTGTTTTAAATAAATATACACACACTTCTGTCCTTTCTTTTTTGTCTTATAACAAACTCGCTGCGGTCTTGGTCACTTTTGAAAAGTCCCTCTTCATACGTGGAAGGCCAGATGTTTCAGAGAGTACTGTACATGTGTAGTGAAGTGGGGGATTGGGGGGGGGGCGGGGGCGGAATACAGCGCCAACAAATGCAATTGTTAGTTCCTCTTTGAAAAAGCATTGAGATGTATTTAATGGTGCAGACATACACAAACTAATTACTAAAAATGATGATGCATTCTTGTAGAAATATTTTTAAAAAGACCCTTTTTGCAATTAAATTATTTAAGAAATGTGACCTGGTCTCCTCCTGCTGTGTCTGTGTGTTTTTTTTTTTGCATTGTGTTTTGAATTGATCATTCATCGGTGTGGAATCGGAGCGAACCCAGTCGTGCACGAGGTTCGTACGCCAACTCACAATCGGTCCACACATGTTCATGCAGTCGATTCATTTCCGAAGACAAACAGGTTTCCTTTTCTCCCGCTTATCATTTATGGCCGTCTCTCTCTTTTTTTTCCTCTAATCATTAACCGAACATAGTGTGGGGTTTGTTTTTTTTTCCGGCGGCAGCATTTCTGCCGTGTGAAGTGGCACCTCTCCCTCAGCTCAGATAATCTGCTGGAGATAAACACAGCGCACTCCCGGGTGCAGCGCTGCACATCTCTATCACTGTGCTCAGTGTACCTGCGAGCAGGAATTGTTCATTTCTCATCCAAATCTGCCACTTGATGTTGTTTTGTCTCAGACAGGTTGAGGCTGCATTGTTCCCCCTGCCTTGGAACAGCCTGAGGACATTTAGTTTAACACTGTCTGTAAAAAATATTAAAAAAAATTCTACATTTCCGTCTTTCATCTTTATAGCTACAGGCACCTGATGAGTGGATATTGATCCTTAGGAGATGTTACCCAGAGTTCATTTATTTCTAATGCTCCCTTGAAGTGGTTGCTGTGAGATAAAGGCGACTGTTCTAAAAGCAGTTTGCCAAATTTAGCTGTGACAGGCTCGACATCAAATCACACATCCGTCTGGAGGAATACCACAAATGCAATGTCGTTCTAAATCAGACATTTTTCGAAAAAGTTGCCGTCGCAGCAGGGCCGCTCTCCTCGCAGGCATGTTGTCACAATCAAATCCAAAAGTTTGCGAGGCCACAGTAGTTGAATCAATAACGTGCAATTCCGAAGCTCCCCGCATTGTCTTTCAGGCCCACTAATTGATATGAGCTCCACTCATCTCCGCAGGCACCGAGCCAACAGTCTGGTTCTTCTCAGGCAAAGAGGGAGAAGATGCTCAGATCATAGATTCTACCTCATCTGCCCTGCACCTTGTCCCCTGGCTCCCCTCTCTTCTCCCTCTCCCTGTCCAATTAAATTCAGAGCCGAGGATCGCACCGGTCTCGGTGTCTGGATAGAGCGGATATTTTCCAAGCGTCTCCCCCCCGCCCCTCTAGATGGGCTCGGTGAAGTTTCCACAGAGGACTATGTGGGTTCTTTTTGTTTTGCAGCAGGCAGAATAAATTTCCTCTTGGATCTCTGAGACTTTCACAGCCTCCTGTTGTCATTGGAAGACGGACTCACACGACACGTATTACAGGCCCAGCAGCATTTCATGGACACTAAATATAAACACTGCTCAAAACGAAGGGAACACGTCATCATCACACTATGACACCAAGTCGGTGAAACTTCAGGGACGTCAATCTGTCCGTTTAGGAAGCACGGGTGATTGTGACTCAATTTCACCTGATTGGTGCAAATGGAGGTGATGACAGGTGCGATGGAGGCATGAGAACCCCCGTACAAATGGTTTAACATCTGGTGGCCACAGATAATGGCGCTCGACTTATCATTCAAGACTGATTCTTCTCCAGTTTTTTGTTCTGCTAGTGTCCTTGTAGCTTCTGTTAGCATGAGGCGGTGCCTGCAGCCCCATCAGGTTGCACAGGTAGTCCAGATCCTCCAGGACACCGACCCCCGACTCATCAGGAGCATGCAGATGTCGGGAGCGCATGGAGTGCTGAGGACCAGAGTACACTACTGAGTCACATTATGAGTTACTGTGATGAAATTGATGCACGTTGAATAAGCGTGGGATTTCATTTTTTTTTACTTTGACTCTGTGTGGTTTTGAATCCAGCCTTTGACAGGACGAGGATTTTTCCATCGACCGTTCTCGTGTCATTTTACTCTCAACAAATCAAACAATGTACATCAGTACAGATATTCAACATGAATAATTCAGTGTGTCTGATGCGTGATGTAAGTAAGTCATTTTGAGCAGCGTCGATTGTCCTCTTTCTTTTTGTCATTTGTCGTCAGCCCAGTTTCTCTTTATCCATTGTGTTACCTCTTTGTCAGTGGAAACTTTAAAACGTCCTCGCGAAGAGAAAGCGACCTCACGTTCCCCGAGACAGAATGAGGACCGTGTTAAAGGGTCTGAGCTGTTTTGACTGGCCCAGATAGCGGCTGCTTGTTCGGTGCTCGATACAAAGTACAATCTGTCAGTTTGAAGACAATGTGGACCGGTGCCAGGATCCACTGGAGCTCTGTTTACTTTCCTAAGGGTATTGACCTAGTGTCACGTTACTCCAGACGGCAGAATTATTGATTGCATGTTGGCTTGTTTCGTCCAAACGTGTCACATGATGCAAGAGAGAATTATTGAGACGTCAATAAAGATTAATTTCTTTATCCCCCGCTTGCTCAGCGAGACGGCATTAGCATAAATATCGCTATGCATTAGTGTGTCTCGGCCACATGTCGGTCAGGACGGGGATCAATGCAAAACATGATCACACAGGCAGAAGAAAAAAGGAAACAAATCCGCCGCCTTGCACCCGCTCCTGCCCCTCATTTCCAAAGCCCGACTCTGTCTCCTTTTATTCCCTCTTATTCCCTGCAGACCATCCCTCGCCCCTCCCCCCCCCCCTCCCCCCCCCCCCTGCCTTTCGCGCTCCTCGCAAGCACCCCCCACGCCCAGTGCCTGTCTCCTTTTTCATCCTGCGCCCATCTCCTCTGCCATAATCCCTCTCTTTCACTTTAGCCTGGCACGGCTAATTGGTCACGTCTGTGCTGTGACACGGGGACCTGACATAATTGCTGGACAAACAGCGAGGCGTTTAGCTTCGGACCTGTCTCGGCTAAGCTGTGCACAGACACCAGCTGACTGGAAACCCTAATTACCACCGCGGCTCCACCACTTGCTAATTGGCAAATGTTTCCAACAAAGAAGTGCTGTGTGCGTCCCAGTGAATGTGAAAATGTGTGTGTGTGTGTCTGTGTGAGTATACTTCTCAGCAAATAAATACAAATAATTAAATAAAATCAATACTATAAAAACAAGGGAGATGAATATTATGAATCAACGTTGTATCTGCCAAAGTTCCTCCAATCTCTTCTGTGGGATCAGTGTTAACCGGCAGGAGCCCGTCTGAACCAGCTCTTCAGGACAGGCCCAAACCTGCCCCATATTTGGTCCGACATATTCAAAAGGTCCTCTGGCATGAAGGTGATTTATCTGAACCTGATTTATATCTCACATTATTCAGGTATTTTCTTTCTCTACTAAACCGACGTGTCTCCGTGCGAGGACCTAGCGCTGTATGCGTGGAGGGGTAATTGCAAATCGAGTAATATTACGGATCTGGAAGTTACATACTGTGCTGGAGGTGCAGGGTCTGGGAGTTAACTGAGCTCTCTGCTGTACGGCACATGGAGGAAATTAAATGCGGCATGATGGGTAATCGTAATAAATGATCTGATATATGGCAGTCACAGCCGATTGCCTTTCCCGGTATAATGCTGAACCTCACCGGCAACAGCATCCATATGCAGCACCGTATTTACACATTCTCTTTAAATATGCTGTGTTTGTGTGTGTGTGTGTGTGTGTGTGTGTGTAGGTTCATTTACACGGCCGTCTGACAGCTGGATTCGGATCTACGATACATTTCTGTAAAGTATGGGGCGTGCGTGACCCAAGAAATCACGATAAATAGATCCTAGATTTAAAAAATATATAATTCTTAAACACAGGAAAGAATAGAAAAGATAGGGCATTGACCATCTTTGTAGCATGCATCTTTATTTTTAATAAAGAAAATATTATTTAAGAAAAGGCTTTTTCAAAATGTGTCATTCATTTCCCAAATTGGCATTTCCATGTCTAATGGCCAATTTGAGTAATAACTCATAAGCCATGCTGCTGTTAAGTCAATGCTGCATTCTTTTGGTGAGGAAGGGGGAATGAAAGGAAACAGTTTACTAGTTATATGTCAACGTGTTTTGTCAAACTGTTAAATATTTCTGCAGCCGATGAGTTTTTCCTTTTGTCAAACGCTCCTGAAATGTGCAGCCCATCGCCTCATTTCACAGGAACATCACAAAGGATTATCCCATTTGCAAAACCCCTGAAAATATTTTCTCCCCCGTCCCCCCAAAAAGGGGACCCGGCCTGTTCTGCCCCAGAACAAGCCACCTATTGTTGGGTGTCTGGGTGCAGCTGCATGGTCTTTCTCTCTGATGAGTTGAGCATGTCTGCCAGGGAAACAATGTTCATGAGGACCGCTGCTCAGAGACCGCGGGGTTGACCCCGGAGTTCACGGTCAAAGCTGGACAGTCGGTGGGAATCTGTCACATGCGAGCGCTGCAGCAGCCTTCGGAACACGGCGAGGCGATTGATCAAGCACATCAGAATGCCCGCTGTGGAAAGATAAGATGTCCCCGTGCCTGCAGTTATCAAGATGGAGCCTTAATTTACAGTAAACACAGTGTAATACCAGTTCCATGATGCATAAATCACATGACCCCGGTGTGAGAGTGCCCTGACGTGGAGCGCACATCCACAGCAGTGCCTACACGATGCTTGGTGAGATAATGTATTTACTTTTTTCCAGCCCCCCTGCTGAGCCTGTGTCCTCAGCGCGGTTCAGCAGATGTC
This sequence comes from Platichthys flesus, assembly GCF_949316205.1. NCBI lineage: Eukaryota > Metazoa > Chordata > Actinopteri > Pleuronectiformes > Pleuronectidae > Platichthys > Platichthys flesus. The sequence continues at coordinate 10,034,156 of NC_084953.1, read as the reverse complement.
TAGCGGGCTCGGGTTCGTGTCTTCGTGGGAGTCGTGTGTGCGCTGCTGTGTGATTGCAAAGGACTTCGGGCATGTTTGCATCACAGAGGAACAGGGCTGAATCATTGTGTCAGGCAAAAACATCCTTATGGAAACGTTCATCTGTATCTATTTACATTGTATTGATGGCTTTTTAATGTTTGGCCATTAGGCACATATAAGATAATCTTTTAATCGGCCAATTAAGCCCTCCTGCAGGAGCCTTTTGTTGTCTGTCTCAACCGGTTATTGAGACAAAGCATCGCAGCCATTGAAAAATAACAATGATCATTCTCAGTTTAGCCGACGTGATTGTGAGGAATAAAATCCCAACGCCAAACATCTGCCGGCCACCATTTCTTCGACGGGAATAATCCAGCTGCACCTTCGATAATTTTTCACACCGCTAAATATAATTAATGGCTGGTGCTTTGTGCTCATGAGAGGCGGTTGTGACGTTTCCCCCGTCAAGGTCATTTCCCCCTCTCCACTGGTGTCATCTCTAGGCACAGAGGGAAGGGCCTCGTTCCCGCCTGACATCTCATTAACTGCTCGTCGATATTTATCAGTCTTAATCAGAGCGGTGGCAGGTCCAGTGTGATTACTTCCTGGGTGTGAACGCAATCACACCTCGTCCTCCCCACCGTCCTTGATTTACCGGGAGAGAAAACAGTCCGACACGGCTGACGGAGTTTGAGAGTGGACGGCTTTGGAAATAGGAAGGAGCTGAAAAGAGCACAATCTCCCGTATCGCTCCTTACAACAAACAAAATGCACACGATGAAAATACCTCAGCATCCGCACTCAGCAACAGAGACTAAACTACCAGTTTTCTTTTATTGAAATTCAAAGTGTATGTAATTTTGTCCACAACGAATAGGAGGGTTCAGAAAACTGTCAACATTTTACATTCAGATATGCAACACATCACCCGACCACAGGAAATAATTGATTACATCTGAAGAGGAATGAATATCCACAATAATATTCACACATGTAAAAACATTTGTCTGTTAACTCAATCATTTTGCCTTTAAAATTTGTTTTCCGACACATTTCTTTGGCCCAGACGGACATAAGCAATATTAAATAAAATATCACTCAAATGTGAAAAAAAAATGTATAATTATTATTTTATTTTCCAGAAATGCTGAGTTAGTCAAAAGGGAACATGGGAAAAATTCTTACAAATGTAAACATTTAAATAAGGAAATTATAATATAAAATATAATAAAACATTCAATCATACCTGCTACTTCAAAAAATAAGATAATATACATTTATAATTACTTAATAATGACTTAATTTCCCTGTAGTTTATTTGGAGTTATTTATTATTTAGGTGCATCTTCTTGTTGGCCACCCACTGAGACATTTTGAAGCCTCTGACGGACCAGAGTTAGAAGCAGAAGATATTTCCATGACCCAGTCAAGCGGAAAGAGAGAATGATCACACCACATGAACCATAGCATCGGCAAAAGACAACTAAATATTGTTAAAGGGTTAAAAAAGAGATTGTGTATATGCAGAACAAATTAAATTTTACTATGCAGAAGATTAATGTACATTTTTAAAGCAGGATTTGGGTCACATTAATTCCATTTCGGGGACAAAATGACCTTGATCACTGGGGGGAAATTAATTCCTTGTTCACACAAAAACAACAGTCACTTACTTGTGCCGTCAGGTGTCCAGTCTTACCCTCTGACCTCGCTAAGGACTCTAACAAGGCCAAAGTGAAGCGCTCTAATGTCAGGTGGCAGCCACACAAAGGTGAGGCAGTGGGGGGTGTCTGATAATGTGTTACCATTCTTGTGGGACTCGCAGCTGTGCGGGTTCAAGGGCCGGGGAGGTGTTTTTCTGTGGGACCATGTGTCGACTCATTACGACCTCAGCTTCCCCTCCTTGCACCGCCACTGACCTGTGAACAGCTCGAGTCGCCCGGAGTTGTCATGAAACAAAGGCGAGGGGCGAAAAGAGTGCTGCTTGAGTGCGAGGCGCGCCCAGCGGGAAGGCCGAAGCGCCCCCTCCACACCAGAGCGGGATGAATCATGAAAAGTGGGACACTGTCCAATTTCTCAGATTACGAGGCGATATTACGTCTTGATATTTCGGGCCTTTTTTTTTTTGTTTTTTTTTCTCTCGCCTGTTGTCTGTCGTTTCTTGCGTTTGCTCTGAGGCGCTTGTCCAATCGCGTCGCCGGGCACAGACTCAGCACCAGCTCCGGCCTGTCAGTCGCCGCGGCGGATTCTGATTGGACCGGAAAAAATGACCGATATGTGACCCCGCCCGCGGCCAGACACTCGCAAGATGGCGGACGGGGTCACGCGAAGGCCAGATCGTGATGCATCCTGGGTAAAATGTGCCCTGTTGTCCCCCCCCCCCCCCCCCCCCGCCCGAGAGGGAGGAGGGCAGTTGTGAAAGCAGAAAATGTCGGACAGCTGGTAAACAGAGAAGCAATCACTCCGCTGAACTAGACGGAGATTTAAATAAATATCCAGGCGTACAGGATGGTTGTTGCCCTAATGCTACACCAGTGAGCATTGTGTTTAATAGCTGTATTGAGACAAGCTAAACACACAGTGCTCACATATGGCTCATTAGCAAAGATTTGCATCAAGCCTAATTTAGCAGAGTGCGCGATCAGGGTGTAAATGGTGTCCAATGAAGAACAATAAAGGCTTTCGATGGAGGCGTAGTTAGCGCCGGCAATTACCTCTCATTACCTTCTACATCGTTAAGGCCGTCATATTAAACACGTGGAAAATGTGAAATAAAAGCAACGCTGCACACATCAAAGACTGCTCATAAACCCGGCTTCCATTATAAGATGAGAATGTGCTAATTCGTGGAGCGGCGTTATCCAGTGTAACGTGGTGAGTGGTGAAGGGACACTGCAGAATTTAAGGGGAAATGAGTAGAACTGCAGCGATGTCCTGTTGGACTGTCAGTTTTTCTATTCTGCCCTAAATCCTTTTCCACTTAATCCCACGTTTGACGGTTACACTGCAGTATTGTGCAATCACAGAGGGAGTTTTAATTACAAAGCCATGTGAGTTTCAGCCATTGAATCTTTTACTACAATCAGGGTGGAGTAATAGCTGAGAGGTACGGTGCCCCCTGAGGACAAAGCAGGAAAATACAAGTGTGATTGTTCATGAAATACAGGAAACGATGCAAAAAACAAGAACAACATGTGACAAGAACTGACAGAGCTGCATCTCAGAGGAGTAATAACATCAACATGATACAGTTACTTTTGCATATTTACCTCAACTAACTTTTCCCTAAATTTGTTTAATATTTTAGGGCCTAAAACCTGCTCCTAAGATTTTGGAGATGTGAGCCTGGCTGCTCCTCCCAGCATCTTGCAGCCTGGCTCCTGTCCTGAGTAAAACAATCTGATCCTAGCGAGCCCAGAGTTAATTCACTGCTGGCTCTGTTGTCTGTTGCCTTTTGAAATAGGTTATGATTCATTTTGGGGGATAGAAATGAAATCGGTCTCACAGTTGAAATGTAATACCTCCAGCTTTCACAAGAGAAAGCTGAGAGGATAATAACAACATGTTTTTCTAACAACAGCGCGGCCTCTGTGAACTTTAAGATTCTATGTACAGATGACAGCTTTTTCTTTTGCTAAAATGAATGTGACTTATCCAAACAGAAATCGTCAGTTCGCCTCACACTCTGGATGAAGGTCTTCTCGCACGTCTATAAACTGTCTGCATGTGTTGCATTTCACTGGATTTGGAAAATATTCCCCTTTATATTTGCACTTTCACTCTCTTGCAGGTTTTGTACTTAGTAGCCACCATTGAAAGGAGTTCAGTAACTTAAGTTCACATTTTTGTAACTACAAAAATGTGACCTTGTAACTAAAAATGTAGTTACTGAATTTTGACGTGATCTGCTTTAGAAACTCAAGAATCTTTGTGCAAATACACAGATTGTGATTTGAGATGGTTGCACCTGGGCGACCCGTGTGTGTCTGCCTGCGACTGAGTCTGTGTGTGGTTGTGCGTCTGCCTGTGCATGTTTACTCTCATGTCTTCACACTCCGCTGCAGACGGATGCATGTCTTCACGGAGGCGGTCTAGCCACGTTGACATATGAGCACCATCCCTGCCTGACGGGAGCAGGAAAAAGGATTAGCGGCGGGTTTGAAAAAATAAATAAATTATAATCCAGACATGCTTGACAACAGCAGTACAAGTACACCTCCTACCCCACATGGTTCAGTGGTCCCGTGTGATGTGATAAGAACCCTCACATGGGGTCAGAGGCAGGGCTGACAGTTGAGACACGAGCACAGACAGAGCCCGATCCAGCAGATATCTCTGCTCCTGACACCTGAGGACTGCTGAGCTGAAAAGAAGCTGCACTCTCAACAACACACATGTGAATTTAATATGCACATGATTTCACTAGGTAGGAAACTAACATGCTAAGATTTACCATGACTTGATTTTCTAACATGCTGTAACCCTATGAATATCTCATATTTATGGAACTGACATAAAGAAGCTTACATTGTTAATGTAACATCTGCCTTTGGGAACTCACAGCGTGTGATAAAGCAACTGATCTGGTCCATTCTTGTCATTTCCTAAACTGTATTCAACTTGTGCAGTGTCAGCTCTCAACCTGTCTGTTTGGAATGGACAGTTTGCTTCCCCTGTGGTAATTAAGTGAAACAGAAAAAGTGACCTGCAGGAATTGTTCTGCGGAAAATAAAGATCTGCTGCCGGACACAGTCCACAGAACTCTGAAGCTGCACTAAGAGCTGTTTATTAATAGGTCGTAAGGCATTTCGAGTATTTTCCTCCTCCACTGGTGTGAAGGTGGTGTCCTTGGTTATGAAATGTAAATACAAAAAGGTGCTTGACAATAACATGCACTTAAACTCTGATGGGCTACTACAAAACCCTTTTTTAAATCATAAAAGGGATTACGTATATGGAGTTTTGCTTCTGTAGGGTGACAAGAAATACTTCAGCATGCCATCTACAATTCATTGATAGAACTTATCTGCAAGAAGACCTTCAAATATCAACAAGGCAACCAGATACCATGTTTTAAAAGGTGTCAAAGAGTGATCGTATAGGTTTTGTTTGTTTTCCTGATGCACAGAGAGTTCCTCCAAAGAGCTGAGCCTGGTGCAGTAGTTTTGCCCCTGGCTGCTAAATTGCCCTCCCTTAAAGCACTTAAGGGTCCCATCTCCTTGCTCAAGGGCAGAATAACAGTAATGACAGGTTGAGTTTTAGAGGCGCGCAGATATCTCCTACACCTTCCTGTTTAGTCTTCTCAAATTGGTTTGAACTGTCGCCCCTCTGGTCAAAAGCTCAATTCTCTCCCTGTTCACTTGCTACTGTGTGTAGTGGAGATAATGTGGCGGTGGGTACTGACGGAGCGGATTGTTCCTCAGGCTTTGTGATTATTGCCAGACTTTACTGCCTCTACAAGGGAACATTACCTACAAACTCACACACACAAACGGTGTTCATAGAGATGCACACACACACACACATTATATGAATGAACAAACATGCACTCCTCCCTGCACACAGGCGCTCACACGGTTCACCTTGAACAAAGAGACACTGATGCTCCTCCCGAAGGACTTTGAGAACAGTGGAGGGGAATTGAATCGATTTGATGATAGTGGAGAAGTGGTGATTATGGTAATATGTCTTTGTTATGGCCAAAAAGACAAAGAGGGAAGAAAACACAGTTATACTCTGAAAAGGACGCCGCTGCCTCCTTCTTCTTCGACTGTTGCCTTCATTCTAATTCTCATCACTGCTGCCCTTTGCTCTGAGGGTCAAGAGCAATTGTGTTTGCTCGAATCGGGGCCCGGCTCTGTGGAGAAATTATGACGTATTGAAAGTTGAACACGGTGCCGGAGCTGTTTCTCCCCTCTCTCCTCCCGCCTGCGGACACAAACTAACGACTGAGGAAATTGAATGTGCGTGCAATCAATGTTGCCCATAGGAGACAAACTGTCCATGTGCTCCTCTACTGCTGTGCAGCCATTCCACCCACCATCTCTCCGCTATGTGACCGCTTGCTCCTACGAGTGCTCCCAACAATCCCTTTCATATCGTTCCTTATTTTACCAGAAATGTACCAGCATATATTTGCAATTTTTCCATTCTAATTACTTATTTACAGCAAGCTAATAACTGGGTAACAACAACCGCATGCAAAATAAAGGCTGTCATTAGATCTGCAGTGCACACGACCAAAGGGAGCGATTATATTAACATATTTCCACTGCTACCAAAAACTGATTCAAAAACCTAATGTAGTTTGAATTTATCCCCCGAGTTTTGAGTGTTTACTGCGTGAAAGCTCAGGCCTTTAAATACAAGTATAGAACAGTGTGTCCCGGTATAAACTGTAAGAAGCTTCTTTTTTGTTTCGGGGGTCTGAGACGGTGAACACGCACGGTGCACAAGTGAGGAAACTGCCAAGTGTGATGAATAGCTTTCAATCAGGCCACAGAATTGCTTCACGCACCTCTCGGAAGGGGGCTTAGTCCGATAATTGGTCTTCTGAAGAAAAGCTATTCACGTTACGTTTTGGGAAATTCATTACAATCTGATTTCATCAGTGGTAAGCATGAAACAAAATGATCTAACCTTGTGAAAGATGGGGGGGGGGGGGGTCATTTAAAAACATTTTTGTGATTAGTCTGAGTTTAAGGTTTAAAAGTTGTTGAGATGAATAAGCACTTTGCTGAATGAGAATTTGGCAACAACAGTCTCTCAAATTTTTACTTTTGCCTTCTTACCTTGAGTTGACAACATCCTGCATCTTTCATTTTGTCACTCTTAAAGATGATTGTATGTTTTGTTTTGATTATCTGAGAAACAACAACCTCACAACTCCAGAATAAAACTCAAAAGAACGTATGATTGTACCACAAATTAAACCGTGCACAGTGGCCTTCTGGGTATCTGGAAAAGTGCAATTCAACAAGAGCAGAATGATTATATACCAGAGTCAGGAGAGTTGCATTGTGGGGCTCAGCCTGTACCAAGCTCATGTTGTCGATGCGTCTACATGTATCTTTCACTTTGTAGTCACATCGCTAACCCGGATGTGGGAGTTAATATAAAGTAGTTGCTAAATGTCTCCCTGGTCTCGGTCGCCATTGTCACTAATACATATATGTATTAGTGACAATGGCGACAATTGTTTTTTTGTTTTTCAGTATACTGTATACAGTATACTGAAAAACAAAGAAACAATTAGGCCAGTGGGATTATCATAATTTCCCTTAGACATTTAAGATTAAAAACTTTACACGACTAAATTTACATTAGATTAACTAATGATCCAATGAAAATGAACCACCATGAGATCAACCATCTCAGAAAACCCACATTTTGATTTTGAGTATACTACAAGAGTGGTTGTTCATATATTCATCTTGTGAACACAGTGAACACAAACAAATAAGAAGCCAACAAGGGAAACTGGACTCCAGAAACAGCCGTCGTTCTTTCACCTTTGTTGTTAGTGAGCAAAATGCATCCTGTCCAGAGCCAGTTAGCCTGACAGGTACACCAGCTGGCATGATGGGAGGGATGAAATCCCACTACTTGTCCAGTTAGTGCTCGCCTGTCCAGCCGTGCCAGCCACAGTCTGTCAGTGTGCAGGCATGCTTTGTCTTGTCCTGAGGCAATCAACCTGCTTTGGAACAGGAGGAGTGAGTCACATCCCCTCACACTTCCACCCAGGAAACACAACACAACCAACCAAGCCAATAAATCAAGGTTTTACAAGCATATAAATATGTCTGCAAATAAATTATGGAGATCAAAAATGATGTAATGCAACTTATATATATATTTGAAAAAAACTTCCAGTAGGCTTCATGTATCTAACATATCTCGTCAGTGGATCTGGATCCGGATTTGGTGTAAATTTCAATCAGTAACTTTGTAGTTTAGTTTGGACTCTAGAAAGAAAAGCACTTGTTTAAAAAAGCAGTCAACCTTAGCACCACTTCAAATTGACTTTAATTTGGACCAGGATATAAAGTTAAGGGTGTAAAGCCAATTACTGGGGAAAGCACACAAAGCAAGTGGAAAAGTTCCTCCAGCTCAGGAGACGTTTAGCTAAAGGCTAAACAATCATTTGCTAAATGCAGGGTTGGATAAACAACAGAAAGAGCTGGACACACCTTTACCTTAATCTAAAAAACAGAGGCCGAGCTTACTGAGTTCTCATAAGGACACAATGAGCAGACACAACATCACTAATAAGAAAGAACAGAAACTGGTGAGTGCCTGCCACTTCTGTGAGTCCCAGAAACACCAATTTAATAAACTAAGACCACCTACCCAGTGGGAGGTTGGGGGACAACAGTGGGAGAGAATTGCGGACTCCCCAAAGTTAAAGGCCTGTCTGCAACAAAGGATGTTGATGAAACCCTCCATGCTGGTTGTCATCAGATGAGCACCAGAGAGGAAAACAAACCAAAACTGAAAATGGAACGAGGCGAGCTGGACGGACAGCTCTGGACATTTTACAGCTCACAGTCGCTAATGGGGCTCCAATCACACAAACAGTTCGGAAGACAAAAAGGAAGAATTGTTGGATGGCAGATCATTGGCTCTTCTTAACAATAGACATGGGACAACAGGGGCAGGGATAACGGTACAGTATCATGCTCGCATAATTTGGTATCTTTTTAATGGTATGTCAAGAATGTCATACGAGAGTGCGTGCACAAAAAGAGAATGCATTTACTAGATGTAGTTTGGTAAGGTTGAAGTTTAGGATAGATCATATGGAGTCGTCCAAATTTGGTAACACCAGACGGAAGAATAGAAGAAAGCACAATCCAAGCTGCTGAACATAGAGTGTTGCAACCAAAGGGAACAGCAAAACGTAGGAGGGAGCGGTGCCTTGGTGGAATAAAGAATGGAACAGAGCTGTAGAACAAACGTGTCACAAGGGAATCTGTATATATATTTATATATAAATATAAAGGGGAGATGAGTGGAAACCTGTTCCACTCATGGCAGTTAAGGAAAGCCTTGTGCCATGTTTAGGCAAATGTGTGGGAAAAGGAAGTCAGATAAAAGACCTGCATTGTTTAACAGGGAGATACCTGCAGAGTCAGACAGTGTAGGTGTTTGTGTTAGGAAGGGCATTCGCTGCAGTACATAGTGGGAAACACCTTGATGATATCTATAGACAGAAGGAGAAGGTGAGGGAGAAGAAGGGTCGTAATGCAACTCGACAACTCGATGTGGGCTTTGAGATGTTTGAAATCAAAATATCTTTACAAGGTACTTTATATACAGCCTGTCTGGATCAGCTCTGACAGACACCTGGGGAAACCTCGAAGCTAGAGCAGAAACTTTTTGCAAACTGAACTGAATTTTTACAAATCAGTACTATGTGAAGAAGATGAGCCCATATGGATGAGGGGACAGAGATTCACCCACGGTTAGCCTTTGCAGAGAATGTCTAGATTGAAGTAGCTGGGATGAATGAAGAATAGTTATCACAATAATCTCCAGATCTACACAGAGGATTCTTAGAACAAACAGGATCAAAGTACCCAGAACAACTTACCTTGTTGATATTCTGTTTTTAGGAGAATTAGAATAACTGTCTAGTTGTGGTGAGGACCTGCTTGAAGCACCAGATGCAAACAAAACAGTTTTTTGGGGCCGTTAATAGATGCATTTATCATATTTCTAGAGTAACACTCCACTTTTCACATTTAAATGGTGATGTCCAGACAAACAGATGATGACAATGAACTTGTGCTGAGGTCAGAGACCGAGTAAACACGTTTGTGCATGCTGAGCAGCCTGATCGAACGAATGAATGGGTGAATGGATATTTAGGAGTCCTCATCCAGCGTGTCTATCGATGCTGAAACTGGAGCAGGGTGAGGTGGAGAGAGGTCAGACACAAGCTGACATTGTTGGTCTCTTTGAACCAGTGGGTGAACAACATGAGGTCATAGCCAAACTGGGAACACGGCGCCAGGGAGGTCATCATGCTGTTCTGCTATCATTAGGGCGGAGGACATGTTGTGCCCTTGCACCCCAAAGTGCTCAGGACATGGAACGTGCAATCAACCAGACAGTCACCTTTGAACCGGAGCCGCTTCGGGTCCACACACACATGACAGTGGTTACTGCTGTGGCCTCTGGGAAGGTTAAGTGTGAGTAGATCATGGAAATGTTTTGAGGAGACAGTGATTATGGTTTATCCCATAAACTTCAAGGTGCAGTTAATACAACACCAGGACAGTGAGAGTCTGAGGTGGACTGTTGAGTACTGGTCCCTCTGCACAACAATGTCAGGTTGCAACACAAATGGATTCCACCTATGTGAAGAAAAAAAAATCTATGAAGTGCAATATAAAATTCTGATTTTCACATTACCACCAAAGCACTATTCATGTTTAGAAAAATGAAAACAGTGAAAGGGGTCGTCTGAGTTTTATTTTTCTCTTTTTATGTCTTTGTGACTTCAATTTAACGTGATAAATCAATACAGAGATTATAAACAAGATTAATTCCAAAGGATAAATCAATTATTTTATCATGACAGCATAATAATACATGATCTACAACTATTCCACCTCGGAAAACTCAATAGTCTATGCAACTCAATATTGTTTCATTCGCCTCCCTCAAAGACTGGTACATTATCCAAAGCCATTACCTACCTCTTTCCAATTCAAGCTTACTTTGCCCCAAAGTGGAATAAAACACGATTAATGATTTCAATTACTCTGACCCTGCTCGCCGTTTACAGTGCCTGGAGTCTGGGCGAGGGAGCTGTGCTGCATAAAAGCCGATGGTGAAGGACATTTACTAGAGGAATGATTCAGTGAGGGGGCTGGCAGTTTGTGCTGGCTCATCAGTGGGGGAACAGAGCTTCTCTTTGTGCCGGAGCCCTCCTATAGCTCAGCGTGGATACCCGTCTGTAGACTCATACTGCTGCCGGGCTGCCATTCTCTTCTACAAGTCACCGGATGGGACACCTGTGTAACGGCACATTCGTCTCTTTAAATTTAACAATAAGCAAAAATATAATGTACCCTCTGGAGATGAGGTGAAATGAGCATATTTTTATTAATTAAAGCTCATGAAAAGCATATGCACTCTATCAGAGTGTACCCACCTTACAAACAACGTAATGAAACTCCAACTCAACGCTAAACCAGATATGGAAGACCAGAAAATTACAAAATAATAATTTGTTTAATAATCGGTTGGCACATCCTGCCTTGTTGCACATATAGAACAGTGCTCCATTTCTATTCCTGACATTTTTCATGAAACATATTCTAATAATTGTATATCAGATGTATAAATGAATGATATCAAAATCTTGTGCAGAGTCAGCATTGAATCATAATGAGAACAAACAAGCGGACGCTGCATATTTCTTGTTTTGCAACAGCAGGATGTTATCTGATCTGAGGCCAGCAATGCAAAAAGAAAAGTCAGATCCTCTTGCATGGACACGCGTTTTAAATTGCTCGGGCTGATGAACAGAACTATGAATTTAATTTATGACGTCATAAAACACTTAAGCACCAATAAGAATGATAACAGGTCAACAAGTCTTCCAACTCAAACAGGTGCTGCACAACCGACAGGAGGGCGGAGCTGTCTGTTGAACCCGTCTCATATTTTGGGCTGTGTGGTTCAGGAAAGATACAGTTTTATTCTAGACGGGTTTCAGTTAGAACATGTGCCACAAATACTAAAAACGCACGTGCTCCGAGTGCTCCACGAGGTGGTCCTGATAAAAGCATTTGCATGAAAAGAAGACGGGACAAGGTGGTCGAGGAAGGAATGTGAGAAATGCTTTGAGTGTTATCAATCGAGAGAGATTGGGGCGAGGCGGGTGGGTCGGGGAGTGCACATGCTCGGCTCGGGGTCAGAAACATAACGCCTTTTTATTTTTCATCTTCCCGGGCGAGGTTGAGAAGTCGCAGATATGGCTGCAGATTAACAGAGCTCTCCTGAGTCGTCCACATCGAGTCAAGACCTTCCCCCATCGCATTCACATAGAAAAAAGGCTTTAACAAGATGGTTGCCTCGGTTCATCTTGAATATATAAGAGTGAAGAAAAAGTACACGCACATAAAGAGTTCTTTCATTACCTGCTGCTTCTCAATTTTAAAGGGAAAATGATAGCTCATCGATAAGGCCCACTCTGATTGGTGAGCTGGCCTACTCTGTCTCGACTGGTCAACCACTTCAAGCCTCAGCTCTCGTTTTTACCTGGCTTTGTTTTTCGTGCCGAATTAGCCGCTAGGTGTGCGTTATGTTATGTAAGGCTGGTCTGGAGCACTGTTTCCTGTGGGGCGGGGGGAAGCTCTCTTTACCACAGACTTTTAATTTGCAGACCTTTTACATTTTCACACTCAAGGGGAAAAAAACTGAAAAAGAGCATTACGTGTCTCCTTCAGAAATCGCTTCACAGGGGTATTATTTGGTGATGCTGCTGGTCCTTCCTCCAACACGACAGTGGATATTAGGATTTGGTGACCGGGACTGATTGTGATGTTCACAGGATCCCAGCCTGTCATCCGTCGGTGCGTTAAGTATCAGTGTGCCAAACAATTATTACAACAAGACGACAAAAAAACAAAACAGGTGTCTCTCTTCAAGCTACACTTCAAAGCTCCCTGCTGGCCTTTGAAGTCCCAGCATGCCAATACCTGGGTGCAACAGATAGACGGCAATCCCATTTGTGTATAATTCCTCCTTTTCATACGTCCACGACTGAGCAAATAGGAGGAGAAGAAAAGATAGAAACACAAAACAAAACGTGCTAAGTGGATTCTTTCGTCACCTGTAATCTCCCTGCACTGTTGAAACGCCTCTGGAACCAGGCGGCGGGGTCGGACAGTAACAATATCCTTTTCAGCAGCCGATGAAAGCGTTTCAAGTCATTCCCCATTCTGCGCGGGCCTTTGTGCCCCTTATCCACTTATTCAAATCAGTATGAACGGCAATGTGTCATATTAGCAGGCTGAGCAAAAGAGCCGAGAAAAAAAGAAAGCTTTGATATGTGTGGAGACAAAAGTGAAAAGACGAGCAGAGAGGGCAGCGTGAACACACAGGGCCGATCCACTGATCCTCTCTAGGCCGCTCGGTGACATTCTGGCTTTGGTGGAGGTTGCAGACCGGCGGCGTGGGCGTGTGTGCGAATAGTTGTCTGCGCGTATGTGCAGCTAGGAGAAGTGGATTTAGACGCGAGGGCTTTTCTGTGCCCCGCACACAATACCCCTCTCACACACAGACACCTCCCTTCAGATAGAGGGAGAGGAATTCTGGGAGTATCAGTCAGCCAGACTGGGGCCCTGATTGACACAGTGGACTTGGAGTGACCGACGATGCAAGGAGAGGGGGGGGAGGGGGGGGGTGGGATCTGGCAGTAGCTGAAGATGTCAGCACCATATCCATCATCCCTGCGTATTAGAGAAGGCAACAACTATGAAGCGTAATCGTTAATTAGCCGGGGCATGAACTCGACTTGAAAGAGAACCCCGAACATTCCAAGGTCTTCCCACAGTCCCTTGTGCTTTCACCCCCCCCCCCCCCCCCCCTCAGCCCGATCTCCACTTTTTTACACAAGAGAGAGGATAATCGTGGCCCTTCTTCATCCAGCAGTCCTGTTTTATCGTTTGAAAAAACAAAACAATCGGGGGAGAGAGAAAGGGGAGGTCCGGGGGCATTCAGAGTTCTGAGAATGTTGCTAAACAGGATTAGAATTAGTGAGAATAGAGGTAAACAGTAGCGTGCTGCATGGGGGGCCGGTGGGATGAGAGTTTGCTCAGAGGGGCTGGGTGGAGAGAAGACAATAGTTAGATTAGCCATCTGTGGGGCTTCTGGTGCCCGGCGTCATTAACCGGTTTAGGGCCCCACGGTAACACCAGACACCCGTCCTCCCCCCCCCCTGCATTAAGTATCCAGCCTTGTGAGACTCGGGAGTGTGTTTGCGGGGACGGTTGGGCGACAGGGGGCGAGATAACTGTGACAAGGTAATGTCTGATGCAGCTGATAATTGCATATACAAACAGACACACACACACACATAAGTACACTAATGTGTGCTCGGACACATCTGCTTGCACACTTTTGTCCTCGCCAGCACACACACACACAAACACACACACACACACACACACACACACACACAAATTTAGCATAACCTCGCCGCGACATCAGTAAGCCCCCACCACCGCACCCCCAAATCCCAGTTCAGGGGAACACAGTTTGACATTTGCTTTGTCTCCTTTTTTTGTCTCCTGAGTAGATCAGTGGCATTTTGCATATCACTGAGCATCGGTTGGTGGGGACACATGACCGACACTGGGACATTATCCAAGTGATTACCACAGAGCTGAGAGGAGCGATGCTGAGGTGGGAATCTATTCTGCTCAGTTTGGGCATTGATGTTGTTTTCATTTACAAACAGGGAAATTAGACGAGTATCCATTAGGACTGTGTGGCTCTTTTCACTGTGTGGCCCTTTCTGTGTGGCGTCATATGAGTTCTATATTGGTTGACACAACTTTCAAAATTTTCTAGCCTTAATTTTGCATCTTTTTACTGTTATTTTTACATTATTTTGAATGTGTTTACTTGTTTGCTTCAGAAGCGAATTTTCACTTTCAAATTTTCACCTTATTATTGTGACTTTGACCTTCAAAGTTTCATTTTGTTTGTTCCAAATTATTAATATTAACATATAAATGCTTGCTTCATTTTTATTTTTTTAGAAAGCTTCATTCAAATCCTTACAAATAAAATTAATATTTAAAAACGTTAAAAAAAAAATACTCAAATTGTTGCAAGGACATTTTTGAATATCAAATCTAATCCTCTTACTTGTCATAATTTCAAGGTATCTCCGCCTAGGCCAGCCTGGGTGACCAAGTCAGATTTTTGTGATTGCCATTAAATGTCAGAGAGACAGGGCGACTTCTGAGGAGATGCTTTGGACAAGAGCTGTTTACAGGGGACGTGTACTAATGTACTGAACTTACAAAATATGGAATCAGCATGGACAAATGTTTAATAGCAGAGCAAACAAGAAACGACAGAAAAACCCAACAGATTGATGAGCTGTTGCTTGTCTCCGGCATTATTTCAACTTAACTGCCCATAAAATTCACTGCGACCATAAATCATTCATGGCACAATTACAGCTCTCCATGTTGACTCATTAGGGCTAACCCCTGTCCAGTGCTTATATTATGGCCCTGACATTAATGCATAGCTCACAGCAAGACGTGGAAATGCATGTGGTGACTTCAGTGCAATCACAATAATAACCTGGAATCTTCAGCCTTATGCAAAAAGCTCAGCTGCTGTAGTGCTATGATCTCTTTGTCCTCACAGCTTTTGTTTGGTTGACACTGTTCATTTTGGTTTCGACTATCATTTGAAGTGTAATTGTTTAGTCCACCAATACATGACAATAGCTGGATTTAGTTAGTTGATCAAATAGATATTTCCAACCTTCAACGGATGAAGAGTGCAGCCACATGATCATGATGAGACAGCTGATATGTAAAAATAGTAAAATCCTCCTTCTACTGAACCTACTGTACCGGCAAAGTCTGAAATAATTATGTAAAATCATATCGATGTGCACGGTTTATCCAGATGATACGGTCGAGATGCACTGCGGGATGTTACTGCTCTAATCAAGATGTCCTCCATGTTCCAGCAAAGAACACTTTCTTCCGTTACACATGACTAGTCCCCCTCTTTTTCACCTCTTGCCATCTGGCTCTCGACTAGAGGTTACCTAATAAGGTCATGGCTGGGCCGGCACGTCTCCCTTCATGTTAAGCAACAAGACACCTAGGTGTGTGTCTCCTGCTTTGTATGTGCCATTGTAAGCTCACCTTGTAATCCTCCCTGACATCTCAATCCTCAATACTGGTTAAAAAAGGTGTCCTACATGCAGAGGCAGAGAATAGACATTGTTCGGTCTAATTGTCAACGTGCCGTCCCAGGAGCCGGGGGGGGGGGGGGGGGGGGGGGGGCACTGGCACCGGGGAACTGCTGGATTAAGTGAAATAGAAGGAATGCAATGTGTTGCTTTGGGTTACATATGATGGATAGGGATGAGGGGAGATGATATGCGCTTAACACTAAAGTTTGGCAAAGAAGTACATTGGGACACAGTGGTTTTCAGTTTGGTGGGTTGGTTACCTTTATGACTGATTCTCTTTAGGGTATAAAAGGGAGGGAAGCACAGTGCAACTTCATTCAGTATTGGAGTCATAGCAGGCTCATCAACCCTCCTGACACTCCTGCCCCAACCAGCAGTCATCCCTCATTTTGCATCAGCAATTGGCATTTTCCCTTTGCACCAGATCATGATACACATTTAGTCCCATTGAGCATGTTAAGGGTTGAGCATGAGGCCGTTTTCATGAAATTTAGCCACAATGATACATTTAAACTGGCCGAGTTTTAACTGGTGGAGAGCTGTTTGCTTTGGACTGATTAGTACCACTGTCTCCGTGAATCCTTTTGATGGAGCCACGCAAACTCGAGTGCCAATCTGTAATGACGGCCATGTGCAAATGACATGCCGATTAATGGATCCCACAATTGTTCATAAGCACTCCCCCTGCCAGAGCGGCCCTTGAAAAATGCTAATTGGTTGTTGTCCCGTTTCCCCGTCACCTACAAGTGCTATTTGGAGTGCCGTAACATTTGGGTATGAGTAATTGGATTAGGGTGGAGGTTCAGCTTAGACCCACTTCCTCTGAAAAGTGCCGGATCTATAAAAAAAAGCAAAGCTCTCCACCCCTTGTTTCTGGCCAGTACTTACCAAACGCGCTTAAATCAGACAACTGTGTTATGATGTCCTTAAGAAGCAGCCAATTGAATTATTAAACATCCGCCCTTGCTCACCAGATGTGATTCAAAGTGTTGGAGGCAACGAATGTGCAAAGATCAGAATCACAGGATTTATTATTTATTGTCTCCAAAACTAAGTCTGACTTCTTCTCCTGCCTCGACCCGTACTGAATATATGGATGTGAGTCAAGGACATAATCCTCATTTGTAGGGTAGAGCCTTACTGGAAACTCATTACATTTAAACTTGGAATTAATGTGTGTCTCTAGTGTCCACATTAAAATCCAATTGAGATCTGATGGGGTTTAAGGTTACATTCCACCCGTCCTCTTGTTTTGTAGGTAAAAAATAAACAACAATTAAAAAAGATTAGAGAATAGAATACAAGAAGATGGTAACCATCATGCTGCGTTTTGGGGTTTCCCTGCTTTTGTCACTGTTCTTCCTCCGTCTGGAATTATCTGAGGATGAGGATAGGAATGCTCTTTGTTTACTGGCTAATGGTTGCTGCAGCTGCTACTTTGAAACAGATGCGTGTGATTATTATGTATTTGTTCAATGTGGAGTGACGTAACTGTATTTACACTTGTGTTAAATGTGGTCACAATTACGTCCCTGAACACCGCAGAGGTGGGTGGGCCATTCGAATCCCATTACTGTTTCATTTCTAATGTTAAAGAAAGTAATACATAAAATAACTAACATGTAGGTAAGTCTGTAATGTTCTATGCTCTTTCTTCATCACTTTCCACTGAATAGCATACACAGCAGAACATAAGCAGAGGTTTGTGTGTTTGATGAGCAGAGTTAACTGCAGACCAGCGGCTGACACACATAGTGATGGGACTAATTTGCATATTCATACATTGCAAACACTGAATGAGGTGAAGGTGTAGAGTGACTCCCAAGCCATTTTGAGGCCATAAAGATTTTTTTTCAATTCTCAATCTGAAATTATGTGAAACGAAGAGGAGTTTTAATCAAAGCTCAGAGAGGACCTTCAAGTACAGCATTTGCATTCTAATGCACTGGTTTGAATGGATGATCATGACTCTATTTACCATATTAAATATATATATAATGTTTACGTTGAATATAAAATATAGCATGAGACACTTTTATATACTTGATTAACTCACGGCAGCAAACACAGTATGAAATAAACTATGAAACAAACTGCAATGTCCTAGCTCTTTAATCTCTTTTAAAATTCACCTAGAGCATCCCTTGTCCAATAAGGACCAGCATTGAAAAGCATTAATAAGCAAAGGAGTAAACTCTAAACATATACAATTCAAAATGAATACAGTTCACTGATATGTCCATGATTCAAATAGGTTATTTTCTTTCACTTCTGTCCATTCAATGAGAACTGGGCTAAAATGGATAAGAACGTCATGAAGGCCTATCTGGTTAAACAGCGGGATTATTCATACTGTCAGACCTTTCATGAAATAAAATAAAATATCGTATAAACGTTTAAAGCCGATAAATGCTGCTATTTAAAAAGAAAAAAAGGTTCATGACCTTTCATAATCTTTAACATAGAGCTGTAGTTCTAAATGAATTCACAGATCTTGCCTCTTTGCACTGTTTGGGCCCAGACTATTTTCTGGAAGTCTCTGCATCATTCCCGTTGTGGTGTCCCTTCAGGTACTATACCTTACCATCTGGGAGTGATGGAGAAGGCTCCTTGGGGGATTGTGGAGATTAGGTGTCTTCCTAGATTAGGCCTGACAGGGCGCCACGGCTCATCCCCTCTCTCCCCTGGGGTATTTACACAGCACTTGGCTTACCCACAGGTGGCTAATATGCAGTTAGCAGGGCCTCCTTCCCCCTATATGGCATGTGACGTGTACATATGTGTGTCTCTCCCTCTGTGTGTGTCTGTATTTGTGTGTGTGTGTAGAGAAATGAGAGTGATAGATAGCAGTACGAAGATGCCAAGAGGATGCCAGGTAATCAATCAAACAGATATAGAAGTGCTCACATGCAGAAGTGTTCACGCTACAGTATCACACCATGTACATGCACAAGTACACAAACCAGCTACAACTTTAGAAGTGTTGATGTCAGTGTACACACACAGTCTCACAAAGGCAGCCTGTGCTTCTACACCGCTTGTAGACAGTGTGACTAAATGCTTCATGTGGTTCTCTCTTCTCTGAAAGGTTGCAGATGGTGGGAAGAGTCCGACAGCTGCTATGTAAAAGTTTGCATGTTTTGGTCAGTGAGTTTTGGAATTTGTAAATGATAGCTTTACTTTAATATATCAAAGATAACAGGCTTCATAGGAGATGTAAATCCCTCTATATCCAAACAAGGGTTTATTCTTCCTCCCTTCTGTGTATTTATTGTTAAGTGGTCGGTTTACTGGGAAAGCTTTGTGTGATCTGTTTGCAGATATGATGAACAGACACTGAAGTGTGCGGTGACAAGTGTTGTCAAGAAGGTTGTGTTTGTCCCCTTGAGCATCCAGGCTTGCCACTCTTGTGTTTACCTCATAGAATATAGATCAAATAATACAATTTGAATTTATAGCCCTTATTCAACAAGAGTAGAAAACATGTTAACAGGGAAAATACAAAACATAGAAACCTCACAGAGCCACATGTGAGGGATCCCTCTCCAGAAGTGCAATAGATGTGTAACTGAACACATCAGTAAAATAACAGTATTTACATCACTGATTAGATGGTTGAAGACGTGCATCATTATTAGGGACATGGCTGGCATACCTGGTACCCTCCCTGGATTAAACATATTCAATTTTGCTCAATATTCAATCGTTTTCTGAAACTGCAGAGACAGAGAGTTTATGTGTCTCAGTTTTACAACCTGAGCTGAACATGTTCTTTGAGTTGACCTCTCTGGTGGAATGGGCGTGTGTAACTTAGAATCCAGAGAGAGAGAGAAAGAGTATGCCGGCTAATCTTACAGATGGTTCTTGTAATGGCTTTCTGAGTTTTTTAAGAATATAGAAAACAAATGGAGCATTGTACGAGTTAAGGCAGACGACTGGAGCCGAGTTTGCATCAGCCGATCATCCACCCGCTGTTTGGTTTGCACGTCATCATACAGCTGGAGATCATACGGACGATCCTATGACCAGCTGTGTAACATTCAGTCATGGCATCGGATGGATTTTGCTAAATTGAAAGCAGCTCGTTTAGTATACATCATCATTTACAAGAAAATCTGCCAGAAAATGTATATATTGCTTTATTCATACAGCAAAAAACATGTTTATTACTTTGTCTATGGAGCTTTAATGTACTACTTTATTTATACAGAAAAAAATGCATTTATGTTTTTCGTTGTATAAATAAAGAAATAAGTACAGTGAAAATATGTATTACTATATTTAAGGAGTAAAATCTGTTTTTATAACAGTATGTATTCAGCAAAGAGTTTATTTATTAAATTCAAACTGTAAAGAACCTTTAGCACACCATGTATTTGTTTATTCCGTTGCAGAACTCTGAAAAGAAACAAACCAACAACTTGCTCCATGTTGCCACTGTGGTCCAGTAATAGTTTTTTTGGTGTTTCTCTGTCTCCAGGGGTCGTGTTCATATATCCAATTAATTTTATCTTGTGTATTTATGTCAGGTGGAAAGTATTGTTATTCATCATCCTGAGTAAGTGTGGCTTCTGGTTCACTTGGCGTTTTAATCCATTACAAAGTGAGCCTGCTGACGGTAGATGTGGCGAGGATGAAAGCTCAGACGCTTGTCTCGCTGTGGCACAAAAGGGAGAAAGTGCCGATGGAAATTTCACCGGGTGTTTCGGGCTCAGATAACACAAACCTGTGTCTCTTCCAAAGTGGAGACTGGTGGGAGCAAAGTGAGCAATACAAACAACTTCCTGCTACTTTGTCAGCGGTTGAATGTGTTTTTATCATAATGAGAAGGCAGAATAAGCCCTACAACATTATTGTGTGTTGTTGTTGTAGCTCTTGACTGAAACAGATGCAGTGGGAAGAAATCTGTGCATTATCACATAATGTTGAGGCTCTTTGGGGAAGATGTGATTCAGCTTTAACCTGCAGCGCAAAGCAAAAGCTTTCTGTCAGTAAACATCCATTATTCAACACACAGCATCCATCTAACAAAAAGATAGACTGAAACACTCTGACATTTTGGTAACATTCACAAATGTCACACAACAGTGACTGACTTTGGCAACATGCTTTACATGAGAAAAGGCAAGCGTGTAGAAATGCCAAAGACAAATAATTTTATTTTGCTGCAGCACTGGAAGCAATGATTATTGAAAGTTAAATATGTTCACTCTGTGGAAGTGAAAAAGAAAATAATTCGGAAGCATAATCAACTGTGTGCAGCCTTTTGTCCACTGTTTCTCCAAAGGGCCGAGGACATGAGAGACATCCAGGACTATAAAGAAGACCTGCATTAACAATGAAGCAGAGCAAAGCAGAGTGGTTCAGTGAGGAGGAGTTAACAGTGTGCCATTGCACTGTTGTCAGATCCAGTCCAGCTTTTGGCTTTTGTTGCGCTTCCATGATCTTTAGCATTTTTGTTTTTTTCTGTTGTTTTCCACCAGACGCCAGCGTTGCTCAAGTGCCCATGAGCAAGAATCCCACCCAGCATCCAGCGACCAGCTGACCCTGACATCCCAGCAGAAGCAAACCAGACCCTGCTTAGCTTCGAAGGTTTGTTTGTCTCATTTGAAAGCATTATATATATATATCACACTAATCTATACAGCATTAGCATACTATATAAGCTCCATTATGTATGCATGCCTCAATTTGCATAATTCCCTCTAACTGTCTACTGTTATGTTTGTTAATTAATTTACAGAGAATGAGCTTATTATCTGAGCCTCCATGGCCAAAGGGGCGTTCTTGATTAAAGCAGTGAAAACATGGTCCCAAGCTGCAAGAAAGAAGATGTTTCAGCAACGCTTGAAAAGAGGCGAGTCATGGTTTTACTCGTCATCGCACAAACCACGAAGACAGCCTGACCTAAAAGTGCTGAATGTATATAGACTCTATCGCTGCTTCCCCCCTTCAACCGCCAGTATCAAAGTGTGTGCATGTAAGAGGCTTTCCACTGGTTCCCCTGCACACGTCCACAGTGTGGGATCCGTGTGATCCTCTTGAAATTTAAGTCAGATTTACTGTCAGACTTTCTCTTCTTGAGCATGTATATCCACCCGGGGAGGGTTTGATGTGTACCACTGCCTTTACTGCACAGACACACAAACAGTGGAAGATTTGAAGAAACAAGCCCACACACACCAAACGAACAAATCCTCAGTATTCACAGCAAATAGATTGTAATGGGCATTTAAAAAAAGCATTTGTAAATCTTCAAAGTGAATTAATATTTTACTCAGGACTCACACATTTTGTGTAGTGATCATACACAGATATCATTAAATTTGATTTACAAAAATAAATATGTGCAGGTAGGAAGCGTTACAAAAAAGAAACATTTTATATGCGTTTGGTGCTGATTCAACAAGTGAGCAGCATATCGGCTAAATACTATTATTGAATTTCTGTATAACAAGTTTGTCAAAAATTCCATTGGTCTCAAATCAAAATAAATCAGTAAATGTGCCTATTGACTTATTGACTATTTTTATACTAACTTATCCACAATTTAGCAGTATTTATCAGATAAATAGCATTTAGAAATAAACACACAAAAAAAAACATTTGCAGAACCTGTCTTGTACATCATAACCTTCTAGGCACAGATTTTTTCCTTGTGATGTATTGAGAAATGTTTTATATCGTAATGCATGTATTCAGAAACCTGATCACACAGGTGTGGATGAGGAGGTAGCGGTCGTCCACTAACCAGAAGGCCAGTGGTCGGATCCCCAGCTCCTCCATTCCACGCGTTCAAGTGTCCTTGGCCACAAACTGAAGATGTGATGAAAGATGGAGAGAGTGCTGCACACAGAGGGTTTGATGGTACAACTGTTCTGTGAAGGGCTTTGATACAGACCATTCAAACACCCTCCACACAGTGCGTCATGAAATAGCAAAGTAGTGATAAGGCCGGGTTGAACTGTGTCCGTCATCCACTGGAAAGATACTGAAAAGAAGCACTGATGAAAAACCTCTGATTGCCGTGTTGACACATTTAGTAAAAGACTTGTCAGGAGAAAAAGTTGTTTGGTGTTTTCGTCTTCTCTTTGACCCGCAGCTTTCAGAGGTTTGAGTGAAAAGCGAAAAAGCCACTGACACATTCTTTGAAGCCTGTTTTTTCTATAGGCGGATAAAGACATGTAGCTCTTGAAAGAAGCTCTAATCCCACATGTGCACCCAGACCCAAATGGAGTCTACACAGACACCCACCGAACACGGTCCCTCTGCGTCCACATCACACACAGACTCCAGCTCTTTTCCAGACTCAAAATAAGATCCACCGGGGCGATAACGGTTCTTTTTGTTAGTGTAAACAATTCTCTGGGATTTACTACCCACAAGCCCTTGCCTCCCATGTGAATATTGTACACCCAGCTTGCACAGTTTGCCTCCACTGTGTTCTACAACACGTCAACAGATGGCTGCATTCCAGTCCGGTTGAGTAAGTCTCAGCTTGCTACAGATACTTTAAACCGAGCGTTCGTTTCTTTCCTGTTGTCTTTGACAGAGGATCAGCTTGAAACCTCGAATGCGGCTCGTAAGGCGGCCGACACCTTGCGAGCAGATGTGCCCGGGATGTGAATGAGCAGAACGAGGAGGGAATCCAGTGGGTTTCTGGGACGTCAGTGGTACATTTGCCTGGGAACGAGGTTGTAGCTAATGATGAGCCTAGATAATCATAGGAAGAATGATGACGGTAATAACCATTACTGGGGCTGCTTGATAGGCCCCGTGGTGAAACTTGTTTACAGTTATTAGTCAGCGCACTACCCTGAGCTCCACGATACACATTAATAATGTGGGTGTTAGGAGATGAGGGCTGATGTGTTGCAGGGTTAAATGCCTGAATGACACATTTGGACAGTGAGTGTCTGACCGCTCATGTACCGGTGTGGCTGTTTCCACATGTGCATGCACAATACATGCCAATTGTTGACAATTCATAGTAGCACACTTGTCTAATGTGCACGTATGAATGGTTTCAGGTGTGTCTTCATATGCGTGTTTGTGCATAAGTGTGATTTTCCGGCTCTGTGTCTGCTCAGTGTCCGTCCGCAGCAGCGCCATCCATCAATCTGTCGACTCCCCAGCCCACCGTATCACCTTTCCTCTTCCTTCTTGCATTCTTCCCATCCTTCGCTTTTATCTCACACCTCTCTCTCTCCCTCTCTCCCTCACTCCCTTTATCCTACTTCATCCCTGTTACCTACTCATGGTCCTATTTTAGGCCTTACCATAGCATGTTGCCACTGCAGGATAAATAAAACTGATGGTTCTCTACTTTTAATTAAATAAGGGGAAAGAAAAATTCCCATAGTTGCAGTCACAAGACTCTCATCAACCAACACGCTCACACATCTACACCTTTTATTCTGCTAAGGCCATTTCCTCCGCTCCTGGGGGCACCCCTGTGGAAGGAGCTGAGGCCAGTGTAATAGTAGCACCCTTGATCAATGCTCATTTGCCTCCATGGCTGCTGTGACCCGCTCCATCGCTCTCTCTCTCTCTCCCCTGAACGATAGCAAACTGCAGCAAGTCATGCATCATTCATGAGGAGCGCGAAGAGAAACTCTGCAACTCCGAGGCCTCCTAACCTCCAGGCCAAGGCTGGCCCCTCGGTGCCCTTCTGTGAGTTATGTTATCTCCTGCCCGTCTGCACACCTGACAAGTTGTTCCGTTGCTGGGTGGAAGGGTCACGTGGGGCAGCAGGATTTGACCGTCAACAGACGAGTATGGAGTCAACAGGAACATCGAGTGACTCAGGGCTCGAGGCAGTGGATCGTCTCTTGTGACTTAGATAATGTAAATCACTGTGTCTTTTCCACCATTTTCTCTATTTTTATCCGCAGAGAAATCAATTGTTAACTCTGTTTCTCAAGTAGCCCAGAGCGCTGTGTGCAATGTTAATGTGAGGACCTGGTTACAACCTGATAAAGTTTATGGATTAATCATTAGAAACATACAATAAAACTACAAATGGCAGGTGACTATCTTTATCCAGAAGGAAATAGGCAGCACAAGATGGATGTGGTTGTCAACAAGGCTGTTAACATGGTGTTTAACAATGTAAATAATCCAATGATGTATTGTAGCTTTAATTGGCACAAAGCCAATGCTGCATAGCTAATTGCTCCAGCATGAACCTTTATAATGTCTCTTAGAACATGGAAACATTACATTAACTTGCTTTAACTCATTTTCCCCAACGCCATCGGGTCAAACTGTGACTAACATCATTATGGGTTTTTGGGTTAAGGACACACACACTCACCAGCGGCGAAGAAATGCTGGCACATTCAAATCTGAAAATATTTCATGAAATGGAAAGCTACTCAACACTTGTTGATGTGAGGATTTCATTTGATTATTTAAAGAGAAGCTTTGACAGCCAAATTTTTTTATTTATTGCTCTAAAATATCTTAATCCTTAATTCTCTGCTGGCAGGTCACTAGAGATAAAAGTAGATAGGAGCAAAAGAGGTGGGTGGTGTCTTTTTACTGCTGTGACTCACCCCTCCCAACACATCTTATCTCCATACAAATTTCCACAAGACTAACACAGAAAAGTGCGAGCAGGGAGACGGGTAATCAGGGAAGCCTTATGTAAATCACTTCCTCTGCTGCTGCTGCGCGGGAGCCACGTGTATTTGAACCTTCCTGCTGTTTGCTCGTTTCGGTCTCCACTGGCGCCCGTTCATTAGTCAGGCGAGCCCGGCGAAAGAGCTAATGCAGAAAGGCGTCGTGTTATCTGCAACATCAGTTGAGGTTTTTTTGACTGCAGCATTTCCACGGTCAGTAAAACAAGGGGAAGCTGTGAGGCGCAGTGTGGCCACATCTTTCATGGCAGTGGAGCTTCCTTCACAGACCCCAAGATGCAAAGCTGGTATGAAAGGTGGTGACGGTCCGTTGTCTGTGGGGGTGTGCATGTTCCAGGCAAAAAGACAGACGAGCTCATGAAAGAAAAGCATTCCTATGAATATTGTGCACAAAACAATAAAGTTGCCGTGTGAACACAGGCCTTGTGGCTGTGACTGTACCTCCCACTCTCCCCTGTGTCTCCCCCCCCTTTCCTCCTCCTTCGCCTCATCTCCACTTTGATCACTGCCCTTTCTTTCCACAGGCCTCACTCCGCACACCGCACACAAACACTGTCTCTGTGTGTGTGTGTGTGTGTGTGTGTGTGTGTGCGTTTCTCCACCTTTCTTTCTTTCCTTCCCTCCCTGGGTATCACCGAGTCTTTGATCTGCATTACAGACTTCCACATCCAGCCCCCCCCCTCCCCCCCCATCCTGTGTCTCTTATGCTGTTCATCTGTCTATCTCCCCCATGCACCTTATGATCCTATAGCTCTGTTCCTTTTGGTCTCTTCCATGGCATCTGCCACACGTTCACTCAAAGTGACGCATATATATATATACATACTGACTTTAGCCAACTAACATCACCCTTTGTATTATTGTTTGTTATATTCTCAATACAGAGGGTTGAAGACAAATTTACAATAATCCTCTAATTCTGGCGACAACTGGAATAAGCCTGTGTTGACATCATGCTGATCTGTGGTAAATGATTAGACAAAGAAGACAGCAAGTACATTTGGGACTACTCAGCACTTCTGCGGTGGACTCTTAAAGAGATAACGTACCTTTCACATAGTGCAGAATGAGTTGTTGTGTCTGGTTTTCAATCAGCCTCAAAGGGCACGTGTCACTCTGCTGCACATCCACCTCCACTGGCTGCCAACGCCCGATTCAAAGTCATGTCACTGATGCTGTCCTGCCGAAGCGACTTCTGCGTCCACTTGAACTCACTTTCATGGGTTACGTTCCTTCTCAGCCACTGTGCTCCTCCAAGGAGCCATCATCTAGCATTGCTATCCGTGCTCACACGGCAATCACAGCAGACTGTTCTCATTCCTGGTCCTTTAGAAGTGTGTCGTGCTGCTAAATGCCATCGGTTCAGCCAGTTCAGGGGCAACGCTCTCCGTTCTCAAGATCGTCTTGAAAACTCATCTCTTCCTTTAACATTTCCTCCGTAACATGTCGTACTGTGCACCTGATCTTCTACAACAGCTTTACTTCAAGGTCTCCTACCACACTGATGCTTGGGTGTTGTCTCCCAGTTGTGAGTTGCCAAATCTGCCAAATGAGTGGAAAGGTAAGTCCTCATGAATCCCCACCTCATTCGAAGAAGGCAGTAGCCATGGTAACAGGGACAAAGAAGGGTAGAGTGAGAAGTACGTATAAAAGAGAAGAGTGAGAAGCAAATGGGAAAAGGCAGTAAAAGAGGTATTAAAGACGGAGAGGGATATGAGATAGAGAAAGAGAGACGGTCAAAGAGAGAAGGTATGAACAAGCCGACACTGATGGGTCATCACCTCTGAGGTCTGACCCCGGACCAGCAGTAGCCTCGTCCGGCTGCGTGGAGACGTGAGCCCTGCGAGGACTGTGACATTTGCAGGCATCCCGTCTCAAGGGAAGTAATTTCGCAGACACTGCTGCAACTTCCATTTAGCAAATTTGGCCCTCTGGGATGATAATGCATCGGGGATCATTTACTACCTCACTGGCCTTTGTTTTTCCTTAGAATTTCGATCTGTGTTCATCTCCGTGACCTGTCCTTCTTATGATAGGTCAGTTACTTCCCTCTGTGCTGGGTAACAAAGCTGTTTCAAGTGCTGTGATTGCAGATCCTCTGGCATTTTCTCAGTTCCCAAGAGAAGGACTGTTGTAATGTTGTGGTGTTTGTCGGCATTGGCAGTCTCAGTGGGATTGTCTTCTTCCAGTGTTTCCCCATGGGTGCAACCTCAGGAGGTACAGTCTGTTGGAAAGCCTTCAACACACAAACACACTCAAGCTGGTTCTGGCAGTGGCAGCTCACAGCCAGACTACAATGCAGCACGGTTCAGAATTGAATGTCATCCACTTCATGTGGCAGCGTGCTACTGTACACCTGGAGTTGTCAGAGGCTACTTGGTTCAGTTCTACTCCTAAAGGTCCCAATCAAGTGCTCAGACCGAAACGACATGGAGTTCATGAACAATCACTTCAATATATCGTATGTGTCTTATCACAAATTAATATCTGAATATTATTGATAAAGATAAAATGGACACATATCGCTCAAAAACCACAGAATCCCCCCCTCCCTCCCAAATGTGTGAGCAGAGTTTGTCTCTCATAAATCATTACACAAGCGCTGGGGAGTATCTCACATTAGCTGCTTTATGGACAGATACAATAAAGTTACATTTTATTTCATTCTCAGTCCGAGAATTATTATTAATTTTATTTTAACAGTGACTGTTTTAATCCACATGAAGTGTATATAATATAATAACATAATCAACATAAATTCCCCCAAAAAAAGTTTTCTGCATTCAGGTTTTTCAAATGATGCTCCATGGATCATTATTGTTTTGAAGCAAACTCCAGAAGTGTCAGGATACTGACATCTCTTAAAAAAATCTACATGGCAATATCATTTTAATATTTTCATGTGTGGGGAAAAAAACAAAGCAAATCAAAACGATTGTCCCACTAATTGGTCAACAAGTGTTTGCTGCGAGAGCCAATTATCCCTAACTGAAATGGAGGCAATTAACATGATCTTTCTCCTTGTGTGACTTATTGTGTGTTTGCTTCAACACGCACAGGCACAAACACACTCACACAATGTGCTGACAAACTGAAAACTGGTCTGAGACACTCGAGGCCTCCTCCTCCTTATTTTTTACTCATTTGTGATTTTCCTGTAAGTTGTCATTGTGTCGAACACCCACAGGGCTATTTTCATTATAATTAGCTGACATTAGATGTGTAGGTGTGGACCCATAGAGACCGCAGATCGTCTCTGTCAGTCCATGTTTGTCAGAATGTCAATATCGGGCTAAGTGTGACCCCTCCCACTCACCACTCACCTCCCCTTCCCACTAGAACTGTGTCCCTGGTTCAGCTCAGAGCAAAAATACATTGAATTCACATCCTGTTGCTCGATAGTTTCAAAAGTTTATGTCGGGTGAAGTTGGCCTTAACAAGCTATGTTCTCTCGGATCAGAGAGGCCAAATGTAGGGTGAACTCTCATTAGGGGGAAGGAGAACTATGCCAGGCCGTCATTACCTGCCATACAGCAGGTCTAGCCTCAGGTTGGAGTATGCTGCTGGATCCCCGCCTGAGGTTTGACTCTAATCCGAGCTGTCTCTTTGACTGCCAGAACAATTTCCCATCTCAACCAAGCGGACACGTTACACCCTGTGATTGTGCACCTTTGAGCTCCTGCCCACTTCAGTTGAGGCAAGTGCTTCACAACTACCCACACAGCATTGGAGATCAAACGTTCCTCCCTGATTGAGATGGGGAAACTGAAAGTGACGATCAAAGTGCCCTGATATGAAGAGTAAAGAGAAATAAAAACTGTGGGCAGTGATGTTTAATGACACATCTGGTTATCCACTGAGTCAACATTAAAAGCAGAAGCTGCGTTCAGTTTCCTGCTGCTCATATCACATTATCGCAGAAGTCCCGCCTCCGGCTCAGCCTCCACCTTTCTTTTTGGGGAGCAACAACAGCCATGGTAGAGACTGAGTGCAGAGCCGAGTGTCTTTTGTCCGTCCACCTTTATGTCCCTCATCCCCGGCACTTTGCCTCCTCCGTCTCTCCTTTCCTTGGCCCTACGTAGGAGTTCACAAACACGCCAATGAAACTAGCCATCTGTGCCAGGTGCTGCTTGTGAGATCATAAACATATAAACTGTATTAGTGTGTGACTGAGGAGGGGGAAAGTGATGGCGTCTGCACCTCGAGCATGCACAGGAGCATGTTTAAAAGGCGGCAGGCCTGATTAGGTTTGCAAAATAAACTGGTTAAGTTCAGAAAACAGGGTGTGGACCCCTTTTCAATCTAGACTTCTTATGTCTAGGACGTCAGACGTAATAAATCAATCCATGTAAACAAACTCTGTCAAATTAAACCCTGCCTGATGAACGCGTGTCGTGAACATGGCAGCGCATTAACGGCAGAGCTCAATCAGTCCATTCTCACATCATTCACCCAGAGAGAGAAATGTTTGACAGCCACTCTGGTCCGAACAGCCGACACGGTGACAGGTTCATCGGAGCTCAACTTTTCCAGAAACCCTCGTGACCCAGACCGTCCAAGTAAGTGTGGGTCTGGCAGCAGAAAGCACAGAAAGCCGATTATGACAAGAGGAGTCCGTTATGATGCACCCACACACAAACACACACACACACACACACACACACACACACACACAAACACACTCACTCACCGGTTGTGCCAGTGTGTTGCCCAGGCACAAAGAACCGGCTGATGCTTGAAGGGTCTGTCAGCCTCTTCCCTGCCAGTTCACCGCTGCCCTCCTCCTTCCCAGGTCTTAATCCTCTCCTCCTCATTTTGATGTAGCAGGACTTTGGGCTCTTCCTATAATTGGAGCACACTGGCTCTGGGCAAGGTGTGTGTGTCCACGCATGAACTCTGAGTTCTGTGTTTGTGTGTGTGTGTGTAAGAGCAACTCCCATGTGGGTCCCTGTGAGCTTAAATTCGTTGAGGATCTAACAAGGTGTAAGCCGCTGCAAGAAACACTCAAATATTGTGTAAAGCAGGACTTTGTACAGGTTATAGTTTATGTTCAATATCTTTTACCAGTCACTCATATTACAACAAATGTAATGAGCACATGAAACATTTGCAATTATTGTTTATTAAGTCAAATTAATGATTGTTACAAAACTCAAGCCATTATCTATAGTGCTTATCTTTCGAGGGTTACAAGGGCGAGCTGAAGCTAATCCCAGCTGTCATTGGCCAAAATGTGGGACACACAATGGACAGGTCGTCATCGTCCGTCTAGGAAAACGCATGTAACTGACATGGAAAGACAAATGCACCATTTATGTTCACATTCACACTTACGGACAATTAAGATTCGCCAATTAACAGAAAGTTAATGGGTTTTAGGACAATGGGGGAGGAAGCGGGAATACCTGCACAGACAGGGGGATAGCATGTAAACACAAACACACACACACACTCACATACACACACAGAAAGGCCCCGGGCTGAAAACGGGATGCAAATGAAGAACCTTTTTTCTTTGAGGTGACACTGCCCATGATTGATCACACAAGCATTAATATGATGTGTTGACCAGTGTTTGCTTTGTCATCTGTATTTTTAGCAGAGTTGCCTTCAATAGACTCTTTGGAGCAGAATTTATCATGGGGCAACGCATTCAGGTAAAACTTTGATCAGTTGCTCGGCATTGCGTCACTATCCCTACATCAGCTGCTTGGTAACCAGCTGAGTTGCAACAGTCAATTTTATTAGAGATGATATTTGTGTCCTCATCAGCTCCTACACATTGAGCGCATGTCCTTCCTCATAACACATGCAGCACATCGTTATTTCCTAATGGTCTTCATCGTTGTGTGAAACCACTGACAGGCCTGTATCATGTCCCTCGGAGGAACACGCATGTACATGTGGGACCTCGCAGGAGATGAACAGAGTCCAGACCCATTATACAGAACAGCAGGTCCACAGTTCAAGAACTTCAAAGTGTAACTGTAAGACAGGTGCAGAGGGGGGTTATTATAACCTGACAGGTCTTACAGTGCTGGTATATGCGCTCCAACGCAGTTTGCTGATACAGTTTCCTCCACCACTCCAACAACATATACGTTATCATTGAACATTTATGCATGAAGCCTTTGATATTGTTGATTTTCCCGATTTTTCATGTTCATATATATTATGTATGCTATATATATATATCATTCATGTTTGTGTAGGAGTGACCAAATGTCCCTGAAGAATCATAAATGTTGCTGGAATGTCTTTGCAGGCCTTTTCTAGGAACTCTGAACCACTTCCAATTAAAAATGAATTCTTCCACATAATTACGGACAAAACTATATACTTGTTCCCTGGAGTGACTCTTGTGGCTGCGCTCCTCATCTGCGTCACCACGTTATCTCGTGTCTGTATCTCTGTCTGCATCGTTCCAGCTATTGTTTATATTTGTGCGCGAGTGCATAGTTACCTGAGTGATCTGGTCGGGAACC
This sequence comes from Platichthys flesus, assembly GCF_949316205.1. Taxonomy (NCBI): domain Eukaryota; kingdom Metazoa; phylum Chordata; class Actinopteri; order Pleuronectiformes; family Pleuronectidae; genus Platichthys; species Platichthys flesus. The sequence goes on along the minus strand of NC_084953.1, from coordinate 10,002,045 downwards.
AAGCCAAACTTCCTCGCTGTGGTCCTCTGCGAGGACAAACATGTCAAGGTGCTAGAATGTTTTAATCACACCCTGAACCGCATTAAAGACTTGGGTGTTTCTTTTGAAATTTGAAACATGTAGACTTGTCTGTCGAGCAGCATCCTGGGATGACACAGACCTCCTGCACGGCTCAACAAAATGTTGAAATAAGATTTACATTCGAAATACATCACAGAGAAGCCCTCGGCTGTAAATGGAAAAGGCAAATCGTAACTCTGCTGCCACTCTGATGTCACAGTGTGGCGGAGGTGTGGTTAGAGCCTTGTGTACAGTTAGTTAATGTTGCAGGCTTTAGTAAGGCTAGTCATGCGGTTAAATAAGTTTGAGACACTTATGTGACAATTAGAAGATGCCAATGCAAAAGCTAAAGCACCAAACAGCTTTTTATATCTTATCTTTGATCTTACTTAACAACACCAGTCAGGGCTTTTTGAGAAAGAAACCCAACGGCCCTGATGATGTAGTAGAAGCTGGTTTGACAGCAGATACATTTTCAGCCACAGAGTTTTACTCAAACAGATATAATTAAAGGAAAAGTCTGGTTTACTACTGCTACCACCTTTGTCTGTGTGTTTGTTCTTTTTATCACAAAACATGATGCAAGGATGGATCATTTGCCAAAAAAAAATCTTTGGTGAATCCAGATTCTTTTTTTTATCCCTTTCTTTAACATTTCGACATAAATAAATCAGATGTGTTAAGGTGACTGAAACAATTCTACAAATTTGCGCAGATACAAATAATGATCTGGATCCAGCAGACTTAGATGTGGATTCCCAGGGAGACTGTTTGGGCTCTGCGGCAGTATGGGCTCTACAGTGTTATATTCCACTCAACCAAGATCTCACAGAGATCTGGTGACACAGCAGCTATGCTTAAAAGAAGTCTGAGGAAGATCCACAAAAGCCAACGTGTCAACATTCTAGCACCTTGAAATGTTTGTCCCCACAGAGGACCACAGCAAGGAAGTCAGACAGTAAAATAAAAGATATATTTTCCACAGTTTATTTTACTCTCTGACTTCCTGAAGCAGTTTCTTCCTTCCACATTTGTGTTTTCCTTCGGGCAGAGGAATTCCCATAATTTTGGTTAATTTATGCCTCCCTTTCAATTCAAGTGGCTCAGATAATTTGGCTGAGCTGTTGGCTTCTCACATTGGCACCATTGTTTTCCCAGATTTGCATTATACAACCACATTTTATATTGACCTACATATAGATAACCCAACTGAGACGCTTGAAAAGGTGACTGGCCTATGCAAAATTAAACCATAAGGCAAGTAGAATGGAAATCTAAACCAACAGACCCACTGACCTGACATGGGGGGAAAAAAATGGAACCCATGACTTTTGCTGTGTCTACAGGCATGTGATTAACATACCCTTTGAGTTCCTGGTACGTATAAGGAAATACTACAAAGAGAGTACACAAAAAATCAAATATATAAATACAAATAGGTGCAACCGTACCCAAAACTTCGTTCTCTAGAGCCCAAAATCTATGAGCAGCTGATTCCAACAGATGTGAAGGTAACATTCTCTCCGATTCAGTATGTTTGCATTCATTTTAATTATCTCCTTATGAATAACTATGAGTGACGGCCTGGTACAAGGTACAAGCCTTCTATATGCAGCTAATGTTAGTGATTTGGCACTTGTGTGAAGATGACTGAGTGATGGGAAACGTCTGAGTATTGCCTGGTCTCATCTCCGTACCACTCAAGCTTGTAGCAGGTGATTACCTTACACACTCTTCCCTCTCTTCTCGTCTCCTGTTCTCTCTCTCTCTCTCTTTCTGTCTATCTTTATGTCTTGTTGTCAGCGCTAACCTCCTCAGGGAGATGTATAGCTTTAAGCAGTACACGAGAATATGTATTATGCTGTCTGTCTCTTTCTTACTCCCCCTCCCCCTATTTCTGCGGCTCTGGGAACAACTGACACCGGAAGGACAGACGAACCATTAATGACGAGTCGGGTAGATTTTCATTGTTTTTGCCACAATTCTGGTCAATGTTTGAACACCGACACTGATATGACAAAGTCCAATGAGGCTAAAGAAAAAGGGTCAAGCAATCAGTGGTTTGAAGGCTAGAGCCATACTAATAGGATGTTTCCTTTCTACCTGGGGATTTATTGAATTGTATACATTTGATTTGGTTAGTTTGGGTTTCACATTGCTCAATAGGGAGGGCACTAAGGAATTTTGTAGGAAATAAATACGTCCTGTCATCGTCATGTATGTGGCCTGCGTCTTCCTATACTTGACATCCGTTGGCTTATAGATGGCCGTGGTACAGACATTGGCATGTTTCATTCAGTGGGTAGTCGTCTTTCTGTTTGAATAGAGAAAATCAATGAACTAGTTAATTAAGCTTATTTTGTTACACTGCTTGTCTTGGACAGATGCTGAGGAGGAACTGTGTTTTGCCTTCACTGCAGGTGGTTGAGTCATGACTGATAAGAACCAATCAGGAAGCAAACGCGGGGGACAGCGTCATCGTTTCTACACATCTCTTTCTTCCCGTCCATTCAACAATGCAGCCGTGTAGTAGAACTCAGCAATGGTGTGGAAAGTCTGTTTGAACTGAACCACAGTGATGCATTTTCAACTAAAACATTACACTGTAGTAAAACCTAGAACATAAGACATAACCCACTGTCCCTGTGTTAATACACATAGATAAACATCTGCACAACCAGGAAATACCTTGTTGACTGATAAAATGTTTCACACGCTCGTTTCCTGTCTCTTTCTGAGCCCTCGAAGTTATTAATTATGATCATCATTACACGCTCATATTGGAATGGAACCCTTCATCACTGCTCTGAGTCCCACTCAAGCCTCTGAATGAAACGACAAATTAACCTCCCATCAGCTGGTGCAGAGCCCCCAGCAACATTCTGAACTTGTTTTAGACATTTATCTGAAGCCCTTAGCTTAGTTAGGACAGCAGCGTAATAAATCATCACAGTATATGTCATGTGTATTTACGTGTATCTGTGCACGAATGCTTCTGTTCACAAGTACATAATGTTTCCTGCTTTTGTTGGAGATTATGTTGTACAGATACATTTGAAATTGAATGTGATCCCTTAAGTACCAACAGAGGACAAATGACTTGAAGGACAAATCAAAAACGAGCTGAAGGATTTCAGGCGATTCTCCGTTTTCTTGGGGATTTTTCTGCAGTTGTTTTAGAGCTCAAAACATAAACCCAAATTGTCTGTCTCATTGTTTCTGCAGAGACATCACTGAAGACGTACGTGAGTGTCCTTCTCAACAACAAGTTAAGTCTTTTAGTTAATTGGCCTTCAAGGTAATGTTCCAGAGTTGTTGACGAATGATGTGTTGAAAAAAGGAAGAATTTTCCCTCAGGTATTTTTCGGGCCTAACATGTTTCTTCTTGGTGCAAATATGACTTTGAGAGGAGGCAGAGGCATGAGAGCTGCTGCTGATTTTGTTTGACATTTCTTCGTTTTGTTTGTATGATCCTCACGGATGACAGATGGACAGAAATACCAGGAGGAGGCAGCCCGACAACAAATGGAAACCGCTATGAGAAACTTGGCCTTTTCAGACGGTCTACCACAGATGTTTGAGAACCAAACATTTAAACAGCAACTGGTTTCCTGTAAACACGACGACTGTTGTCGCAGATAGGTGTGGACAGCCGTCATCACCCAGCTAGACCTTTGAGCTTTCGCTTGTTCCATCTTCCTGCCTCCTCCCGCCCCCGCCATGCCTCGTTCCTTCCCATGGCTACTGTACTGCACGTTGCTGAGAGATTGACTGACTGATGCGGGTCAAGGAAGAAACGCATCTGGGGAAGAAAAGAGAAAAGGAGGGTGACACATGATAAAGCTGTGGGCTGATAGGGATCTACGACTGTGGAATATGCAGGTACAGTATGTGCTGTAGCAATTTTGCTGTGATAAGACTGTATCAAGTATAAAACAAGGCTGACTAAGGCTGGGTTGTGGAAAGGACGTGTGTCTTGGACTCAAGGCAGACATTATGAATGCAATCTATGTTTTCAGGAGATTTAAGGAAGCATTTGAATAATTTACATCAGTGAAGGTCATAAACATAGACACAGCTGCTCCCTGAAAGCGTATCGATTGACGCCTGGTGGCTGGCTGCAGTATAAGTCATACTTCTGCCTATTTCATGTTAGCGGATCGAACGTGGAACAAATAAAAAGGTTGAAATACTGATCAATAAAAGGATTTCTCAAAGATGCTATCTGTCTCACAAAGTAGGGGGACTGGTCCGTGGGCGTCAATAAGCCGGATGGAGAGCAAGGTGTCTCCCATTAGAGGTCTGATGCAGGGGGGGGGGGGTTTGCTGCTTGATCCCTATCCAAAGCTTTCAGTTTATTGGGCACTGAAGGAGTGAGGAGAGGAACCGTCCACGCTATCACTGAAGCAGCAGAGAAAGCCTCAAGATGGCTGTGGCTTCAAATGATGCTGTTGGCGCAAGATGGCAGCGTTCGTGTTCAGGATATTTTGGATACATTTCTGGATAGTGGGAGGAAGTGAGGATGTGCTTAACAGAGTTACACAGTGGTAAACGCCAGCCAGAGGGGAACAACAAGGTGATTGCATTCATCCTGAGGGAGGAATGTCTGTTACGAATTCCGTCTGGTAGATGTTAAAGATATTTCACTGGATGAGCGCGGTGCTGCTGAAGTAAGAGTACAGTTGTCTGGACCACGCACTTAAACTAATTGCTTGTATGATGCTTTTCATTAAGTTATTTGTCCGTTTCTATTGGTCTTCTAAATCCATGGATAAAATTGAACATTGTGTTCATAAACAATTTGCGTCAGACGCCAGACCTCGTGCTAACACACACACACACACATACACACAAACACACACACAGGCCGATGAAGCTGTGCTGTATTTTCTTTATCTTGGCCACAAGTTGAGTCACAGCGAGTTTTTGTGGTGAGGTGCCCTTTGTTGTTGTGTTTACTTTTTCTCGCTGTTGTTGTCTGTGCCGCTCCAGCCCCCTGGCACATACACAATGTGCCGTGTTCTCGTTTTATCTGATACGGCTGAGGCCTAGCATCCTCCCAACTCATCTGTCCTCTCGTGGCACAAGTCCATTAACATCAGGGGCGCAGAGGTTCAAGGTGAGGATATTCTATGTGAAGTCCACCACTGGACTGCGCTGCAATGCTTTGGATAATATGGATAGTTTACATATAGTTTAACACAGTACAACACAGATTGTAGAGGAATTGAACCTTTAATTGGACTTGATTTATATTTAACAAGAATAGTAAAGCATTTTAAACATATTAACTTTAAATAGAATAATGCCTTTTTCCTTAAAAAAGCTTTGAGGACAGGCTTAACTTTACTGTGCTTCCTATTTGAAGGTGCAGTCTCTCCTTACCCTGCCAGTGTGTTCCAGATTGCAACAGCGTCACAGTAGATAGATAGAATCAAGCCGGTTTAGACATGCAGATGTAAATGCCCCCCTACCAGTGTATGTGCCTCAGGGCAAAAAAGAGAACTCGACAATGCCTCACTGTTTGATGTTCTTTTTCTCTCCCTCATTGTCGTTATCTTCTAATGTCAGTTTGATCGCATCGAGCAGGATCAACCTTTGCATCTGCCCTTTAACTGTGTCTTGTGATCATTGCCCTATTCACTCCCATAGCTATTTTCAGCCTAGATTTGTTACAAGGTTATATGCTGAGGGTCTGATGTCAGAGTTGATCAGCAGCTTTTGTTATGTCTGATTTTCTTCAGGCTCAAATCCAAACAACATTTTTTTGTGTTTATTTTGAATGTATGGTCTTTGTTGAGTGTAGTTTGATAATGGACTTCACTGTAATTCAACTTTTTGTTCAAAGTTCTGTTTATCTAGAAGTTTAAATCAGAGCCATCACAACTTTAAGCGACACAAACATTATCGTGTTGTGACAGTACTTTAATAATGCCAAGGTTAAACCATACCGCGATAGCTAGACATAACCAAATTTGAAGTTGAGGGCTTTTTTAAACCAATGTCCCATGTAACAGATCCCGTGCACCTTCTTGTGCTGCGAGCTGTCACTGTTAAGAAGAAGCTCTTTCTAAGCAGCGGAGGCATCACATCCTGTCCTGCCTGCCTGACATCGAAAAAAAAAAAGGAGTTCGGAGTTCGGAGGCAGAGGACTGGAATGTGTTTACATGGTTTTATTTCACGTGCACTTTATTTTAGCATTGCATGGCACACTGGCCAGACCGGACCGGATGTGTGTCCCAAGTGGGAAACATGGGATTGTTGGTTTTTGTGATGAGGATTTGGCGACTACCAAGTGTCAGGCTATTTGCTGTGTTTTTCATTTCCTCCCACTTTCCCATGGATTTTATAATCACTGTTTCAGCAGTTACAGTATGTTGGATGTTCGATAAGTTTGTTTGTCAGTGAGTGTAGGTACACTTGCAATGGTGCCAAACAGACTGTGAGTCTAACAGAGTGGGACTTAATGAATCATTCAGTGTCTATTTGTTGTGACTCCAACATGGCAGCCTGTTCCGCGACCCCCCCATAGCTACTGGCACGCTAACAAAAGAAATGAGAAAGTGTTTCTAAGATAAAGAAAATCAAATGTGAATGGTCTGCTTTACATTAGAGGTTTTTCTGTATGACCTAAATGTATTCATGTTTAATACACCACTGCCCAGATACAATAACTGGTATATGTCTCAACAGTAAAAAAAAATCCTGCTTTGGCACACTGAGGTATTTTCTTTAGCAAGATCATGTGTTAGTGTGCATAACATTTTAAAAAATGAGACTAATCACTTCATTTACATTTGTTAGATACACATGTGACTCCTGAATGCACATATCTACAAAATTTGAATTTCCTCCTTTTCTTCTTTACTCAACTTTATTTAGACCTCTCTGGTATAGTGAGTGAACCGTTTATTCCAGATTACGCAGGGATTTTGAAATAACTTACGTTATTAATGTAAAATGTGCGTGTATCATGCCCCAGGATGGTTTGGGGCATATCCAAGTGCTCCTGTACCGGACCGTGTTATTATTTGGCTCTTATATAAGTAATAAATCTGCTTGGTATTTAAATTGGCCCTGTGGCTCTTCTCCAAAAATTACTCTTGCCAGATTTCTGAGAGTACCGGTTAATCCAAGAAAGGATCGAGATCAGTATCTGTGCTTCTCATAAGAGGGGAGGAAGCTGCCCATACGGCTCATTGGAAGTGCAGAATCAGAGGAAAAGGGTACACAGGCTGTTTTACTGTTTAGTCTTGAATGTAATTGTTTCTGACACACTCATATTTAATACCTGTCGTGAGGTGCTAGCTTCTCCTTGTTGAGATGCACGCATAAATTAATTTGAAGACTAAAAGGAGGACACCTTAACCTTGGGGTCAAATTTGCATACAGGTGTAGCTCCAAAGCCTTACATATGCTCAATGCTAGATACGTACAAAGGGACGGATGGAGACCTCTACCCACACTCTGTAAAATCTGTGCACATCTTCAAAAACTTTTGAATTCAAATGAAACAGATGCAGCTGAGCAGTACCACAGGGGATTGTGGGGGGGGGGGGGGGGGGGCAGTGTAGCCAATAGTTCAAGCGAGGCTAACTATCGACACGAGAAAAAAATAAACAACACACATCTACATGATGTGACTTCGCCCGGACACAGGGACAAACGGCTGCTTTCGCATTATCGCGACCTCTCCCAGCGTCCATTTGTTTGTTGTTTTTTAGAGACTGTTGAAACTGCACTGCCCACTAGTGGATGTACAGCTTGGTAACAACCATGCCAACGTAAAGGGCGCATTGAAGCATATGGTCAATGACGGTTACCTTGTTTGAAATGGCCGTTGTCATATGTAAATGCATCATAAATTATCCTTATGCCTGATCAATTGATTAATCTAAGTATAAAATTAAATTCCGGTTTAAATGTTTGTAACAAAGACAGAAAGTAGGGGAGGGGCTATCTGCTTTGCTGCACTGTATTGTGTGGTCACTGACGTGTGAGGCAATCTTTCATGCTTCACCATATCCACTGTCACAAAATGTGGTGTAAACACCAGCACAGACATACTGTATTTACTAGGCCTGTCAGCACCAGTGTGCTGATGTCAGCCAAAGAGCATGCATCATCACACACTGTGCGACTGAAGACATCTGATAATAAGACAGCTCCGACTGCTCCCCCGCATACTAATGACCGGAGTACATGGATCTCTGTCTCAGGCGTACCTCTGAGTCAGATGTTAGTATAAAACTCTGAAATTAGTTAAATTGCTGAAATTATTAAAGCCTGCAGACTGACTGTAATGCTCTGTAAAGAAACGCCTGTCTCCGGCGCAGCAGTCCACACATTAAGGGTTTATTTCCACCGAAGCAGATAAACAAAGGTTGGTTGCACAGTTATTAACACACCAGCCTGCTCTTGTGGGGAAAAAGATTAACATAATGATAAAATAGCTCAAAGAAAATAGTCCATATTACTGTAAGACCAGGTTGAACTCTGTTTTCATCCCAGGAATACGGCCGGATGACCCAGTGATAAGCAACCACGGCATGAAGGGCCTTGTTTTGTAAACCCTCTGGTGTAACATTGCATGTGACAGAGACTGTCTTTATGTTCCTACACACACATGAGGAGAGTGCTTAAGCTGGACCCATTGGGCCCCGCACTTCTCTCAGGATAAGGGACAGGTTTTTAAACGCAAACCACTTTTCCAGCGCTCGACAGACAATGTTGCTTTTCAGCAAGAGTGAGGACACACCAGCTGGTGGTGTTGCCAATTCAAAAGGGAGCAGGGCTTAAGCTGCCAGTGGGGACGCATAAATTAGCATCATGAAAGACACCACCTAGATTTATTTTCCAACTGGGAGGGTAAAACTCGACAGGGGTCACTGTTCCCTAAAGGGGCCACCTTTAATATAAACCCCATCTTCCACCCACTGTCTGCAGATACACACAAGGACAGCCTCCTTGGCAGGGACTATTTGTTTGATTGGAAAAGCAGTTCCCCTCGTAGACTCTAATAGGTGGGTTTACATTTCATTTTCTATCAATAATGTCTGTTGGCCAATGACGACTTCCTCTGATTTAGCTGCATAAAAGCTTGATTTCCCTCTGATTTCCTCCGGGATCTGCGCGATAAGAAGTCAATCTTGGAACGAGGCCCGCGTGGTCAAAGTAAAGAATTGTAAAAGATCGAGTGAAACATTGCAGGAGGCGTAATGACTCCGACACTAACAGATATTTTGACATCACGAGGCTCCAGCACTAAGTAAACACCCTAGCTGTTTTCATTGCATGACGCAGAGAGAGGGACAAATGGACACATTTTGCTAAAAGTTTGACTTGCTGAGATACCAGAGAAGAAAAGCTACATTTCAATATTTCAGCACATTTTTACAGCATTAAGCTTGTGATGCTAAACAGCACACGTTTGACCCCAAAACAATCTATGTCCCACACGATGTTATGACAGCTTTGTTGTGGGGAGCAGGGGAGATAATGGCCAGAAACACGAAGTTCCCCCGGTTTCTTGTTGATGACGATGATCTTGTCCCCGGGCCAAGTCAAACAGAGAGCATGGAACCTAGACCTTGGCAAGACACTACCAGCTCCCCTCCCGGCAACCTCCCTTCTAAGTTCCTCCCTTCCCTCCCTGTCTGATATATGGTCCTGTTAGTTGGACTCTGAGAGCCTGGGGAGGGTCTCGCTGCTCCAGATAACTCCAGACAACGCAGACATCCTCGCCTCCCCTTGTGTCAGGGAGTCAAAGCCATATCTCTGTCTAACACAGTGGTCTAAATTTGTGTTTTAAATTCAGCGAGGGTGTGACAGCGTCCTGGGAAACTCTCTTTTTTTAAAGCGAGGATCAATTAATCCAGATCAAAAGGAAACAACCCAAACACATGTGGGTGTTTTAGGATCTGAGCAAAGAAAGAAACTTGTCGCAGCCCCACAGTAGTACAGTTATGCATCATGCAGAATTTCTTTGGAAGCTAACATGTTAATCTTACTTACATCGGCAACAGTTTTCCATACAAAGGTTATATGGCCAATCTGTTTGCTGTCGTATCGACAGTACTGTTTAAAGTGCGTTATTGCACTGCAACCTGAACGTTTCAGAAAACACAAGAGTCCATTAAAATAATAGGTCTTTCCCTAAGGCTGGCACATGCTGTACCTTTTCTGTCCTCTACGGTGGACTGCCGGACAATGTTTGCTCTGTTATGGGATCTCACTCAGCTGACCGAGTGTGTGCGTATTAAGTGTGTGTATGTATGAGAGACACAAAGATAGTATGTCTGTGTACATGGGCGAGTGTATGTGTACGCATGTGTGTGTGATAAAGAGAGCTTGTGTTTATGCTGCATATCAGCAGAGATCTAGCAGAACCCATGAATATAGACCCTGAATGTGGAGCTTGTTCTGAGGTCGTAGACTTACCTCTCTTCAGACGCAGCGGGATTCAGACAACACAGCCGCGTGGCCCTGACTCTCTCTCCAGGTGGAGGTTGGTCTCTTTGTGATCCAGCTGTGAAAGCTATGAAAGTCCTGGTTTATACCTCGAGGTCCCACTGTCCCCCTTTAGCATGTTTAGTAAGGCTTGATCCCTGTGAAAATGTACTTTTCAGATATTTCAAACGTGAAATGGGGTTAGCCATGACCCGAATTCACAGTCCATAACAAAGATACAAGATGAGAATCGTTCAAAATGCATAGAGAGTGTGGCCTGCAGTGTGGGTGCCCAACATATGGTGAGACAGCCCTTTGCGGCATGTCTTCCCTAGTCTCTGTCCACATTTCACACTTGCACTGTCCTGTCGATAAAGATATAATACCAAAATCAAATCTTTTTAAACAAGGGAAGTATAGTATCATCTCTGTGTTTAAGTTCAGGTCCTCAGTGGTTTATTCTTTATAACCAGCATCTGTAGTAGGGTATAATTTTACACATAATTAAACCAACTTCAGAAAAGATTCAGTCATATTTCCCTATCAAACATGATTAAGATCGGTTAGACAGAAGAAGAAGAAGAAGAAGAAGAAGAAGAAGAAGAAGAAGAAGAAGAAGAAGTGGAAGAATAATAAGAAGAAGCATATTGATACTGAAGTGCATCTTCTTCTGCAGGCATTGAGGCTCTGTGTGTAAGACCTGGACAAAGTAGGGCATGCTGTCTGGATCAGGTGCTCCCAGACTGAAGCTCACAGGAGCATCCCTCCTGGCGGCGTGCCACGGAGGGATAGTGGAGGTCCTGCTTGCTGAGGGGAGTTTTTCGCTACGCACACCTTTTGTGTTATTTAAGTTAAAGCTGCAGCGAGAACAGAAATAGCCACCTTGTTTGAGTTACTGTTGGCTTTCTGGCAAAGCTGAATATCAGTCTTGTCAAAATACAGGGATAGGGAGAGAGGATAACAACCACAATCACTGTTTTCCTTTTTGCTCCATCACTGATCCCCCTCACTGACTTGCTCTGTGGCTAGTAGGCTTAGTTGTACCCTCAGAGAGGAAATTATACTCCACCGAGTTTTTGTCAAGTGATTCAAAAGGTCTGGTGTTGCTCCTTCGTCTCGCCTCCTCCCAGAGCTACAGCTCCCAACCCACTTCCCTCTGTGTCTCTGTACATTCAGGATTTCTTTCAGCAGTGTCGATGAAAGAGGAAACCTGTTCCTGGGGTTTATTGTTAAGTGGTAAAATGAATAGATCTTCTGACTTTTTTTTATTTTTTTTCCAAGTATTTCAATAGATCACTTGGCATGTGGCTTTTCTGTCGACCTCAGTTAATAAGATAATTTGGGCCTTTTGCTATTTTGTGAATTAAAGCAATCGTTTCACACTTTGGGAACTCTGTAATTTTCTTGCCAAGAGTTAGATGAGAAGATTGAAACAACCCTTATAGTTAATACACAGCTGGTCTGCAGCACAGAGACTGGGGGCAGAACGGGGGGGGGGGGGGGGGGGGGGGGGCTGTGTCCAAAGGTAACACAATCCAGCACCATCCACTGCGTATAGCTTTTTGTAAAACCACAATGTTCTGTTTATACACATTTGGTTTCTGTATGGATTAACTGAGCAAGACATGACTTCTTACTTACCGAGTTGTAGAGGTGCTTGTACGTGGAGTTTGTTACCTTTGGACGGAGGCATGCTCGCTGCTTCCCCTTGTCTCCGGGCTCCGTGCTAACCCAAACTAACCGGCTGCCGGCGATCGCCTCATATTTATTGTGCAGGCTTGAGAGCGGTTTTGCTCTCCTCATCAAACTCTCTGCAAGAGGGAAAATAAATGTATTCAGCACATGTCAATGGATTTTGTGCGACTAAATCCGTACAATATATATCTGTGTGCTTGTTTTTCTCATGGTGCATGTTCATAAAACATTCAGTTTATACAGAAGGGCAGAGGATTGCCTGTTTTGATGGTGCATTCATCTTCCCTTTAATGATATCCACCTGTAAAGGGAGTGGGTTGGAGGGGAGGGGGGCTCAGGGGTTATCGATCACATTCAGAGGCAGGAAGGGGGGAGAGACACCAGTGAGGCTGTCACATGAGTGGGTGAGGAGACAGATAGGCCTTCTTGACAAGTTGCAGACCATGAAAGCAATGCAGATAAAGGTAGAAAAAGGGGCTCCAGGGGGAGAGGGAGGGAGAAAGAGAGAGAGAGAGAGAGAGAGAGAAACAGAGAGAGAGAAACTGAGAAACAGAGAGAGAGAGAGAGAGAAAGAGAGAGAGAGAGACACAGAGAGTGGTTTGAGCCAAAAAAAAGAAAATTCACAGAAAGACAGCTGTTTAAATTTGAGCTTCAACTCTTCTGAGGAGGGAAAAATAATGAGGGACAGACTTGTATGTGCAAAAGAATTGTTGTGAGATCCTTTGCCAGATGGGTTGAATTTCTTCTGAAAATTAAATGAATTTGAGATGTTTTACATTGTACTTTTTGACTTTTTTTTTATTTAGATGTGGAAACTATAAACACCTTCTTTTCCCGGCGAGCTGTAAGAAAACTGAAGCAGATTAAGCCCCTTTGCAAATCCTTCTTCTACATTGTGCAGTTTAGGCAAACATGATGAATTCAACATTTTACAGTTATTATTTTAAAAGCCATCTCAGCATGCAGCACACTGTGATACAACCGGGATCATCTTGGCACAAAAACCCACATATTCCGTCTGAGACCCACACATATGTGGAGTTCTTAGCTTGAAGGGAAAAAAAAGATTCCACAGGCTCACGCTGTAGCTTTTAATAAAACTGCAAGAGCTGAGACAGCAGCAGTAAAACAAAAGGAGTGTTGGCAGGGGCCTCGAACTGTTGTCTCAAGGTTAGCGAGGTATCTGCTGGAACGCCTGTGAACAGGTGTACTGATGCCCTGTTAGCCATGTTAATGAAATCATTAGTGCCAGGCTCCTGGATGCGAGTGTCTCCACAGGATTGGGGGGAGGAAACCCTCGACCGTCTGTTTTGCTTACCTGTCCCACTCGAGACGGCTCCCGTGATTTAATTAAGTAAACAGACGCCAGTGAAAGCCTCCCTTCGACAACATGGCTGAACCCACAGTTGTATCCATTCATTAAAATAGATGAGGCGTTCATTAAGCAAGGTGACATTCCCAAATAAAAACTTTCCTGGGTGATACGCTTTGCTTGATTTAGCTACACTGCAAAAAAACCCACTTGTTCATCTAACTTGGAACCGAAAACTCTCCATAAAATGCAAAGCTTGTCCCTCCCCCATCAGACTGAAATATTGAGAATGTGTGTGAGTTCCTCCAGGTTTTGTAATTAATTAAGTTTGGCTTCATAGCAGTGGAAATAGGAATGAAAGTATGAAAACACAGCAATAATGATTAAATGTACCAAGCTAGGGCATCAAATGCACTTTACTTTATGACTGTAATGAAATATGAAGTCAAAATGACAAGCAAATATTGTGGAAACCACTGAACTAAACAGACCAATTTCACTTGAATATACATCAAACCACGGATTTACAAATTTCGTGGATTTAGACACACACGTGTCATCGGATCCCAGACGTTAAAGTATTACTGGGTTGACTGGGGAATTGTGGGAAGGCGTGATGAACAGAAGCAGATGGCTGTGCTGATGTATGATTCACTGGGACCGGACTACACCCAGTTTGACCAGATGAATTATTTGACAAGTAGCAGGTGGAGGACTGCTCCGACTCCCAACTGCTTGAGCCATTTAGCTTTAGTGCACAGTTCAACGAGTTTCCTAACACTGCTCTTTATTACCTGTGCATGTGCTGCACAGGCTGGGGAAGTAAGAGAAAAAAAACAAATTAATTTTTGATGTGGTGCTAGAAGGAGACTTTAAAGACTGTTTCTTGCCACTCTCAAATCTTCAATTACTCCCCAGGATTAGTACCCATTGGGGCACATAGATCTGGAGGACACACACTCACAGACACACACACACACACACACACACACACACACACACTCAAACACACTTTTCATGTGAAATAACAATTACCCTAAGTTGCCTTAGGAGTTTGGAGGGTGTATATATACACAGCTGTCACACACTCACACACACACTGGCTTTCACTCCTATTCATGAAATGTTTGTCAGAGAGCTTTTGACAGCCAGATTCACATGCCCAGTTTATCTTGCTCATTTTATTGAGCATCTCCTCCAACTGAAGACAGAAAACACTCTAGCTGAATTGATTGGTTGTCAGCATGTGGAGTAATAGCTCCACTCATTTTGCATTGAAAATACATATCGCCACCCCCTTGCTTTGAGAGAGTGATGCAGCGATGAGAGGGAACAGACTGATCAATGAACTGCTGCCTTTGTTAGGGTGAATATACAGAGGATGTAACATTGATTTTCACATGGAAGGATTCAGCGGAGCATCTGACACCGAGACGGGGTAAGTCACGACGCCTTCGGTGAAGCCTGCACCACCTGACGTCCAATTTCAGGGGGCACGGCAACACCTTGGACATCTGAGATCACCATATAGGGGTTAAGAGGAATTGTTTCAGACTTGTGGGTGACCACACTTCTGAAACAATTTCTGAATCCCTGAAAAAAACATTATGAGATCCATTCAGTAGTCAGTTACACACACACACACACACACACACACACACACACACACACACACACACACACACACAGACACACATGCTCTCCACAGTTCTCCAAGCCCAAGTGTTGTTTTTCTCCGCCGTGTCCTGCAGTCAAACAATGCCACATTCATTCTGCAGCCTGAAACCCTAACAAGAGGGTGATGCAAATTAAAGTGGCATTAATTTCATTACAGGCGGGGGGAACAGTGAGGGATAAAACATTAGAGTAATTCATTTGAGAGGATGACAGCGAGCCGAGAAGGCAGCAGTACACTTGCCCGCAGCTGGTACAGTATCCCTGGAAAAGGATATTTTTTACTTTCACTCACCAGCTACTGGCTAATGTGATGCTACAAAGCCACTCTATAAGCTGACGGCACTGATTATGCATTTGTAGTGGCACTTAAAAACACTGCCATCCGCCGGCGAGCCATTTCTCAACAGCCCCTTTAGAATAATATACATCCATTACTCTTAGACAGGTAAAAAGAGAAGCAGAGTTTGGTAAAGGTTTTATAATCAAAACTGCTGCAGCTAATTAAACAAGCCAGTCTCCATGTGTTTCTGTGTGTCTGTAACACTGTTTATGCTCCGGTTGCCTTGTATGCTCGCCTGTGAACGGCAGCTCCCTGCTTGGTCACTGTGAGGGGGGGGTGCTGCACCAACCTACTCAGGTTATTTTGGGTGGTTGAGTGAAATGCGTGTTGGTACTTAAGTCTCAAGTGGACTGCTGGCTCTCACAGGACTGGAAGCTCACAGACATCCTCTCAGTGTCACTTTACAAAGCACATGGCTCGGCCCGGCGGAGGCCTCGTGTTGCTGCTGCGTTTCCAGGTGGAAACATATCCACACTTTGTAAGATTAAACTCGCAGCATGTTCGACCGATTCGAACACTGCTGCTGTGCTGCTATTTGCACTGTAAGGTGTTTTGATGCCAGATGCTCGTTTCACCTTCTATGGTGTCATGTTTGCGCCGTTTCGGAAGGAGAGTGAGTCCGAGTGCATGGGTTGTCTGGCGGAAAAGGTAGATCGGTCTCTGCAGATTAGGGACGAGTTAGCGTGATATGAAAAGACGGGTGAGACAGTAATGCAGAGGTTGTACTAGAGGACCATTGAGGTACAGGAGAAGCTTTCGATTTACTGGTCGATCTACACTCTGAACCACTTGCCCCACTGTGAACTGAGCTTGTACAATCAGAAAACATCATCTTGCAAATGTAGCTGCTCAATATCCAACCAAACGCAATGAGTCGGCACGATGGGCAAGGGTATGTGTCCAACCTGTAGTTGGCTTATCTTATGAGTGTGTTGAAGAATGACTAAGCCACCCAGAGCCAAATAATCATTAGCAGTCTGAAAGCTGAGGCTGAGGAGTGGACAGACTTCTGACATCAAAGACGCCCCCGTGCTGTGAACACCCATGCAGCAGTTTTCTTTTATAGCACAATGCTGAAGTAATCAGCGTCCCGTTGTTGCGTGAGAAACGCAGACAGTATCTGTTTAGCAGGCTTTTATGAACCCTCCCGAGCAACTGGGCTAGTTATTATGTGCGCTGTGGAGTTTTCTTTTTACATGTTTATGTACAGTTTCAGTTTGATCATTAGCGACTTGCCTCAGACTTCGGCAGAGAATCATTAAAATGGAAGGGTAATCAGGGTGATGATGCCTCTTTGTGACTTTAAATGCCGTGTACGGTGGGTTACAAGCAGGTCTGTTGCTTTGTTGAGGCCTCTAATTGCTCTGTCTGAGGTCCCTCAGAGCGACTGGGCTTTTAATGTCGTCCCATTAAACCAATGCATTTTCTTTATGTTTACCTGTAACACCACATATACACTGATTTATCTCCGCCAGACCTCCGCTCTTGATGTTTGTGATTTAAAGAAGTTAACCCCCCCCCTCATGGCTTTGTCTGCTTGTGGTTGCAGTACCTTCACAATGTATGTGGCCCATTCCAACTTGAAGGGTGATCGGCACTGTGCCACAAGGCGGAGACTAAACAAGATAAGGAGTAAAAATGGAGTAAATAAAACAAAAGTGTGTGATAGTCATCAGGATGCAGAATGTGTTTCTCATTTATCAGTTAAGATTTTTTAAATTCCTCGTTTCAAGCACCGGCACGTGTCAAACTTGAAGAGCCAATCGCACGTGACGCATCCACGTGCACCCGGCCTCTCGGTACATCCAGGATGATACAACAGTTCCACTCACTTGCCCACCTCTTCAGCAGGGTAGCCTACACCATATATTATCATTATCATCATATTTACCAGTCACAGCCCCAGTGTGTGACATTATACACGACCCGGGGTACTTAGTGGGAGACAAAATGACTTTGCTTGCTGAGTATGAACATTTGTGGCATTGATACTGTTAACGTCCCCGATTGGATGAGCTCTTAGCCGAGCTGGTTCTCACTGGGTAAGCTTCATTAACCACGTGCCATCAGAGTCAGTGTGGCTGAGCGGGACCCATTTATAATGTGTTTCAAGTTGAAGTGCAAATTGCTGTCAGCGTTGCGAAATGGACGAACCGAGGCCGTCAAGTTAACATCCAAAGCTCATATGAGAGACTGGAGTGTTTCGCAGGAGTGTAAACAGCATGCACACACAGGGTTCCTTCCCAGCAGGTTCTAAAATTATAAAAGGAGGTTTATTTTTTCCTGTCCCTCAAAAGAAGTAAGGATGCAGAGACTCAACCCAGCATCACATAACTCAGGAGATGAGAGGCACCGGAGACATGGGGAGGGCGGAGAAGGTAAAAGCTTGTCGGAGCAGCTGATGCGAAGAGGAAAAATCCTGTAAGGAAAAATTTTAGCTACAAATGATTCTGTTACAGTGCCGTGTGTCGTGTTGACAGTGGCTGAGAGAAGCCTGGAAGACGACAGAACATCACGACAGAAAGAAAACGCACATTTCCAGGCGGAGCTCTTTAGCTAATTGGAGATAATGTTCAGTACTGTCCAGGGCAAAGTTGAGATTTGGGTCATTTCAAGGGAGGAAGAGTGAAGCAGTTTGTTGTGAAAGAATGAAGGACAGGGTGAGACAAAGGGAATAGTCAGGCAGTAGACGTGACAGGAAAACACACGGAACTCATTACACATTGGAAATCTAAGATCATACCGTATTGTACCTGGAATCCGGTGAACGTGATATTTGATAACTCCACCTTCCTTGCACACAGGCCAAACTACAGACTGTAACTGACCTTGTTTTACTTAGGCAGCGCCGACAGCCCTTACTCTACCTCAAGCGTTCATTATCATACCAGGAGTGAACTGGCTCAAGTAATGTTTTAATAAACAAATGAAAATCCCAACTGTTGTAAAGTCACTTCCTTCCTCGGTTTTAATTCTATGTGCCTGACCAAACAAGCTGTAATTGAGTTAGAGGCTGAAGTTGAACGGCTGCTGTTTCCAAAAGTTGGATGTTTAATTAAACCATAGATGGGTGTTACTGATTAAAATCATCTTTCCAAAAAAGAAAGAGAATGCCTCCATGTCGGCTGCAAAGGTTTGTTCAAACCTCTAAAACACAACGTGGAGGCTCCTCTTCCAGCTTCAGTGTCCAAGTCAAAACCCCCTTTTGAAAACCAACACCTCTGTTTGGAACAGGTGACACCATTGCCTGATAGACTGCAGGCTTCATGGCATCGAGCACAACAACATCCACGAAGAAGTGATCAATTCGGAATAACAAGAAATGAATCTCGCGAGCACATTTAACCGAGGGACCTGAGGGAGCAGATTGCTGTTTTCAGCCTCTCGAAAGAAGTTATAAACATTGTCCAGACTTTCTCATTCCAGCGCTCCATGTTATACCCACGAGGGCGGACTCCATTCACTCTGATCCACTCAGCAGATTCCATCCCGTTTTCCCATTGATTTCCCCAAAGCGAACGCCCCCCCCCAATCTAACCTCCCAAAGAAGAGCAAATTAAAAGCCTGATATGTGGTGTTCGATTTCGTTGGGATTGAGGCTTGCAAAGAAAGAGTGACACGACGTGAGACCTTGTTGCTACAGTTTTGTTCACAGCATGAATTAGTATACTAGACCAAGTACAGTAATTAGTACCGAATTGTCAGCAGATAATAACAGTGCTTGAAATTGACGGGGAAAGGCAGAGCAGGCCGCCTTCATATAAACACTGGAAAATTGGGTTGAACTGTTAAACCGTACAGTGTCTGCACAGCTTCACACCAGGCCCTCCACCGTGATGTTGAATATGATATCTGTGCCCCCATCGGCTACATTATTTCCTTCTTTGCCCTTTCTAAAGCTCCTGACTCATTTCCCAAACTCAAGGAAAAATTCCATTCTCCTATTTTTTTGCGGCTGCTTATTAAGTCAAACCGTTCAGTCAGGGTTCTCCGGGCCTGGACAGCCATGACCGTTCACGCCCAATCTACCAGCAGACATTTTAAATGATTGAATATGCTTTACACACAATCAAAAGGTGTCTCGCTGTTTGTTTAAGCAGAACAGCGCTCCATGACACGCATGTGGTTAAGTACTTGCTTGCTTCTAAGGATGTGTATCTCCTTATCAGACGGTGGCAGGTTTACATACATTAGTCAACTACAACTGACACAAGATCAAACGTCAGATTGAAATCATGAACAGTTTAGTCATGTCGAGAACTTCGGGCGGCAGTCAGCCAAGCATCTCGCTGAGTAGACTTAGATGATCCCATGGATGTGGTAGGTTGTAATAATAGTAGCATTAAGGAGTATACTGTGTACTAAGAGTATTTTGTCTTTGGAATTATTTAATTTGCTGTGAAACATCTACTCTGTGGAAAAGTTAGTTTTTCTAATAAGCAAATTGTTTCTTACATTAGCTGATGTTGATGAGAATCAATCAACACAAGTTCATGCGCTATACATACACACTTAAGTGATGATTGAATCTTCAAGTACATAAAAATAGATGAGTATTCCAACTACAAAATGTGAGCTGCAAATAGGCAGACTGTTGTTCTAATATACACACAGCTACACTATTTTTTCTAGACTACTTGTTAATACACAGTTTAATTGTGTTATGTAGGCCCTGTAATCACAAAATAATTACACTGTAATTTGTGTTAACAAAAATGTATTTTTAGATCATCTCCTTGTTGTGTTAGAATACCAGCAGTTGGCTGCTTTTGGCTCTGTCAACTTGCCAGAACTCAGTTGGCGGCGGCCCCTATTTACTACATCAGTGAATCATCAGTCTTATAGCTGTGAAAGAAAGGAACTCACTGGAACCTGTGCTCCTGTTTGTCCTTCCATTCAAACACTGCTGGGAACAGACAGGTTAGAACAGCTCTGTGGTTCTGTTTAATCCTGGAGGGCACAGGGTGCATCCTTTGTTGCAAGAGGTGGTGAGATGCTCTTACCTCCATCCCTCAAAGCAGAACCAATTATCCACCACAATGCTTGATAAATACAGGATCAGAACTCTGCTTTTGTTGATCTCATTATATTCCAAAGGAACTCAGGGGACATCGGTTGTTTACACCAACACGGCCAGTACAAAATGTTTAATACAAACTGTGAGGTTATGAAATTGTTTTGGAATAACTTAATTAGAGATCTTTGTCAGACTACTCCCGCATGAAATAGTATAAACTATAGACAGTTTAAGGATAAACTATGTAACAAATGAGCACATGAAAGTACAACCCTTAATGTATCCAAGACACTTAGAAGGTGCTTTGGCCCGACTGGATCAAATTTATTCTTCAGAGTTGGTCAGGCTACATTGGGTCCCATATGAGCATGAGTATGAATGCAATTACGTTGTCAAACTCCAAACAAGTACATGGGTGGTAATAATAATCAAAAGTGACTGTTACAGACCATATAGCAACTATGCAGCTAGCCGCCATTAGCCACACAAAGCAGGCCTCTCCTCAGTCCTTAGCTACAGACATTATTAAACACTGTGGATGTAGTGAAGACTTGAAGATAAGACAAATAGATCAGACACAATAACGCAGGTAAACGATGACTACCACCTTACTTGATTATTGTTCTTTAATCTTTCATCTTTTGTTTTTGTTCTTTGTAAAATAGCATGCAATTGAAATCAATGGTTTAGACCCTTTGGTAGCAAATTTGTCTACAATATGCTAAAGTAAATTTGTATAGCTCCTTTATCTCATTGAACTAAACCAGAATATGTTGACTTAGGTGTACAGGAGGGAATTTATTTACTTAACTTTACAGTAGGTTCACCTTTTTCTATTCATATGTAAAATGGTCTTATATTAGCATTTCAAAGGATATACACGCTGAGTGAAAATAGATTCCCATCTGTGACCTCACCATGATCCTGTATGAACTTGCATCACTGATAACCACATGCATATGAGTGCATTTATTACAGATACTCTTTTTCAACGCGACTTTTCTAAATTTTTCTATAAACATTACTGAGATCTTTTAAGGTAGTGGAGAATAGAGGGTGTTTCTTCTATAAAAAGCTCACAGAGAAATAACTTGCCATATGCGAGTCATAAGCCTGGTCATTTCAATTTATGAGGCACTTGATGTTTTTGGATGGCACTGTTTCTGGTTTGGCTGGTTATGAACCAAGCCCTGTTTTTCAACAGTACTATATTCTGGTTTTGCTCCTGGGAGGTAATTATTGTCTATATTATCATTATATTATATGGTACCACCTGTGAATACAGCATAAATGTACTGTACGGGTTATTGTTCATGTCATTCTACTCTTGTGATAATGCATATACCTCTGGATGGACTCATATAACACAGCCGTATACTACACTTTCTATTGACTTCTCCTAAGCAGAATAGGTCAAATTTAATAACAAGCTTAATCAGGTGAGTCAGCTGATGAGCTTTGTCTGTGATTATCACTGGTGTGTGTGTCTGTGTGTGTGTGTCTGTGTGTGTGCTTGGTTAAGAGGATGTATGCGGGCTCCCTGAATGAAACACGAGGATACATCATGCTGTTCTCCGTCTGCTGATGATATCTTGATCTCTCATCTCATCTCTGTCTCAGCTACTCGTCATACTTCCCATTGGTCGTTACAGGCACACCATCAATCTTAGTTAGTGTTTCTGTGTGTGTATGTGTGTGTGTGTGTGTGTGTGTGTGTGTGTGTGTGTGTGTGTGAAGGTGAAAAGCTGTGTTTGTGGTATTTGTCAGGACTTGCAATCGCTTGCTTCATAGGGACCCTGAGAGCAAGAGACAAAGAACTTACATCTCTCCAATGCATGCTAGCTTTTTAGACGGAGTGTTCTATTTTTTCTTTTTCTTCACAAAAACTACACTTACACCTGATATGTCAAACATTTCACACAAGAACTCTCTTTCTTAAACTAACTTGTATCTATTTGTCTTTTAACATTTTAGCAAATTAAAATCTGGAAGGAAACTTACATTAGAAAGTAATGATAATACCTTTGTGAGGCCATGTGTCCACTTACCTCACAATCAGCGGCAAGAGGTGTGTCTATCATTGTCCCCAAATACTCAACCATATTGCTAAATAGCAATTAGCCACTAATGTTACCCTTCCATGGATTACAGGCATCATATGTGCCATAAACATAAGCAGAATGGAAGTGAGAAGCCTCAAATTTGACAGTGCACCTTGACATTCAGAAAGACACTGAGTCATTTTAATACCAAGGTTAAAAAATCTCATACTTCAATATTTTTCTGACCTTATCGAAAAGAACAATCACAAAGCCGGGACTTTGTTTCATGTTATTAACACCATCGGGTCTCCTTAAAATGTCAACATCATCCTCCCTCTGGAAATGAAAGGAATTTTTAACCATCCTCATCAATAAAATCGATCAGAATAAATATTCCTCCTAATGCAAAGTAAACATCAATTTCTTTTAAAACCACTTCCCACTTTGAGTCCCTTGACAAAGTATCAATAGACCCTCTCACCGAGGTGATTAGAAGAAGCCCTCATTGTTTTCTCTCCACGTCCTGCCTGCGGGATTTCTGAGAGAAGTATATGGATGTATATTCTCCACGTTATTAACATCTCACTGTGGACTGATTCTGTCCCTGGGAAAACGGGAAATAATTAGAATGCAATTGTAGACCCTTACTTTCTGTGAGAGTTTAGACCAATTTAAAAGCTGACTGTTTAGTTCAAGATTTGAGGAAAAGTTGTTGCAGAACAATTTACTCCCTTTTTTAAACAGGAGCTAACTCTTTGAGACATTTCAGTCGGGTGTTAAGGCGAACCCTAGTACAGAGACAGCACTACTTAAAGTGATGAATGATCTGCTGGTTGCTGCTGATGCTGGAAAATCTTCAGTTTCTGTTCTAATAGATCTATTAGTTATCTATTAGACGTGCTGTGTCCAACACTGGTGATAATTCTATTTTATTGGAACGTCTCCAATACTGGGTTGGCATCTCCGGTTCGGTTTTACAACGGTTATGTTCCTACTTTAATTTTGGAAGTAAGGCCATTTCGTAGTGCAGCCTTTGGCAAGTCACTGTTGTCCTAGGGGGAGATGACCTTTGGTGTTCCTCAAGGGTGTGTCTGTGGACCTCTCTTGTTCACTTTACACGTTATCTCTAGTCTCTATTCCTATGCACATGAGTCTCTCTCATAACCCAAATGATTCTGATCAAATTAATACACTCCATGACTGCATCCTTGACCTGAAATGCTGGATGGCCCAGAATTTCCAGTAACTAAATATTAAGGAGACTTAGGTATTTACAATTGGCCCAAACACAGCCAGTACTTATCGCTCAAAGCAATTGGGCTTTAGTGCATGACAGTAACAATTTAGAGAACTACGAACTAGAATAAACATGAAGACACAGTTATCTGTTTCACTGTATCCATATTGTATGTCATATTTTATTGTCATTATTTCTTCTTGTTTGTACTGTACCTCTCTGTATGTCAGAGGCAGCAATGTCCAAAATGGAATTGACTATTTAGATAAACCCCAAAAATAGGACATTATCATCATTATCTTCCTTGTTTTTTTTTTCCAAACAATTAATCAAGGCTCAAGCACTCAGTTGCCAGCAGGCACTGAGACAGACCATATTATGTCTGGGGAGTTCACTGTCTAAATTGCACTTCCACAGTATCAAAAACAGCACCAGATAAGTGATAAGACAGGGACACTTAACTGAGGCAATAGAGGGCATTATCATTCATCTATGCCTAAGGGTGGTGACCTCCTAACAGCTTACAGGTAATGTATGAGTTGCATTAGAGGGGACCGTTTTACCTGCCCACCCCCAGCCTGGAAGATGGCTACTTTAATGGCCTCTGTGAGACAGCGGCTTACACAAACACTAGCCATACACATGTCAGGAATGATTGAAGTGGTAATGAACCATTCTGTCCATTAGCAGGGTGTTTTTTGCTATTAACAGAGCCGGGGATGGTGTTTTAGCTTGTCACTGCCTTCAGCGATCCTATATTACCTGAATGAATTGGTGGGTGGGTGGAAATTGCTGGATCTTTGTTAAAAATACACAAGGGGGTGATATGGTGTTTAGTTAGGGGGTGAATCTCGTCTGTCTTTCTCCCTGACATAGGGTATTGAAGGAGAAGGGGACAGGATGCTGACAAACACAGCCAAATGTCCTGTGTGTTGGTCGTCCATCCTTCACAACAGTGATCCATCTCCCTGGTGTCAAACTGAGTTGAGATGACTCCGAGGCCATGTTGACCCACAGGGAGGCTTCCCTTCAGAACGTACACACACACACACACACACACTCACACAAAGCGGCCCCCAAACCTCTGGATAAACACAATTAAACCCCACCCTCTGTTGTCATTCTTATCTTATCTTGCTTTTTAACCTACTAACCTAGACCCATCCTCCCCAGCACACACATACTGGAAGAGGCCCCAGGGTGGCCCCTAAATCCCCACCTTCCTCCAGACACAAACAGAAAGACAGCCAAAGCTAATTCATTCCCCTTTAGTCACTCCGTCATTTTATTATTCCCCTTCCCTCCCATTTCCTTTCCTTAACCTTTCTCTTCTCTAACACCAAAGTGTTACAATATGAGGCTGCCACTGGGAATAAGAAATAAAAAAGATTTTTGGGAAAACCAGTGACACATGCTCCAATAAATTTCACTGAGGGGTGGAGCATCTCAGCCAAGTTACTGTAACCTGTTAGTGGAAAGGTTTGCTCCAAGTTCATGGCTCATTGTTCTTAGCTCAACTTGTTGCCCTGTCAAATCAGTCAAGTAATTGCATGGAATGAGATGCCGTGGTGTCAGGGGAGCCTTTCGATATGGTTGCACACAGGGGCAGAATGACACATTTTGCATCATTTTCCACTGGTCTTTCTACATAATGGCCAAAGCCCTGCCCCGCCATCAGCCTGCTACATCTGATGTATCACACCTTGGGGTGCGTTGGTGAACACACAAATTACACAGACGGTCCAATGCTTGGTCGCCTTGGGTAAGTAGGTGGCACAGTTTTTGGGCACCGACTTCCAAGTCGCCCGGGAGCCTTAATTTATGACAAACAAAACAGAAGGTGTTATCGTGTGTCACGGCTCTCCAGGTAGCTACAGGCTAATAACGAACTGTGAGGTATGGCTGGTGACTCATTCAGCCCCTCTGCCTGCTCATAGGAGAATGGCCTCATCAGTCAGTCGCTGTTTCAAGAGGAGTGGAAGTGAATGATTGTGCTGCTGCTGTGAATCAGTGCAGGTCAGGCGACTTCCTTACCTGGTCCCGGTTGTGTGCTGTTGGAGGATGTAATTGGATGTTTAAAATGGCCACTCGTGTTGCACTCAGTATAAAGTGCATCTAAATAAATGTATGTTAAAGGATCTGTCTTTTGTTGTAGCCTCAGGCCACAGCCAGTAGCAGGTTAGCTTAGCATAACGACTTGGGCCAAGGGGACACAGACCACCCTCCAGTGTCCCACAGCTAAAAAGGTAATGGGTTAAATGTTTAAGTATGTTGTGGGTGTTTATTGTTTTTTTATTTTTAGAGGGTTTATGTGCCTGATTATTTCTT
This sequence comes from Platichthys flesus, assembly GCF_949316205.1. Classification (NCBI taxonomy): domain Eukaryota; kingdom Metazoa; phylum Chordata; class Actinopteri; order Pleuronectiformes; family Pleuronectidae; genus Platichthys; species Platichthys flesus. Next base: position 9,975,888 of record NC_084953.1, on the reverse strand, counting down.
GGCCAGATGAAGTCTCATTTTGTTTTCACTGTGAGGTTACTGGGCTGCATGCTTTACTTTTCATCTATCCATCTATTATCTGTACTGGTTGTCTTTTTTTAGGGTTGCATTGGGGGCTGGGATTGGCCATGGTAAGCTGGTACTGTTGGGCTGATTAGATTTCCTTCAGGCAGAGCCAGGGTAGCTCTTGCCCTTACTGCGATCTTACCAGCTGCTGGCTGATTCCTTCATGACTATGCTTTTATAAATGTCCCTTTGAAACTGGTAACTTTTGTGTTCTTGACTTCAGCAAAGATGGTTTAAAAATGTTTCATTGGCAGAGTTTGAAAACATATTCAAGGGCAGCCATCATACAAAGCCATAATAAAACGTTGAGTTGCATCTTCTAAGACTGTAACTTCGACTCGGTTTCACTTCTAGTTGGCCGAGCTAGACAGGACTGTAAGGCTCTCTATTGGAATGTAACGATCTCTACACCTCCGTAGAACAAAGACCCTTATCTCTCTGTGCTTTCTGCCATTTCCTTTACCCTCAGGCTCCTTGGACATGAAGACAAAAAAGGACTGTAAATCACTGTCTCAATATCTCCTCTCCTTTTCCTTTCCTTCCTTCCTTCCGTCTGCAGCGTCACACTTCTGGTGTCTGGTGCCACGGGGTGGATCTGTCTCCTGCAATAGCAAGAAATCCCACACTGTTTATTTGCTTTTTATATATTCAGCTCCCTGTGGCTTTTTATTTTTTCCTGCACGGCAAAACAATGCCTAATTTCCTATTTTTATCCACTCAATCCTCTCTCCCCCTTTTTTTTGGTATCTCTTCTAAATCTCTCTGGCTCATTATTCTTCCCCTCCCACTTCTGCTTCCTCCCTTCCTCGCAGTAATGGTTTAATTGGCGTCTTTTAAGGTGGTTGTGGAGGATGCAGAGGGCGGTGAGGGGGGAGCGTTGAACTGTGGAGGCCGCAGTTACCTTTGCTGCTGCCGGGCTGTCTGTCACAGCCTGGTGTGGCCAGCTAGAGATAAAGCAGCTCTGGGTGTTTGTGTGAGAGAGCAGCAATTAGGGCCTGCTGCAATACAGAGGAGAAGAAGAGCCGGCGTCAGCCACTGTTCCACCACAATGGAGCTGGGGCCAAGTCAGGATGCTCGGGCCCAGAATGAGGCAGAACGCAGATAGCGGGGGTGGGGGGGGGGGGGGCGTTGATGGCGAGGGATGGTACAGACGTGGAGGCATTAAGTGAAATGACGGTTTTAGAGGCAGGAGACGGAGGAAAGATGATAAATAATTCTCAATATAACAATATAAATACAAGCATCAGAGTCAAACAAGCCAGTGGCACACCGAGAATGATTTACTGCTAAAATCAAACCGATGCATGAATGCTCCGCTGAGCTGGAACGTGTCAGAATTAAACATTTTCAATTATCTTGCATTGTAATGACTTCACTGCAGCGAAATGGCAACTGAAAGGCTAACCCCCTATTTCTGACATGTTTAAAAATGTACCTGTGTATTCTCGACAATAGTTACATCTGGTCTTTTTTCCTTTTACTCATTTCATGTGACCATATATGGATGGTTGAAATTCAGAGCATCACCACAGGGTGATGTCAGATCCCAGTCGCATCATTTACAGCTGAGTTGACCCTATAGGTCACTGACTCATGACCACAGACCTTCGTGCGGCACAGCTGCGCAGGTTGAACAAATAGTGTGTGAACATTTGTTTAAATAAATGACTCCTTCGTACCACATTTATAAAACCATTGAGTCAATCCATCAAGGCTTTGTAAACTCACCTCTATAATAGTCATTCTTCAGGGAAACAGCATTCGTTGTTTTGATTTGCCTACTATGATCACACAAATGGCTCAACCCTAAATTACCCAATTTTTTTAAATGTAATGATTTGGTGTATTATAAAATAATGCAAATAATGTTTAGAGGAAAGTCAAAGTCACATTCAGACTAGGTACAAAAGTTATTTTCCATACAAGAGAGGAATTGTGATTTCAGTTTACGGTACAAAAAGCCAATTGAATGATTAGAAGGAGACATTTCTCCATTGCTTATAAGGAAATATGAACTTAAAGATGTGTAATTCCCCTTTGGTTTTTAAAAGAAGTGTGTGATTGAGTGTGTTTGCATATTTCTGAAGGGTAGCTTAATTTGACAAGAACATAGGCAGGCATATACAAGCGTTGACTTCTGCCTGAGCCTTTTTAGTTACAAAACAATTCAAAGACAGTTTGGACTTTGTTTACACCGTCTGTATCTGTATTATTGTACTAATTGTACAATTTGTTATTGTGACTGAATCCATCAGTCAGCATGCACAGTGGGCTGTGAGACATCAAGGACAACTGAACAAAGTGCTGAGGCAGCACACCAGCACTGATCAAGCTGTGTGACAGGTCATCTCAGGGCACCGTGATGCAGAGAACCTATCCACCTGAACCCATGGTACCACTCTGAAGAACATTCACTTACCAGGTTTGCTCCATTTTATCTCGTGTACCATCTCACCGTCATCACTCCACTTCCATTACCATGTTAACTCTGTAATGAAAGCAGCAACAGAGCGACTGCAATGATCCGTACTTCATCGACTTCTCCTCACCACAGTTAAAGTCATTGGCTGGGGATTGATAGAGGCGGCCGCACCGCACTGATTAGTATGGTTTGTTTCCCACAGTGATGATAGACTTAGTGACCTGCTGCTTGCTGTACACAGAGACTGTGACAGACTGTAGCAGCACTGTGGGGAATTCCACAAAGAAGCTACGCACACAGATTGAATCCACTGTTCTCTATAGCACAGTGGATTCAATTATATCACAAAGCCAAAACGCCAGAAAAGTATCATGTTCAAGGAAATGAAGGATATTTGTTTGACATTCGAGCTCTAGAATCTGAAACCTGAGCTGACAACTTACCTCACCTTACCATCACACTCTTCTCACAGTCTAATTTACATATATTATATATATAGTGGAAATAGACACAAAGGCCTGGCTACAGCTAACCTTCATTATGAAGAAGTCAGTACATCAAATATTTCACTGCTGTGTTGACTGCTTGATAACACTTCAGTGTGGTTATGATGTTTATGGTCTGACAGTTGTATTAACCTGACACATAATAAACAGTCGGCTAAGTTCTGAGAGGTTAGTGCCCAAGCTTTGTATAGTGGGATGATTCAGTTCTTCTGACACTAATCAATCTAAAACGTTTATTTGTATATTGGCTATATTCTGATTCCTGAGATCTTCCATTCCTAACCTAACTGTCTAGGTCTGATGTTCATATCCTCCTTGCCTCCAGCTGGCCCAAACTCCTGCAACAGCATCCAGCTTGAGCTGCAGGTTTATATAATTCAACTGTTCATCCATCCAGTATCTATACTGCTCATCCCTTGAGGGGGAGGGGGGGGAGGGGGGGCATTGTGCACGAGGCAGAGTAAACCCTGGACAGATCGTCAGGGTATTGCAGAGACAAACAACCTCTCACTGTCAGATTCGCACCCTCCTGCTAATATAGAGTCTCTATTTAACCTAACCTCAGTTTACATGTGTTTGCACTGTGGGAGGAAGCTAAAGGCTTAGGTTGTTTCTCGAGGGACTTGTTTCCTAATTTGGACTTTTGTGTTTGTTAGATTCTGTGACCAATAAACATCTGGTTTGACCCCGGTGATTTTCCTTCCTCTGTGCTCAGCCTGGTAGTCGTGCCTCAGCCTTGACTGTGCCTGTGTGGGCAAGCTTATTATGTCTGTATGTGGGTTTCACCACGTGACTCAATGGCCTCCAATATTCTGCTGCCATCGCTCTGAACAGCGAAATTAAAATGTTTGTTTATTTCCAGCGCAGAAATAGCTTTGGGAAATCCCTTGCAGGTCGTTGCTCAAGTTGGCCATATCTCTCACACCTTAGTATGTTATCAGGCACTTATGCCCCAGTGCTATTACTGCAGAGGTCTGGTCCTAATGCATGGTATCAGTCAGAGGTGGTTACAGCAAGTGAAAGCGAGCAGCAAGCCTGAAGTTGGACGCTTTGAAGGAAATTTGTGCCACACATACTCTCACATGCACACATGCGTGTATACACATTTGCTGCATGGCAAGCCCACTGCAGTACACAAATGCTCATTCAGTCTCATACGTGCACTCCCGTTTCCAACTTCTGACTGAGGATCCAGATTTGATTTCCTTCTCAAAGGATTCTTTTGTCAGGCAACCTTTGCCAATGAAATAGAGTACGTACAGTACTGTGACTTAATTTGAATTTGAATTAAATGTTGTAATGAGGCCTGTATTGGATTACGAGTTTAACCCCTATTGACTCTCCTGACTGATGTTCTTACTTTGGATTTAAATCAAATTGTTCTGTCATGTTTTGTGAAAGTCATATTTTTTGCCCAAGGTCCAGGCCCAGGGAAACAGAGTACTGAGTCAGGAAGGAGGTGGCAGTGATAAAAAGTGGATAAAAGGAACTCAGCAGTAAAAATAAGGTTTAAACAGCAGCGCAGGTTTTAGACTATAGGGACTAAATAATAATAAATAGGAAGAATTTATATATAGCTGCAGAATCACTCAAATCTGACCCGAACTGGTTCAATGCGTCATGGTTGAGATGCTCCTTCACTGATTTGAGCGAGTAAAGAGCCTGAAATCCACCAGAGTCAGGCATGAAGCAAAAGCCAACAAGTGCAAAGGAAGGAGAGCTGCAACAATCTTGTCCTGTACATAAATCTGTGATTCAGCAGACATGCTCTATTCGTCACGGGTGACTTTTTGCCCTCCTGGAAAAAAAACACATCCGCACCTCCCCTCTGCCTCACAGTACAAGCCAATGAAAAGCACGGGTTTGCCAAAATTACTTTATTAAAACCTCTTTAGTTCCTTTTGTTTGTAAAGGATAACATTTAGAAAATGGCCTTTTGAGAATTGAAATTGAGCTGAAAATAATCAGTGAAGTAGGGCTGACCTGCAATAGAGGAAGCACCGCTAATGAATGTTAACTCAATTTAGTCTCACTCCCATTGGCCCCACACAGCAGAGCCTCACGATGGCTGGTCACGTTTTCCTCTTTCCCACAAGTAAACATCTGTTAAGGCCTCTGTGACACATAACATGCCATCTGTCCTTCTCCTCCTTTTCTCCCTCGACCCCATCCTCTGTCAATCATGTGACTGGCAGCTTCTAGTAAGAAAGGTATGATGTGACTTCTTTCACCGCCGTGTCACCGGAGCTGTAATAAATGTAAATAACTGACAAGAACCGAACTCCTCAACGCTATAATGTTACTGTGTACACTTAGCTGGGGACAGTTACTCCATCCCGGACACGGCTTTGTCCTGGGTTATGCCCAGATGAGTGAGGCCCAGTTCCCCCCATGCAGGGACAAAGGCCTCTTCTCTAAGTGAAACTGGAGATCGCCAAGCAAGGATCTGGCAACCTGTCCGCTGGGCGCGTCAGACAGAAGATCTCGGGATGAAAAATGCCAATAATGCGAGCCTCCTTCAGGTCTCTTGGCAGGACGGGGCAAACCTGATACAATCCTTCCTCAATGATTCTGTCTCTCTCTCTCTCGCTCTCTCTCCCTTTTTGGCTTTGTCACTCCCTCGCCCCCCTGTCACTCTATCTACCCCACTCTCTCGCTGGCTGGAGGAGAGAGAGGTGTGCCGACGGAGACAGGATACGCCGTTTGTCAGCCAGCGGCGGACGTGGCTGCCGGGAGCTCCGCTTTCAGCCGAGGTGTCAAACAAAGAGTCACTTGGTCCAGGAACGGCAGGACACGCTGTTAGGCTGTCTGCCCTCCAAGTCAGCCCCCCCCCCCCCACCCCCCCCTTTCTGTGATAGTGCTTGCAGTCATCTCGCCCTCTTTGTCCCTCACCCCCTCTTCTCTTTCATTCTTTGATAGGCAAGAGCCGCCTGAAAAACAAGAAGAGGCCGAGCAATAATATGGCACCGTCAACTCCTCTAACAAATTGCTTTCTCGTGAATTTCGCTTCCACCTTCCCACCCCCTCAGAGGGCTAAAAGGTGAGGAGTCAAAAGAGCCACTGTGTGTGCCTTAATGCATGTGACCGTGTGTGTGTGTGTGCGAGCATGTGTTGCAGGGGAAGCACGCAGGGCAAACACAAGTAGATTTCCTCTCGGACACAATCTCATCATCTTTTGTAGCTGCTGTCAGGCGGATGGTGCTGCCTGGATCCTCATTTAACACACACACGCACACACCCACCCACACGCACAAACACACATGTGCTAACAGACATACAAGTACACACACTCCCACCTGCACAGTAAAAGATCATACATCATTTCATTACCCGTCTTCGGTTTTGTACAATAACATCCGCTGGGGTAATAACCGCATTCTCTCCCAGAACATTTCATCAGGGATATCAGCCCGTACTTCTGGGCAGTGCAGCCAGGTCTCCTTGTTTCTTGTAAAACTATCCCTGCATTTTCCTTCCAAAACCGCCAAACCACCATCCATCACACAACATCTGATACTTCGGATTAAATCAGAATCAACTTCATTCAGGCCGCTGGCGCCACTAGTGGAGAACAGTGGTAAATGTTTCCCCCCCCCGAGACCGTATTTTGCTGCATGTACAGAAAACTGTAAGGAATGTAAAGGAAATTCTAATGTGCAGATTTACATTATAACTTTTATACCTTGTACAAGAGACGCCTTATGTTATACACATTCTCTGCTAATATTTTGCCTTAAGGTCTTTAAGGCTACTCAAAAATGTTTTGCCCCTTGATGACAACATACAAAATGTAAATACAGCAACTGACATATTATCACCTTATTAAATAATAATGAGAAACAATTAACAGTTGCCTATTAACATATCCAGTAAAGTCATATAACACAAATGTTAATGGGGGGCTATATGTTTCTGTTATGCTAGTTCAATAGTCAGTTTGTCTTTATTTTGATCATTTTTTACAAGCCTTTATTGATATAGCTTGAAATGAAGAGAGAGAGAGTGTGGAGGACCAAAGGGCCGAAGCCTTACGGGGGCGCTATAGGCTGAGCTCGCGATTTCAGCTTCTAAACACTCCACTACTCTCATCAGCTTTGGCGTAGGGATTAGAGCTGCTTTAATGTTCTATAAAATGTTAAACGCCATTAACCCCAGTTGTAATTAACCCTGCCTGATGTTACATCTATATTTGCCTCTCGCTTTCCACTGGTTTCAAATGTATGTTTGCGTGCGTGTCTTCATCTGTCATCGCCGATCCCCTCCCGTGTGTACACGCCTGACTGAACACATGTCATGTATGTGCCTGTACATGTGTGAATTGCTCTGATATGCGTGGAGGTTGTTGTACAACTCATGCAGGCATGTTCTGTTTAGCCTCACACTGTTTGTGTTTGTCAAAGCTTTCTCTTATACCAGCTTTGACGACAGGGCTGTCACAGGAAGCACATCTTCATCACAGAGAGTCAACGGTCGAGTGAAAACATAAAGGAACAGCATTGATACATCAACACTGTACCGGGTCACCGTGTCATAACTGTTTACAAACCTCTGGCTGCACAGCTGCCTCCTTTACAGCCTTCTGTCATCGGTACCTCGAGCCGCCCAGGGGCAGGAGCACTGACGGTATGAGTGACTTCCTGCTCGTGTTGTGATGTTTGCGAACGATTCCCGTTTCCTTTCAACGGATCTTTGCGAAGGTCGCGTCATACGTGTCCGTGTCATACGTGTCCGAGAGACGTTCTTTTTTATCGTTGTTCCCAATTTCCATCCTCTGTCTGCCTTGAATTAATCAAAGCCATGCCAGTGACGCACCTCACCTATATCTGAACAGTGACAACATTCCCTTCAATGAGAAGGGGGAGGGGGTTCTTCTCATCTTCATGCATTACATTGATATAAGGGTAAGCCTCTCAGGATTGTTTAATGTTCATGTGAAACCATTTAACATATTTAGCGAGAGGTTGTGTTCACTTTTAAACACGAGACGATGTTTTATTTGTGAGAAGATTTTGAGAAATTAAACTCAATTCAGGCTGTGCCGGTGTTGAGAGGTCTCCTCATATGAGGAAACTTTTAAATAACCTGAAACTGTTGATAGTTGGTTATCTAGCTAATGTTAGTCTCCTTAATTCTGTTTGAATGCTGTCGAAGTGCACGCTTCCCCCCCTGTGTCTGCTCTGTGTGTGTGTGCTCACTCGCATACAGACACACGTGCATGAATTGCATTAAAAGCAAGGCAACCTTATTAGCATAACCTGTTTCATACAGAGGGTTGATTCAATGGGAAGTAAATTCACTGACAAACAGGCATATGGCGTCACCCTGTGTATTGTTTAAAATGCAGATCATTGACATTAGGTCTGGAAATACCAGTTGTTTAGTGCTGCTAAACCAAACATGCTAGAAGAAATTATATCTATCATTTTAGCTGTTATATTGCAGGTACACTGAATAACCCTGCCCCCTTAAAAAGGGGGTTCAAAAGAAGGATTTTTTTGAACTGCTCTCAGAAAGAAATGGAGCCATAAGATCCGGCTCCCTTCAAAGAGCCATCATTCCCAGCACTACTTCCTGCCGCCTCACAATTTACAGCTTTTTAAGATACTCCCAGTTCAATTTCAAATTCCTCTCAGTTGTGAGTCATTTTTGATAGTTTTGAATTTCAAAGGAAGATGAGAAGCTCTGCGTGTAACAATTTCAGGTTAAATTTCATACTACATTCAAAATACTGATACCTGTTTGGCTTCCATCAAAATAATGTCTTGTTCATGCAGCAACACTATGTCCGGGTGTTTTCTCTGCTCAAGTCTCTAAAACAAAAGGGTCAGGGGTGAGAAAATATTAAGTCATACATAACCGTAACAATCAACTGACAGTGTAATACATTAAAATAACTATTCAATGCTTAAAATTTTTAGTGCTGCAACATTAGAATATCCGTCACATGCCTTGGCAAAACATTGGCCGGAGGAATATCTCTTGTGTTCTTTTTGTGCATGTAATTAGGTGTAAAATCATTAGTCAGCTACTTTTTTTTTACAAAGTGCTGACAAATAGAAAATATCAATGGTGATGAATCACCTCTCACGGGAACCTGGATTACTGAGAAGAATAACGGAAAATGACTCAATGAACCATTGGCATCCTGGTCCTTACAAAAAAATGTGTGTGTGCATGTAAATGAGTACGACAAAAGTGCGTGTCTGTGTGTGTGTCTGTGTGCTGTACATGAGCCAAGCTTGAGCCACACAGCAGATGGACAGTTTGAATAAATAAATGTTTCGCATGACATGATTGCTATTTCTCCAATCTCTCTCTCTCCCTCCCTCCCTCTCTCTGTCTCTCTCTCTCTCTCTTTCTTCATCTCATCTTTTCCCTCCCTCCCTCTCTCTGTTTCTCTCTCTCTCTTTCTTCTTCTCATCTTTTCCCTCCCTCCCTCTGTCCGTTCTTACATGAAGGCCAAGTCATAAGCTGACTCTTTGCTTTCAGAAGCCTTTTGTCTGGCTTGGCAGCAGAACAGATTCGATCATGTCTGAAGGTCAAGAAGTTAAAAAGCCCCAAGTTGCCTCCTGTTTCTCTCTCTGTGCGATGGATACAGGGGGGGGGGAGAGAACAGATTCAAACCAGAGGAAATCATTTTGTAAGTCAACATTGCCTCATTTTTCTGGGGAAGCATGCATGCAGTCAAAGTATGAACATATATATATATATATATATATATATATATATATATATATATATACACCCAAATACGTTCACAGTGGATACACACCATTCCACACAAGCCTCCACACAGCGCAGCATAGGAAAGAAATGAGCTGTTGCCCTGAGGGGAATTTATCTTGTGTTTCAGGAGCGTTCAGTGCACAGGCAGACACTGCTTCCATTTATACCCATGCACACGCAGCACTTACACGCAGGAACAGAAATGTGTGTGTAAGGTCGTAAAGGAAGTGACAGTTTTTACATGTGGAAATGTCAAACAGCTTGCGGCTGTTTGCTTTAAGCAATGGATTATTAGCCAGAAAATTAAATAGGCTACAATCACAGCATTTCTACATATACTTTGTTTTGCAGGCTACAGCTGCGGTGGGAGCTTAAATTAATTAAAAAAACATGTTTTATATAAAGAAACAATCTTAATGTCATTTTAGCTGTGAAAATTCTCTTTAAGAAACACCACTTTCACCGCTTAACCACAAGTTTTCCAATTCCCTTTCGATGTTTTACTCCTAAAACAGACATAAGAAACCATAATTGTTTCCACATTTTGAATATCTAACTTAGAAGTGACCCGCTTCATTCACAGAGAAACTTTTTCCACGAGATTTATTATCCTCCACCAAAAGCAGCAAGAACAGGAAGTAATTAAATGTTCTGATTTGTGTCCTTTTACTTGAATCCCTCATGATATGAGAACAGAAGTTAATAGATAATTTAAACACAAAAACATATTCTCCTATATCTCAGTGTGTTAGTTTGGAGAGCGGATAGTTTGGGGCCTACGGAGGAAGGGGCGTGGTCTTAATACAAGTAGTAGTGGCGGACAACCAAATCCGTTTTAAGTGATAGGGTTCGGGATTATTGAAGTGTGTGTGTAGATGGGAGGACTGGGCAGATTAACATTCCTCTGGGAATTTTAACACTCGGGGCGACAAATTTGCAACACTGTTCCCCCTTGTGTTCCTCCTGTGTGCTAAGCCCAGGATTCAAGTTTAGGGGAGGTCATCTGGAAAGAGCAGTGGAAAAAAAAATCCCTTCTTCCCCCAGAGCTGTCGAACTCCACTAAAGAGTGGTGTGTGTGTGTGTGTGTGGAGTGGGGAGGAATTAAGCAGCAATGGGAGGAGGCGATATGTTTTTCAGCCTCCTTATTCCCACTGGCTGAAACTGAGCCTTTCATTGGAGGTGGTCCCCGCCATTGTTTTGGATGCTGGCGCACGAGGAGCTGAGGATGTGATAATAGAATATAAATGGAGCAGTTTAGACTTATCTCCACAAGTTAATGCTCTAAACACTGAAAAGGAGGCATGTCAGGGGTTCGGAGGCTCGGTCATCTTACATGTTATGTAATGACAACGTAGACACAACATGTCATTGTGTCTAAACAGGTCATAAGGGATGCTGTATATCCACATGTGTAAACACAGGTTTGTGTTTTTAATACTTACATAGTTGTTTTTAATGATCAACTGTGAAGTAGATAATTATGCATTTCTCTGCCAGGGCTCAACAGTGACCTCAAATTCAAACAATCCTTTTAGCTTAGGCCAAATGACAGCACATACATTTCTTTGAACTAACCTAGAATAATGTTTCAATTGGTAACAGACAAATGTATTAAGTTTGTTCAACTTAAACAGATACTTTGTGTTTAATTCAATTGTTTAGGTTTGCACTCGATTTCCTTTTCCAGTTAACATTGTCTTAGTGGCACATTTGTGGAAGTTCCAGGTTTGTAGCCGTATTTATGACCAGACAGGTGCTAAAAAACAAAAACAAAACTTATGAAACCTTAATTTTTAAGACCTGCATCAAATTGCACACACTCATAGATATCCCTCACATTTGTAAGAGTTTCTTCATCAAGCATCATTCCCTGGGAAGTCGGTTAAATTGGTAAAACGCACCATCACACAATGTTAACATTGGATCCACCCCTTTGTCCTGAGCTGCACCAACCTTTAATTTACAATAACTTAAAACAAGATGAGCATAGAACCAATTCAACAAGTTTCATATCCAGGTCCAGAGTAAAGTTGCCAGAAGAGTTTTGTCCTTAAAAATCTATATTCACATAACCTCCTCAGTAAAACCGACCTTGTGATATTTACAGTGATGCACTCATCTCCGCTGTCTGTGGGTAAATGCGTCTAAGTGGAGCCGGTGAGGAACATCAGTGCGGCACCCCCACAGCTTATCTGTTAACGGCTCTTGTGTGAGTCAGGGTAGGGCAGGCGTGGGAGACAAGACACTGCAGTGTCATCAGCGCCGCGCCGGAAAAACTCAGGTATCTAAATAAAGCATAAAGTGTTGCGCCGGCATACACAGATAAGAGCTCTCCTTCCACTCACACTGTCACGCGAACATCGTCCCGCCTGTTGGCAACTTGTTTGTGTGTCTTTGTCAAGCTGTTTCCTGCTGCCGGTGTGATCGTTTTAGTGAATCGATTATATGTTGTGTTTGTGGATAAAGTGTGTCTTTTTTTTAATAGATATAAAAACATTCCTAAAGAGCATTTACTTTGGAGGCATGTGTTTTTTTCAATTGTTGTGTTAAATGCGTCAACATCAAGTTAGAGATGTAATAAAATGGGCAACGACAAATGACTAAAGATGAACGCACACACAGTTTAAACTAGACAAAGTGTGGTTTAATGATCCATTGTCCAAACACATGTTTGCGCAACTTTCCTTACTAGGACTTAGCTAACAGCGACACATAACCCATTCCTAATCAAACCTTATCCCTGACCCTAACCACGATCAATTCATTACTAACCTTACCCTAACCACAATTCACTCTTTCACCCTAACCTTAACCATGACCTCAGCAATTAAGCTGTGCAACATTAGGACCACACACACACAAACGGCAGATCTTGCGTTATATGTTTGGCTGTTCTTATAACTTAAGTCTCGCAATTGTGCAACACAAACCAGTGATGGGAAAGGGAGGCAGAGTGAGGGTCAGCATCTGGTCCGTGGGCTGAGGCACTACTCCCCAGCATCCTCCCCGAAGAGACGCACAAGCCTCTGCTGACAGGGACATAAAGAAGACTGCTGATCTACAAGGAATACCTGCACTCTGTGGGAAGTCAAGGTCTCTTGTGATGACAAACACTGGGACATGTGGTTAAATATTTCTTCTTTCACCGCTATTCGGTAGATATGTTTATGTGATCCCAGTGACTCGCAGTATAGAGTGTGATTACCCTACCAAACCAGTGTGTGTCTTTGAGTCATGTCTTGTGTCTTCTACCCAAACCCTTAGAAGACCCAAGACGAGTGTGTCATAAGAGTTTGTGGTGATTAAAGCTGAAGCCGGTGTTTGTGTGTTGTCAAGAAAATCAGGTGACCTCCGCAGCAGAATGAATACGTCACTTCCTGCCTTAGATATCAAAATGACATAGAAAGTAAATAACATAAAATACAAAAACTAAATAAGTCGACAAGCTGCGTAAGTCCTGTTGGTTGGGGATTTCTATTTGTACCTGTGCTCTGATTGGGTCAGTGTCAGATAATTCAATTCTCAACATCTACAAAAGGGAATGGAGAATAGTGAATGGAGAGACACAGAGAGAAAGAGACATTCCCTGTTTTCCACACACACCAGCGGCCTAGTAATGATTTAAATGTTCTAAACTCAATTTCGTAGGCAAGCCGATTTAACAGGCCGAGGTTCTGGCAGAGTTCAGCGGGGGGGGGGGGGGGGGGGGGGGGGGTGGAGGTTGACTGGAAGGTGTCTTAAACCCCGTGACCTGATGACCCAGCTCGCCGTGAATGAAAGACAAACAGGCGAGCCACTCACATCCTCAGAGAAAAGAAGAGTTTGTAAAGATAGTGTGCAAACGGATGAAGCGCTCGCCGACACAGGGTGATAAAAGCCTCTTTTCTTTTTTCGCAGGCCGGTGGAGTAGGCAACCTTCGTGCACACAAACACCAATGTGCACCCACACGCACCTGTCCAAACATGGGCTGTGTCGGGCCGCTGTGTGGACACAACATGACTGATGGGTCATTCATTTCCAGGCCCAGTCAGTAAACTGGAGAAAGGCAAACTGGAGTGAAGGAGCCGTCTCTTTACACGATTATACATTATAGGTCGAACGTTTTTTTTACGAACACATTTTCATTTTACAAGAAAACAAGTTAAGTTTCCCCTAAATTGTCTTAAATGGTCAAAACATCGTAAAAAACAATACGAGACCTTAAGAACTTCAGAGTAAAAGTAAATCACATTGCAGATTTTATAGGTCTATCAGAGGATACAAATAAATATATAGAAATAACGTGAGTGCACAGTTGAGAATATTCAACCGACATCCTGCATTAAATGTTCACCTCCTTTGTCAGTACACAGTCTCAAATGAACATAAAGACAGATTCACTTCACTTAGACTCGTGTTGCCCATTAGAGCTGAACCGAGGACACCGGTTTTGTGCTTATTGGAGCTGAGGTGGCGACATTGACTTGTGCGTCTTTGCCAACTCTAGTCACGCAACAAAGACCCAGGTTCCCAGGGCTTTGAAAGGAAATGAGAAAATGGCGAGGACAAGAAAAAACCTGAGAGCAAAGGGAAAGATATACAAATATATTTCTTTCATTAAAAGCCAAGGCAAAGTGGCGGCATCGCTGGGGCCTGCTTTGTGCACTGCCAAAGTGAATTAACCTCCGTAGCAAATAAATGAAACGTGGGAGTTTTACATATTACCCGTCAGCGGCTCGGCTGATTTGCCTGAGGATGAAATGCAATTTTACAAACCAGCAACTAATTACCGAATAGGAACGCTGGGTGGAGGTTGGCCGTCCCCGATTGTGTCATCAATAATGTTTCACCTCTTGCCGTCATTATGGTCGTGCTAACACTCATATTACTTCACCCGCCTCCCTCTTATCCATTCATCAGCCGAGCAGGGAGAAGATAAATAAAGGATGCTGTGGACTCGCGGTGAGGACGGCGGTGTGAGTCGATGATGGATCCGTTTGGACAGAATCTGCATCGCACTTGTTTAATTTGTGTTTGATCCAACCCAACAAGCATCCTGTTCTCATTTCATTATTCATATGGTGTGGAAAAGCTGACGTGGCTGTATGCACTAAATGGGTTAAAGTAGTGAAGGCTCATATATGCTGATGTGTATTCACATCACCCTTCCACGTTTTTAGATGCTGAAGGTACGACAGAACCTGATGAGTTTCCTGAAATGCAGAATCATGTGATCGGGACAGATGCTGTAAATATCTCTCACAGAACACTTAAACGTTGGCATTTTCTATTTAAGTATTTCCAAAAGGTCTCCCCACTAATGCATGCCGTGTGAACTGCCTTCGAATGACTTCTGAGTCGTCCCGATTCAGCGGGAGCCAGCATTTTTTCTATCTACCGCCTCCTGCGGCCGAGCTGCTTAAACCTTAACAACCAGCAAAATGTCAACCACTCCCCTGACTGGCCACTCTGCCGCCCCTCAACCCTCATCAGAGCACACGTGTAATGGATTACCAGGACATAAAACAAAGGTTAACTAGGAGACTACGGTGTGACAGAGTCCAGGGCCACGGCGGACCCCGAGGAGCTGTTTACCTGAGATAGACACATTCTGCACCACACAATGTGACGGATGCTCTAAACACGGCTGATTTACAGTATTCCGAGGGGCGTGTGACTGTCTGTAGTGCGTATGTGGGATTGGACTTCCCGAGATCTGTATCTGAAAGCAGTCACGCTGCATTCCTCGCTTTGTTTACACGGGGAGTGTGTGCGATATGTCCATAATTGTTTGGGGGCTTAGGATGTTTTCTTCTCCGTGGTGGTTTCTTCTTTCAATATCACCACTAATGATTTTAACTTTGATATCAGCCAGTGGTTCGGTGTTGCAATTGCTGTAAGAAAATTGCAAATGGATACCGCAGGGGCTACGTTTATCGATTTGAGTGTGGGATGATTGCTTAAGGCTTCTGCAATTGACCATAAAACAATGCACTACAAGTGCTGGGTGGATCTTTTTAGAGACCCAAACCAGAAAATTGGTAAATGGAAATCCGTGTATGTGGTAGAGAAACAGTTTCATGTTTTCCAGTAACACACTGACGTCAGCTCCCTCACGTTTACATCTATGATTCATCTGATAACTACTTGGCTCAGGAGACCATTACTTTTTTTCCCTCAACAAGCAAAGACTGCCTTTTATTACTGGTCAAAGAATTGTTTAGTCTAAAAGCATTGCCCGTGGTTGTATTATATGGACTTATGAGGTCTTGTGTCTCGAAACAAATGCAATAAGAAAGCCAGACACATGACTCTTGTAGAAACAAGCAGGTAATAAACATGTCAGTGTCCTATAACGTGGTTCACATCCTGGTTGGTTCTCAAGCATGCTGGTGCCTGGAGGCCTTGCCTTTAAACAGCTAATGGATGTTTAAGAATTGGCCACAAGGTTTCAGCAAACTGGTTCAGACAGAAGAAAAGGTACTTAAACATTTTTTCCTTTAGGGTTTAATGGCAAGGGGAAAGTTTTGGTTATGCTGGGAGCTTGAATCCACACAGATCAACATCAGAGTGAAAACTGAATTATTATTGCGTGGTCACCTTTACCTTTGCATAGCCCTTGGTATCCCTTCTGTGATTTCAGGGACAATCAGTGACTGAGATCTTTTATTGTGATGTAAGAATGCTTCAGTTTTCTTCTCAAGCCCATCATGTGTAATTTGCACTTTAAGACACTGAGACCAGGTCAATCTATACTTTCAATAACCAAATAATACCTCAGAGGACATTGACGCTGATAACTTCACCTGTCGTGTTATTTCAGGACGTCTGCAACTACAATCTCACTATCCATCGTGACTGTGACGTGCCTAGTAACTGAACCTGATATATCAGTCAGTCCACTACTCCCTAACCATGTTTATGGCCATTGCAATTTAGAGCTCAGAGAGACTATGCCTTCCTCTGGCAAATAAAAGCCCCAGAGGAACTCCAGACATGGTGCGACCTCCTCAGAGTTTTATGCTGGAATAAAACATGTTTATATGCTTTTTACCCTCCTTGGAACCCAAGGGCACAGGGGTGAAAAGGTTATCATGAAAATGCCATCTGCCACAGCCTTCAAAGCAGTCTTTTTTATTCCGTGGCCTGGGGCAGTTTTGATTTATTACAGTTTTACTGTCGTTGATTTCCCAACATGTTCTTTAACAGAAGAAATGTTTTAAGAGAATCTCAGAGGTAGAGGAGAGGAGAGGAGAGGAGGGCTGGCATTTGTGAGAAAGCAAGAGGATTTATTTTGCCCTTCTGAAACTGCTTTGAAGGATTTATAACAAAGATCAATACTTGGATTTGGATGGAATCAAACACAGACCTTGACCTCTTCTGAGTCCTTCAAAAGAAAACTAAATGTTTCTGTAGGGGTGGTAGAAATCCTGTCAATCTCAACGCATTAGAAACCACCACTCCGGCCCTTTGCTGTTGAGTAAACTTGGTTTAACCGCTTCTCTCTGTTAAGTCTAGCCTTCATTTCTTAATCTTTTCCCTCTTAGCTTGTTCTTTGTGACTCACTCTTTCATTCTCTCTCTCTCTCTCTCTCTCTCTCTCTCTCCTTGATGCCCTGCTACACACCATTTTGATCAACAAATGGTTGGGTCTCAGGGCCTCTGTTTCAGACTGGCTCTCTGAAGGGAGCGCACCAGTTCCCCTGCATGGCTGGGACCATCTGTAGTGTGGCATAATGATTTTTTCACGCTGCATTAAGTTAACACTGTGCTGCCAGCAAAGCGGGCCAAGACCCAGATTCTAATTGGACTAAGAGCGAGAGAGAGAGAAGCAGGAACAACAGCCTACAACACAACATTAGACACCTTTCAACTCCATTCATGTCAGTTGCCCAAATCTCATCCATTATGCTTGTGAGTCCAAGTTTGAAACTGGATGATTGACTCATTTTTCTTTGTTTGTTTACAGACCAGGATGTTTAAAAATCTGCGTCAGGTCATGGGGTGGGTCAGATATTTTGGATGTGGGATTGTGGTGTTAAGACCAGGTTATATCCAACAAATCTAACACGTGATGCAGCTTTTTTCAAGCCACCACTGAGCAGCAACTCACTTCTAAGAAAACTAAAAGGGACAAATTGGTACCAGTTCAAAGGGGGTATCTGACGTAATTTGGGCCAGTATTTATTTTTGTGTGAATATAAAGTATCACTTCAAAGATATCGATCATATCAAAAAGTGCATTCATTTATTAGTATTATTCCTTAAGGTCTATGAGAGCTCTTACTTTTTAGTTTTCCTGATAAAAGTCCCCTCTAATGGGCAATGTATGGGTGACGTGCTTATAAAAGGACGTGATGAAAAGGAGCTCTTCCAAGCAGCTGATATAAACAAGCTCACAATTACATTACAATATAAATGTTTTTTTTCCCCCGAGACAATAATAAACGGTTTTCCTTGAAACTGAGGTTTGTACAGTGATTCTTCCTCACTTGTTCCGCACAGTCATGCATGCATGCTAATAACGGAAATGTAATCATGACAGGTTGTGCAATGTTGGGACTCACAGCTTTCTGCGCGACTGCCCCCTGAGATGCCTACATTGATATGACATGCTTTAATTTGCTCTGTTACCAGAAGACAGCCTCTAGGACATACTTTAACTGAACCCATGAGGCCACTCCATTTCTCCAATGTACCTGACATCCTGATTATAGACAGATGAGCAGACCTTGACAGGTAGAGCAGTATCTTCTGTCTGTTCAGAACTCTATTGAGGTGCAGTGGATCTGCCCCCGAGCTGCGGCTTCATCAACCCATCCTGTACGTCAAAATTTGACAACTGTTATGTAAGGTTATCTTCCCACCACTGAGCCACATGTAAAGATATTCCGTTTTCGGTCACGTGTATTGTATAACTGACTGAATGCTGTATCTGAATACTGTGTGTATAAGCTGATATTTCAAAAAGACTGAGTTTTACCTACCTCCTCCCACTTCAACACAGTCTGTATTTCGAGTTTCACCTGAACGCCAGCGTCTCGTAAAAATACCAAACAAGATTACTTTGCAGTTTTTCATGTTGTGTCCACCACGGAAATGCTAACTTTCAATTCTATTCAACCGGCTCCCTTTTCTGGTCGGATCAGATACAAAACAAAACATTTCATAACAGGCCCCTTTATTACTGTCTGGTCCTATATTCCATTCAGTGGAGGGCTCCTGTCTGCAGGACATTATGAAGGCTGCAAGGCCTTTTCTGATTTCTTATCGTGCTCTCTACTTCGTGAATAGCTGCCCTGCTGACGTCATACAGTCTGACTCTACTAAAGCCTTTAAATGCAAACTTAAAACTTCATCTTTATGCCTTTATACTAGAGGGTATTGTGCGGCTCCGGTCGATATGTGCTGGCTGAACTCTGAAGTTTCTCAATGTCCTCCATGATCATATTCATTATTAATGTGTACTAGGTATATTTTTGTCATCTGGGGTTATTTTGCATTTCTATTCTGTACAGACAGCTTCTATCACATATAGTCTGTCCTGTAAAAGGTAACCCTCAATAGTTGCTTTTCCTGGGGTTTCTTCAAATTTGTATTCTGTGTTAGGCTTGTCGTTGTAGTGGAGTTGTTTCATATCTAATTCAAGGACTCTCAAGACTAAAGAGGCTGTGGCCCCTTTAGGGTTATTTGTTTTTTTTGCGATATATCTTCTTAAATAGAATATATCTTCGCTTGGTAAAGATGAACAATAAGTATATATTTTGGTTCAGTTGACAACCACAATAAAATATTCACTGTTTGATCTTCATTAATAAAATACCACATCGGCTAAAGCTAATGTACATTTATAGAGAGAGCCATGCTTGGTGTCAGTTGGCACCAAGCTCCCTTCCCCTTCCTCAATCCCTCTTTCTCCAGACCCGCCCAGGGTCCTCATCCTTTCTTCCTTGTGAACACTGGTGTCTTCTTCAGGTGATGAATGCTCCTCACCTTGCATACTGCCGGGGTTTGGACACTCTTAAATTAACCCAGACTGTGGAGAGGAGAGAAAAGAGGAACTTAAAAATAGCGTTCGGACTGGGCTTTTTTTAGGCTAATGGTCGCCCCTCTCTGACCCTGCCTCAACCCTGTGTCGCTCTTCCTCCACTCCCTTATTCCCTTCTTCCCCCTTCTCTCTGGGTACGAGAAGGGCAGGTGGGTTATTGATGATAATTCTGCAGACCTCTGTTGCTTCCACACAAACACACACCGTCGCACCCTTCCCCCCCCCCATAGTCCATCTCTCTCTCTTTCCCTCCTCCGGCTGTCACATGAATAATGTTGTCCCCGAGCCAGAATGAGGTCAGGAACCTAATGGCGAGACATATTGTGCAGTTATTGCTGTCCGCAAATGGCCCATCAATAATCAAAGGGCACGCATTAACAAAAGCAACATTGTGTCTGGGTCTGCATGTTTTTTCATTGAAAGTAGATGCTGCTATTGATTATCTTATCAATTATCCCTTTAGCTTTTAACACAATAATTGTGTTTTTTTTTAGGAATAGAAGAAAAATGTTGTTAGCACTAATGGAATTCTTAAGTGCAATAAAAGACATTGGGACATTTTTTAATAGAAAGAGCCCGGTGATTGTTTCCACCAGGAATTTTTCACAATTGTGACACATAAAAGGATGAAAAGCAAACGCATTTTTCTGTTTTATCTGAACAA
This sequence comes from Platichthys flesus, assembly GCF_949316205.1. Taxonomy (NCBI): domain Eukaryota; kingdom Metazoa; phylum Chordata; class Actinopteri; order Pleuronectiformes; family Pleuronectidae; genus Platichthys; species Platichthys flesus. The sequence goes on along the minus strand of NC_084953.1, from coordinate 9,955,477 downwards.
AAAATAAAACAATACCCCCGTTTACAGGTACATGTGTTATTGTGCCAGCCAACTGAAGCCCCCGATGTCCGGCGCTTGACAAATTGATTGTTATTTCTGCAGTTAAAGTGATAAAGAACCCACAGCTCCGTCGGGGTCTGTTCGACCTCCACCGTTGGCAGATCGGCAACACAACTTGTCATCAAGGGTCGTCTCAGCCCAAAGAGCAGCAGTTAACCTTTGACCCCTCAACTCTGCTGCCCCATCCGTAAAGTGGGTACCCTTAACTTTGGAAGATAGACAGCTCTCTTTAAAAGGGTAGTTGGGGGCAGGAGGTTCTGGGTCACTGGTATTTGGGATGAGTGGGGGTGTAGGGCGCAGTGTTATTGGTGTTAACAGCCTTAATTGTGCCCCCCAGCTCTCTCCTTAGTCTCCTTTTACAACTCCCTGGCTTAAATATGTACAAACAAAGCAGCTCCGCGGCCACATGTTTGTCTGTTTGCTCATTTGCTGGTGATTAGAGAGCTGTTGTTCCCGAGTCAAAGCCCACTTAGAGCCGGCCCACCTCCCCCGGTCCCACTCCCAAACTCCCTTTACCTATTACCATCAGAACTCCCATACTGTAAATCCCATTCTTATGTCGTCTTTTTGTCCTGGCTGATTTCTTTTATTTATTTGGGACCATGTAGGTAACCTTGTTAAAAAAAAGAAGAGAAAAAAAAAGCCCTAGAATTCTATTTCGGCCAAACCTCCCTAATGAACTTACACTTTAAGTCGTATTAATTCAATTGCAGTTTTGTGGGAAGGGGTTAGACAAAGGTTACAGCCCTCTCTCAGGTCTTCCGGAAAACCAAGCACGCAACCGATTACATGTTTTAAACGGTGGAGAGTTTCCAGCCGGTGTGGAAATCGGCGCTTGAGGTTTGAGACATCAGTAAGCGTAGCGTGTCAATAACAGCCGGGGAGGCAGCCGGACTGGGCTGGTTGAAAGAATCTGACTTCTATTCAAATAGCCTCCAATGCAGATCTGTTCCACTGAGCAAGCTAAACAAATCAATACCATTCATTTTAAGGCATTTCTTGGTCGATATATCAACAAGTACTGTAGAAGGCTTTCACCGGTGTGTCTACAGAATGTGTATATGTATGTGTATTTGTGTATGTGGTTTATTGGCCCATTGAACCAGGCCTGCAGACGTTTAACATACATATTTCTCTCAGAGGATTTGCGAGACGTGCACAGTGCATGGAGACCCATGATCCGCTCTCTTTAAAGCCCAATGATGAGGTCCCACAACATAAATTGTTTAAATGTATCGCGATGAAATGTGGTTTGCGGAATATGTCCTCTGCTGTAGAGCACTTTTCAAACACGCTGTGACCGAAGAGCAGATGCATTTTCACGGAACATGTGGTTTTGATGCGAGGGAACATAACGACATTCAAACTCTCCCTGTGAATGAAAGACAGACATACTGACCAGGACACACATGAGGGGCGCTCGTATGTTATCAGCCCACTTTGGTCAGTCGGCTTCGGTTCTTGTTCTCTCTTACTCTCGAGACGTTTGAATGGACATTTGGAGCGACCACGACAAAGTGCTGGGTCATGTTATGTGCAGTTTTAGTTTCGATTGTCAAAAAATAGATTGTCAACTTGTTAGTCACTTCTCACTCAGTCACACGAACTTCGGTGCGCGCCAAAGCTGAACCTGAATGTAGACCGGATTCTCTGTGTGAAAATGTTGTTCAGAGGCGACACGTATGTGTGAGGTGTGTCATCAAACTTTTAAATGCTATTCAAGTTCAATCACGTGTGCTTTTTCCCACAGCACGTGCCTGTAAGTGGGGAAAACATCGGGCTTGGCTCAGGTTTAGACATAGAAGCCTGTCAGGTTCAGGTCTGGCTCGGTTTTATATATGTACAGATTTATTTTAAATGTTTATTACAGGTATTTTTTGCATAGCTACATGTAGCCTACTGCTACAAAAGAGCTGAAGTAAATTATGTTTTGATTTGTTTGTGTTAAAGTAAATCAAATAGACCCACAGTCACTTAAGGTGGAGTAATGTCCCTTATCTTAAGTTGTTCCGCCCTGAACCGTGCGTCTGTCACTGAACTGTCAGATTCCTGAGTTACAGCTGACTTGTTGTGATGTGCACAGAAACAGGTTTGTGAGCTCATGTTGCAGCAGCCGCCGCCGCCTGGTGTTGGTTGAGCATGATTTAACCAAGATAACCAAGATGAATTTAAATGCGTAATGTTGCTCCACTTCATTACGGCACTTTTCGAATTTGAAGCTGCAGATGTAGCACGCATACAGAAGCAGTTCTGCTGACTTCACACGGCTGCTGGGGTTTAATCAGCCGAAGGGGAAAGCTTTCATACAATTCAAAATCAGCCGTGGATGGAAAACACTGTTGATATCAGCCATCGGTGTTTTGCTCATCATGGGAGACTGGTGCACTGAAACATGGCTTTAGAGATGTATTTTCTACTGTCAATATCAGGTTATATCGATTAAATGGTTTATGACACACTATACAGCAGTTATAAGCTTGTATCAGTGCACATGAATGTATTTCCAGCAGCTGTAAGTCATCCTGGCTGCACCCAGTGCTGTCACAAAAAATGAATTATCACCTTGATACAACTCCTGCCTAAATACATCAATACCTGACTCTGAAAAGCCACCAGGAGCCACGCCATTTGTCATTTTAAATGTGATTTGATTAAACAGAAAACAAAACGTGTTGAGTAGAGTGCAGATCTCGACTTGCCCACTTGCCATCTGGTCAGTGAATGATGGAAATGGGTAAATGAAGGTTAGAAAGAGCAATGAGCTCATTCCATTAATAAGGTTTGTGTATGTGTGTGTGTGTGTGTGTGTGTTTCAGTTGAGTACGTTCGGGGTACTGTGAGAACTCTGCAGTCTGAATATAATGAGGCAAACTACACAGCTCCCCTGTCCAACTGCCAGCGAGAGGTCAACCACAGGTGAGTGCAGCGATACCTCCTCTGACACATACACACAGATTAACGCACACACACACACACACAAAGACACACAAATAAACAAATACATACCCACAAAATAACAGGAAATGTGACCATTTTTCTTAATACATTTGACAAACCCTAAATAAATCTTACATGGTACAGTTTGGTCGGAAAACTCTCATGCCGCTGAGTGTGCTGCTCAATTATTCTCCTTTCTCCAGTAGCAGTAAACCGTGTATATATATACTATATAGATTTATTTAAGGTGAAGATCAGATGGACTGCTGAGGAGTCTTAGGAATCATGCCTTTCCCCCCTCTGTCCTCTGAGGATTCAAAATCCTCCTTGACAACACACGCCTCAAAGCTGACAGTCTTGCACCTTTTCTTTCCTTGAAGAAGTACATCCCACTATTTGATGCACCTCTCTCTTATAAAGGGTGGTAAGCCGTCTAAACCTGGGTACATATCATGGGATGTATAATTCACCCATCGCATTCTTTGAAGAGTTGTTTACTTCAAAGTGAAGGAGACAGGGACAGCCTTCACAGCTTCTTTCTTCTCCTCTTCCGTGATGGTGGATTATGCAGGAGAAAATGACTTTCGATTCTCCCTCTATCTCTAAACTACATGTAATGAAATATAGTCAGTTGTTCATTTAAGTCAGAGAATGAATGTCGTTTCATTCTCAACAGAAAGGGGTTTAACAGTATTAACAGAATCCTGTTTTATTATTATTACCTATTATAACAATGACTTTATCCGGGCATTCTTTCAGTCTCTGGTTTCATAAATGTGCCGAACTCTGGATAATCTCCTGAAGTTATCGAGAGGCGCTTTGTGTGAGGATACATATGTCAAGTCAGTTGCTGTGAACATTCTCCAAAGTTTTTTCTGATAATGATACAGTTTGTACATAATATAATAGAGCTGGATTATGTCATGCACCACGAGCGAGTGCCATGACGAAGACGTTTTGCTAACTCAGGAAAAGGTCTGGACCCAGTCGTGCGGACATTCTCCGGAGTTCATGTTCTAAAACGGGTTGTGACACAATGATTCCAGTCAATATGTCTGTGACAGGAACCTCTCATCATAGGGACTTTGCGGGCTGTGAGTGGGCTAAAAGGCTGAGTGTGACAGTCCCCGAGGAACACAATGATAAAATACCACTGCGCTGGTCCATTTAGCGCTGCCCTCCCTGCAGACAGCCATTGGGTCTTAGCAGCCATAATGGTGTTTACTGCATCAGCCTCTTAATCCAACCCTGGCCTTCCACAACTCAGCTCTCTGGTACTTAGACCCCGCACCCCCTGGCTGGGGAAAGGGGGACGTGACAGGGACAGTGTCTCAGAGTCAATTACAGGTCTTAGGCTGTCCCTGAAGAGCCCGCAACCCTGTTTGTGACAAAATGGCCTATCCTCATTCCTTCATAAAGATGCACTGTGCGAGAGCGAGGGGGCGGATGTTGTGGGTGGAGTGCAGAGTGCATCTCTTCGGAGTGGAGGATCATGGAGTCCCAGCAGACGGTGATGTTAGCCGGGATGAATAAATGATGAAATGGACTCGCACACAGCGCTTTAATGTAAAAGTTGAGTGCAGCGCAGTGTATTTAGACGATGTGGAGTGTCACAGGTTTAAAGGACGGTGGCTCTGCAGTCAAGCGGCGGGGGCATTCAGGACGTTGGTGAGCGGCGGCGCACGGCTCAACTCAGCTGAGTGCAGTTCTGGAGGAGACGTTGACCGAGAGTGAGCCGGAGAATAACAGACTCGAACCCGACAGACGTCACCTTAGGATAAAAAAAAACTGACGAGCGCAGCAATTATCGAGGGAAACAGTTACGTAATTACTGTGCGTGAATTAGAAAATCACTCTGACAAATGAGTTATTTGATTACTCAATTCATTCCCCTCAATTATCAAATATTGTTTTTGTAGCTGTTGGAACGGAAGCTGAAGAGCAGATTACTGTGGCCTGTGATCAGTGAGAGGGGCGTGTTCAGAGCTAATAGGATCTCGAACTTGGCTTTAGTGCAACTATGTTCTCAAATGATGGACACAAAATATTGATAATAAGTATTGACTCCCTCATTAAGATTTGTCACATTCATTCTTTGTTTCCTGGCACTGTCGTTTGCATACAAATATGATGTGAGACAGTTATTTTGCGAAGCTCCTCTCTTACAGATGTTTCAGTGTTCTCAGGTCCACAATATGTTCTGTTGATTCATCCATACATATTTATTATTCTTAACTTCCCTGTTTGATCTAATCCAGCACATCATCTCGTTTCGATGAGTCGATCTAGCTGCTACTCTTCTTTTTAGACTTTATATTTTCTCACTTAGCCGACAGATGTATGGGTGTCATTGTGGAAATGGTCGGGAAGTCACTGAGCCGCATCTGGATCACATGAGGAAACTCAGGATTGGGCAAGAGTCTCACACACTCTTCCGTTTCCCCAGCAGCTGTAGTTGGGTCACCCTTGAGCAAAGCACTGAAGTGTTTGTGTGGATTGACTCTGTGGTGACTGGTTATCCTTCAAATCCCCTCCAAAAATGAAAAATGCATGTGGGTTTCCCCATTTGCATGTGCTCTCTGAGGCCACTGAATAAAATCTAGACTTGTTCTGTAATTTTTCGCTAGAGCCACAGAAATATTCAGTTTCAGTGTACACCTGTTTTGTCTAGACAGCGTTTTGACCTTTGGCCTCCTCCAACGCAACACTTACTGCGTGATTTCAAACGGCTTAACGGCTGAAATGTATATATTAAATGAGATATAGTCAGACAAAGTCCAGATTGACTTACAATGACCTGAATAAATTTCCTGTATAAGCACAGTCTTACTACCCAGAACAATGATGACCCCAGGGCCTGAATGTGTAGCTCAATATTGACTGTGCGCCTACATTATCAGACTACGTGAGTCTTAGTTATATTTGAGTGCAATGCTTTTTTAGAATGGCTGTCAGAAACTGAAGGACCCAATCAATTTTTCTCATACAACATCTTGTTTGACTGTAAGGTTCAGCCCTGTGGTGCTTTCTTTGGCGCAAAGTGAAAGGACTCCAGCAAATTGGGCCATTTGCAACATTCCCCTAATTAATTTGTTGTCCCAGAGCTGCGTTTTCTATAAGATCATGATTCAATCCATCAACTTTTGGAGTTATTTGTTTGAATTTTGAAGCCCGCAGCGACGTACAGCTTGCTAAGTTTAATTCATTTACTGTAGAGGTAGGACGAACGCATCATGGCAGTTTATTGGATTACCTGATTAAATGGAGACTAAATGATCGGAGGGCAGAAGGCAATGCCTTTCACCTTTGAAAGATGAGCTTAGAACCATCATGAATCATGTGTGTGGATAACGTCAGGCTAGCATCAAATGGCTTTTTCCCCCCAAGTACAGCTTTTCCATTCCAATTTATGAACTGTTTACAACAGGAACATGTCATGACACAATGGAATAAAACATTTTTCCCCCAAGCGATATCATGTCATATATTTGGCAACCAAGGAAGTGGTTTTATATTTGTTAAGACAAACCCCTTTAAAACTCTGCTTCAGTTTTCTTTTGTCATTTATATCCTCTATAATGAGTCCAAAAAATGTGTTTAATCGTCATGTGGCAGTGAACCGACAGTTTTTCAGCTGCCAAGGAGGGTGTTTATTTTCACAAGTCTCGGAGAAGCATAAACACAGAGGGCTGAGTGCGGGGGTGGTCATTTTCATGCCAGGGCTGCAGAGTTTTGAAAAGCTCCACCAGCCCTGTGTTGTTCCGCTACCAGACAAGGTATTCCCTTTCATCCGACAAGGATTCACTCCATTTCATGTCATCGAGGCCCTTTAAGCTCGGAAACTAGGTGGAAACGAAGAAAAAAAAAATGAAAAGAAATCTTCGGAAATCACCATGACTTGTGGTTGACAGACAAGCTTCGTCTAGACAAGGGAAAGAAGAAAAATGAGGCTCGTGTTGCGAAAACAAATCATCTGTGTCTTGAAGACTTGTCCTGGCACATAGCGTCTCCGGCAAGATTCTAATCTGCAACCTCACAGCGAATCATTTCGCTCAGCCCTGAATCTCTGCTATTAATGGTGCGTCATTAAGTAACACAGTCGCACAGTGATGAACTGTTATTAGGCTTATTCCTCATTGTGGCGTGTGTGGCCCGGTGACGCCACGGCCGGATGCAGGTGTGCTCTGCTTGTCTCTCGGTCAGACCTGAGTAAGCCAGGACAGAAGCCACTGCCATTCGGTCAGTCATCCACTGCCCCTCCCTGGTGCTCCCCCCCCCTCCAGCCTTAAACGCCTGGGCACTCTGGCTTAATCAATCACCTGTGAAAAGAGCAATGGCTGTGTGTTAAGGGAGGACCGTGAGGCGCAGGTCGGGAAGAGGGGAGGCTGGGAGGTGGGTGTCAGGGACAGGTGGCCAGGGTCAGTCTCTTTCTCTCACCTTGGCAGCTCCTCTCCAACTGCTCTTGACAGGCTTACATGAATCCACCCACCTGCACAAGAGGGGCCGCCGGCACACACATACAGAGTAGGTGTCTCTCCCACACACACACACACACACACTCACATGGACACAGACACAAGGCTGCTCACAAACACAAGCAAGCACGCGGTGTGAGCAGCGGCGGGCTACTGGCGCTCCCTAGGGGAACACTTGAACTATGCTAATGCATGCCAGTTCATCAATTTAGCTCTGGACACGCAACACACTCTCCGGACTGCCGGGGCATGCATATTTTTCAAGGTTAAAAAGTTGTCAGGCCTGAGCCGCTCACTTCTGTGTGAATGAATCTCCATATCATGAAAGGAAAATCAATAGCTGCCGCCAATAATGCGACAGATGGAGTTGGGAATGCATCAGATGCAGCCAATCCTCTTTAATGACTCCTCGCCTTGTGTTTTCTTTCTGGGATGTGACAGAAATGTCTGAGTACACAATATACAGTTTGCTGGGATTAATATGTTTCATCAAAAATCATTAACATACAAAAACGGCACGTATAAGCACACATATGTAACTATGCAAATTCTTCTCTGGGTCTTTCAGGTTAAAAAAATCGAAGGAACTGGTAAGATGATGTCGTGAAGCAGCTTCGGATCATGGGAGTTGTTGTCTTCACCACCCTTGTCAATGGAAATCCACTTGACCTGATTCTGGTGCAAATTCCTTGTTTATGGATGAGGCAACATAATAAAGTTTCATTCACGTTATGCAGCAAATGATGATGAATTAGCATGATCCGTTACGAGTGACCAATACAAAAAGTGGAAGTAAAGAACTGTCGACTGTCTATCAGGCTAACTGGCTAACAGTGTGTTTTAACTTCCTGTTGTCTGCCGGAAGTTGAAGTTACAGCAGAGACAGGGAAAAAGCCACAAGTAAAGTGAATATGACGCAACTAAAAGGTGAACAAAGTATAACTTCCCTTTACCGTGAATTAATTTGGGGATTTCACTGGGTTTCACTGGGAACTAAGTGAACAAAATATATAACATAGGTCTCATCATTTTTAGACTCTTCAATATAGAATTGTTTGATATAAAATTTGGAGCTCGCCATCTTCAATACCGTAGTTTTTTTTGTTGTGGTTATAAGTTACACAGATGTTCAAACAGCTGCATTTCAAACACAGATGGATGTTTTGCACAGTTAAGGGTCATTCACTCTTCATCCTGGTCTGATGGTACTGCGGAATGAGATGAGCAATTAGAACCAGAGAGAGAAGGAGGGGTTTTGAAAAATGATTGAGATATAGACACAAAATGAAAAAAAATACATGCGGGGGGGGGGGAGGAGGCAGAGCACCGAGGAGATAGGGATTAGGTAGGAGGAGGGAGAGAAGGAGAGACGGAGGGTTTGGGTGGTAGGTGGTATGAAATCTCATGCATTTGTAATTTTCATTTCTATATTCAGATTTCTGTCTTCTACTTTTCTTTTTTTTTTCCTCTGAAGAAACCTCATGAATATGGATGACCCTGTCAGTGTGATGTTACTGTTCTCCTACTTGGGCCAATAAACACTTTTACCCCTCAGTGAACACTGGGAGGGGGGAAAGAGACCGGACATGGATGATATTCTCTCTGCAGCCGTGGGTCGCCTGTCCGATTTCTTTGAAACCAGTTTGATTTTATTTTATTTATTTATTTGTCAGAATGGAAGCGTGTTGCAATTTGTCTTCCTTTACACGGAATCCTGGCATTGTTACATTGTGGGAAGTGGAATTTAAGGGATTTGAGTTCACATGTTTATATCTACTTGCACACACACAGACAAATTCCACACAGCTATTCCACATTCACACACACACACACACAGGCTGCAAAGATATGGCAACTTGAAGCTTTGAATAACTATTGGAAGGACTCCCTGCTGATTATTTTAGTGGTTGAGCTGTGCAGTTTTAACACTAATAATTTGCATTCCCACATAAGTCGACATACTGTGTGCATGTGAATAATACGAGTTTGCACCCCCACCACCCTATCCCACAAAACATGCTAGTGCTGTCAGCTTCCCAGTCAGCATACTTTTTATCTTAATTCCCAGTGATCACCGAATTTCGGTGTAAAATCCTGTGATTTTACGCTCCAACATGGGACAGAAGTGGATTTAAACCCTGTAATGATGACGTAGAGAAGTACAGTGTAACAGAGGGATGTAAAGACAAGGCAGAAGAGGGTGAAAAACCCTGGGACTTGCTGTATAGCCTGAGATCATTCTCTTGTTTCGATGCTGCTTAAAAATAATGAGCGGCAAACCAGATGCATAATTTACAGTGTAGTTAGGGCATGGAAAAAATATGTCAGTGGAAGAATTGGCTGAAAAAGGGAGATGTTGATTGTGAAGCAGGCAGCTGAGAATTTAGAGATCTGCTGAAACAGAACCATGGTTGACATTGTTTGATTTGGGAATGAATGACGAGTGCCGAGCAGAGTGGGCGTTATCATTTGTCACAGCCGCCAAACGTCGGGGTCGATGGCCGCCGCTCTCAGCCTGTGCTTCAAGATGAAGGAGAAATCAGAAGCAGACCCATCTGGCTTCCTGTAGGCTCAGCTCAAAGCACTTAACCCTCGACACAGGTCTGGGTTCAGTTCCCAGACTCTGCTCCTCACAATAACAACCCCCATGTTACCCTGCCCCAGTGTACAGCCTCTATCCAGGCCCCTAAGGGCCAAGCAAAGAATAGCTGCTGTCACAACGAGTCGGCCTTTCATTTGTTTTCCAACCAGAGGAGAGGAGGAGTTGGGGCAGAGAGCAAATACAGATTTCCTTTTCTTTTCTTCAATATTAAATATATAAGATACATCAAATACAAGACTGATATTGACCCGAGCCTGTTTCACAAGCTTTTTAAAGACTGAGTTATTTATATCATACAGTGATCCTGGAATGTTCAACCATTCATAGAAAGGACAGTTCTGTACATTTATATGCTACAAGGTTTTCTTTCTTTGATGAGACAAGCAGCGCTCATGACAGATTGAGCAAAGGTTGGTAGAAGCTGTTGGCAAGCAAACACTGTGGCCAGTGGCCCCAAGGGTAAATACCAGATGTGTCCAATTTATCACAGAGACAGGTGAGAGGTGGGAGACACAGACCGGTCCTGTGTGTCTCTTAGTAGCTATTTTCTGTGTTTATATGTGTCTTTGCGTAGGTATAAAGAAAAAATCCTGTCCTCTATGACCCACATATAAGACTAGTGATGCATCCTTCACCAAACAAAGAGTCTACTGAATCAGGTAGGACTTTCCCAGGAGAGATTATTTACAATAAAACACCCATTATCTATACCACTAATCCTTTAAGGGTCGTGGGGGGTGGCGGGTAGACCCAATCCCATCCTACGTTGGGTGAGAGGCGGGGTACAGCCTGGACAGATTGCTAGCTGAGAGACCAAGAGACAAACATGCACTATCAAATCTATATATATTCAATTTAGACACGGAAGGCAATGAGAAGTCCACTCAGAAAGGCTTTGGCCAGAACCAGGGTTCAAACCAAGAACTTCCTATGAGCTAGACTGTTGCCAAGCTTATAAATAATAATAATTGTATGGTGAAGCTGATCTTTGTGGTCTATTTTAAGCTGTTTTGGTCGTTATGAACAACTTCATGACTGAAAATACAATGAGAGGGTGTTATCTACAGACTGACGCAACAAACATAAAAAAACCAACACTCCCAAGGAATGACTGAAAAAGGTTCCTGCCTCTCATCAATATGGGAAAATCCTCACTCAGAATCCCACCACGGTGAATTTCATGCCAAATGATGTGGTGGAACAGATTCCTACACCTATTAGCCCCCCGATGAGTCTCACAATTCAAGTGTGCATTGTCAGCAAACTGGCCCTGCGTGCCCCCAAGGCTTAAGCCCTTTGCTGATGGGCGTAGCCTCCACCAAAGGTAGGTTCCAACAAGTTGCCTTCATGAAGCCCCTGTTTAATCAGGCGGTGAACTGTCCCCACTGAGACACGCAGCTTTCAATGGGCTCCACACCTGGTCTGGTTGATCATAACCTGAAGCAAGGATTAAAAAAACAACCACTGAATTCCTGGAATGTCTCTAACCGGCATTCATGGAGCTGTCAGTGTCAGTCCTGTGCGGAGCATCACGCTCTGACAGCTGTCCAACTAATTAGTATTTGCACTTTACATTTGTGTTTTTGGCACTAAGCTCATTCACAGTCGCATAAAGGGATAGAAAAGGAGATGATGCTTGAATCCCACGATTGTCACCACAAGCTTAGTAAAGAGTGCGGGAGGAATTTGACCGACAACAACAAGCAACAGGTGGCAACGATGAACTTCTTCCATTGAGATTTCAAATCTCACACGTTAAATGAATCTATATTTATAGCAGAAATAAATTGATAGATAATGGATAGGTCTCTGTCCCCTACATCCCTTTGAAACAGTGAGCCTGCTATATTTTCATTAAAATATTATTACATTTGCTTCTTTACACTGGACAAAACAATTAACAAGTGAGTGATTTTCCAATAAAGTACCAGCGTGTCAGAATCAGAGGCAGACGATGTCACACATCCCACCATGTTGATTTTTAAACAGATATCAATTCTATTCTGTGCTTATATTATATTTAAATGCCGAAGTAGATCAAGGTGCAAAATTCTCGTCTGAACTGTATTGACTACACACTATATAACTCCACACAGTTTTCTATCATTGATTAGAACAGATACTTGTGTGGTGATGTTGACAATGAATCACAAGTATTGATCTTTCTTTAGAGGAAGAGAGAGAACCAGTTGTACTTGTTACATAGCATGACCAATTAAAACCCCTCAACCGAGACACAGGACTGGTTGTTGCCACAGCTCGTCATTCCTCCCATCGTGTGTACTCGCAGGACGAGTGTTGCCTCAACATCAGCTCGACATGCTAATTACAGAGCGCACTGGCAATTATGCGTGTTTTTATTTTTTGCCTCCCACACCTGGCAGAGCCGTCAAGAGCCCTTTGCATCATGCCGCTGGTCGGGCTCTGCCACATCTTAATATATGTTTAGGTTGGCACTGTGCCCAGCATATGGAGGTGAGTCAGTGTTTGCTTTAGCAAATGACAGTTTTCAGCAAAAAACTTAAGATGTCATTTTTTTTTTCTCACAGGGATCCAGTCTGGGAATTGGATGACTGAATGGGCTCATTTTGCCTGTTAAGAGTTTGGCACGACACTGGGGAGGAAGCCAAAACTTTCATTTTTTTCAAGAGACATTTCTTACCTTTACCGTTTTTGACAATTTTCTTAAATGAGAGGACGGGAAAGTTACAAAACCATCTGCTTTATCAATTCGAACCAACTTATTAACACTTTAAAGACACTAGTTATAAGAATCTAAAGTCAAATGAACCATACGCTTAATTGTTAGTGTGATTATAAATGTGATGAAACAACCACATGTACTTTATAACATATATAGATATATAGTTATATATATATAGATTTTTCTTGCCATCAGTTTTTACTTAGGACACAAAAGGATAAGAACTAAATTAATTTGACATTATTTTTATGTAATATAATATAACAGTATATAATATAATATCCTCTGTTAAAATGAATTTGGACAGAATATTTTTGGAGTATATTTAGGAGCAGAGCCGAATTTGGAACATGAGATATGTTGATTAACTCCTGGATCACAAGCTGATTGGCGACCTGAGTGCTGATCCTGGAGATCAATAATCCGATACTGGGAGGTTTTACAGATACAGGTCTTCCTGCAAGACAGACACAATGGGTCTCCTGGGGAGCGCTGCATTGAGATCAGCTTCTGCTGGAGCCAAGTCTGTCGATTGGCAAGACAACAAATCCGGCTTGGCCTTTCTGTTATCTTTAGCCCTATTCAAACAGCTGTATAAAATCGGAGCTGATGCCGCCATGTTTGGGGGGATTTAGTTTCTTTACTATGGACTTCACGTGGGTTTTACTGTGATAAATCAAAACGATGAAAGAAAGTAGCTGCTCTGTAAAAAAAAAGAAAAAAAGGGAGTTCTCTGGAGGAAGATTAAAAAACATTACGCCTATGAAACCTTCACTAAATATATGGGGGGACAGATACGCAGCTCGGTTCAGGATGATTTAATTGACCTTTCAGGATAATAAGACAAAACCATAAACATATCTTCTTAGCAAAAAAAAGGGATTTTCTTCACCTTTTCTGACCTCTGTGCACTGACAGGCTTGGTTCTTTGCCTCTAACAACATCGTTCTCTAAGTGCAGCATTCACAGTTGAGACGGGGGGGGGGGGGGGGGGGGGGGGTCTGCTGTGCTTGACCGGACCTGACTCTGCATTGTGAAGTGCAGGGTGTGCACAGAGCAAATAGCAACTAGTGTATGGCTCTAAGTAGGCTCACAATCTCATGTGGAATTACTCAGTTAAGTGTTCATATATTTAACAAGTTTAATTGAGTGTTAATTTGAAATAAACAGCCTATAATTTAATTGTGTTTTGTAACAAAAATGTGAAGCCATGTTTTGAAAAACTACAATACGATACAAAGTAGGGCAAACCACACTCGGGATAAAACTGCATTTTAAGGTTAAACTTAGGGACTGTGGTTGTCTTTAAAATACACTATTTTCATAACAGCTGTTAATTGTTGAAAAAAAAGGAGAAACAACTGTTTGGACATTTTCGCCCTTCACCCTGACTGTGTTGTATCAGCAGCAGAAGTCTCAGCAGGGGATATCTCAAAACCACGTGCAGCTACTGTACCTTGTAATGATTTCCCAGCAATTCCCAGGATGTCTTCTGAAACAAGGTGCAGGAAACCGTTGTAGTTTGGTTCTCTATGTGTAGGTGGAGACAGCCATGAGACATGCAAAGGTTTCCCTGGTCAAGAAGAAAAAGTGAATCTCACCCTTCACTTCAGACACATCATGTCTTGTCTGCGCTGTATTGGATTCTGGTCTCCTGCGGCTGCTGTGGGTGAAGAAAACTGGCATCTCTGCAAGTCTGACACTGGATTCTTAATGTTTGAGGGCTGAACCATGGAAAATAACCTTCAGAGGTTTATGTTGGATTCTCCTAATATTCCACTTCAGAAAACAATGTATTTTATCAGTTTTTTAACGGATTGTTGAGATTGTTCCTGATTTTCTTGATTGTATATAGCTGTGTCAGCTAATGTGAGCAAGCGAACGCATCCCAACACATTAACTCAGACTCAAATACCACATAACCACAAAACATTTTTTTATCCAATGAACCTCATCAAGCTTAATGTGAATATGCCTGATGTTTGGCATAGGCTAGTTTCAACAAGGGCTACAACATGATAATGATAGAGGAAGTGGGATTTATGACCTTTACCTCAACCAGCCACTAGGTGGCAGTCATGATGGTCTGGCTTCACTTTTGGTGAGCCTTAATGTAGTTGATCTTTTATATACAGTCTATGGTGTCTATACCTTCAGAGTGTGAGCACAGCCAACAGAATAATGACTGCAGTTCAACAAGTGGCCACTAGTGTCATCAAAGATTTACTTAATGCTAGGACCTTTAATCTCTTATACTAAACACTGGCGTGCCGATGTTCAATGTGGAATCCTTTGTTGTTTCATGTGTTTATCACTTTTGTGTAGGGAGGATATTTGTGTTTATATGACTGCAGGCGTGTTGGGACCACTTCTGAACATTCCTGTAATATGACACTGAGGTTAACTGAGGCTCCAGTTAATGTTGCTTCTTGATAATAACACATTCCTAATCATTACCAGCCAGCGCAAGCACCACACATTCCACCCGAACGGATGATGCAGTGACATCACTATTTCATTATCAGTGATAGACATTAATACAAACAATAAGGAGTTCAAGGCCTCAATGGATCGAAGAGAGAGTCTCTCACTTCCAGCCTTTCTGTTGCTAATTTTATTTTCCTTTCATCGTTCTATCATTGTTAAATTTCACATGGCTTTAGTGTTGTTTGATCCCCGTGCTGTCTGTGAGCAGGGCACATCTGACAAACACAGCAGAGCAAGTCTCTTTTAAAATGACAGCGAGGAGACAGGACTGATACATTTCTGGCTGCATATATGTGCGTGAATTCATTAACAGCATCTAAATCCGACATTCTTCATACTCGTGCCGTCTTCTTCACTCCCCGTGTTCAGTTTATCTCCAGCATCACACACTGACGTTCTTCTGCAGATAGAAGTCTGCAGTAATCCTCTCATCTGCATGTTTTTCTCATCACAAGGACACACACACATGCACACACACACGCAGCCAGGCTAACACGTGTGCTGACAGCCACTCACATACCACACACTTGAGTTGAAAAATAAAACAAACCGGAGCGACATGATGAATAGCTGTGTGGTCTGACTCGGGAATTGTCAACAACCTCGACAACTTCACGGTTTGCCACAAACAGAAATCACCACAAGGCACCAGACAGTGTAAACGGGTTGTTGATAATGAATCACTGGCACGTTACCCTCAGATTGCCGTTTTAATTGATTAAAACACTCGTCTCGTTCCACAAAACGATTAAAAAACTGATCCGCTGCAAAGTTGATCTATGTCACATGTTGACTTTCTTGTTTCGTTTCAGCTCCTTTAACACGTCAAGCCAACATTGTAAACATGCTAACCCACAAAATGATTTGCTTTTGGATATAATGGGATTTCTGTCCAAATAAAAGAAAGATAAATGAGGAAAAAGCTTTTCTCAAGTGCCTCAGTAAAAGATTGTAGAGTATGACTCTTCTCTAGGCTGTTTTATTTTTGTTTCTACTCACAGCCTCATGCTTGACTTGAGTTAACGTCACAACAAAGAAGTCAATGACTAAGCTGAAAACTAGCTGTCAATCATTAAATAAAAGATCAGGTTGATAAGACAGGAAACATTTTATTTGCTGATTTGCATGCGGGCGACTAGTTAAGTATTAAAATGAAACAAAACAAAAAGAAAGTTTAGAGAACATTTGATCAATGATTAGGCTTATGAGGGTAACTGTTTTTATTAAGAATAATTAGAAATTCTAAGAGGAGGTTACATGGTATTAGGCCAACTTCAAGTTAAACAAGGACAGTTTGGATGAATTAAATAAAATCATTGGAATATAATTTGTATATTGAAACTACAGTCTTAAAACCTATTGCCATTATCAAAGTTGAAGCAACAACATCTAATTCCAGTGGCACCTCATAGCACCACAGATAACAAAGTGCTATTTTATGAACATATCTATTTGTCATAGATGTAAAACTCAAGAGCAAAACTACACATATACGTATTTATATTTCTTCGTGAAGGAATTGCTTGGAGGCTTCAGTTATTAAGCTTCAATAAAATATACACGTTGTTTTGCAAAGGTTTACTAACTTAAGATTGTGTCAGTGGGAATCCTGAGGAGGTTTCCGTGTGAAGGAGACAGAGAGTCTGTACAACCAGTGACTCACTCACACACCTGTATGGGTCGACAATGGTGCAATAGGAGAAGGAGATTCAGGTGTTTGCCCTCGTGCTGCTGAAAAAAATACTGAATTATCCTTGATATGGGCTGCTCACATATAAGCAACTGATTGTGGGGACTGTTCGATAATAAGTTTAATTTTATGAAGTTAAAAAGTAGGGTAGCAAAAACAAACATACTTTTCTCTCCCTAATCGGGTAATGGAGATGCCTTTGCTCCATTGCCTATGCAGACCTTCATGTTCCCTGGTCTCTCCTTGAGCCCTGATACATCAAGATGAAACAGGCACTTGGTGCGGTTGTGTTTTCACTCGGTGTTGCATTACCAGGGAATGGGGTCCTTCTAATCGTTTCAATCACGGATTGTTATTGAAGTGTCAAACCCATTGCAGCTCTATTTTCCCATCTGTAATAATGTTTTTCTCCTCCTGGAATTCATCTTGACTTTGGAAAGTCACAGGAACTTGTCACACCCAGCTGCACCTGCCACATCTCATTGTGCTCGTCTTTATTCTGGAGATAAATCGCTCGGAGTGTGTGTTATTTTGTTTGAGAGTAAATGGGATTTTGGGTTGAAAAGGCGAGACAATGAAAAAAGATAAAAACGAAATGTTTTTTCCCCCCCTCTAGGACTGTAACCCTGTGTCAAGACAATACTGATTTATCACCTTGATAGGGACACCACTATTGCCGTTCCCATTCTGTTGGTTTACTTTGTATTTCGAGTCTCACACACTCTGATATTCGGCAGTCAAGATGACAAGTGAAACATTTGTTTTTTGTATTGCTCTTCTATTGTCTATCTGCACTTCACCAGGGATGAAAATAGGACAGTGTGGTTTACGGTGTAGCCTCTGCTCGTAATTCATCCAGCCTGCTCCACCACCAGGTCTGATGTGAACGCTACTGGCACACTGGCCTCTAATCCTTTCATCTAGCCCTTGAGCATGTAGCCATACAGCTATCTATGCTTCAAAAACACCAATCCGTGCATCTGCGGCACATTTTCTAAGCCGTTTTATCCATTTTCACAACGGGGCCATTTCCTTTGTTTGTGGAGGTGGAGCGCATCTCTGTCGTCGCCACATCTTTGAACTGTGGTACCCATGCCAGCTTATTCCAAGGCACTAGAAGGAACCAGCTCGCAGACACATTGTCTGAATCCTGCCACTGAAGTTGGAATGCCAGCTTTAGGCATGTCAGGCCTCTGGGCATCAGGATTGGGTTTCCCCAGACCCCCTTGTCAAAGGATTAGCTCACACTCTGATCATCGGGAACGCAGAACCGGTCCTCCTCTTTTCTCCGCTGCCACTGCCGCTGCACGCTTGCATTCCTTTGTACTTCTTTCACGCCTGGTGAAATTTTGCTAAATATGTGGCAGCAGTCGCACCGTATTCCCTCATTCCCACACCCCTTCCTTTTTCACTCCCTCGTTACTTGCCACTTCCCCCCATTCCTGCATTCTCTCTCTCCTTCTCCATCACTTCCTCCTCTCTTCTTCAGCTCCGTGCTGATGAGCCTGAGTACAGTTTTTTTTTTTTTTTTTCCCGGGGAAGGAAGAGGGATTATGCTAAGCCCTAACTCGGGGAGACCAGCCTTATCTTGCCTGTAGCAGCTCTGTGCACCAGAGAAAAACAGACTGGAAGAGAGCACAGCTACAGGCCAGGAGAAGACAGTGAGGGGGGGAGACAAAGATGGGCATGGCCAGTAATACAGAACATCACCATGTTTTCCTACACTGATGGCACTGTTGGCCATTTTCAGCATGCCACAGATAAAAACAGATTTTCCAATTCAAGGTGTTCAATAGTGGTTCTTGCATCCAAACCTCCATTAGCTTGTTTCTAATTTTTAAGCGTTAAATTTGCTCCAATCACACAAGAGGCATTATTTACTCTGCAGTGGAATGCCAGTTTCCCCCTAGGTGATTGAGACTTCCCATCTGCATCAGACAGGCCCTCACCAGGACACTTCATCGAGCCGGACCCCACTCCAATCGTTCATTTGAGGGAATATACAATTATGTCTGCATTATACTCAATTATGTCCACTCTAATTAAAGTCCCATCCCCTGATCCATTTCCTGAATGAAACATTCTCCCTCTTCCCCAGTCCTGAGACAATGGGCCATGCTACAACAGGGAACAAGGCCCCACTGTGAGCAGGCTGCTGGCCTATTCACCTGGCCTAATTATCCTAACCCTATGGGGGACTGTGCTCTTGGGAAAGGCTCTGGGGGGCGGTGGCGAGCTCAAATTTCCTCGCTGCTGCCGAGACAGACATCCGCACAAGGACCAATGGGAAAACAATGGCAGAAAGTGACGTCAATGTTTAACTCCATAAGGTAAATATCATTTGCAGGGAGAGCTGGTGTGACCTAAGTGTGTTCGTGCCCCCGAATCTCAGGAGCTGCCAGCCTCAAAGCCACTCGAATAAATACGAAGTTTATGGAGACTTGAACTTGTTAAAAGTAACAGATCACTCGGGGGGAGGCTTACTCAGACATTAGCTATGGATAGCGTTACCCCTTTGTTAGTGTTTGTTGTCTGGCTCCATTTACTTCAATGTCATTGGAAAAGCTTCGCCAAGAAAGCCACCCCACCAGATTAGCGGGGACCTATGGGGCACTGGAGCTAACAGAACGTAAGCCCCCATAAACCCAAGGACGATATTAAGAGTCCAACCGAGGACTTGGTCTTTGAAATATGCCAGAAAGTCCAGTAGGCGAAAAAAAAACCACACACAATTGATGAGACTTCAAGCACTTGCACTGTGTCCATGGATGATGTAATTCTTTAGTAAAACAATGGCCTTGACTTTCACATCGAACAGACAAATGGTAAACGTTTGCCTGTTAATGTGCTACGTTACTTTGGTGTTTTGAAGGAAATTTAGCAACTCAGCGAAACAATTATTCATTAACATTTGCTAAGGAAATGTTAATGAATTTTCATTTAGCGCTTACAATTTCAGGGTTACTATGCCAATATAAGAATGGCATCATAATGACAGGTAGGATTGATCGTAGTGTTTATTTTAATTTTTAAATATGACGTTTTATATCTGTTTGTAGCACAGTAACAGTAACAGAGCTGAAACTGTGTAAACCACAATCTTGGAGTGACCTGAATGGTCCTGGGGTTATTAGAAGGCCAGGGTGGGGTATCAGAGGGGGGAGGTAAAGGGCAACAAAGCCTCCTTCTTCACTCTTCCTCCTGATCCTATCACTCCATTCCTTGGCCAAGGAGATGAAAGACTAGCCTGTAATTGGAGAGGAGGGAGCAAGTGGAAGTAATGAGAAAGTAAAAAAGCGAATGGGAGAGAGTGCTTGAGCAGTAGGTAGGGGAGAGTGAAAGAGAAAATACCTTTTGATTTCCTCAAATTAAGTGAATAAGAACAGCCCTGCCCCACTCCTCCGTCAGGCCGGAGTTTGATGGACATTGTAGCAACGTGAGGCTCTCGGCTGTAATAACTTGCCTTTGTGGGGAAAACTCAACGCTTTGTCTTCCTTGCTGGTGGGGCCCAGGGTCCGGGGCTCAGCCTTGACTTATTATGACTCGCTTTTGTCCTTCAGGAGCTGTGGGAGATTTGACTTGCCCTTTCGTCTGTCATCAGAATAGGGATCCCATACAGGGGCCGTTCCCCAGGCTTGGGAATGTTGAAATGACAGACAAGGACAAGGCCAAAACACGAGGTCTCCTCTGATAGTATAATACATGTGGTGTTGTAATCACAAGAGTGTTTTGTTAGGCCTGATATGTTCAAATATAAACATTTCCTTAAGTTTAAAGTAAAGCTGTATCAGCACATAATAGAAGAGAAGAAATGTAAAGGTCCTGTAACGTGTTTTGAGGCTAATATTCATGATGGTTATGGAGAACGTCAGCATTGGTTGCTCTTGTGTGATGTGATCTTTGATTTTAGTGGCACATACAAGATAAACAACACCTGCACGTCCAGGACTGAATCTATCTGACTGGACAATAGTTTCTATTTAAAGTCCATTATCTGCCCTGAATTGTAAATGGACAAATGCATAAAAAAGTGAACCGTGTATATATCACGATCATGGAGGAGTGGAAGACCTAATGGTTGAATACATAAACACATGTATAGCATCCATAAAACTCGGTCTCTCTCACTCCGTTAACCATGTGACCTTGCAACCTTTGCAATCCCTCAAGCATCACCAACTTTATGTCTTTGGTTTTAGACAAATCTTTTGAAATGGAACCTAAACAGATAAAAACAATGTGTGGAACAGGCACAGATGACTGGTTAGGTATATGAGTTATTCTCCTCACTTTTAAACAGCCAAACACTGGATTATTATGCCTGAAAGATTTATTCTTGTCTCCTACTGACGTTTTTCAGCTGCTTCGACATGAAGGGGAATGTCTTCCATTATCCAGTTGGAATTTTTAAGGAGGGACCTGGTCGCTTATCTTGGGCTCGAATCTGCAAAGCTGGGGTCTCCTGTTCCCTCACCCTGCCTTCATAAACTAGGGCAATAAAAGAGCTGTTAACCCCACCCACCCATACCAAGTGCTACACCTGGCCACAGCTGGGGCCAAATATTTTAAATAAAGAGTGCTTTTTAAGGGGACTGGGGACTAAGAGGGAATGCAGAGGAACTTAAACACCACGAGGGAGAGATGGGGGAGTGTAATTGGGACAGGAGGGCATGGAGGTAGAGGAATAAAACATAGAAAGTTAATGGGAGAGAAGAATTAAATAATTGCTAAGAATATTTAAAGCATACGTGTGGGAGGACACAGGTGATGCAAAGGTTTAGGAAAGTGGTGGGGAACCTTTTTCCTATCCAGGGCCAGTCTTAATTTTTAAAACATCCTTTGCAGGCCATAGTAATTTACTGAACCCAGATCACACTTATCTAGTCTGATGTCAGATGGCAGTGATGATGCTGATGCTACTCACAGCTGATTTGGTCAAAAACAACGTGCTCTGGACAAACCTGTCCTTTGTAAGGGTTACGAGTGGCTAGACAATCATTCTCCCTCATATTGAACCCGGCTGAGATCTCACACACAAAAAAGGCTATAGTTGGGAAGTGTTTGTCATGTATCTGATTCAATCAAAGGCCAGAGACACAAACTGGAAATGTCTTGTGCCATATTCATAAATAAAGGGTTTCAGCTTCTTAGTTATAAGCTCAGAAACTACAAAACTTACCAGCATAACAATGTCTGTATAGATACAGGAGTATTTGTCCTTGCGGCTCTCCCAGTTTAGCAGCTGTTGTGACACTTGTGGTTTTCCTTTTTCATCTCTGTGACCATGCCCCATTAAGCAGGGACAATGGGTTGTCTTTGACTTCCAAAAAAACATATTTTCTTTCCATTTCCCTGAGAGAGTTAACATTCCTCATCTACTTTTCTTAACAGTCATCATAATACTTGTCAACGGTGACGCCTAACAGCTATGGGTGTATTTAATTCACTGTGTGTGGGACCTGACAGGCAGATACACAGCCAGAGGCAAGATTTTGTTAGAGGTTTACAGAACACTGTTTGTGAAAACAATATCAGCAGGAATTTATATTTATGTTTCCTTCAATTATATTCATTTATCCTTTGCATGCAGTGACATGCATTCATGTGAGACTCGCCCCAGGCAGTGTAGACGTCCACTGCAAATAACCGAGCGATTTATGTGAACTCTTTTCTCATTCTTAAAAGTGTTTCCTGGAATGAGTGACTTTTCATGAATAGCGTCTAACTGAGATTACATTCTGTACATACAGTACATTAACCCAACAACACACACACACACACACACATGCAGTTGCAAAGCCTATTTAGTCACAAGTGTGCCCCCTTGACTTTGAACGTGACATGGATGGAAAAAAATGACTCCTGGTCTGCAATGAAATTGGCACTTTTCCACCTGGCCACCCCATCTCATTTCCATTTAGCTATCTTCACATCCTATCAAGTTGAGCGTTAAAATGTAATTACCTCTGAACAGAGTGAACTATCAAGTGTGTGGGGGGGTTGCAAAGTTATAGGGACCCACTGGAAATAAACAAAAAAACAACACGGCAGCTCGGCGTCACGACAGGTGTTTTCTCCTGGGCCGAAACTGAAATGAACATGGAAATGAATGTTGGAAATGCATTCAGCGGGCACAGGGAGGAAGAGAAGGGGAGCGTGGAGGTAGAGCGGGCGTCTGAGCAAAAGAGGTAATTATTCTGCAACTCCTTCACCTGTGACAAGGGGCTTAGGCGAGTTGGGGAGTTTCAAAGGGAGGCCGAGTCGGACGGGGGGGGGGGCTCCCCAGAAAGCAATTGGCCCTCTTGTGCTGTCCCTGCTGACTTCCGCAGTGACAGGATAAGTCCTTTCAGTCTCTCTCCCTTTCTTTCTTTCTCTCTCTCTCTGTCTATCCCGGTAGCTGATGATGGCAGTTCTCTTTGTTCTCGTTAAAAAGCAAATAACAGTTGGGCCATTTGGTCAACCGTTTTTTTTTCTCCCACTAACTCTTAACAGTTAACCTTTGTCCTCACCTGAAAGTGTCACCCTGAGTCTAGGACACGAGCCGCCCACTGGAGGATGGAACTGAAAGGCCTGCTCTGCAGTGGTTACTCCGTATTGTGAGGTCTGCAATCATGCGGCTACATCAGGTGCTCTTTCGATTCTTATGTGCCCTCTCACTCTTCTGTTTTTTAACCAGCTCAGCAGCCTTGGGTCGGGGGGGGGGGGGGGGGGGGTAAGGTGAAAGCAGCAACCACCGCTCAGCCTTTGCCGGCTAAGTCGGCACAGAAGCACATCTATTTTCTTGAAGTGTCACGGATCAATAATGTTCTGTCCGTTCTTCTTTATAAAATGATATCTCTGAGGCCGGAGGGAGAGCGAGGGAGTTAGGGAGGCAGAGAGAGAGTTATTGCCAAAAGGTGACGGTGGGTTGAACTTGTGACCTATGACTCACGCTCGAGCCCATCTCATTCAATTAGGGAGCAGACTCCAGTTACAGTCCAAGACACAGGGGCAGAAGATCTCCTTGCACTGCACGCGAACCTGAATTAAACATGTACGTGTTCCTGCTCCGTGTTACTCAGGGTGATCGTCTCGGCAGCCCGCACATAACTCTCCATCCCAGTCTGACTTCAAACGAGGACCTAATTAAAGCCGAGAGCCTTGCGATGATTAAGAACTATTCTACATGGAAATTTGATACATTTATTGAAGTCATCAATGTGAAAAAAATCACATTATATACAAAGTGCAGGTTTTAGAGGGGCGGGGGGGGGGGTTGTTTTGCTTTCATTAATAGAAAATGCTGAAGCCTACAATAAGTTGAGTGGATTCATTTGCAGCGTGGACTTAATTCCATTTACCCGCAGTCCCTGTGCGGTGCTTTGTTCACAATAAACCTGATTCCCAGTCCGGCTCCGAGGACGGCGGCGTATGATGTCATGATGCCATTATCAGCCAATTACATTACAGGGCAATTGCCTCTGATATATTGGCTATTCAAAACAATCACCGACATCCAGCGGGGCCATCCGGAGCAACGCCATAAATAAACACACGGGGTTTACAGCCCAGCTTTGAGTGCATCTATTGTATTAGGATTTTACTCATGAAAAAACTTGACACGGCCGAACCTCGCTACTTTCTTTGTTTCAAGAAACGAGGCGATGCTGCTACCACTGTGAATCCAAACATTCAAATGGTCATGTAATCAAACGCTGCAAGTTGCAATGGTATCTGAGGTCACGGCTGTGCAGTGTCTTCCTCCAGTAGAAAAAAACATCCTGTGTTTCAACGGTCTCCATCATATCGGATCTTGTGAAAGAATAAAAGAAACCACAGACAGTCGGCGGCGGGAGACGGACAGAGAGATGGGCGTGATCCAATGTCTAGAGGGATCAGAGAGCTTCTGCAGAAAGCAAACTCAAAGTGAGACCAAAAGGCAGCCTCTGAATTAATCAGAGGAGAAAACACGAGAACATAAAACAAGAGCTTTTCTTTCTTTGCCTTCTCGGACCAGGTTACCCTACACGGCTCCTGGTAACAAACACTGGAGGCCTTTGACTCCAATGTGGGGAGAGAGCTGATCGATGCACTGTATCTGCAGGAGAGTTAACACAACTTTGTAGTTGCATGGGCGCTCCTCTGTTTGTATACGCGTGTTCACGCTGCGTGACCAAACACTTGAGCGTCGGCTTGAGTGGGACAAAGTGTCTGTTGTGAAGCGGGGGAGGCTGCGAAACGAGACTTTAAAGAAAAGTAGGCTCTTGTTTAACATATGCAGCTATTCGTCAGCACTGCGCACATCTGGACGTACTCATTTCATCTGACAAGTGTGTGAATAAACCGGCTCCGGCTTCATGTATTGTGTAAATACATGAATTTTGTGTCCACGTCCGTGAATTCCCGGCTTTGTTTGGATCTGGGTTTCTTCCATCCTTTTATCTTGCTTTCAGAGAATGTCGGCCTCAGCCTGCATGTGTTTGAATGTTTATGTTCCAAATTTTGATTCGTCTAACTGTCTGCGAGAGAATGTGGGAGGTAGACTGATGTATTGGTCTGACATCTTCATATTAGCCTTTCGGTATTAGATAAAGACTAGTGCTGCCGCCTGCCAATGTGAGGACGTGAACATGGGATGTTTCTCAACCTCTTCCACGGGAATGAAAATCAGTTATTTTAGGAGTAGCTGCCAGAAGAGTTTGGCCTGTGAACTTTCCAGACTCATCATTACAGTTACAAATCATACGTCCTGGAATTTGAGATATGGCAGTGATTCAACATTTTTCCACTCTCTGATAATGACCTGGCCTTTGAATCATTTTAGTTACATTGCATTTAATTTCTAAACACCCTTTTACTCCAAAATTAGATGGTATACACATTATTTTGTAAACAAGGGTAAACACACGAAAAAAGGAGATTGACTCCTTTCACCTTGGTGCTTGCCGTTTTGTTTCCCACAGTGCATCATGTTCGGTTGCACCAATGCACTGAAAACTCGGATGTCACGTTCCCATCATGTCCTATTGGAGCTGGAGCCGATAACAACCTGTGTCTGCTATAGAGTCATTTGATGCAGGAGTGAATGCCGATTTCATCCATTCACAATGCAAAGGAAAACCAGATGTTATTGGGTGTTAGTGAGTTTTTGCCCATTGGAAAAGGGGTTTAACCATTGTTAATGAACTAACCCTCACCTTAACCCCCAGAGAAGATTTTACATAATTTCACTGGTATTTTCTTTACTTTTCAGCTTCAGAAACAAGGAGTACATTCTAATCTGCCCAAAGAATCTGTAATATTTGATATTTTCTACAATGAATAAGAATGTCAGTACCCCTGTTAATTCCTATAGTGTCAAGCAGTCTCAGGGTAGCTTTTATCCTGAAAAAATATGAATACAAGCGTTAGAACATACTAAAACACTATTTATGCAATGAAATGGCTGTTCAATCTTATTAATATTGAAATAATATTTAACATTTAGAAATTGAACATCACCTCAGGTTGGTTAATGTTCCTCTCCCATAAGAGATGGACAGGTCTTTAATGAGAGAAAAGCTCCCGGAACCCGCCTGGATCTCAAAAATTGCCTTGAACTTCACAAAGGAGCCGCTGCCGTTGGCCAGCAAGTGCTCACTGTGGTGCAGAGACAGAGGGCGAGAAAGGAGACGAGTAAGGAGCAGTAGGGAGGAAGCGAGGGCTGCACTACGACAGGACAGTGGAGGGAAGAGAAGAAAGAAAGGGAGCAAAGATAGAGAAGCAGTGGTGAGAAGAAGCAACGTGAGAAAAAGAAGCGTGCAGAGCTGGAGGTTGCAACACACAGAGAGAGAGAGAGAGAGAGAGAGAGAGAGAGAGAGGAGATGACAGGATTAGAAGAAGAAGAAGGGTTGCTCCCCCCCCCCTTTCTCTTCTCTCTCCGTTGCCATGTTTCCCAAGAGCAACACAGGCTCCCGTCTCGCCAGAACGAGGATGCTCTTAATCTTGCTCCGCTCGTCTCAGCCGTTGCCAACTGCACTGACTCATGTTGGCTCAGACACAGACAGACAAGGGTTTGCACCTTGACAAAAAAGGTACACAAACACACAGGCATGAAGGTCCTGTGCACACATCCAAACTCACACGTACAGTATATCACACATGTGACATGTGTGAACTAGACCGTCTTCAAACACATCAAAGGAAACACACCGACAAGCTTTTGAAAAAGACGACCAAACCGTGCATTTGAAAAACTGAGGCAATCACAGAGAAACAATACAAACAGAATATAGTGACGCACAAAGGGAACATGAAAGCAGCAAACACATAGAGACACATGGCAAAGATACAATTGTATTGGCTGTACACATTTGCACATGTATACACGTGCAGCCTGGACTGTACTGTGCACAAACAACACATTGAAATATCTAAATTAACATAAAAGTCTTGTTGGCACTTGCAGCACTTGCTTACGATGAAAGAACGATTTGATTCAATATGATTTGTGTCGCGCCACATCACAGCAAGCACGACCTCAACACACTTTACCTCATGAGGTCAATCTAACAATTTTATCGGGAGATTTTCCCACAATGAAAAAACAATTGGTGACTGAAATAAACAAAAACCATTGACTTTCCAAGACATGAACCAGCTAGCGTCCTTCCCTATTAAAAGTGCAATTTGATTAACGACACATTCAGCTTCCTCTCCATTGACAAAAGATTTGTTGAAGGTCATGTATAGTGACTGCATTCTCGGAACAACACAAACAGACACAAAAGCACCCTTCTGTTTTTGCAAATCCACGAGAGACTAGCGGATATGTGCACAGAAACAGGTGCACAAACACTTAAATGTACACACATACCTTGACAAATAGGAACTTGCACACAAACAAACACACACACACACACACCCAAACGGCCAGGTGTGTGAATTTAAACCCATCCGATGCCATTAGGCTGATCGGTTCAACGGCACTGATTACCTCTGATTGAGTTTCAAAACATTGGCAGTGGGGAAGAACAACTGCTTCCCCCGGCACACGCGACGCAGCCCGACCATTCAATTGCAATTATATCCACCATATTAGCGGATTAGCACACAAGCTGACCCCGGTGAGCAACGCTGCCAAGACAGAACCCAGGTGAGTTAGGAGGCAGGTGTTGAAACTCCCCGCTGCACCCTCCAACCACACACCCTGCCTGAGGGGCTGGCATACAGCTGGAGCAGTCGCACGCCATGGGCAGTGATGCGTGGCAGAGGGGGCCCCGAGTCCCTTTATCAGCTCAGAGGGATGGGTGATGACGGCACAGTGTCTGCTCTCTGGTCTGTTTGAGGGAAAGAGAGGAGGAGGAGGCAAATGTCTCTTCTGAGCAAATATGGACGTAATCACAATTTGAGCCGTTACGAAGATCCTGTTTCCAAATGTGTGAATATAACAGGTTCAGGCCTCTTTGCTTTCAAGAATCCAGCACTAAGAGTCTGCATGTGTTGATTTCACCAGTGCAGTGCTTGTTTTAAACCTGCCTGTTTGGAATGTTCTGTTTTCTTGACCTCTGCTGATGCTCTCTGGAACGACTTCAGTATTATTCCTTGGCATTACCAAGTCCTCCTCAAACAGCTCTACAATAGACTGTCACTTCTTTGGTGTTTGAAATGGAATTTTATTTATTACTCCCTGTTTATTCAAATGTTTTCATATTGAACTTTTCACGTGTCCAAAATATCCCCAGACTATGCACTGCTCTCCCCTGGGCCTTTGACAGTACACAGCTGTGCATCTTCCTGTCCTGCCATGACTACAACTGACAACCTAGTTAAAACAAATGAATTGATTCTCTCAACAGAAGCACTGTTTGTTGCGTTTGCTCCGAAAACAAGGGCGGGAGTTGTTTTAAAATATTTATGTTATTTACACATTCGACAGACATTGAAACTATTTTGAAAGATTGTTTGTCACCGTCAATTCTGCCGTGAGCCATGTGCGGTAGGCAGAGAAAGAAGCGTGGCCGCACCAGCCTGATAACACGGTGTCGAAATGACATGCCAGATGTTCTTTGACGCACTCGAGCAGGTGAGTCACAGGTGTGCAGGTGAACATGTGGGAAAGAGGGAAGGCCACGCCCTGACTGAGACGTGCCTACGTAAACGGGACCGGGGGGGGGGGGGGGGGGGGGATACACAGGAAACACAATGGAAGAGGAACAGCAGAAACACGCTGAAGAAATCC
The DNA here is from genome assembly GCF_949316205.1 of Platichthys flesus. Classification (NCBI taxonomy): domain Eukaryota; kingdom Metazoa; phylum Chordata; class Actinopteri; order Pleuronectiformes; family Pleuronectidae; genus Platichthys; species Platichthys flesus. Next base: position 9,926,323 of record NC_084953.1, on the reverse strand, counting down.
TGCCGAACAACAACCAAATACAATTGTACAATTGATTACGTTGTTACTACTGTGTAAAGACAGCTTCTTCAGGAGGAGTGTGGAGCCCATCACTCATCCGCTGTTTCAGTTACAGTGAAGTGCAGCGGCACGTTTCATCGCTGGCGATCGACGGAAATCATCGCCTTCGTCTACATCATCACCGCCGCCCTCCCTGTCGACATGGTGCCCATCATTTCCATCATCGGGCTGTGTACAAAAAACACTTCCTGCCGTAATATAGCAGGCGCTGGGGGAGCCCGCGTTGAGCGGTGACATGTGTTGATGCCTCAGCAGCTGGGTATGTCCATGAATGGGGTTCATGTCTCATTTTGATAACGTGTCCCATTCACTAACCTCCCGTCCCGTCTCTCAGCGCTTCCTTCCCTGTGTGTCTGTCTCATCTTCCCCCCCCAACGACCTCAGGGTGCACCCAGGAATGTGACACGCTGCCAGACGAGCCGACACACAGACTAAGTGGGTGTGCACGATATCAGTGTCCCGACAAGTGATGGGCTGGATGTTCTTTTCCCGTTGCGGTTCCTATTTTTTGTTTGGCTTGTTTACAGGTGTGAGGAACATGAGCAATTTCATGAGTCATTCAAAAAAATGCTTGAATTTATGTCCGAGGATACTAAATCTCCTCCCCGAGGTCGCTGACACCTTGATGTATGGTGACACTCCGGTGATGAGTGAGATTAGGCTGTAATTCTTCCACTGAGAGAGTTGCAAGCGGAGTAGCTTCCGATGTTTCCCCCGAGATTCCGGGTTTCACAGCAAGTCAAGTAATTAAGTGGTCTCGGATTAATTAAGCCACGATCTATTTTCATTCTTTCCCGTTACACCACAACAATGTGTTTAGATTCCCCGAGTGAAACGGCTGAGAGGGTAAATAACATAACGAACGGGCGCAATTTGTGTGGGAGTGTCGGCAAGGAAACGCAGTAACACAGATTTAAATGGCTTCCCCTCTCTATTAATATTCATTGCATTTTTTTTTTTTTAAATAAAGGATCCTTAATTAACAGCCTTTTCTTCTTATTAACTAAGGCTGCTTAACTCAGGGAAGCATTGATACTATATATACGCACACACTTTAATTTCCGGCTTACATAAATAACGGTGAGGAATGTACTGTGCTGTACTGAGCCTACACACCACAGCTGAACAAAATTACAGAACACCTCCACTTTTCTGATGGTTTTAAAAATGTACATACAATGTCCTAGCGAAAAGACAAGTAGAAAAATTATGAAAAACAGAAACTAGTTATTTAAAATCCTTAATTTAATGTGTATTTTTGACAAATTCACCTCCAAAAAAAAAATGGTTTCCAACAATAGGAATATTTCAGAGGATTCAGCCCAACACTGTTACAGAAGGTCCACAAAACTTGTTTATTTGTGTTTGCTTTGTAGGTTCAGCTCGTCCTAAAGCAACTCCATAGGGCTTAATGCAAGTACAGTGGCTCAGTAACTTGTTTCTGAAACTCATTTCTTAATAGTTTAAATCATCTTCACGTCCCGAAAGCCATCGATGAATAAAGTCACTAGTTAACATGACCCAGGATTTCTGTCTGACTGAATGAAATGATTTGCTGGCGTACCTGTCAGGCTGGGGAAACGTACACCACTGAAGCAGAGACCACAGACAATATTTACAGAGTCCGAGAAAAAGTCGGCTTCTGGCGGTTGTCAGTTGGCGTTCGTATGCTTTAGGGGCGTGGCTTTGATGAGAGGGCTGATGGGAGGAGTCGGTTGCATTTTATAAGTGTAGCCTGCTCTCGCTGCTTTTACAGGATAATCAACCCGGAGACAAATAAAAGACAGAATTTAGAAAAAGCGGAAGAGATGGAAGCTTAAATCCAAAATGTAATCAAATGTTTTCTCTGATTCATTCCAGCCCTGCAGCAGCATGTCCAGAAATGTGTTGGACTTGTTTGCTTCGCTTTCACATTTCATCCAGCTCATCCCGAAGCAGCTCTGTGGGGCTTGTGTCTGGGGACTGTGCTGCGCCTCCATCATTTGAAGCCACCGTCTGGTTCTTTTCTTTTAATGTTTCGGGTCATTATCTTGCTGTTGGATGAGTCTCTGACCGACCAGGCTTTCCCTCCCTCCTTTGTTACTCGTCTTTATTCCCCCCGCCATTCTATCAGCACTATATAGTTGTCCTTCCTGCTGTACACTTTTCTCTTAACAATGCATCAGACAGGGCAGTTGCACAGTTTGTTCCAACGCTGTATTTGTACAAACAGCTGGTGTGATCCTGTAGGAAATTTTTAAATCAACCTTCAACGGTGAATTTACTTCCATTCCTGCAATAAACCTTTGTGTCAACTATCGAGTTTGGTATTTTTTAAATGGCGCAGATTTAAGGTTATTCACTGGAATGAGACTAATTGTGTAAATCATTTAAGCACATAGATGGTATGAGTGTCTCTCAGTATAAGCGCCCTTCCAGCCTTGAACCACCACAGCAGCTGATATAATAAATTCTCATTTTCTTTCATCCCTTCAATAAAACCGTGTTTCCAGTTGGGCCAGCCATCTAAAACGATCAGATTCCACCCCCCCCCATCCCCCCTCTCCACAGCCCATGGGGGGACTCTGTCTGAGATCCACGGGGTGCTATTAAAATACATTTTAATATCGCAGCCCTCTAAGACGAGTCTCATATCACCCAACACAAATGTGATACGCTCCCTCGCTGGAGGAACGCAAAGGGACGCGACATGAAAGGGAGACAGGGGTTGTATTTCATGTCCCGTGGCTGCTGTGTATTAAACTTCAATTGTTAAGAGCCAACAATGGATGCGAGTCATGTTTAATACAGTGTGTGTGTGATTGATGGGATATCTGAACCAACGATGAAAGGACAAAAACGCGGTGCAGGTGGTTGGTCTCGAGATGGGCGCGGTGGACCATTGTGGTGCCCATTTCCTGCTCAACGTATAAAGGGACTAATGGGTAAAAAATAAATAATCTGAATACCCTGTTGGTGTTTAGAATTACATTCATCATGGAGTACTTCTGAAAATACAGCATGTTACAAGTAGGGGTGATTGCAAACCTTGCTGACTGTCAGTTTTAACAATAGTTTTTAGTATTGCTATAATATAAAAATTGTTTGCAGGGATCATTTTACAGATGCTGTCGCCGTCTTTTCCAATTATTCCTGCTGTCATGTCCACTCGAGGCTTTAGCATTGATCCCCTCCCACGCTATCTTCGTCTCCGTGTCTCGGCCCGGGCGTAATCTTTAATGCAGCTCTCCCGACACCTCGCCGTCCCTCATCTCGCTCTTCTTCTTTTTTTTCTTTACCAGCTTTGACGACACCTTGTGGGACGCTGGAATCATATTTTTTTTACACATTTGATGAAACTGTAAGAAACCTTCCGCTCAATTCTCTCCGTCTGACCTTTTCATTGAAGAGTCCATCTGCGCTGGTGCCTGGTGACTGAGGACCCATCCCTGCCAGGTTCATGGATCACTGCGTCTCGACAGGAAAAAATAGCACTGTGAGATGGAAGTCGCAGCCTTCTGCATTTCAGTGAAATGAAGTGAAGTGAAACAGCCGGCCATAACTCGCCTTAATGACAGATTCGCTTATTTAGTTGTCACTAATAAGAAACGCTGCTTTTGTGGTGGCCCACTGAGATCTGCTCGTTGTTTTGAGGGATAACGGGGCAGAGTCCTATAAATCAGGCGGAGAAAGCTAATGCTGTGATAAAGCACGGGGGTAATTACATGCTGACAGCATCGGAATACACAAAGCCGAGGCTAAAGCTACAAAATTACATTACGGCTCATCACCGAAACTTCAATGTCAATCAAATCGGGAGTTGTCCTCTCTCCCTATAGCACCACCACCACAGGCCCCTTTTGATTATAAAAGAAAGTGGGCGCAGTGAAGCATTTCGGGAGCAGGAAGCTTTTAGCTGGGCACCAATCCCAGCCTGGATTCTCCAAAAAGCCTGCTGGCCATAAAAGAGTTCGACTGCCTTTCTAGATGCCCACGCTGAGCTGATGGGGCCTGACACGGGTTGGCTGGTGACCACCACCCAACCGACTCTACTCTGTCCCCTCGACACCCACTAGCCTCCAAGAACCCAGTTGGGTTAGGGGGCCCCAGTTCTTCGAGCCAACGTGGCTGACGTGTGAAAGGGGCCAGATGCCTGAGCAGAAAGAACCGTGGCATTGCTGAACTGGGCCCCGCTCCGTTCGGATACTTGGAGAGCGGCGGGAGGCGATCGCTGGGGGCAGCCAAGATCCCAGGTGACGGGCGGCTGGGACAATGTCACAGTGGTGAACTCACAAAAGACGGCGGGCTGTTTTGTGGTCGCTGCCGACCCCGGGACATGAATGTAATTAGAGCACAGTTGAAAGGTCAGGACTGTACTTTTAAGTGCCACTGAACACAGCGAGGGTTGAATGTACCATTGAGGGAGAGATTGACTGGTGCCCCAGCCGCCCCTCGCAACCCGGACATCAGGGGACCCGGCCAGTCTTTGTCGGTCTGTGACACCAGCTAAGAAGACACACAAAACATTGTTCGGTGAAAATATTTATTAGACATATATCTAAATGTATTGCAAACGTTATGAATAGACTGAAATAAAATAATCAAACACGTAATCACAATATCACATAATCACATAAATAAACACAATATCAATCACAATTTCATCCTGAGAAAGTACTTTTACTCATCACATACAAAAAATATATTTTTTTTCCAATCCATGATGATGCAGTTGAGACAAATTGTGTAAAAAAGCCTTTACATATAATTGCCAAAGCCTTCATTGATGTTCTTCTACGTAACCCACTTTAACTTTCCAAAAGACAAACTTTGGAGGAGCCGTGAATACATACTGTAATTTATATGTTCATCCAATGGGTGTTATGCGTTTGCATCCATTGGCTTCCAGTGTAAACAATGCACATTTTTATCTTTTGGACGTTTCCCTATCATCAACACAGTCTGTTGCTGGACCCTGCCAGACAAGCAGCTCTGTTCTCCATCATCCGTATTGCACCAGATCTTTTTTTCCCTTTCTCCCTGTACTGTAGATCCATCTGGTCGGCAGAGGGACTGGGCTGAACTGTACTGGCCTCACTCTGTTCTTTGACGTGGGGATTATTGTCACTGCGGGAAGAGAAGTGTAGCTCTCCTGAACAGCTTTTCATTGACTGCAACAATTTGGATCCTGCAGTGCTCAGCTTGACCCGTGATAACCAGTTGTGAATACTCATAAGTCTTCCCCGATGGTACTGACGCCTTAGAGAAGTGTGTAACTGCTCTTTGTGTGTGTGTGTGTGTGTGTGTGTGTGTGTGTGCTTTCACCTTCCATCTTTTCCCAAGGCTATATTGAATTATGTCTCTGTCAGATCCCTGAGCCCCCTATATTTCCTCCGCTGTGCAGCAGCCTTAGATTCAGTATCAAATTCTCCTCACGCTGGCACTTTTTGCATCCCACTGGCCGCTCAGATCTTTATCCCAGCATCCCCTTACCTAGCAATGCTGAATTAAAGCTATGTTCTGGTTTTAAAAGGACTTCATCAGAAATGGAACATGCACCGATCGACGTGAAACCTCCACACTTAAATCAATTAAACAATTAAAAGTGCAGGAAACAAATCGTTTCACGGCACCGTCTCATCTTAAAAAGGGACCTGTTAAGGGCAACAACAAAAGATTTACTGAAAAACAATCTCCATGCTCACTTAGTTTCTTTAGAACCTCTTTGGCTGCAATGGGGATTGGCTTTAATTGATGAAATGGTTCATTAGCCCTGTAAATGTGTATATTTATCATTGTGCAGTAACAAATTGGATTTTGAGTCACACTGTCGATCTGATGGCCCATGGACACTGGTGAATGGAGGCAGACAGAATGACGATAGAGATCCCAGTCTTTGCTCCGCGGAAACCATTCTCAATCATCAATGGGGGAGTCGCAGGGAAAATGAGCCCGGTGGCTCCATTTTCTCCAATGAGGCAATTAGGAGGACAGCCTGAATGGAGATCAGCCTCAGCTTCACCATGCCACAATGGAATGAGTAAGACATGGGGAATGGGGTGGGGTGGGGGGGGTAAAGACGCTGGGCTATTTGCACCTCCATCGATTCCTTTTAGCCCAGAATCATCAAGACCTCTTGCAGATATTGATCAGAGCAGCGAGCCACCTTGGTTATCGATAACGATAAACTGGGAGACTCCCCAACACCACGAGAGCTCGATATGGTAAAGAAGCTGGAGCTGTGAAGACAATCTGGTTGCCAGTGCAGCAAAATAGCCCAACTGGGACCAGACTGGCAAGAGGCAAAGGCTTCAGACCAGACTGTGTCCTTTGGGGAGTTTGCTTTTACTGCAAGGTCAGCCTCTCAAGTGTTTGATACGGAGCAAATCAAAGCACTACATCTGAGAAGCCAAAAGTGTCTCTGCAGCCCACACCGACAAGACGGATGATCAGAGATGTAGGAGCTCACATTAATGCTGCTAATTAGGAGAAAACATATTTTAACACTACAAACACAAGTGTGCGTGCCTGAAATCTCTAAATGTATGCCAGCCTGACTAGGCAGAGGCAAGTTTACTGCTGGAGAGAGCGGGGGTCTGGTGTCACACCTACTGTACTCTGCATGAAGACTCGGATATCTTAAAACAATTTCAGTAATCATGCTTCGCTATTTTACCCAATCAAAATTGGAATGAACCATTTCTCTAAAGGAGGGGTTAAAACCTACTGTGTTTGGTTCAGACCTTTTCAGTTTAGTTCAAACTAGAATAACGGGTGTGAAAGGTGTCTTGGACTATGGTCCAGACCAAAAGAGATGACATCCAACGGAATCATGGTTCGGTTTATTTGCAATATGATTTTTTTCTCAGGTGGGGGGGGGGAGGGTTACGACTTTACCAGTTTCAGGAAGCTGGGACAAGATAAAGTAAAAGAAGAAGAACAAGCGGTTAAAGCAGCTCCCAGGATTGATTGTAGTCTTCACCTCTGATGATGTTAGAATGACAAAAATATAAATTTTGCTAGTAGTAATACTTTAGTGTTATTGTGGTAACCACATTAACAAAATCAACCGGTTCATTCATTTTTCTCCATTTAAAAAAGGGGGGATTGCTTGTGCCAGGGTCAGGACTTTCAACACAATTTGTATTCTAAACAGATAATTTAACCAAAATTGGGAATCTGCAGAAATCTATAATCAAATCCTTCACCGACAACCACTCAAAATGTGATGAAATCTTGTCCTCTGATTTGAACTATTCATTCTGTGTCTTCCAAAAAACTATCCGGTCAGAAGAAAGTATTTTGTTCAGAGAGAAAATGGAAATAGGAAAACTTCATGTGCCAAACACAGGGGTCACTTCAAGACCGCAGAGGGCATCAGGAGTGATACAACCCAATGAGGCAAGTTGCTCAAGCGAGTCCAGCCTGTCTCGACTGCAGATGGGCCAATTAGGAGATGATGAAAAGCTCTGGGAAGGTGGGCCTAAACTGTGTCTTTGTAATTGGCTGGATTTTCTTTGAGATACGAGAACACCTGCTATCCAATTTTACATCAAAATAAATGCACAGCATCTCCAGGAGCAGGAGCGGAGTGGTGGCAGACAGGAATTTGAGAGGGGGGAAAAAAACTCAAAATCACAAGCAGAAAGCCGATACACAATATCCAATCAGGTCTGGGAATCCCATTGAAAGTAGGGAGACATTCCAAACTGTATTAAGCACATGTTAAGTCTTTTCCTGAGCAGTAAATTTGGAGGCAAATTGGGGGAGCTCAAATAGCAAAGACTCTTCAGGGCACTGACAACATGTCTGGCCCATTACGACCAATGAAAGCACTTTGACATCGGTGATAACTGGATTCTGATGAGCGGTGCTCAGGAGTTTGAGGGAAAGCGGTTCTCTCCCACACTTTTGCCAGCTTTACTTTTTTTCCCCTCCACAGGCATGACTACAAGGGAATCTTTTTTTCCCTCCTTTTACTTCCTGACAGGCCATCCCTCTCTCGCCGTTTTCTCTATCTCTCACCTTCCAGTGCATCCTGCTATTTTTCATCTCTCCATCCAGCCTGGTGGGGGTGTTTTTTTATGGAGAAGCTATGGTGCTGAGTGTTTCAGCACTCCATAAATCTTTGCCTGTGTTGTCTCATTTGTTATCCTTTTAGGTTTATGCTGCCGCCCCCCCCTTCCTATGTGGGCAGACTAAGACCTGATCCCGGGAGGCCGCCATGGAACTAGAGGTATCTCCTCCTGTGGTTCCACTAACAGTTACAGCATGTGTGGCACTGAGCCATGAGAAGCCCCCACGGCCTTTAAATACATACAGTCTACAACTACCAGGGAAAAAGAGGAATAGGTGGAGAGTAATATATGGCTGACTTGTCTTTTGACCTTCCAACTATTAATCCACCATAAACCCACCATTTTGTGGTATCCCACCTGGACCTGGACCGCATCAATAACGCTCATCTTCTCTCGCTCCGGCCAATTGTCTGCTCAGCATTTTGTTCTACCACATCAAACAAGTAACCTTATTGAATTAGAAAAGGAGTCACCTTGAAATGGTAGAAAGGACATTTACTGTCAAATAATCCATTTGGTAATTGAATAGATTCATGCGTGTAGGTCTGGGCTTGCAATAGTGAAAATATTATAGCACACGAGCAGGTTACTCGTGTGTGATAAACAATAACAGCAGATGAGGCCTGTGTTATGTTATTGATATTTAGGTGTTTACATATATACAGCTGTATGAAGCTCTACACCTTTTGAGCAGTTTATCATTTTCAGAAATCACTGGGTCACGAAAAAGTCATATGTGGGAAGGAAGTGAAAACTATAACCCGACATTAAAAAAAATACTCAAATCTACTGTATGATACTGTTATACTACAATTATACTTGTAGTATAACTGATGATGAGTGCATACAGTAAAGTCAGAATTTCATTTTAAACACAGTAGATGACATTGCATTGCCTACTGTGTTTGTTTAACTTCTGGTATTAACGCCGGTCGAATTGCCAATCTGGTGGATTCAGAACAGAGTCCATGTTGGACACGTTTCCAGGGATGCCACACGGGACTTTCTCACACCCCAGGACCCTGGAGGGTTGTCAGCCATCACACTTGGCAAAGACAGGCGTCTCCTCCCTCCATGAGTTTGTCTGTCTGTAGTGAATCCAGGACCACAGCCTGTCAATACTGATGGAGACCCCACTGACCGAGAGAGGCTGGTTAGCCACCAAACATATGTGTATGTGTGTGTGTACTATAATGTGGGCCCAAGCTACATTCCAGGACAGGAGAAAACAAATATGCAGTCTTGAATCTATATCTGTCTTGAATATAAATAGTAACACAGACAAACTCTATTAATGCAAGAAAACCTTCTGCAGCAACAGCAGTTTGCTTAGGTTTCTTTAACTTTGAGGTTTTTAACATTTTGACATTTGATTCCCGGTGATTACTCAGGGAATGATTCATGGATCTGATGAAAAATAAGAATCTGCTTTTCTCAGGTTATAACTGTCAGATCAAGATAATCAATGTTATCAATAATCCGTCAAAGTCTGATAGCTTCAAGTTTGGCTGTGTCCATTTATTGAATCTCTATAGAAAAAAAAAGAAAGGCACCACTTCTGTATATGCGCTTCTGTGTGTTTGCATCGCTGTGTGGAAATCTGACAACTTGTGGGGGAGGAGAGAGGGAGAGACAGTGGAGTGAAAAGGAGTTAAAGAGGGAGCCTACCAAGATAATGAGCCGACAAGAAAGGAAGAGCAAGGACGGAGCCTCGCAACATTCGATGTAAGCGTCTCATTCATATTCACAGTCATCTGGCAGCCGGCGGGCGGACGGCCGGGGCAACAAATTTAATCAAGGCCCCGGCAGAGTACGAGTTTGAAGGCTCAAACACTGGGCAGGGTCTAGGAGACTAGATTAGCATCCCACATCTGTAATGTTGTGAGCATAAGAATAATGGGTATGAGCAGAAATTCTGGTTGATTGTGATGCAGATGATTTTTTTCCCCCCGTCTCATTTACATTTGGGGAATTTAGCTGAAAGTTGTTTGCAGAGCAAAGTTAAATAGGTGCAACACAGAGGGTTAAATTCATAGATTACATCAGAAATACACATCAGGGCTTAGTGGGTCAATGCACGGACACTAGAGTTACTGCTGAGGGTTCACTGAGAAAGAATAGAATAAAAACAAAAAAGAGAGAGAACGGAAGAGCAGTGAGAGCAGTCAGGCTGTCAGCTCTGTGAATACTGTACCAGTGACATTCCTTCGATAGTGTAACATGGTGTTCATTCATGTCCCATTTACTGCAAAGACACCATTTTTACCCTGAGGTCTGTGCTACACCTTTCAGCCACCTCAACATGCTGGCTCACAAATATTCAAGCATAATACATTTTATTATAGAAGTTGCCTCTGATTTTTTTTGTGAGGAATGTCTTCAGGTCATCACTTCCTATGACGAATGGATGCAATGTATTAAAACATGTGAACTGATTGTATTTGACATTGAATAAAATGTGAGGTTGACCACTGATTCAGAAAATATAGATTCCCATTACCACTGACTGGGTTTAAAGGGCCCAGAAAAGTGTTGGTTTGAGCTAGTTAACCCTGAGATGGGAAAACTCTGGTATTCCAGAAAATGAGGCAGTTACTCTGGTACTTGTGAGGATAAACTTGAACAAAAATTGTTCTATGTGTCCTCCTTCGGAATCTTCTCTTCTCATTCGTCAATGTCCATATCGGCTCAATTTGCATACGTTTATACAGTTGGACATTAGCTTGTTACTCAATACTTGTCTTTATTACTATATTAGTAGTCTATTATTAGTCAGTGGATTTATCAGGCTATGAATAAGTTCCCCTGCACTGAAACATTCACCATATTTTATTAATACGAGTGTAGAAAAACTGTGTGAAGCTTTAGTCACATAAGAATCTGATTTATGAGGAATCACGTCTCCTGATGTGATTGGTGGCACTGATGGGACATTCCTATCATAGATATCATATCACACTCTAGGATATGTGATATTTCTGGGTGTGACTGTGCACCACAGCTGAAAAGACCTTAACATTTATAAATCGCACTATACATAGTTTGAGGATGAGTTTTTGATTATTAGCTACTGAATTTGATTTAACAGCATTTCTGTTACGGCGTTAAAATTTACTACACGTTCAAATATAGTCATTAAATGCTGTTAATGCAGATTCACACTATAAAATTGAATGAAAATGAACACCTAGTTTTAACAAAGGCGCTCTTTTAAACTCTAAATCACCAAAATCAGTGGATGTTAATGGGTTGGACTGGAATCACTGATGCATAAACTTATATCTCATCTATTTAAACTATATTTTCCTCTTCTGTTTCCAGCAGCACTTGAATTAACCGAACACTGTACATTCAAAGAATTATTCTGAAGAAACAGAGGGACTTTAGCCCTTCTGCATCTATTAGGGAAAGTACAGTCTGCTTACTAATGTGGTCTAGTGCACAACTCTGAATAAAAAGTAATGGTTTTTAGTTTAATGACTCTGTTCTCTGACTCACACTCTTTCACTGCTGCTGTGGAGGTTTTTAAACACAATCAAGCAATGACACATCTTATAGCACCACTAGATTAATACAACAGTTTAATTCACGACTTGTGGAATTCTAACACTATAGCTGCTAGCCAGTAGCTTCTGCAGTTCGTTTACGATCCTTGGCATTTTCTGTCTGCGTGAAAAGCATTCAAACTTCCACGAGGTAAGTGAAAAGTTAGTGAATCATCGGGGTTGATGTTTCATGTAAATTGTAATTTAATTTGAAAGACTGACACGTGCAGAGTCTGGATCTTCATTTCATGTTCAACAATTCAAACTAGTACATTTTATACAGTAAAAACATTGTTAATACGATTTTTAAGCACACTGTCAGATTTGTGGTGTGCAGGAGGACCAACAAATGCAAAGCAATTAAAATAATAAATAGTGTCCTTGAATTAAACAACGGTAAAACCAACAAGTCCAAAAGAATGAATCAAACAAGGCTAAACTGAAGAAAACATGAGAAAACCCAAGGAACAAGAAGAGACTGGAAACAAGACAGAGAAAAAACATCAACGGATGACAGACAAAGGGAAGCACTGAGACTTATATACACACACACACACACACACACACACACACACACGCACACATGCACACACGCAGGAGGGAGGCAGGGATGAATGCACACAGGTGAAACACATGCAGACCATCACAGGGGCTGGAAACACGACAAAGACAGGAAGTTAAACCAGAGAAACACAAGGAGGAACATTTCAAAATAAAACAGGAAACACAGAACTCAGAATGAACACAAATCCAAACACAAGGAGAACACAGGAAAAAGTCAATCAAAAAATAAATCAATCAAGAGTCCAACAAAAATCCCCAAACTCTTTATCTATGAGTCCAGATTCATGACTCGCATGTCCTTGCAATGATTGATTACTTGAAAAAAAGGTATAATTTTTCTGTTTGTTTACTTCTGCCTATCCAAAATTTACAGTAACTTAAGTGCAAAAATGATTTTTTCATAATAAGTAAAACAGAAGACTTAAATGATAATATGCTCAATAACTAAAGGTCAAATTCGTTTGTAGATAAAAGTCTGTGTTGCACCTTAAGTTGAGTTTGTGCACAAGCTGATTTAAAGGCCTTTCAGGTAAACATTCAGGTAAACACTTCATAATCTACCAAACCTGTCCCACAGTTAATCTTAATGGACCCAAACAAATGTGTAAGTAGTGTGTCTAGTATGAAGTATCAGTTACTTTAACCACTTGTCGCCAGCTAATCAGTAACACACATCTAATTGTAGCTGGTATGTTCAGAGATGTAATCTCCGGCTCTTAAATGGGACTCTGTTGAGAAAGGAGAGGGCGCTTTTTGTTGGAGGAGCAGCGCTGAACTGGCTGATCTACAACGCTGATATCCCACATTCCTAACTTCTCTTATATCCCAAGCCAGACTGAAGCACTAGTCACTAACTTCAAACTATTCATGCACAAAACATTTACCCTGTTATGTAAGTAACCAGGTTTCATGTCGAACAGTATAACTCTGTATGAATTATTTAATTTAATTGCATGGGTGCCCCTAATTCTCCTGTTTGAAAATATACACAATACACCTATTCAACATTATGACAATATTTTTGTGCAAATAAAATCAATGGCAGTGTGATGTATATGTTATTATTTTGATATAGCTGCATTCTTACCCGTAACCAAATAGAAAGATGATTAAAAAGAAAAAATAACCATTTTCCCCCACATCTGATATCCTCTGCTGGAAAGACATAACAGATGCAGGAAACGCTCCCATAGGAAGTGTATTGGCAGTGATGAGATACTGTCCAGGTTTAACTTAATGTATATTAAATATATATCTAAATATTTAAAGAGTCTTGTCTTGTGTGCTAACGCCAGTGTATTCCAATGTTCATCATCTCAGACACTTTAAGACCAGAGTTTTACTGCCTCTTTGGCCAAAAGCTAATTTTACCAGCATTTGGCTCTTGGCAGGTGGTGATATTGGACCTGGATGGCAGGAAATGAGAGTTGAATCCAACTATAATGATTCATGGCCAATCTCCAGGTTGCTTTGAGAGTTGTCAGTACAATCAGGATCAAAACCAGCTCCATTTCACCAGTGGTGACTGTGCACAGGACTGGCAACTCTTCATATCCAGCACTGGGGTTCGGTGCCGCCATCACAGCGGGGACGGGGGACATCTTCCTGTCCATTGTGAAATGTATAGAGAGTGACTGCCATCTTCTCGTCAATCCCAGTGCCCAGATGGCTTGGAGCCCTCACGTCAACACATTTACTGCCTATTCCAGGGTTCTGGCTCGTCCGCGTCCACAGGCAGAAGCACCGACTCACCATGCCAGCGACCAGCAAGGACACAAGCTCCAAAATAATAGAGAGAATCCACATCCAAATTCCCTCCTGAGTCTTCTCGGCAATCATCCGTCAACAAAAATGAATCCACAACAAGGGCTGCCTGGGCGGGTTTAGGACCAGTTTCGGTCTGTAGACAAACTTAGTGGAGAAAAATAACAGAAATCTGAACTTCTCTCCCTGACATTGGGAGTAAAGCATGTATATAAATGTCATAAGGTCAACTAGATTTCCACAATCCAAAGATTCTGCAGCGTGCAAATCATTTTAAAATTAGGTGCAAAAGATAGAAAAAAAACGATAGAATGGAATAAAACAGTAATGAAATCAAAGCCAGGACCTCTCCCAGTGGTTAGATGATCCCTCATGATGAAACGAAGCAGGAGCTCAGCCAGGAAACTCTTTTAACCCCAACGACTTCCCTGCAACAAGGTAATTTGGTTAATGAGACATTTGCTTTCTCTTTAATTACTGTTGTCAAATGTAACATCCCTACAAGCGTCAAATGCACAATTATATTCAGAGCCGGAGGGGTTGATCAAATCATGCTTGAGCCTCATTATTTAAACACTGTGCACTGTGGGACACAAGAGCACTGCAGATATTTAAAACCAGTAAAACTAGGGGCAACTATCACAATGTCTTTGTACTACTTTAAAAGTTATGGGCGAGTCAATTTCCGAGAAGCATTTTTATTATGTCCCCTTTGTTGCATCTCTGAGTTTATTTATTATCTGTCGTCAGTCTTCGATGTCTACTTCCAGTCCAGTATGAGTCAAATACAGGTTTACTGGCGATAAGCACAGCAGTAAATACATCCAGTTAGAAAATTCAATAGGATTCCAGGACGTTATTACCACTGTTACTCACAACAGATATATAACTTATTTTGATGAAACTGCACGAGGACAGTTTTCAGGGATAATAAGTTTTCATTGGTAGGAGAAGAAAAACCTGAATTCCACTCACCTCGTATTTCACTGGAGGCATAGATTTCAGACATAGATAGTAAATAAAACCAGGAGACAGAAAAGTAAAACAATCTGCACACCACACGGGTTACCTGAGAAAATACAGATGTTATGAAAAAAATGAATGGAAACACCTGAAAAAGGACAATGGCTCCGGCACTGAAGGGTTTGGCCAGGTTCCCATACTCTTACTGTCAGATGCCCTGATCTGCAACGCTGCTCTCATATGCTATAGCCGGCGGATTTGCTCTCTCATATTCTGGTCCACCATCTGTCAAATACAGGTGACAGCAGGATGATAACTTACAGTGTAATTCACTCAGATACTCGCTTCTTCTTCCTTTTAACTCGTAGGATGAAATGACTCCTGCACGACTGTCTGTCACACACAGGTCTGCCTCAATACTTTGAGACACTTATGTCAGTAAACCTGCTCTCAGGTACCCCTCACCGCTCCCTCTGTTCGAGTCCACCTCACATTTATAAGATAACCTGTTATTACTTAAGTAAACCCCCCCCCCCTGCAGATTAGAGTGCGGCTTGAACCACCCCAACGGGCATTTTGTTTTATGGGTTCGAACCCGACCTGAAACTGATGTTTTCCATGATTACAGGGACGTGTAGCATGAGAAACAAACCAGATAGCCCCGACAACATGACCGAACCAAACTGGAACCCTAATATCATTTCAAATGAATAGTTTTCAGTGGAGGCCCCTCGCATGTGTAAAGAGCTAGGTAGAACTGCATCCTGTTTCTTTGGGCTAGTTTCTCTGCCTGAAAAGTGTCTTAAAAATGAATGCTTTAGTTCCCCCTGGGGAATTTAAATCAATGGTTGATAGCGACTTAGCTTTAAGATTAAGATGTATTTATTAGTCCCAAACACATGCACAGACATGCAAAGGCACACTCATGCAGGTAGGGAAATTTAATCTCTGCTTTTGACCCATCTGGTGCAGGACACACAGAGCAGTGAGCGACCATGTACGGCGTTCGGGGAGCAGATGTTGGGGGAGTAAGGTGCCTTGCTCAGGGGAACTAGACAGGGTAGGGAGACTCTTGGATTTTTTGACAGATCAATCCAGGTTCGTCTTTTTGTTGTCTCTCCGTGGAGTCGAACCAGAGACGAACCAGAGACCTTCTCTGCCCATAGTCCAAGTTTCTGCCACTAGACCACCGCCTCTCTGTACGTATGTGTCTCACTTGATTTCTCTTGAATTATTTTATCCTCTGTATTTTTTATGCATCATATTTACTGTGTTCATTTAGTCACTATGTCTGTTTATCTGTATTCTATTGTATCAACTCCCTCCACTTCACTGTAAATGAGAGCCTCCCTCAGGGAATTTTTAGTATTAATAAAGGTTAATAAAAAATGTTTTGTCGAAACTGGGTCACACTCCCAGTGGGATTGGGTTGGGTATTGACACTCTATTGCAGATCTGCTTGACTATGTTTAAAAGCCACTTCATGCAACTGGGACAAAGTGATGCAAATACAGCCTCTGACAAAAAAGTCCATAAACAAACCTAGAAATTGGTTGAATAGATTGATCCCTTCATACTGAGCAGAGCTTTCATGAGGCCTTAACATACTTTTACAAAATGAACAGCTGCAGATTCAGAGACAACAATGCAAACCTTGACATTAACGTTGACACATCTTCAGGTCCTCAGCTGTCGTCGAGACCTCATTTTAAAGTCTGTGATGGCAGCACAGAGCTGTGAGGGGTATGGAGGAGGCCAAAAGCACAGCCTCAGGGTCGCCACTCTCAGCATGCACCGGAGTGGACAATGGTGTTTGTGCATGTGTGTGTGTGTGTGTGTGTCACAGGGGCAAGTGATGACAAACTATGGCAAATTGGAGTGAAGGCTTCCCGCGGCTCGCTCACCATGCCAACAGAGATTCAGAGGCAAGGGAGCAGCTAAGAAAATGGCTGTCAAACACAAACACACTAACTGGCGGACACAGAGGCCAAGTTTAACAAAAGGCGAGTGAGTTGCAAAACCTAAGGTGGGAATTCACAGTGGAGTTGTTTTCAGAAGAGCGCCCCCATCTTTACATCTCCTTCGGACTGATTGAGTGGTTTTATCTCTTTACTTCTCCGATGCAGAGCCGTCATCCGTCAGCTTACGTCTGACAAATACAGTGGCAATCAAAATGCATTATATATCCGTTAAGTCCTCCATCTGAAACACCTTCAAGAGCTCCGAGAGCAGAAATAAAGAGCAGGCAGGTTCTCCCACTGGGTAACTCACTCAGTTTGACCTAAATCCATTTCCTTGCATTCTGGAAGATGCAAACATCAAAGATGAACGTAATCATCGCCATGGATTTGCCGGAGCGATATGCCTGGGCTGCTCTTCCTCCTTTTGTCAGGAGCATTCTCTCTCTAACCGGATTATTCCCTGACGGCCTCCTCCCCCCAAAGTAAAAGACATGTCACATCAGATGGCTCCCCAGCGCTCCCCGGGAACCCCCCAAAAAAAGGGAGGAGGCGAATGACTAACAAAGACACTTTTTTTACTACGAAATTGTGATGTACCCCAAAAACTATTTTCAACGATGGACTGACATCAGCTGAATTGAATGACAGATTCACTATCACGATGATAGACACTGAGAAAGGCCTGATGGGTTTAAACACAAAGGTGAGCAACTGTCTTCTCATTCAGGACTTTAGCTAGGAGATATTCATTGGCTTTGACCTACGGGACGGTAATGATTAATGATTGCAGTATACTAGTATTGATCTAGCATTCTGCAATTTATCTTTCCTGATAAACTGGTTAAGATCTGGCAAGATTAACCACGATGCAGCCACACACCCTTTATTTTGAACATTTGAAAAACCGTCAGTTGAAAATCCTCACCTCTGAAAAAGAGATATCAACTTATAAAAAAAATGTTCAGGATTTAAATGTCTATTGACTTAAAATCATTTAACTTTCCAGGCTAGCGCCATTCCATAACCCAGACTAATGGATTTATTCATGGTAGAAATTGAATCAATGGCAGGTTCTGTATCTGGTGATGCAGCAGTCCTTTCCTTTGAGACCCAGAGCTCAATACTCTCTTTTGGCTGCCGAGTTGCATCTGCTCTCACGGCTTAATGAGAGATGGCGTTTCAAAAGCTTTAATTGACAAGGCCCTTAAACATCCTTGAATGTGGCAGCCCTTTCTTGTCCGGGGAAGAAAGTCCATCGCGCAATTTATCGCCCAGCACCTCACCTCATTGTTGGGAAGGCGGCTACAAATCCAGACTTGCTTTGGTGGAAAAAGAAGAAAAAAATTTGGCAACACAGCTGAACATTTATCACTAAAGACAACATCGTGCACAAAATCGTCTTGGAATCTAAATGTGATGTCATGACCTCACAAACATGGAGTTAGCATTTTTCAATTTTGATTGCACTTTAACCCAAGCTTGTTGCTTTGGATTGAAACGCAACCCATTAACTTTATTGGTATTGAGCCCGGGTTCAAATTACAGTAATCAGCAATCACAGTGCGGCTGTTCAAAAACCAGGTCAACAGTTTCCTGTTAACAAGGTGCAGCAGCTCATCTAAAGTGAATGCTCTGAGACTTCAAGGTAGGTTCAAGGCTATTCCAGGAGAACTGACCTCCTCTGGACGTGCTCGCTCACTTAAATGGCCACCGGGGAACTGTGAATCTATCTTCGCTTAATGGATATAGGAATCTCACTTCCCGCCTCGGTGATGAATGACTATGAATGGATGGCTAAAGTATCCCTCTCAGCGGGATCCACCGCTTCATTCATTCTGATAAGAATCATAAAGCCGGGTAGGCATGCTTTGCTTGGGTCAATATCCTGTTTGAGTGGAGCCATTAAGCCACGCGCGACAATGGACGCTAATATCATCAAGGTGTACCACTTCCATTATGTCATTGCGTTAATCTCAAGGTGAATTATAAATGGCCCTCGAGCTTCCGGATCCTACACACGCCGGCCTGCTAGAAAGATATCGATGATGAACTGCATCACATCCGTCAGTGTAGAACGTGAACGTGCCGGACGACTCCCCGGTGAAAGCGTCACATTAACCATTTCTGTTTGACAATCCCAAGGACCGGCCTTTCCTAAGTCTCCTATTCAGACGGCCATAACGCTATCTGCACATCCAGCCAGAGGAGCTGTCACTGTGATGGAACGCCTGCTGCCGCGGGACGTCAAGGAAACGGCGATATGGATTTTGCTGATACGGTCACTTGTTTCCCTTTGCTGCTAAACTGCGCGGGAACGATTTGATGCAACTAAACACTCATCTGTTTGCACGGCCTCCTCTGACAAACAGATGAGTGTCTCGCAGAGAGGAGTGTGTGTGTGTGTGTGCGTCTGTGTGTGTGCGTGTATTGTGACATTTTCGCAATACTTGACATGAGCTCTTGAGGAGAGACAGATGATAACAGACGGGTAAGTCACAAAGCTGTCACGTTCAGGGTAAAAGGCCGGGAAGTGGCTGCTTGATGCCAGCAGTGGATTTACTGTAGGGCTGTTGAAGTTTGAGTCCTTTCCCGTTTCTTTTCTTTTTTCTTGAGGTTCCATGAAGAAAACCTTACAAACACTTGTTTTACTCCAGGTTTGCTTTGTTCATCTGTTTATAGGATGGATTGAAATTTAAACTATCGGGGCTACCTTCTAAATAGGTGCTTAAGTTAAAGTTATAGTTAAAGTTTCACAGCACTGATTATTCCAGAATCCACATGTTGCCAGCGATAATATAAAACGTGTTTTTTGACCTGCAGCAGAGTTGTTGTGTGGAAATCTGCTGTTTGCTTAAATCTGCCAGTGCAAAAAAAAGTTATATAAGTTTGCACTGGCTTTGTTTTGTGTCAGTGAGTGAAACACAACCATACAAAGATAGATACACCTTCATATTGCTGAAGTTGTGTTTTCTCCGTCAGCACTCCACTCTCAATGCTCTGAATGAAAAGGGATTTTTTTTAAACAAACAGTGTGATTACTGCATGAACAAACACATCAGCTGTCTGCAGTCGCTTCAATTCAACATCGAGCTACTAAGGAATGCACACACTGCAACTAAGCACATGCAGAAATCTTAACCCCCTTTTTCCCCCCCTTTGAGTGTAATGAGCTCTTAATCTAGTTCTCCAATTTCGAAATGTATCGGTTCATAACCCACTTTCATACGTTGCCAGTTTGTTTTTATTTGTGAAATATATTCTGGCATATTAGGAAACTGATATTTATGAGTGTGTGCAATTTGGTGCAGATTGATTGAATTAAAGGGGAATGCAGCTTGTGTTTCTTATATTTACAAAGAGATTTTGTCTTGGCCGAGCTGTGGTTACAGGAGCTCCACCTGCGTTTTGTCAATCAATCAATCAAAATCTTGAAAGCTAAATACATACATGTCCGTCAAGCTGATCGAATCTATAGAGCAGAGGGACTCTTTGCACAGCTTGTTCCTCTGTGAATGACTCCACTCACCATGAAGTGACCTTTTGCGCCAGATGTTTTGACGTGTGTCCTGGATTCGCCGAGCACTGACAGATGTTTGGACATGTCGTGGATTAACTATAATCTGGATTTGTTAGGTTGCACTGTCTCGTGCAGATGAGATCAGTGCACCTGGAGTGTGGCTGAGTGCACCTGTGAGGGAGTGGAGCAGGGAAACAGGCCACGGTTTGTCCCATTTAGTCATTAAGCTGATCGTTAGTCTCTGCTGCTTTCATGGTTAGCCTGGCGTGGGATGGCTCTGCTCTGAGGGTAAACAACTCAAGAACTTGGATTCCCATGCACTGTGTTTGTTGTTATGGCAAAGTACATAGAAAACGATATAGTTTACAAGGTAAGAAATGGTGGTTTGTATTGATGGGTTACCAAAAGAGCCTGTTAATGTAGCAAGAGAAAGTTTGAGTAAAAAACAATGTCACACTTCTGAAAACCTATTCTTACATATCCATACATCTGACCCTGTAGCAGTCAAGTCCTGAGAGAATTACATAACTTTCCAAGCTCAACGTGGGCTGGTCCCCCTACTTACATCTCACAGCTCCTGACTCCTGACACTCCCAGTCGAAACCTGAGATCGTCTGCCCTTGTTAGCTGTCTCTTGGTAACTAGCTACTCAGGGTGACCAGGCTTTCTCCGCCAAGGCCCCTGATTAATTCAACAGGTTGACAGAATCAAATATTCAGTGTGCCATGCAGGAGCTGGGTGAATGGTCCCAATCCGGAATTGTTATTTTTCCTCAATATTGAAGAGAATTAAGCTTAAAACAAAAGCAAGAGATTCTGTGAACACCGATGTTGGGAGCATTTGTGGAGCCTGGTTTCTAACCTGGGACAGAACTTCCTCTGTAAAAGTAA
Source organism: Platichthys flesus (assembly GCF_949316205.1). Lineage (NCBI taxonomy): Eukaryota > Metazoa > Chordata > Actinopteri > Pleuronectiformes > Pleuronectidae > Platichthys > Platichthys flesus. The sequence continues at coordinate 9,905,002 of NC_084953.1, read as the reverse complement.
AAATGAAATGTACCTTCCTGACCTTATCTATCCGTTATATGCTCTGTATCCAATTAAGGGAAACGCAGAACAAGCACAGAGGCAGGAACTCACTGACGTGCTGCCCCACATCCATCCTTCTGGCTAATAAAACCCCACATCCAAAGACTGTCTGGAAGGAGACAGTAGCGGCAGCGCTGGGATTCAGCTCACGTGATGTCAGGGATTAAACTCGGTGGGATCAACTTCGAGGAGACAGCCGCCCCGAAGGGCTCGCTCCATTTCTGCTGCTCTACCCCCTCTTCGCCCTCCCCCTCACACACAATCCCCCACAATGATTCACTGGCATTTTAAATTCGACAGTATGAACTCCTTTGTCGAACGCATTAGGACCTTCCAACTAAATTTTGTATTTCCCTGCACTTCCTTGGTAAGAGCTACCTGGCCAAAGGTGGGCAACTTCAAGAGCGAGTTGTCAGGACCGCGGCTGTTTCGAAGCATTACTCAGAAAATGACTTCCCTCGCCTCCCTCCTCCCGGCCCTTCCTCCCCCATCCAGCCTCCGGTGCACCTCCTTCAGCTCTCCTATAACGCTATTACACGGCACATTCCTCTGGAGCTGTGGAGATGTGAAGCCTTGAGCCGTAACTGAAGCAAAGTATAAATGTGCATGGGAGGTGCCGTGTATTTCACTTTCAGTGACCCTGTTTCTGTGGTAAATTGTAGTTGTGTGTGTGTGTGTGTGTGTTTAGTTAGTGTGTATTGGTGTTTTTGAGAATGTGTTTGGCATTAATGGAGGAAGAAAGAGGGTTAATCCTCCAGCTATAACGTAACGTGTTTATTAATCCTTCGTCTTTTAATCCGTCAGACTTGAGGAAGCCACGGTATCTCGGCTCAAGGGCAGCTGGGATGTGAAGGTGTGCGTGCCTGCCTGCATTTCTTCATTTAATGTTACATGTCTTCAACCCCTCCTCATATGTGTGTATATGCATATTAAAATCCACAGGGTCTGAATTCACAGGCGAGGCTCCTGTACATGATATACGTCCGCATCGGGACTCGGAGTGTTCTTTCAGGGTTAACATTACAACAATAAAAAAGCTTTCAAGATGAAGTGAGCAGTAAATCTCCACACAAGTCCCCATGAATCGGGCTAGTAAACGCTGCAGAAGCACGGCTGGAAATCGGTTCCCTGGCTTCCAGGGTCTCCAGGGGCCACGGGATAGAGTACTTCTGATCAAATCCCAGACCAAATAAAGCATATATGGAGCAGTGATAGTGATCACTGTTAACAGGTATATGGGTTTTGAAGCTGCCCCATTAATACCACATGTTACAAAGTGTTACTCCCCTTACATTAGAATTAATTGAGTTTATATTAAAGCAGCAAATCTTGGTGGAACTCGATCGGCAGGACGTCATTCCAAATCGAGTGGCTCTTCTGTCCTTTTTCATTTTCCCCTCATTTCCTGACTTTCTTTTTCTCACATTCTTGTGTGTTTTTTTTTTGACTCATTCAAAAGTTTCAGCCACGGCAGGAGTTTCAATTGTCATGCGAAGAGCAACAATGTGCATTATGTGCGGTAGCTCCGTAGCAAATTACAAATTCTCAGGTTGAATGCCTGTCACTCAAGCACAAATGGGTGATTTGTAGCACACATGGACTCATGCACACTGTTTCCTGCACAGTAGACATGGTGTTCTGCTGCAGCTATTCTATCCAGAAGTGGGCAGTCACTCATCTCCATGATCTCACTGTCTTCATATGCGCTACATTTCCCACTATCAGGAATAAAGGGCTTATTAAGAACAGGCAGAGTGCTGAATCTGACGTTTTGAGCAAGCTGCTGGTGTTAATGGACCTGAAGCAGAGGGTTCAAGCTTCCAGACCCGTGTTGTGCAAGCTGTGAGTCTTGTTATGCTCCATTTGAAAGGGCTGCAAGAAGCATTCTGACTCCCCCGTGCCACAAAATGGACAAAATGCCAGGTGGTGATGGGAGATATTAATCAGCACCAGCGTCTCTGTGATTACTTCCCCAGATTTAGAGATTTTTAGTGGATGAGTTTCTGCTTCAGAATGAAAACTCCCTGCCTCTTGGCAAGACGCGCTCGCTACCTCAAGTCCACCTCTTATTATTCCAAGATTTCACCGATGGAAGACAAAGTTTGAGGCCAACGGTCGAGACTGAAGCTTCAGTTAGAAAGACTGAAAACCTTTGTCCGATTGAGAAGGAGCAAAAGGTGAAATGAATGCTTTCCTGTGGTGGCATGAAGTCCTCAGTCAGTGCCAATCTGATCAGCCGGTCCTTCTGAGCGTCAGCCATCACATTCCAGAGTGGTCCATTCAAATGCCCAAATCAATATATGTTGTCCCCTCGTGCACAACTGGTTTAAATTACCTGTGTCCTCAAGCTAAACACACATTGTTCCTGGTGTTTAGGCCAGAGCCTTGCGAGGTAACCTGCTGCCACTGTGTGAGTGAGTTGGTGAATGAGAGGCAAACATGACAAATGCTGATGATTGACGAACTATATGAATATAATCAATAAAAAATCATAATGTTGCTGCTGCAGATATGTACTTAGACTGATTAGATTAAAAAACAACTGTGTGTTGGCGTCTACCCGTTAGCAGAGCCTTATAAGATTACAAACATGTACTATCTGCATTGAGTTTTCACCAGTGGCCTCTCCATCAGGACCCTTATGCTGTTGAATTGGCCAAAGTCATTACGGGCCAACAGCCACTGCCACGTAACAACCTAAAAATGCTCCTGTATGCTATTTCATTTAAGCTTATAAGTTTATCTTGACATATATCAAATGCACTGTATTATCTATAATGCCATCAAATGTGTTGAAGAAATCATAAAACAACAGAATAATGGCAGAATTATTCCATTTTGTTGTTTTATGCTTTAGGATTATATGTTGGAATCACATATGTATGTTAGCATTGTTGCTTTATGTAGGGATTTGTTGAAATGGCAAAATGACCTCTTTCTGTTCTGACTTTTGCTTGCTCAGCTGTGGTAGCACGGGGGCACGATGGACGACAGAAGTCTTATCAAGTTTTCTTCACTGATAGTAGATAGCCATAGATGATCTGTCAAATAATGATAACACTGCAGAGGACAACATGTGGTGGCGAAGCTACTGTAGAAACTGTTCTCTGGCCTTCGCAAACTGGGGAATTTCCAGCACATGAGATCGCTGCTCCGTTTGACACTGGAATGAGGGAATTAGGAGATTTATGATGGTCCAGGGTCACAGAGGGAAGCGCCTGAGAACAGACCCATGTCTCCCCTGACTCTTCACAATGCTTTACAGTCTGACAGCCCGAGTCATCTCCACACCCACACACTTTAACGCACACACAGACGTACAGTAATGCACAGTAATTGCACAGTGCAAAAAAAAAAGTAATAATAGCAGGGCACGCATGCACTCTCATCAAGGCAGAAATACCTGAAGGAGCTATGTGCTGTAATATCTGTACTTGTGAGGACCCTCAATCACATTACACTGCACATTCCCAAGCTCTTAAACAGCATCTACTACGGGCCTCATGTCGACCTTAACCCAAACCCAACTGTACCCTTCAACAGTTATCACCCACTTTTAGAACGGCTCTGGTTCAAGAAGTAAATTTCCCATTCATTTTCTACACTGATGTTTCAGAAAATCCATAAAGAAAGAGTTTAAAGCCGGGACCGACCGGCCGACTGACTCTGAGATGAATCGTGAACTAAAACAAAATATATTGGAGAACTGCAGAAACGTACAAGACTGTGTAGAGAATTATTTTAAGAGAAACTACCTATCCCATAAACCATTGCAAATGTTCCCTTTACTATGACTTCCTTGAAACTGTGAATAAAACAAGTTTCCTACGAAAGAATTTGACACCATCCAGACTCCTTACATTGTTTTACAATCATTTAGCTTCTGTACATTGGATAGTGACAATCATATGACTGATGTTCAAATCTGTATCCAGAAAATGAATGGGAACATCTGGAACCCCCACTGTTTAACCCCCCTATCTGTCCTCCCTTTCTAAAAATAATTTGAATCCCAAGGTTTAAATTTCTAGTGGCTCACACACTCACATCTAATACCGGAGTCAACTGAGTGCAGTCATTTTTTGTGTAAATAGACACACAGCTCACAGAGATACATGCACAGACTACATGCATCATCAGACTGACCCGGGTCCCCCCCCCCAAAAAAAAAACCCTGCTCAGACAAACCCTCCGCTGCTCCGCCGGCCGTCAGACACGGCCCCTGAAGGAGGCTTTTGTCCTGCGAGCACAGACGAGTTCATGTGGGAAATAGTGGGAGGGCGAAACAGACAGTGGCCATCCTGTGTCATTAGACACACACCCGCACAGACACAGACACACACACACACACTGTGGCGCGCTCACTGTGGAATTGTATGTCACAACACTTTCCTTTTAAACAGCCATATTTCATTCTTTGACAGCCTTAACCAAGTCCACCCACCTCCTCCTCTTTCTCTGCCTCTTCCTCCTACAGCCCCCCAAAACACTACTCACCCACTTACAGCCGCTCCAGTTCTCCACAGGGCCCATGACAAAGAAAATAAAATAAAACAAACACATTTTTGCACTGGGAAAACACGCACACACACAAACACACACAAACTTCTTTATAAGGTACATGACAATGCTGTCAAATGATGAATTTGCAGATAACAACCACTCGATGATTAACACAATGGTAAACAATCACGGCTAAGAGGAGAGATGATGTAGATTGTCGTAAAGACATTTGTTTAAACATGAGGAGCAACTCATATTTCACTCATTGTCACATCACGGGCAATCTGTATTTTATATGTTATATGATACATAAATCAGACTTTCACCCCCACCCCCCCTCTCCATTACATCCTGTTAGTGAATTATCTCCCCTGGGACCACCTCGCTCATAATTCTCCCCGCTGTAGCATCCGTGGAATGTTAATCTCCCCTCTTTCCTGGGAATGCAGCGTCCAGGAGCCTCGCCTTCTCCGCAGACAACCGGCAGATACAGTAGTGGAAGTGTTTAGGGATCAGGTCACTTATAGGCTTTGTTCAGACTGCAGGGAAATGGCATTACTTTCTAAAGTCAGATCTCTATGACAGACTGTCTGCGCTGATATTTGTAAGGGATCAGATTGGATTTGTGTGTCCAGACGTCACTAACTTATCTGCGGGGGGTTTGTATTGTAACGACGTCGAGGCGTCTGTAAAGTGGCCTCTGGGTTCGACGTGTTTAGGGGGACTGAAAAGAACATCTGATTAGAATCACGTTTCTGAGGACTTCCCCGTTTGCCACGGATTCATCAAGTCATTACTCATATTTTACACTGCACCTTAACTTGGAACTCTGGGAACCGGGCGACAGTGGATCAGGATCTATTGATAGAAAAGTTTGGTGTATAAAACTGTTGTATTATTGTTTAAGTGAATGAGACTTAACAGTGTGAAGCCCTTCAAGTGGATCGATAAGTCTATTTGACTCTCATTATTTTGTCTATCTTTTAAAATTCTCAGTGTAACGTTGATTTAACTTAATATTATTTTCCTGTATTATGTTACATTTTATCACAATACCTTTCTCATCTTGTTAAACACTTTGAATTGCCCCGATGTTGAAACGCTCTTTACAAATAAACCTGCCTTTCCCCACTCTACCTTTAAATCACCTTCAAATGTGGCGTTGATCTAATAATTGCAATTATTGCATTCATGTTTTTAGTTTTTTTTATTATTCAATCTGGATAAAACTTGGATATGCCAGGAAACAGATTTGGGCTCAGAGTCTAAACAAGACCTGTAAGTCTTCCACCATAAGCCTCTGTCACACGCTTCTATATCCTTTTATTCTTTTAATCCCACACTGTGCCCCGTTGTCTCCTCAGCTCCACCTTGACCCCCCCACTTCCCTTATACTCTTTCCTGGAGATTGTGTTACTCATGGTCTCACCGCCTCACAGACACAAATATGCAGGAATGCATCACATCCATTCACACTGACGCATTGTTAGCAGACCTTGATGTTATCCCCCCCCCCCACTTTGATTGATCACCTGCTTCATCTAAAGTGAGAGATGTCTCCAATCAGTTTCCTGTGCGAGCCTGGGTAGCCGAGGTGCAGGCCCTCGCCGTGCAACTTTCAAATCCGCTCAATGGAGTGACGCATCCCCCCCCCCCAAACACACATGGAAAAATCTGCACTTGGATGTTGTTACTGAAAAGCAATTGGCTTTGTTGGAACTGCCAGAATACATTTCCATCCAGTGGAAGACCTGGATGTAGCTCTCAGCCACTGATCTGAGTATAAATGTCGGGGTTAGGTCTGTGAGGAAGACGGGGCAGGAAGTGAACGCCGGGATTGGCATATTTAACATCCCGAAATCTACTGCTTATCTGAAAAGTAGTGGGGGGGGGGATAAGAAAAGCACAAAAGGCCCTGTCTGGAAGGCAGCTACACGGATCGATGGGGAACAGGTGCACGAGGAGAAAGGTTTCAGAGACGAACGAGTGTGTGTTTCAACAAATGGAGAGAGACGCGGAGGTTGGGTTTTCATCTGCTGAGATCTATGAGCAGGTTCACTTTGGTGCACAGCGATCCAGATTTTGTCGATCTTGATCTTTACTCGGTTACTGTTCAGCAACAAATATATTTCATCTTTATCAGAGGATGGATATTTTGTAGCCTGTTTTTAAAGTAAGCAGTTTGTAGAAAACATCTGTGTGTGTGGTATAAGTATCTGACCACAATACAAGTATATGCAATATGGTAATAAACTGGCCAATCAGCCTTGGCGTGGGTACGCACTCTCTGATCGTCCTTCTAGCCCTTCCTTTCATTACCTTTACCTTCGTTAGTTAGAAGAATTCCATATTCCCTTATTCCCCCAAAAAATAATTCCCTTTTTTTTGGGGGGGGGGGGGGTTCCACACAACTTAAGGAGGTACCAATTACATTTTAGAGCAGATCCAGATAAACAGGCAGATCAAGGATTTTGTCTTTCACTTCCTTCACATGGCCACATGGGGTCTTAGCCCGAAGCAGTGGTAGGACTCCTCCTATAGGCTCCTTTTAATTAAGTAATATGTCATCACACCTTTACCCTCCTCACGATACATCTCCACATGAAGTTTGAGGTGTTTTTCCAGGTGAGGCTACAGAGAGGAACGCCCGGCTCGCTCAATGCCTTTTAAGGCGTGGTTCTCTTTTTTGTATATTTATGTTATACTCAATCAAAGCTGGATTCAGCAGAATGTACCTTGTCTGCTGTTAATCCCTCTGACAAGCTCTTAGAAAGCAGCAGCATACAGGGGAGCCGAGAAAAATCCATGTGGACGTTTTGACTTGAAAAGGCAACAGACACATTCGTGCTGAATGTCGATGCTCTGTTAAACACAGGGAGGAGGCATCGAACTGCCGCAGTCACACGCTTGCCCTGCAGCTGACCTTCTTACATGGAGTCATGCACCCGGCTCCTGAAGTACAGCCACACTACATTTATGCAGTCACCCGTGTGCACATGGACACACACACACACAAAAACGCACACACAAGCAGGCACACAGGGGAGAGATTTCACAGAGGCCCAGTTATGCAGTCTATCACACATACATTCACGTGTTTGTGACATCCCTGTGTCACTCCTCACCATCTGTGGTGTTTCTAAGTGACAGGGAAATGAATGCTTCAGAGGAAAAGGTTTGTTTAGAGGAAAAAGAAACATCTGCTATTTATATTAGGGAGATGAGTAATGGACTTTGTGATATACAGCGAAATAACTGTGGTTTCCATTATGTTAAAACGGTATTTAAGGTCGTGCAGACTAACTGGGCTGTAAACTATGTCCTTCACTGGGCCCAGGTGTTCTTATTGGACACTGTTGACTTCTTCCTACATTCACCTGCAAGACAAAGGTGACGACATGCCAACAAGCACAGCCCCTGATGCTCAAACGTATGTGTAACTTCTCCCTTCTGGGCTTTTCTCTCAATCAAAACGATTTCAAAAGACCGTGTGTGATGACGTCTTGAAGCAGTATGGGATCATGTGAGTTATCTTCACCCCCGTTTCCAGTCAAATTCTACCTGACACTTGCTTATACAGGCCCAGTCATTTTTAGACAGCTTAATGAAGTAATGTTTCATGTAATATACTTAAAACCTTCCTCCAACCTTCCTCTTTGTTTGGTTTATTGGCATCAAGGTGCATTATCACCATCTGCATGTGTTGCTGCACTGTTGTGTAGCTAAATAATACACCAAAATTTGCTATAGATAGAGGTTTGTCACTCTTGAAATTCATTTTTTGCTTAAAATCTATTTCTTAATAACAAAATACTTCCATTTGTGAAGTACTGCTAGACTCAATCACACATCTTGCTTTGAAAATTCACTTTGCACTCAAAAACGGGGGGAAAAGGTCAATTTCAATCAAATGAAACTGTAACCTTTGTCGGTCTCTCTGAGCGGCTGTGAGACACAGTGCAGCTCGGGCCTGCAGAGTAACATGCCCTGGATAAGACTTTCTATCCCGGCTGCACCTCACCTTAGGCTCGCGAGCCCTCTGCCTCAACGATTGCTGTTTAATCCATCTTAGGAGCCGTACCTGCGGCATGGTTAGCCTCAAGGGTTAACAGGGAACACGACGCAGGGGCTGCTCTGTGTACAGAAAAGCTTTTATGGTTCAGTCTGAGATGTTGTGTTCAAAGTTTCTTGGCTGAGGAAGAATTTAATCATAGTATTAGATAATTTTCTGTGTTTTTTGTGTTCAAACGAACAGCTAATCTCTCAAAGAAAAGACCGTAAAGTACAAATTTCAATAACCAGCAGATTAATTCATCAACTTGGACTTTAAACATTCTTGTGCAGGAGTGTTTAACGTTTGATTAATTGATTTGTTTCAGCAAAATAATCTCTTTTTATGAGTCATGCACATAAATCCACCAAACTATTGCTTTGTGAGAGAAGAACGATGTAGTGTGGGAAGACTCCGGATGGTCTGTCCTCCAGATACGCTGAAGAGACCCCTCTGTCCGTCTTATCTCAACGAGGGGCTGGAAATAGTAAAAGGCTGCCATTCCCTCTAGTGTCCTCTCAGCTCTGTGACGCGTCAACACTCGCAAAGAAAGCTCACCTCTCCAGCGCCCGCACTCTAATCTCTTTGTCTCCGTACCGTGCATGTTATCACCGTCTTCCACTGCGTCGCCTCGGGGCTCTTTCCCGCTTCTCTTTCAAAGTTTAGGATCAACAGTATGCTCATTAGAAACGCCATTAGCATAATTGTGTAGGATGAAAATTGTTTAAAGCGAAGAGGGGATGGAAAAGATGAGGAGTGACTAATTTGCTCTTTGAATCTAGTGATTAAAAACCCTGTTTGGTTTTCTTGTTTGTGTTTTTTTGTGTTTGTTCTTTTCCCGACATTTGACCAGTGATTAATCGCAGAACATTTTTCGTCCAAGTCTCTAAAAGGATTAGAACTGGTACAGTCCAGTGGCCCCAACATTAAGGACGAAAAACAACCATTTTAGGAGTTAATGGACAAATCATTACGAGCATAAAAGAGTCAGTTTGATTTACTAATAATGCCGTTTCTCACTCGACTGCCAGATAAATGCCATTAGTCAAGGCGTCTGAGTCATCACTTCCAAGAGAGTATGTGAATTCAAATTATTCTTTCCTGACGCCCACACAAAATGTAATGTCCCACTCAAGCTTTTCAATTAAGACGTGGCCTTGAAATCCACCGTGTGAGGAGGCGTGGTGAGGCTTGTTTGTTTTCTGCACGGCGGCAGAACAAAGCCGGAGTTTACTGCTCATTTCACCGCACACATGTACCCCATGCCTTGTGCTTGCTACTGCCTGTTGACCGTAAACAAATAGATTTTTCTCTATATGCACGGGTCAATAAGTGAAAGAACAGCACAACATTGAATGTTGATGGTTTTCAATTTGGTCCACTCCAGAAACTACAAGACAGCTAACAGCAGATGTGGAGATGTAGTTCAAGTACAGTCAACATGCCCATGTGAAGAGAACGAATCAGCATCATTAATTATGAGAGTGCAAGTCCTCTACAATGTTTGCTGTCCCTGTGTGAGTATTATCTTATATACAATGACAGTTACAATTATTATTGAGGTAAAAATAAACAATCTTTCTAATTACAAATAGACAAACTTGTTGTCTGTATTTTGTTTATTTAATTTAGCTGCAAGAATTGTTGGAAATAGCTCAGTTCAAAATGTTATTTTATTTACTTATCACCTGCTGTGGTGTTTCTGAATTGAACTTTTGTAACTGTTAATGAAAATGATATGAATTCTACATCAGACACTATTCATTGATTTTAATATATATATTGCCAAAAAACAACAAACCCTATATGACCCTGGATTGAGCTTCTTACACAAAAACAAGAGTATGCAGATGTAAACACCAAGAGCAGCTCATAATGACCTATTTACTAACTGTGCGTTAACATGCTCCTCCGAAGGTCCTTATTCTCCCGAATTATAAAGTTGTTCTGTCTTCTGTGTGCTTGTGTGCTTTGAAGTTACTATAAGGACAGAAATATGGAGGCTGTAAACAAAATGTGATGTATTGATGTGTGTACAGTGTTTAAACAACACCTTGACAACTCTTCTCAGTATTGACCTGAAAACGAAGAGGAATGAAAAAAGATCAGGCATATAAATCTTTACAAATGTATGTCTGGTCAACATAAAAACTGTAGGCCTATTAGCTAAAAAGGCTTGTGCTGGGTGCTAGTGAAAGATGGATGTGAAGACCAACATTTGACTTGGTCATATTAAAAGCGATAATTTCATTTTGTGGTGACGTCAACAACTCGGGATCTCATGTGTGAATTTGTGATGTCAGAACCATATTTTCTCATTATTACGAGACCACATGAATATACAGTTACAGCCATACATTATGCCACTGCCATCATGTATTATAGCTTGAATTAAGTATTTTAAGCTAAAAGTTAGTATTGCTGACAGTACCACATTCTTCAGCCTGTTCACTGAACGTCTGTAGCAGGCCACTGAAAAAACATTACTCATGCTGGGGAGTGTGCGTTGTTTATGCTTTTAACACTTGCTATTTGAAATGCTGTAACACTTTCAATTTCAGATGTTGATTCTGAGACGTGCAGCCCACCCCTCCATACCCCCTGCAGTGGCATCCTGCTTAGACATGCCCTCATGGGCACGGCATGAATATAAATGTGAAAATTAATAAAAGCGTGGCACCGTGGCCTCCTTTAGTGGAGATTCTCTCAGCGTTGCTCTTTCTGTATGGACGGCTACAGTCGACCTCAAGCTGTTTGTTTGCTCAATTATTTGAGACACAGCTTCTTTGACGTTAATATGTCGAAGCTAACGTATGTCTGGGGCTGGAAGGATCTGTGAGTTGTGCATCAGGGCAGCGTCGGCTGTGTTTTGATGTTACCATGAAAGCTGCTTGCAGCGGAGGAAGCGTTGTGTGTCGGGGGAGCTGTGATACAACTTCTTAACTTACCAGGCTTGGCAACACAAAAACACAGATAAAACATTTAGCACTATCTCCAGTGCAAATGGTTAATGGTTAAATAGAGAAGGAAAAACAGAGAGTGAAAAAAGACTTATCGATTCAATTTTCACTTCGATGTGTTTTCTGTTGCTACTCACGAACAATCTTGAATTTCTTTGTCCAGGTGTAATAATTGTGTTGTTACTGTGCATCACAATAATGTAAATGTATTAAATGTGGAATAAAATGTCTCTCCAGGTATGTTAAGGATCTAATCTTGTAAAATATGACATTGTGCAGTGTGGGGTGTTTGCAGTAGGTTTTCAATAACATGTAGAAGAAGAAAAAAGTTAGGTAGTCTTTACAATTATTATCAATAAAAATGTATTATAATAGAACAAAACAGTGGATGCTTTGTCAACGGCTCTTTGCGATATTAACACTTGAAAATTGGTTTAGATTAAACTGATTTCGTGGCCATTATAAGCCTTTCACGTACATAAAAGCATTTACAGCTGCTGATGTCCTCCATTATATAAAAGTGTGTTATATGAAAAACAATTAAGAAAATATGTATGTGTGTGTATTGTGTTTTCTTTGTTATTTATAGTTATTTATTATAAGTTGATAATTAAATATAATATATCCATATGTATCTGTATCAGAAGTTTTTTACTCTCTAATATAGGCCCCAAAAAAATCCAATTATCAGTCGGGCTCACCTCTAACTATATACAGTATATTTCAGCAGTACTTTATCCTATGATGGCAAAACTTTAAACGAGTGATAATTAGAATACAGGACAGGAATTAAAACGAGTGTGTTCTCTCTTTAAACTCGACAACTCCCTCCCCAGCAGGTCTCCAGTTGTCAGGAGAAGTATTACCAGGCATGTCGAGACTCAGGCTGTAAATATAATGTCTCTAACTGGAAAATGAATCTCTAATCTCCACAGCGACGAGCCAAAGTGTCAGAGTGGATATTCCGGAGCGTCCCACTGACTGGTGTTGGTGAGCAGCCGACATTAATGGCAAGCTGGGCACCCAGGTGTGGAATACGGGGCTAAGTAACTAAATTGTGATGAATGACTCACCGGTTCTTCTTTGCGATGTTTCTTTTTATGGTTTAACGGTCGCCTGTGTGCTTTCGGCTTTCATTGCCCTGCTACTGTTCAGAAAGAAAACAGCCGTCAGAGAAGAGGATACTCCCTCGGATGACCTAAAGATCTCAAATGTTCAACAGACATTTGCCTCAAACTCGATTACATTTACTGCTAATGAATGAAAAAAAATTTCTTTTAATCATGACGAGTTGGTCATAGGGTTCAAGGCGATATTAATTTCTACATCTACCGTTATGCAATGAAGAAACAGGATGTGTGTTCCTTTGAATAGATGTCACAGTTTTCTGAGTTTTTTTTCCAGCTGAAAGAAACTTTTCGGTTTTAACAACTTGATCAACCACTTGAAGAATCAAAGTTCAGGTTTATTCATCCAGTTTAAGAGGAATTTAGAAAGTCAGACATCACAGAATGGACCAATTGAAGATGAAATGGTGAAAAGGGTTGCGCAGTGTGCACAAAACCTATTAACCCATCTGACTTACATCATACATCGTTTCCTCATATTGAAGACGGTTAAAACTATTTATCTGGAGTTTCAATTCAATGTCATAGGTCTGTCTTTTAAAGATGGATTATGTTGTCCTCTTTTTTTACCACTCAAACTAGTGATCCAGTAAATGCTGTTGTTATTATTTATGACTGATATAATTGAAATATAGAACAGTGTTAACTTATGCTGCTGCCAAAAAAAAAAACATTTTGTACATCTTAAACTCAGCAGACATGGATACAGTTAAATCTAGGCCTGGAACATCCTTTAAATTCAACCTGACCTGGATCACTGCTTATTGACAAATTGCTATAAAATCCCCTCAGCAGCTGAAGAGCACACGTCACAGGTAGTAGGTGTTCAGTTAGAAAATGCAAATAAAAAAAAAAGAACTGTTGACAGGGTAAAAACCAAGAGTGCAGACTGGGAGATATGCAGGATAAAACAAGTGAGGAAGAGAATAGAAAAACATATTAAACTCCAAACACACAAACCGTCCATATTAGTGCAAAAGTAAGAGCCACACAACTTGAACACATTTGAAGTTGGAAATGTGACGTCGCTCCCACAGAGTCGTTGAGACGAAGGAGATTGTACAAGAGAGCAGCATCATCAACATCAGAGTTTGAGGTTCGTACAGCAGGAATCAAACAGAAAGTTGAATTGAGTTGCTTTATTGTGTACATAATTATGGAGCTTTAAACTTTGCTTTTTACATCCTCTTGATTTGAAAGATACTTTATCAACTTGCTGCGACTCAACTGTAGAAATGTTGGTGACATGTCTGTAAATACTGTCAGGGTCATTCAATACGGACATGATGAGTTGTTGGTACAGTATAAGAATAAGATAGATTTTTGGATTTAACTGCTATTAACGGTCACCAACGAACAGGCCAGTTCAGGTAATGAATGCTTGTTCTAAAGCTTGCAATGAGACATTCCTTCTTTGATCACAGTCGTCTAAAGTTTACAATGCCAAAGGCCATTTCGGTCAAAGTACAAAATCAACTTAGCCTTTGTGAGAGCGGGGCTGGAGCTGGAACAATCAGATTGTTGAGGTACTCACTCGAACAGGTCCTTCCTCTCTCAGGAGCTGGTCCCACACCGGGGGGGGGAGGACAAAGGCGGATTAGCTGGCATACCATCCTAACTGTCTGGCCTCCACATCAGGACCGGACCCTGAGGTCCACAGATCCCACCAATTAACATGTCAGTCACTCTGCTCCTTTTTTTTTTTTTTTTTAACCTAACTGAGACTTCATGGCTTCATTGGTGAAAAAGCTTAATCTGCCTCCCCCCTGCACCCCATCCAGAGCACACCGGTATGTCATTACCTTTACACACATAGTTCCCATTAAGAGGGACTTCTGTGAAAAGAAAGAAATATCAATGGGCCCAGTTGTGAGAGCTTTGCTCTTTGACAGTCAATTTATAATACACAATGTATACATGATGTTACAATAACATGCACTGTACATCTATTTAATAAATCCCGAAATCTCTATCTGTATGAGGAACGTATCTCTCGAGAACTATTTACCTAATCGGCTTCACCCAGGAAGTGCAGAGATGAATTTGGTGCGATTTGGCCCATGATTCATTTCATATTAATTCATTTTAAAGAAACAGGTTGACAGAGTTCTGTACTGGCGGTGTACGGAAAAAAATAACTTAACTGCAACGGGTACATCCACGACAACGCCAATGACAAAGGATTCTTCATTTCTGAATTGAACTTCCCCGATCTTTGAACGAACAGGTGACCAGATCTTTGTGTAGCAGCGTTTTTTTGCGGCTTCAGGGTTCTGCGGACTTAGTTCCAAAGCCGGTCTTCACTTGCTGCGGCTCAATTACAGCAGTTTGAGTTAAAAAAACTGAGCTTCGACCAGAGGCAAGTTGAAATAAGACAACAGAAGAAGAGGCTCAGACATGTTTCAAGAGGCCTTCTTAATCTTAAAAGCCTTCATAATGTCTTGCGGAGACTGTAATTGAGTCGCAGTTAATTGACACAGTAATTAAGAGTAAGATGAAGGTCTCTCACTGCAGCTCCATGTTCGTGGATATCATACTTTTGATAAGCAGGTATAAATCATCCTCCGGGGGACATGCTTCTCCTGACACTTACTTTGTTTCCTCACATGCCCGACGACACCGTGCCTCCCACGGTTCCGGCATCAGCTTTGATGAATCTCATTAGCTCTTCCCCAGCATGCTCATTTGCATTAGACTTGTCTCGTGCTCACCAGCCCAAGGTTGTGAAAAGATACATAAATCCATCCGTGTGCAGATGACCCGACAAGTGACTTCCGGGTTTGAGTCACCGTCTTTGAGTTCTGTAAAGGCTTTTACAATCTTTACGCCGTTTGCAGTAGAATAAAACATACGGTGAATGTTACCCACAGTTATTGTTGTTACATCCTCAAACAGTGACAAAATGTAGGAAGAAATAAAAAAAAAAAAAGAAGGAGAAAGCGAAGCACACTTTGTACACAAGCAGCAGGCAGCTCCGTGTCCCTCGGGAATACACTGCGCTTTGTTAACCGCCGGAGCTCTCTTAAAATCTCAGTCCTCTTCGTGTAGTTGTTTCTCCGCCGTTCTCTGATCAAGCCAAACACTCCTCTATTATTCATTCGGGGTTCAATAGTGTGGTAAAGTGGAATGCAACAAACGCCGTGCATCACAGTGTAATATATGGAATGTAGGGTATCAATAAATTATACAGTAGTGTTTAATGATACAGTGCAGGAGCAGGGGAAGATGCAACCCCAGCAAGAAGAACAGCGAGTATGGACTCCATTAGAATGAGAACATGTTCTACCCAACAGAAAGACCTAGAGCGAGACATTGAAAAGAGGTCAGACATCCTATTTCCAAAGTCATTTTATCAGTCATACGAGCGTTAACACCCATGTGGGAGAGATGATTATATTAATGATCAGGGTTTCCCCCCCCCCCCCCCCCCCCCTGCTCCTCGGGAGGGGATGTCGGAATCTAGCGTGGGGGGAGGGAGGATGGATTTGAATATATTTTCCCTCCGTCTTTGTCTCCGACCCTGTGCCCGCGTTCAATGGAAGACGGTTGGGTTGTTGTTTGGTTTTCTCCGTTTTATGCGGGACCTGGTTTAATTTGAGAACATCAGGAGCCAGCTGTTGGCTTTCCCAGCGGCGTCAGCCACATTCCAGCACATGTGTGACGACTGAGGAGAGGAAAGGATCCCGATGCTCCTGCAGCTCGGAGGGATTGTGTGTTTAATCTGCAGGTGCCTGATACTCTTTGTCTAGACTGTGGTGTGTGTTTCTTACTGTTGCAGGTGACTCCCCAAGCATATATAACAATACATGCAAGGAACAGTTCATGTATACAGACTTGACACTGGATCATTTTATAAATGGTCTTGTGGTTGCTCTGTGTTTTTACATTATCATTGGATAATTTGTTCATGGCCAACATATCTTTGACTCCTCGAAGTTGAATTAATATTCTAACTAGAATGGCACACAGTAATGCATATACTTCCCTTATGAAACCAGACTTAAATTCATATTTTTATTCAATCTCAAATCAACAAAAAATGTAAGAAAGAAAGATGTTTCATTGTTAAAGAGAGTTTCTTGATCTGGATCTGCACCAATATTCCATTGGTTCTTCCCTGACTCGCACCTCATCATTCTGCCGAGTATAGTGGAAATCCATGCGGTAGTTTTAGCAAAATCTTATTAAATGTCTAACAAAATCGAAAACATAACCTCCTTGGCCGAGCTAATAACTCTTCTTCATCAATATGTTTTGGAGGAGCTGTGACTTCAGCCTGGATTATGTTCACTTGCCACATTTAGTTTTGTCTCCAAATTAACAATGTGTTGCTTTGTTGAGTCTAATTAAAAAACAGGAGACCGAGGATTGATCATCGAAAGTGAAACATCCTGACTAAATAAATATTCAACTGAAAAAGTCCCAAAATATTGTCCAAACAGCAAGAGTTGTTTTAAGATGAAAATAAAAACACTTTGGTTCTTGATATCCGAGCCAAAACAAATTAAATGCAATTAAAAATTCATATATCCAGGATGTGGTTATATACTGGATGGACATTTTGTAAACAACACTTTGAAAAGGGGTGTTAATTAAAGATGTTGTGATGCATAAATACATTACATTTATTTCTTGTCCTCTTGAAATCCACTAAGGTTTCCCATTTTCCCGACATATAGCCGTCTAAGACTACATTTAAGATCTAATGCTGCTTAAAAGGCTGAATCAGGCTTTCTGCTGATGTGTTTATCTGATTTCACACCCCACCAGTGTAGTTCAAGTCCAACAGCCTTTCACTCGAGGACGAGGCCGCTGTTAATCCTCGGTTCCCCCTCTAACTTCACCGAGCTTTGCTCCCACAATCCTGAAAGAAATAAAAATCCCTCTCTCTCATCCAGTCGGGAGCTGGCAGTGGTGCGCGGTGGCGGCCTGGCCTCGCCCCAGCCCGTCGAAACTGTAATATAATTTCATATTGATTTCTTGTTGACCTCCCATGAAGCAGTCATCATTCTGTAATGTGCTCCACACGTCTTCTTAATGAAATCAATAGCCCCCCTGCCAAACAGAAGTCCAATAGGGCTCTCTGGGAACTCAATGCTATCACAGAGTGAGTGTGGGGAACATTTGTAGGTTAAAGACAGGGTTTTCACTGCCTTTGTTCATAATGAACACAGGGTTTTAGATTTTAAAAAGATAAACCTTTAGAGTCTACATGATCTAGTATTCGAGAAAGTGGCTCTTCACACATTTAACAACTTCAATTGAGTCCATTGTGTTTGTGTTTGACAAATGATCCAGTGATTGTGGTTGAGCTGTTTTTCTAGTTGTGGTCAAACTTGAATTGTTGTCTTAGACAAGCAAAGCCTCTTAATCCGGATATGTTGTCAGCACCACCGGGCTGTTGGCATGATGGAGTCCACGAGTGCGGCGTCTCCCACTCCTACA
Source organism: Platichthys flesus (assembly GCF_949316205.1). Classification (NCBI taxonomy): domain Eukaryota; kingdom Metazoa; phylum Chordata; class Actinopteri; order Pleuronectiformes; family Pleuronectidae; genus Platichthys; species Platichthys flesus. Next base: position 9,886,874 of record NC_084953.1, on the reverse strand, counting down.
ATGTTGGATTCTGACAGCTCCCATACACAGATTATGATTTATGCAACAGGATTGCTTGTGAGGAATTGTAAACAGTGAATTTTTCAGATTGTGACTCAAGGGCAATTCATCACAGATGCTGTCACAGTTTGTTATGTCTGTTCAATCCTGCCTAATGTGACGGGGAACTTTTACAAGGAAGAATAAAGTGCATATTACGATGAAAAATCCTGTTGGCGGGAGTCACTAAATCTGTCAGTGCATTGCATTGCAGTGATGTAGGTAAATCACTAATCCCCTTATTGTGTGGGGAAATGGTGCAGATCAGGTGGGGTGGTGGGGACGTGACTTAAAGGGTTTAGATGAAAACCAATATTGTTCAATTTATTCTTGCAGAGGTAACCTACCTCTGAATACATAAAGGCCGTGATCAACAGAGCAAAAGAAAAGAGCGAAAATGGCAACAATGGCCTACATGCACACGTACTGAACACAGTCACACAGTACATCAATGTGATGATATCGCCCACAGCTGTGTCAGTAACAGGTTAAACGCTGGCGTCTCTCTTTTTGCTTTTTTTTTCCTCTTTCAACAATTGCGGTGTCTCCTCTGGACTGTGAGCGATGTCCTTTAACGCGCTCAACACCCTGCATCTATTTGGACGACATCGCTGCCTACCAATGACACCGCCGCTGTGGAAACTGTCAAGGTGACTTTTGCACATCCGACCCGATTTGCCAGTGGCGCTGGCTAAGCCAATGTTGACTGTGGGGCTTTTTCCACAGTTTAATTTCGAAGAGGCGCTTTGGACCGACACCAGCGCAGCAGGAACACACCGGGTTGCCCTCTAACCCGAAGAGTGCAAATGATAAAGAGTGGCAGAGGTGGGTTGTGTGCCGCTCAACGAGTGCGTGCAGCTTGAAGGTTTCATTTGAGGAAGGTGATAATCTATCACAGTGTATTTGTACAGTCTGAAAGATCTGCTTAAAATGGTGGTTCATTGGGGGCGCACTTAGCTCAGTTGGTAGGGCGTCCCCCCCATGGGCCTCGGCCAGCAGCGGACCCGGGTTCGATTCCAGCCCGCGGTCGTTCTCTGCATGTCTCTCCCCTCTCTGCCCCATTTCAACTCTGTCTCTAAAAACTATCAATAAAAGCATAAAAATGCCAAAAAATAATCTTTAAAAAAAAAAAAAAATGGTGGTTCATTCAGAAGGTGGTTAACAGACTAAATCACAAGCAGCAGAGAATCACATCTCCACTGAAAGTAATTTCCCCTGATGGCAAATTGTCCCCCAACAAGGAAGTGATCACGGATTTAGCTGCCACTGATGACGCTGACTTGAGGGATTTGTCGGTTTTACTCATGCCTCACTGTTTGTTTTTCATTCATCTTTAAGTCCCAGTTTAAACTAAACTAAATATTCATCAAATGTTGAGGTGTGAGCCGAGACACTGACTCTATCAGGGTGAGAAGAGAGATGGCCCAATGTGGATACAGGGCTCCGGAGCCTGTGATTGGCTGTATACACAAAGGGTGAGAGATTTCCTCAAGCGCAAGTGCATAGAGAGAAGAGGGGACATGTGTGAAAGGTCTCAATACCAGATAGAGACAGATCCCTGCCCTCAATGGGTTTGGAAAATCACAACTTCTTCACTCTGACACGAGAACACACTGCCTCTTCAACTGCGTCTAACTAAACTTTATGCAAATACACACACTTCGTATATCCTGTAACTGCTGAGTATTTTGTTTAAATCCCACATTCAAAGTGTCGTAGTATCAATGCCTGAACCTGCCACCAAGTTCAATAGACCAAGTCACTGAACCCCCACCCCCAACCTCCACGCTGATAGCCCTTTGTAAGTCACTCAGGATGAGAGCATCAGCTAAATACCTCGAATTCTATTCATATTCATATTCATGTGCAATCGTGCGTCAACACCTGGAAATAAGAGTCTAACACTGGCTTGAAAAAGCTTCCAAATGAGCACCAGCAGAGGTGCTATGCGTGATAGACAGAGACGAGAGAAAATATTAAAAAAGAGAAAAACAAAGAACTGAAAGAGGTTAAAAAAAAAGCCTTGAAATGGTTAGTTCCTCTCAGTTTTGGTTCCCAAACAAAAAACAAATTGTAAATCTGTGCAAGTGAGCAAAGTTAGTTCATACACCTGACAGTTGTGACATGTCAAGATGCTGTGCACCTTGATCTGGCCTAAATAAAAGGGCAATACAAGATGTCAGATTATTACAAACATTACAATTTCCATTTCTCTTAGGTCAACCCAACCAATCAAGGCAGATGCCCCCCCCCCCTTACCCTAAAGTCTGGTTCTAGAGGTTTCTTACAAGGTCTTTGATGTTGTTAGCCATGATACAGTGTGCAGATTGCTTGAATGTCCACCAGAGCAGTGTCTGTAGAAGTGAATGTCCATTGTTGAACCATCAGCTGCCGGAGAGGTTGATTTCCAGGGTTTGGCAGCACCGTGAACCATCCGGACGCCTGCCGACCATGTGTCACCACGCCAGCCACAAGATCCATACCAGATACCGAGTCGTGAAATCGGACCACTGACCCCCATGTTGTTCCATTGTGCGTACATGTGCTGCAGATGAAAAGTTCAGTGACACGTTTTGTCAGTGGCTCTGTTTATTAAATCCTGGACGTACGTGTAGAATTGTTGATTGCCTGTGTTATTTCTAATCCTTATGAAAAAAGTTAAATGTCCGTCACAGTCATGGACGCATGTGTTGCCTGGCTCGCAGTCACATGCCGTAGATCTGCACTTGGCTGAGACAAGTGGATAGAGGGAATGAAAGCGGAAGGGGGGGGGGGGGGGGGAGAGGCTGGCTGGAGTTGAAGGGGGGTAGAGGTGATGCGGAGGGACCCTAGTTAGGGAGCAGGCGTGAAAAATGAAAAGCACAAATGGTGTTGACGGAGCAGGCACTAAAGAGGATAGGGCTGACGTCTGCACACCTAATGAGTTCCCTCCAAAGACAGAGAGACTGTCCTTCAGAGTGCAGAGTGCAGCCAGTGTAAATGCAGACCTGCAGCGTGAAGGTATGCAAACACTGGAGACGTAAAGGAAAACACTCTGTGGACAGTTTTTAGGATCCTGTGCAAACGCCTTTTACAGTAGAACTCGTCTCATCACTGGAATCCCCATGTGTCCTGTGCACATTCAGAACATCAGTGAGGAGCAAATGCAGCCGAATGAATTTTCCAGTTAGCAGTCAGAGGCTTTTTTTTTTTTTTTTTTTTACAATCAGCCAAAACCAATTACGACACATTGCCTGCAAATTGGGTGTCGGCCAAGTATTCTCCGCGCGGCACACAAGAGAGACGGAGAAGGAGAAGGAGTGAAGGGGCAAAGGAGGGAAAGCCAGTAAGTAACAGAGGACAAGGAGAAACAGATGGAGGAGAAGAAGAAGAAAAGAAGGGGGGGGGAGATGCGTGTGAAGGTGGGAGGCAGAGGGAGTGAGGAAGATGGACCACGAGAAAATCCTTAAATCATGTCAGGTAACAAGCTCCCCGCGCGGCTCCTCGCTCCACAGGGAAACGATTCTGTGAAATCTCACTGTAGATCATTTCACCGACGTGAGACAACGGAGTCGATCTCCAGCACTGAGGCAAATGCAATTACACATTTAACTGCTCGACACCTCGGCACAGAGTACTGTGCTTTCCCTGCTCCGCCACTGTGATGAATACTCTATCCAGGTGTTCAATTGGAAGGCAGGTTGCAGGGCTGAAATACAATAACTCTTGTAGATAGTTAGTCCACTACTGTCGCCTCCACAACAACAATAACAACAACAACAACGATGCAAACTGCCCTGAATTAATCCTCATTTTCAAATGCAAAGAAATAACCGGGGCGTTCCGTGATCTTGTTTCTCTTCTTCTGCATTTTATCGCACCAACTCATTATTTACACGGAGAGACGGCGCAACACATTGTCTCCCCGCTCTCTAATTATCTGAGGCAACAACAAGAGGAAGAGAAAGTTAGACGATAACTGTGAGAAAGACTCGGGGTCGTTAGAAAGAGTGCACTGAAGCCTGGTGAGAGATTATGCTCTTTGCTGCTTACAAGGCGGTGTGTAGGAATCCATTTAAAAATAGGCGAGCATTTAAAATGGGCCAGATAGTAGATAAAGCAGCCTCTCTGTGGCAGAGTAATGAGCTAGGACCCACTCGCTCTATTAGTGGAGACACACAAACACACACACACAGACACACACACATCCGTGACAATTATATGTTGACATCCATCAGTGTATTATAATTAAATATACAATAACTTTACATAAAGCATAAATACTTGGCTGCATGCAAATGGGTTACGCCAAGAAGAGTTTGTGCATGTGAGCGTGCGTGTCTGTTCACACCTGCTTGTGAGCACGCATGTTACCGTGTGTGACTTTTGATATTATTGTGTCTGTGTGGACTTGCAATTAATACATTCGTGGTCAGTCCATCCGCTGTAGCTGTGGAGAAGATGTGAGCAGATGGGCACACAGCTCCTCCTTCCTTTGTTGCCCACAGTGGTGCAGTCCACTGTGAGCTGATGGGCACACTGTCAATTTCTGTGTACCCAGACTGCCACCCCCACTTCAGTCCAACACACAGGTTTTTCGTACTTTTATTTGTGTGTGTGTGTGTGTGTGGACACGCAAACACACACACAGCTGAATAAACTGCCGCAGGAGAATTAATATGCATACACCATATACTGGGATCACATTGAAATAGATTAACCTGACTTCAAGGACTTTAAATATTTGTGCTTATGCTTCTGTGTTTCAATACCTTGAATAAACAATGAGTATAATTCATTTATTATTTTTATATTTATTCACACCTCCACAGTGGACGACTCCACACCTGGGAGGCAGTGTTGAGCCTGAGATGTAGAGAAGTGGCTGTAAGGGCGTGAGGGACTGGGCACGTACCATCTTAATTTATTCACATTTCACCAGCAAAGGGGGGCGTGGGGGGGGGGGGGGGTGTTCCATTGTATGGCCTAAACCATTCAGTGCCCAGAGAATGTAACATGTTTGACTTGCATGAATGACTTTTGCCAAGTGTTTAGGTTGAGGAACCCAAACCACGTCATGACTGGTTTGTATGCCAGGATTTTTCCATGGCTATGATCATGTTGGCGCTGCCACTGTGGTATGTCCTGGAAAGAAGGAATCAGAAAAACTTGGACTGAACTGAAAAACATGACGCAGTGTTCATATGATGAATAATGTGGCCCCGACCAGTAGCTGGTGGTAACGAAAGGGCAGACACAAGGTGGTTGATGGGACAAATGGGTCATGTTATAGACATGATTCACGGGTATAAACTGGCAACGTTGATGTGAAGATGCTTTGTAGCTTTACTGTGTATTCTTAAATACCATAAAGTTGCTAAACACTAATCCATATGTCATGAACTTGAACTAATTGGAATATCAAGGGGACTTCTGAGGTGATTACACAACCAAAGCCAGTAGGTTCATAACGTTTGCCTCTGTATCTGTATCAGTGAGCCTCTCTGCCCAGCTGGAACATATTGTCCACCCCAGAGAAATGTGCTGCGAGATGTTTAGGCGCCGCTATGCACAGCTGACCCCGCACTTAGCACATGAGGCAAAGCGTCACAAACATGCTGATGTATACCTCGCCTCAGGCCAAACAGTTTCTCTTGCATGAAGGTCTGTAAACAACGGCCAGCATCCTGCCAATAGCTTCATGTCACCCAGTCCATGGGGCACATCACCCCATGGGCATGTGTACTCTCTGGGTCGGGCCAAACGTCAAGATTCTCCTCTTTTTTTCCTCTTTTGTACCACCTCAACGTTTAACACTTCTGTGTTCGAGCCACTATTATCTCTGGGAAACAGAGATCCATTGAATACCCCCCCCCCCCCCTTTGTTGTTTATTCAGAGCGCATGGCTGATGTATTCGCCCTGCAGCTCAAACGGGGTCAGAGGAATGGTGAATTCTCAGTAGCATTCAGCTTAATGCACTTACATGCACACTTAGACATTGTCTCTCTTCGACGCTCAAGCACTGAGCAAGTTTACAGGGTCCAATGCAAATAGGGTATCTGTTGTCCATCAAGTCCTCTCCTGGGATCTGGAAAAGTCTGTGTTCTCATGGATTATTTATTTTATTTTAATGTAAGGGGGGGGTGAGGTGGTTTATGCGAGGGCGGCTGTAATTTCCTGAGGATAGGATGTGTTATAAAATAATGACAAAATGAATTAATACAAAGCATGGATGAATTTAAAGCATAGAAAAACAAACATTCTATTCGTTTATTTCTGTTTATGTTTTTCTTTCAACAGTTCAATTCAGCAATATAAATAACTAATCATTTGTAGAACTATGATGCCAGCCGTCATTGTATTGTATTGTATCAGCCCCGATCAGCTTTCGGAGGCTGCAGGCTGCACACTCCTGAGATACGACTTCTCTCTGTTCTGTATCCACATATTTTAGTTGCAGTAGTGCAGCAGTAAATTGGACTGACAGTGATATCTATAACTCAGCCACCAAGGCCCATTGTGCAAGCGAGGGCACATAAATCACATATCATTCATTACCTGCTGCATGTTGCGGCCCGTCTGTCCTGCACCAAGTCGCGTGACACTTGATCAAAGTATGTTCTATTAATGACGCGCTGGCAGGGGCCAAAGATGAGCCTGAAGTTGTTTTTAGGTACAGCACCGGCGGTGTGAAGAAGCAGAAGATGTGGAGCAGAGGAAGAGCAGGGCTGCGGGAACGTGAGGTCATGGCTCCCCCTATAGGGAAACGAGGGCAAAGCCAACTATACAGTCTTAAAGAAAACCTCCTGTATGATTTTTTGCTCCACTCGTCTGGATGTCTGTGAAGCCTCATCCTCCACTGGTGAGTCCAGACAGCCATTTGCATGTAACACACTCAAGACTTAACAAGCAGGACAAATACACAAGTAAGCACTCTGGGATTGTATTTCCCAATGTTTCCAGCATGGAGAGAAAGGATGCTCAGGACAGGAGTAAATGGAGAGTGTCATGCTAGTGAAGCAAAGGTTTGTTTGATCCGCCGTCTGCAGGAGCCTCGCTGCAGATGGAAAGTTCCATAAAGACGCAGGGTGTGTGGGATGGAGATCATAAAGTGTTTTTATGCTGCCGGCCTCAGATGTGAGCTCGACCATGAGTAATGATCTCAGACCCCCACTTGACCCGACCGCCATGGATTAGTAACCGTGTGCATCAAACTCATAAATGCAGACTACGGCTGCCAGACGCTCAGGAATGACCAGAACTAAAAGAGAAGGCATTAGCACTCTGTTTGGGATATGTGGAGCCGGACTGATTCATCGATTGGCTGATTAAAGACAGTTAATCAAAGAGTCTTTGACAAATCAGTATCTGTGTTTATGTTTGCCGATGTACACAGACAGGCAATTTTTCTATTTTACAGAATAAACAATGTGCATTTATGTTTACATCACACATAAGATATGTTAATTTTAAATTACAAGTTCATGAGTTCAAAAAATAAGTAAACTGTACAATACCCAGCCTCAGATACTTTACTTAGAAACAGGGTTTTGATACCTTCTTAGGAATAAATATTATATATTATATTGGTATCGGCATTGGCAATGCAATCCACATTCTGTATATTTGGATACATTTTTTTTTTTTTTTTGACTATAGATATTTATAATAATATATATGGTCAAAATGTTAAAGATAAAGCCTCAAGCCTTTTCGTCATAATTCTCTTTTAATGTCATAAGCTATCATTGCCATATGTTTATATGTATATATATATTGTTTTAGATGTTTTTTTACTCTATATCAGTCACGCTCTAGTAACATTGTTATTTCCGGTCGTGTGGTATTCTAGTGAGCAACCAGTGGGGAGATCTTTGAGTTAGGAGATTAAAAATTGTTTCACTAAGCAGAAGAAACCTATCTTCTTTGTAACCCTCCACTGAGTCATTGTAAAGATCGTAGAATTTAAACCGCATGTTGAATAGCTTTGTGCTCTTATCGTTCCTGAATGGAGCCTTGGTCCAGGATCCGTAGTTCCTCTCTTCCAACCAAGTAGGGTCAAGAGGTTAGGCAGGTTGCCATTAAGCCACCTCCCCCTTTTTATCCTCTGACCCATCCAACCCCATTCACCATTCAGGAGAAGGAGATCCAGGCTTTGTTCTTGCTTCATCACCTCCCTGCCTTTAAGACTCTGGAGACTTTATCATGTCTCAAGTAACAGGCCTGGGGAGCTGAGAGGCTTTTCCAGCCCCGGTCAGGAGCGAGCTGCCTCCACACAATCGGAGCAGACTCCCACGAGGAGCTGAAGGGTCTGTGAGTGCCACCGGTACCTTGCTACAGCTTGGCAGGCATCGGATTTCACCAAAGTCGAGTTATGATGACTCAGCTGGGGAAACTGGCTCAATGAGTGTCAGTCTGACTGCAGAATTAGGTCAGCCTCTGGTGTGCTGAACCAGTTGAATCCGTATTCTGAGATCGGATTTCTCTGTCACGTTGGCAGTAGCAAGAGTCAAGAGTCATAATTAATGACCAGAGCAGAAAAAAAATGACCATTCAGAATCCACAGCATTAAAAGTTATTAAGAAACCTTAAGAGGGGACTGACAGGATGGATCCGAAAACAAAAAGAGCCGCTCCTGCCATTGAAAGCAGTGATGGGCATAAAATATTTGCAACTGTAAAAATTCAGAGAAGCTCCGCAGAGGGAGTCTTGCTGCACGCCTGACAGATCGGCACTGACATTAGGAGATATAAATGAGAAGCTGTGTAGTTTCTGGGAAGAATTAGATTTTGCAAACGTTTGAAAGGAAAAACAGTAATTTGAACAGAGGCACAGAGAGGAACCAGTTTTAGCTGATTAAGATCGGCCACTCGCCGGCTATTCCACCGCATCGAGAGAGGGACGATTTCAAGGGTGTTACATCAACACGTGAGAGAGATAGAGGTTTCTATGAGGGGAGCAGAATTTACTGCTTTTATGCTTCATCAGTGTGCTGCAGTGGTGGCTTGGAATCTGCAGATTGATCAAAATGCAGGGGCAAAGGGACCCGAAGCCTTATCTCAGAGTAAGGGCTCAGCAAAGTCAAAGACGCACCGTTGGCGTGAAGGATGGCAGCGGCTGTTTGGCTTCTACCTTCCACAGCTCTGCTTATAAACACAAACACACACACACACACACACACACACACACACACACACACACACACAAACACACACACACACACACACACACCAGTGCAATCCCTCTCTTCCAAATGCACAAATACGGAAACATACACCTTCACATTAACCTGAGGAAGACAAGACTGATAAGGTGGAGAGAGATGGTTGGTGCTCCCAGGGGAGATCCACAGTCTTCCTCGCACTGCATCCTCTTCCTCCTCTCAGAGCTCTGCCCTGCAGCGCAGCACTGCTTCATTACAACCTCTGCAGGTAAAGACTGACCTCATCCCGGTCCAATCCATACCCTCCTGTCAGCCGACCGTCCTCGGCTGCCAAAAGACACTAAGCCAGCCACTCAACCGTGTGTGTTGTTGAGGGAGGATTACCTTTATTGGACGTCTGAGGCCTGAAGGCTTGGGAGACAGACGGACCCGGAGTGCCTGCTGGGCCCGGGGAGGGCGGCTCTCCTGGTAATATCGCAGCAGCCTTTGCCTTCAGTAACACATAAAGGTACTGATCCCCAGGCAGCAGATGCTGGGGGAGGGACAAGGGGAACATGCTCGGAGAAAGGAAAAATACTGAAGGTGTTGCATTTGAAGTGTTACCCTGCTCAGCTGGCAGGGACCCCCCAAAATAGCTCACAAGGATACTTGCAGAAGTTAGAAACACTTTCTATTTTTAGACAAACACTTTTGGGTGGGTGTGTGTGTGTGTGTGTGTGTGTGTGTGTGTGTGTGTGTGTGTGTGTGTGTGTGTGTGTATGAGTGTGTGTGTGAGTGTGTATGTGTGTGTGTGTGTGTGTGGAGGAAAGGGCATGAACATGGAAGTAAAAGGAGTGTGAAGAGTAAATACTTTCCAGCTTACGTTTTACCTTTCCAGCTTTTTACAGGTTTTTACAATCTGACAACTTTACATAAAATGTAGCTGATAATTGATAAAATATTTTACCCCGTAGATGTTATTTTTTTCTTCCCCCCCACCCCAACTCCTTCCTTAATTTGTTTCCTTGAGCACAGGAGGCCGAGATGCTTCCAATCTTTGTGATATATGGTCTTCATCAGCTTTTTTCAATTAATGCTCAACTAATCCAGTAATCGTTTTGCTGGATCTTAATTAATTTTGTCCTGTAATCTCGCTTCTCTTATCATGCAGCCTGGATCTCTCTGAAGAAAAGAAAAAAAATGGCCTCCCTGTGGAAAAGTAGAATTCCTGCAGCCTACCTTCTGCTTTATTACTGAATACCTACAGTACAGACTTACTTTAGAATTGCATCACACTGTCACATTGTTCTTAGTGTTTCATGAGCACAGAAAGATATCTTCTAATAGCAGATAACTTTACTAATGGTTATGGTTGACTGGGTTTTGTAAGACGGGCGCTGATAGCTTAAATCAGGAACATCTGGAGATAAACAAAGATTGTATATGTTGATTAAACTGAGTGATATCAGGCAGAAAATACCACGTAGTATTGGGTGTGAATAATAAAATATTGCAATACATTCTTGATTGAAAAGAAAGTGATGGTATTACAAGAATAAATGAGAGAAAAGTTCCAATATTACATGACTAATGAAACCAACACTTTTTTTGCAAATAGGCAGCAGGTAGACCCCTTGTTTGCTGGAGTTCCACTCGGGACTCAATTTGATTGTTTCTGGAGAAACTACGAAACCCCTCTGGGTAAAACGCATGCTGTTACCAACAATAACTTTGCAATCGACCACACCGAACGACCAGAAGAGTCAATTTTCTCATAGTCGTTGTAGTCCTTTCTTCAGAATGAACGCAGTTACTTGCAGAATCTCCTCAAAGTCCTCATACTCATGATAGTGGGATGCTGCCAAGCCCAAATTGAAATGTTTTGTTATTTGTTAAACGTTTACTTACTGTAAGTTTAACTGAGCAAGATGTTCTCCCTCTCTTGTTTAATCCCAGGCAATAGGCTAATCTTCCTAAAATTAAGACTTTATTCTTAATATAGATGATTTTCTTCCCTATAAGTGGCCCCATTAGTCGGTGGTAAGGAGAAAGCAGAACATGGGTCGAGGAACACACATTTCCACTTCACCTAATTCCCTGACCATGCTGTCACAGCCTAAAAATATCTCAGCATTTAGCAGTTTATCTACATGAACAGTTTCTAATGGACACCCACTGTGGTCCTCGTTCGCAGCATCGTCTCCGAGTCAACATGGTCCTGAGGGCCAGACGCCTGCCTTTCTTGTGGGCGAGCAGTGACCATAAGTCTTTCCAGATGCCTCGCTGGAGGACGTGGAGAAGCGGCTGCGCAGGGCAAGAGAAAGTGAGAAAGGAGGGAGAAGCCGAGGGAGAGAGAGAGAGAGAGAGAGCAGAGGATGAGCTCACTTTTCATTTGTGTCTGCTGTAAATAAAAAACACATGCGGTCTCCATGTTTGATTCTCTCCCTGTGTCCGCAGAGCCATAAATCAGAGCGAGGCGAGGTCTGCTGCAGCTCAGACACATGTACATCCTTAGCAGACATGGGAAATGGACGAAGAGAGTGTGACTGGAAATCATGAGGAGAAAGCACAGGCCTGGATTTTCTGTTGGATAAGATATTGCACCATCCACGCTGCTCCTCCGTTCCATCCCTCTAAAAGGTGAACGCTGGGAGGCTGCACACTCCCACACTCCAAATTTCATGCCAGATACTTTGTGCTGACTCTAGAGCACATTTCCGGGACTGAGAAGGAGGAAAAACATGTCAGGGTTGGACTTCTGCTTGGCTCATGTGTGCCGGGCCGTGCGATGGTCAGTTAGATAAATTTCAGCATCATCTGCAAAAAGAGAGAACTTTTATTACAAATTGCAACTTTCTCAAGACCTTCAAACCTTCAAACTTAGAACGTGGTCTCCAAAAAGACGCCCGGGCCATCTGTTGGGGGAAAAAGGAGCCATGTCAAAATGAAGCATGAAAAAGACCAGAAAACGCCAGGAGATGGAGGGGAAAAAAAGGAATTAGGACTGGATCGGGTGAAAATCTGTGGGCGGATTTTCACTGTTTGTTGAGGTTGACGTGTTCCCTGTGATCTCTGGTGAAGCGAGAAGCCAGCGTACGATAAACTGAACATTCATCACTGTAACTTTCCTTTCTTTTGTGTCGTCCTCTTTTTCAAAGGAGCGTCTCAGTGAACCATTCGTCAAATTAGACACCGTGTTACCAACGAGCGCTGGCTGGCAGGACATGTGAGGGTGAAGCGAAGGGAAAGGAACCGAAAAAAACAAACGGAGGGCGAGTTAAAGGGTAAATATTATGACTGATGGCTTGCCGGGGGTGTGTGCCTGCGTCAATTGGCACCCCGTATTACCGTTAGGGTTTCAGGCATCTCCAGGACCTGTTATTTGGTCCCACCACACCACCTATTTTAGTTTCTGACACGGTTGTGTCTGCTCGAGGTTTGTGTGAAAACGTGTGTTGGGTTAGTGGAGTTTAGAGACTTTCCACTGTTCTGCCACGAGGAGAGAGGACGTGCCTCGCAGTGAGATGAAGGGACAGGAACGTGAGAGCATGAGAGACAAGACGCGTTGAAGACAGTCAAAAGGGAGAGAAGTCATCCTTGAGGCTGCAGCTTTATAATGAACACAGCCTCACCGGTTTCTACTGTTCCACGTGTTCCTATTCAAAACAAGAACTGCCTTCAGTGAGAACAACGGAGGTGTGCAGGGCGGACTTTCCCTCATTCAGAGACTGGAATTAGAGGGAGACGACACATGCGAGCACGCTATGCTGCTGTAATTGTGCCGCGGGGAAAGATGCTCTCACGCGCTATTTATGTTGAGAAGCAGCAGCTCTGCAAATATCACAAAGTAGAACTGCACATTTATCTGCTGCTTTGTTGCAGGTGACTGTTGTTAAGTCTTCATTGTTGAAAGTGGACTGACCTAAGCATCTTTCCGCCCTTTTTTTACTAATATCTGTCCCACTACCATACAACAAAAACATATGCTGCAAGAGACAGTGTCTCACTTGAGTAATGTGAGTTCATACGAGTTTAAAGACCGTTTCTCGTGTTAAAGCTCATTTCCTATCATGTGATTTTCATTTTGAATATGACCGGAGTTCTGATTATGAGGTCGAGGTATGTAAAATGTATTCCTGTGCAAGAGGCGCTCAGGACTCAGACCCCTGGAAACTCTAGATTCCCACTTTTTCTACATTTCTAGTTTATCACAGATTTCTTCATACGGCCATTCGCACCAAGCACAGCTGTTTGTTCAACAGTCTACTTGAGAAGTATTATGACATTTAATGCACTCCAGCATACAAATAACTTCCAACGGGTGTAATGAACCGTCATTTGACAAAAGCAGAGGAAAATATACATTTTACCAGCAGCATTAGCTTTTGTATTTCTGTTTTTTCAGGAGTTTTTCAGGAGGCCTGAGGAAGCATAACACGGAGTTTGAGATAAACTAGGACTTTAATGTGACTTATACAAAGAGTCTCTGAATCAAAAAGTGTATAATAGGTTCCCTTCAACTATGTTTCAGTTGGATTGGATTAGTGATAAGGTCACATGTGAAAATAAAGCAAAAGCTGTCATTCCAATTCTTTGCTGAAACAAAAGGGAAACCGCAGCCCACACACAGTCCAAATTAGGCCTGTCACGCTCGTCTAGGTGTTAAATAGGAGATGGATGTCAGCGAGAGCTTATTGAAATATGTCTTTGAAAAACTATGGATGGTGAGTGACAGGCAAAGTTGTTTTGCCAGATTTAGCAACTACAGAGTAGCCTGAGGAAATGCTAGCAATGTTTTTTTACTGAGATAAAGCAAGACACAATAATAATAACCTCAGTAATAACCTCCCTCTCCGGCCTCGACCCGAATTCATCAAGAGTTTGCACAAGAAGTGTGATTATGCATATGGTAATGTAAAGTATTCCCGGAGACCTTCGTGGATTTCAGTAGTCATCCAGACTAACAGTGACCTCCTTTAACTGGGAATAAAAACATAAAAATAATGACGTTTGTTCTATAATGAAATAATACATGTTTCTTTTTTTCATGTGTCCACGTTGAAGGTATTCGTATGACTTCCTGAGAGAAAAATCCAATGAAATCCATCTCCTCCGGCCAGATGGCCGTGTGGCTGCTCCCTCACTCCCAGCAACTCCCTTCATCTGCCCACTCTCCCTCTCTGCTCTCTTTCAAATGTCACTCTGTTGGAAGCACAGGGGCGAGGGCCACGGGGAGGAACCGGCAGACAGACACACATTTTGCTTTATCATAGATTTGTTTAATCCAAAAACCGCTCCTCACCGAAACCATGCCAGACTCCCCCAGATCTATTCTTTACGGAGGCGTCCTGCCAGTCCATTCGGACGAGCAGTTCACCGGGGCCTGCAGCCAGTGGGAGAACATTTGCACAGCACACGTTTTACAGGAAGAAGCTTAAGTGTTGCAGTAAAAGGAAAGCAGAAGTGCTTGGTATTTGATAACAGCTATCTCAGTCCACACTGTAAGCAGAGCTGACGTGAGCTGCGTTCAGCTTCGACGTGTTGTTCGACTCCTTCCACATCTCTCTGGAAAGCAATTAATCATTCACCTAAGTGAGTCACGGACCAGTAATTAGCAGTGATTGGGAGCATGATGGTTGGAGTGGTTCTCTTTGATTTCTTACCCTTTCGCTGTGGCACGCCAACCTTCTGCAAGAACATCCACAGCGCCCCCTGTTCGGGGCTGACAGCTCCCCCGCAACATTAATCCTCTGTAGTGATCACAGCCCAGAGCCTGAGCCTTTGACATACCTGATTTCATTTGTTCTTCTGAGGGAAACCGCCACACATCTGCCCGTGTGATCCACATGTGACCACACTGGAGGCCTGCGGACACAAATATTGACGTACTTATGCCGTTTCCTATTTTGCCTTATGTTGTCTTATGAATGAAGCTCAATTAACAGACATCAATCAATGTTAATGAAGTAAAGAGGATATTCTGGCAAATAGGAAACACTTCGCTCTCCTCTAATTAAAATGATAACAACTAATAAGATTAGTGTCCTCCCTCAGTGGTCACACAATTAACTTAAGACTTATTCCCCCTTTGCAATTTATTAGTGCACCAAGGGAAAAACTCAGAATGGTCAAATAGAGCAAGACGGAATAAAACTTAAAAAAAAATGTTTTTGAAGAGATTGTCCAGCTAATCTTTTAGCAGTTTTAAAATGTGTTTTGATTTGAGCGCATATAAGAAAGTGTTTCTGATTTGTTTCTCACTGATCGCCCCTCCTGTTGTGGACAAACCTGCAAAAGTCCCTCGGTCTGCAATTTTTTATTTCATTTCATTCTCTTTCAGGTTTGTGGAATAATCGATGCTCTGTTTCAGGCGACATAAAAAATGTCACTATTTTGCAGAAAAATGGAAAACACGGGATGTGAATTACAGTGTCTCTGTGTTGTCCAGACTGCTGAGCTGTCCACAGCGTATTCCACCACTCAGCCAGCGCAGGAGGCCGACAGCAGCGCCAGCCTTTATGATTAATCATAAATCCTCCTGGTTGAAAGGAATGGGATGGAAATCCATGTCGTGCAGATACTGAAGGTGAATACGAGTTGTGTGACATCTTAAAGATGGTTTAAATAAGCAAACTAAGCCGTTGGGAGCATTAAGCCTTTAGGTTCTGTGCTTGAGCTTCAGAAAGGTCTCCATTTTGGGATGAAGTGGGTCAAATGAATGAGAGAAACAGAACGAGAGAAATAGAAAGAGAGAAACAGTTGTGTTGCAGTGAATCAAAGTTTCATAATATGACAGGGAAATCTTTAGATGGTAATTTTCTTCTGAATGCAGATATGCAAGACTGCATTTAAGTGGTAATCTGGGAGTTGACCTGGTGAGCACTGCTCGGCTAGATAAAGGAGATTATCCACACTGTGTTGAGCTGGAGCCTTGGTTTAGTGCCTATGTGCGTGTGTGCGTGTGTGTGTGTGGTTTACTGCGTGAATGTACACATGCACTAGTTGTGTGCTTACTGCTGGTGCATCTGCGCAGTGCATGTGTTGTGGTGATTGTGTACCAAGTTGTGTATACAGCATTCTAAGCAACAGAGATGAGGGATTATCTGGATATTCCAAGTGGGGATTTTCAGCATGGACGCTGGGAAATTCCACTAAATCCCCTTCACCCTCTGACCTCATGGGTGATAGGGTAGCCTGCTGGGCTTTTGACGCCTGGTTTACTGGTTCCACCTGCGGTCTTCACCGACAGACTCTCCCAGTATGTCTTTTTCATTGATTAACGACAGGGTCTTGTTGCAAAAAATTCAGCCATGTTTAGGGTACGGATATTTATGAGTGAGTGCAATTTGGTGTAGATCCAATTAAAACTAGATCTAGATACCCTACTGAGAACCATTCTAGTTCTTATCAATAGAATTACCTGGACACAGAAAAACTAAAGCCGCCTCCGACTAATCCTGCTACTTAACAGAATTGTGCAAATCGAGGATGAGTTTGACCATCTGTGAAACGCTCTGTATTTCGTCTGATTCTCACTCAAACACTTTCTCCCCCCGAGCAACAGCTGCGTCAGTGGAGCCTCTCACGCTCGTCCAGGTACACGCTCACCGACGTGGAGGAGACCACCACATAGTCCGAAGCATAATCTGTGGAGCGTAGAGGAGGAGCTGAAACGAGTCTGGAGCTTTATTAAGTAGACTCTCCGATTGATTTCCTGTCTGCGAGCCTCCATGCTGATGAGATCAATGCACGCGGGATGGGAGGTAGAGACGGAGGAAGCAGGAGAACAGAGTGAAAGATCTCTCCATCCCTTGGAGTTGCTCCTCACTGCCTACGGGCCCAGACAGGCCGTTCAGCAAACTGTCTTCTTCTTAAGTAATTAAGACATTACTGGGAGGTCTCTCTATCCATATTTGATGAAGACCCAGGCCTCAATTAAGATGAGCCCTTCTTCGAGAGCTGTGGAGGCCTGATTGATAGTTCCCACACCACGAGGCTGACGGGTGGTGGGTCAGTGAGCTGGCATCTTCCTCTGCAGAAGACCCTGTAACCCCTTCCTGGGTTGGTGAGTCCCCATCGGGAGCCGAATATGGATGGTCTACATCTGCTTGTTAATGAATTAAAAGAGCAATTTAGGTCTCCGAGGCTCCCGGAGGAGTTGATTTCATCTCCTTAACGATTGGCCCCCGTGAACCCGCCTCGGCAGCGCTGCATTTCATCATAAGTTATACCATCAGGGAGGCTTATTAACAGTGGCTGGGAGTGAAAGGTGTTAGTAGGTGCGGAGAGGAAAATGCCTGAGGTTGGAATTAGCCTAATTGTTCGCAGGAAACTCCTGAGTAATCGTGTGAAAGAAATTGCTACGTTGTCATTGACCTCTGCCTCCTTTTTTTCCCTGCTTCTGTTATTATATACTTAAGAAATTGATTGTATCTGCACACACGTGGTTAACACTGACGTGTGCATCCTGGGTTTCACTGTATAAAAGTGTTTTAATCGCAGCGTTCAAGTGCAAATGTTTGGTTTTGTTCATGCAGACATGTCCTAAATTATCTCACGTAATCCGACTTTTATCGAGTGAAATAAAAGTTACTGACACTTGGTTTCAAATCTGTTCTTCCTCTCTGCGCAGTATTTCACTGATTAACTTCCTGATCCACTGTATTTCCGAGCAGAAAGCAGAACCATTTCAGGAACTTCGAAAAAGAAAAATCATCTTTAATAGAGATGAGAACACAAAGCTTTGGAGCACGTAATTGGATAAAACTTTGCTGCACGTAGAGCTTCTCAGGCCTCACTTCATTTTACGATAATGATAATTGAAAGATGGGGGAGGAAAGACTAAATTACAGAGCTGGATTAACAAAATGCCCACGCCGGGTGCTAAATTCACTCTTGTTACACTCGCGCAATAGCTGTTCGCAGCACCAGGCCTCTGGTTATAGCACGCTGACTCGATTACCGCCCTCTTAATCAAATTCTTCCTCCTCAATTGCATTTGCAGTGGTTTAAAATGTGTTTCTCTTCTCGCACTATTAAAAACTCTCCCCATAGGTAAGGATACGCTTCGGCTCTAGAACAAAGTACCTTAAGTTGTATGGGCCAAAGGAAATTCCTAAATATCCTCAAGTTTATGACTTCAAAAATTATTTTTTTTTCTATGTAATACCACATAAAGTATTTTTCATGCACTTGCAGCAGTGGTATGCATCCCTTCCTGTGACTGCACTGTGAGACTTTAATGTGGTAACTGGCACAGGTCACGACGTTGCAGGGGTGGGGTGGAGTCTGGAAAGGTCACACGTTTAGCTCAGCTGAGAAACATTCCCTCTTATTCTAAAGCTGCTATTAAGTTTCACTGGAGCGAGACATTATTACAACAATATGAGCTACAGTGGTAAAGGTGATACATCATGTATTACACTCTATGGCTGCCGTAGTGGAGCTCTTGAGAAATCGATGTCGTAAACAAGAGGTTGCAGTAGACCAATTAGTTATCGCAACATAATCGTATAGAACAGGCTAAATGTATTATATGTTGAATTGCTCATATATGATGCATTTAATGTTATTAAATATGTTGGTTAGATAGATCCATTTGGTTTTCTGTTTTCCAGTAGCCTTAACTCCATCTTATCACCAAATTTACTACAACTCATAATGTTAGTTGCACAATCACACCAAGTAAAATGTTTCATTTTTATTTCACCTTTGTTTTTCCAGACTGGTTGTGGTGATATTCTACCAGCAGTTGTGTGATGTGGTACGAATTGAGATATACAGAATATATATATCAGTCTACCTTCTTCGATTCAAACTTGAAATAGTATTTTTATGCTAGTACGAGATACAGATTTATTTTGTATATTCAATGAAAACTATATATTATGACCTTTAGTCTTTAAGCAATGCAACTGTGGACATGTGTCTTCTCCCGTGTGTAGATGAGGGCAGATGTGGATCTGAAAACGATTCTGTTGAAATGTACAGTGTGTTCAGCCGCCCGACCAAGGAGGAGCAAATGTAAATGAGAAGAGATGTCAGCAGCTGCACAAACGCTGAATTATGGCTGCTGACACTGACCAGTGTTTCACTCTCAGCCCTCATCTGCAGAGCAGAGGCTGTGTGTGCGTATCAGTTCTGTATGGCTGCCATGTCATGCATGTGACAACATTAAGGGGACCCACAGAGAGTTGCTCTTGTTAAGTGTCGCGGCTTTGTTGTGCAGCTTGTATGCTCGCTGACCTGAACCAAAAGGGTCTCGCTCAGAAGACAGCGAACCGGGCGTCAACCCCCATGTCTGACGCCCTCAGGGCTTCAGCAATCATAGAAAGAACACACGCAAAACAAACCTGTCAAACGGGCCTTTTTACACCACACTCAAATCTGAAATATTACAAATTGGCACAGTGAGAAGTGGCAAAATGAAAGCTTGGAACTAGGAAGTAAAAATATATACATAAAAGTGGATGTACCTCAACAATGAACTGAAAGGAAGAAATAATCTCTTTGTGAAAAAACACTGTTATTTATTTTTGTAGCTTGGCTATGCATTATTCATTTTTAGAGCTTAATTGTGAAAGGGGGAGAAAGATCGAGGAGAATACCGGCAGCAAAAGGCTGAAAGCCAGAGTCAGATCTGGCTTAAGACTGCGGTCGTTATTTGTCTGTGTTTTTCTGTTGTGCTTGTTTGTCCTTCTGGTGCAAGATGACCTGCCTGTGTGTGGATCGTGTGTGTAAGCAGGCCTGGGTCAGGACAGGATGGAGACTGGTGGGCTATTACGGGGAGCCCTTGCAGCTGATTGGTCCACCTCCTCTTCCAACCTGCCACACCAACAGATTGTTGAGTTTGTTTACTTGCTAGCTCACGCTTTGATTTATTTATGCTACAACGTTTACTCCTGGTTTTGATGGAGATATTTCTTTGATAATGAAGCTGAAACACGACAGATCTGAAAACAACATTGATCGAAAAAAAGTTAAATTGTGCTAGAATTATTTTGAGAGTTGAGAGAATTGAAGTTATGAGCTGATAAAGGATCGTCCAAACTTTTTAATATAATCTCGTATAAGTGAATCTTCCACTTGAATGGACACATTTCCTGTATAGCAACAGGGAGTTATTCTTACAGTATTTAGTCAATCTGTCGGCAAATTTAAAAAACTGATCTGCAGTACTAATACAGTGATGCAACATGTTAAAACAGCCAATTAGGGAATAAATACTTCCCCGACACAGAAGGAAGCTCTCTGAGCGTTTTGCTCACACAGACTCATACATTTATTCATCAATAGCAGAAAAGAAGAGTTGCCAATTAGAAGAATTGTAAACAGAAATGTTTTTTGTTATTTATTAATAAGCACAACACACGTACCGTGTAAAACCATCGAAAGCTACTTATTAAATCCCAGGAAACATATTTTATTTAAAGTAACGATGATGTTGTCACTCAAAACACAAGGAAATCTTGACTGCATATAGGATTTGGTAGAAAGTCTACCTCGTCTTTCTGTCAGGATTTCATTGGGACAAATTCATCCATACTGTGACACACACACACACACACAAACACACACACACACACACACACACACCAATGGGCATGCACACGGTCAGCCTCACAGGTCTCTGCAGCAGTCTTCTGCTAAATTTATAACATAGGTCCCTGGTCTAGATAGTGTGCATTGTGTGTCCGTCCCTCTATGTGTGTTTTTGTGCCACAAGAAGAGAGGCTTTGATTTATCAACAGATCAGTCAGGAGTCTGCTGAGGACAAGCACACTGATCAGGCTCTTTCAGTCTAAGAGGGTCTCAGCGAAAAGATCAAGAGAGAGAGAGAGAGAGTGGGACACCAGGGCTGACGGGGAGAGTTTGGCAGCTATAAGGTTTAAGAGCCCGATGATTTAGAGGTCTAATATCAGCCGTTATTGCTACTCCTATTCTTGAGTTTCCTAATTTCCCCCTAATGGAATCCTCACCCATCACTGAGCATACTTATCGCCTGTTAAACAGTGCCTCTCTCGACCAATCATTGGGAGGCTCGTGGCTGTCAACCGCCTATCAGATATGGGGAAAATGGGAATTTCTGAGCATGACAAATCAGATATGGATGTTTGAGCGAAGTTCATAAGTTGAGAAATGTCCTCTGGGGCACCGAAGATTAAGAACTCAGGGAAGCAGCTCCCTTGTTTTAAGCTGCTCCAGCTCTTATCTGGAGACAAGAAAAACTCAGATTGTTGTAATAGTTTTAGTGTCAAACACTATTAAAACTATTAAAAGTATTAGCGCCGTGTACCTCTTATGAGCTTGATATTATGCAACAGATTCAGTTCCCGGTTTCTTAGGTACACCCACTCAACACCGTAGAGGCCTTCAATTAACTCAGCACATTTAGCTTGTGCAGAGCCTTGTTGAATCAGCTTTTAGACTCTGGAGTGGTGGCATTAATGCAAAATAATACATTTCACACCAAAGACATCATCTATCACGATAGAACATGTTTCGGTGCTTCTGAAATGCTCGTGATAAAGGCGTCAACTCAACGGCTCTCATCTAGTGACACACGAAACAGCTCCGGGCCGAGCTGAATACACACAAACGTGTAAACACTGACATGTGATACATTACTAAGTATATCACCGTCTTCATTATTCATTCATTAAACCGCAGATATTTAATCAACTCCCAGGACGAGGCCCACGCAATAAAAGATGAGCCAACGCAAGGTGCTTGTTTACACAAAGGCTCCGCCTCTTTACTCGTCGTGACGGATCAACACAGCGAAGCTCTTAACACGATTATAAATCCATACTTAATGAGCACATACAACACAGCTGGGATTATCAACATGTACCCTTGGCTCCCTTTGTCGGCTGCAGAGAAACACAGAGCCACTTGTCTCCGAGTGGGTTGAGAGGTTTGGGCCGTGGCCACCTCACTTTCTGTCATTTTTCCTCCCCCCATCGGTTTTGGAGGCAGCAGACCAGCTTCTGTAATGTAATGTTAAATGAATCTGCCATGCTGTAAACCTGTTATGAAGTTTTAAAAGGCCCTTGTGGGACCAGCAGGGTTGAAAGAAAGAGAGGAACACAGCACTAAAGGAGAGGTACCTGCCAATGAGACTGAAAGAGGCTCTTTCTCTTCTCCTCCTTTCCCTACCGCTTCCAGATCCATTCCGTGCAGTTGTGATTCAGAATGGACCGGGATGGCAGTTCGCTTCACTGCTGTCAACTTCACCTGGCAAGGGTCAGTGGCATTTACAAGGTCTTGGAAAAGGACAAAGTGCACAAGAGAAGGAGTATGGTGGAAAAATGGAGGGTGGATAAATGGCGGCTCAGTAACAGAAGAGGGGTAACGAAACAGAAAACATGGCCAGACGTTTATGCAAAGCCGCGCAGGACCCGGAGGCATTGTCCTGTCTCAGCTTGACCGAATGGCCCCTTTGTAGCCTGGTCACAGACTGTCTCTCTCCACCTCTATCCGGGTGTTTAGTTTCAGGTGTATGAATGTAGGGAAAGCCAGGTAGTCATAGCTACTGAGCACAAAGGTTTTCAGCAAAGGCTTAGTTACACTTAAATATCCAAAGCATCTGTTGTGGCTCAAAACTGTGATCAAAGCCCAAGTGTGGTGAATTTATACATCGTCCTCAGGTCCGAAGGAACCAAGTTGAGGAAGCGGTTCGAGACAGACTTTAATTGCCCCTTTTGCAAATAGACTGCAAGTGTGGCAACCTGCTCTGTGTGTAGTGCTTTCCCGCAAGTATTTGGACTCCTGCGGCAAATTTATCTTCACTTCCTAATTGAGCCATTGTTTGCCGGAGACTAATCTCCGAGCCTTGTGTACACAACAGTCCTGAAAGATGCTGCAAATTACAGACTTATCTTAATCCTCTACTTCCCAAAACATTAGCTGTATATATTATACAAAATAAAACAGAAGTGAGCACGCTGTCAGGATGCAAGTTGATACGTGTGTGAGGATGCTTTTGACCGTACAAGATTGCCTCTAAGTCCAGCCCTGGCACTAATTGAAAAACACAATAGCGCCTGGAGTAGCAATTTTATGCTACGTTGTAACCCCCATCAAAACCAGTGTCTCAGGTGTACCTTTCCCCTCCGACAAACCATGAACACCTGTCTCTCTAATCCTACCAATTAACCTGGCGACTAGCAACCAGCTTATGTTACATCCAACATGGCCTGTCCATCCTTTATTCTGGCGCGTCAGCCTGAACAATCTTCTAATCAGAGTAACACAATCCTCAACTTCAAATCCCCTGCCTGGGCTCAGAAGAGGGACAGGCAAGACTGGGAAGGAGACAGATCCGGCCTTCATGTCTGCCAACACTATGTTTGGCCTCAAAGCTACTGCCCCTCCACCACCTTTCCTCTTTCACTCTATTTTCCCTGAGATGTCTGGCTCACCTCTCGTGCAAAGTTTGTATTCCAGTCACAGATGGAGTTGAAGGAATTATATGGGACAGGTATTAAGCTGTGATTTATTTTATCTGAGATTGAAACCAGACCAGTGCCCGGAGCCTGTCATGTGATTTCACTGCCCATGGTTCAGCCAACAGTCTTACACAGCAGCGCACTTGTTCCAAATAGGGCCATGTCCCCAATGACCACACTCATTCCTATCCAACGCTGGAATCTCATCTTTAGAAGAGGACATAGTTGAGCAATATGTAATTTGATATTATTACATATAAGAAGAGCAGCTACATGATAAACTACCAGCTGTTTAAAAGAAACAAAAACATGATTACTGTCCCTTGCTTGATTCCACATATGCCACAGTTACACCCATGAGATGTGTTGAACGACAATGAGGAACAGATGAAGAGGGACGTGGGTGAAAAGGTCTTGTGTGACTTGGCATGATTCGGCAGAGACGGCTTTTACTGCTGGGAAGGCTGTTCCCTTATTTCGTTCAAATTTAGAGAGTATAATGGGAGGCAAAGCACCAGAGGAAGTAAAACTCTTTATATTGTCTTGGCTTTGTTTCTCAATGCATTATACAAATTAAGAAGCTGAAGTAAACAGGAGGGAACTTTGACTACTGCAGGTTCTTCTGGTGGTAAAATGGTAACCCTTTCTTCAGTGGCCAGCTCCTGCACATAAAACCACCACACTGGGAGGAGCTTCCGGGGCCATGACGATATGGTCAATCAGTTTAAAAGCTTATAAAAGCCTCTCTGGATTAGGCTTTTCAACATATCAGGATGCTGGTAAAAAAAAGAAAAAGATTTCCTTCCTTGGTATTTGTTTGCTGGGAGAGGGGAGGCCATAAGTCTAGAGTGATTCAACTTTTTGAAGATATGTGTAATGGTAAATGCAGCTTCTCTCCTTCCACAGGAGCTAAAGCAGTTGTGCCTCGTTGAAATGAGTCTGCCCATAAATGCTCAGAATCCAGGGGGGAGAGTTTTCCCGTTTTATGTGCGTAATATGCCATTTTTAAAGCTGGAGCCGCCCCAGCCTATACAGTGTTGTTTGAGACTACATGCCTGCTGCGTCATTCCAGGACGATGATGAAAAGGGGAAGAAGCATCCAGAGGGTTACTGTTCCCATGTGTACTGTGAAGGTCTGGAGACAGAGAGGAGCTTGATGAGAAGTTCAGGGTTTTGAAAGGGTGTAAGACGAGCTGGACAGTTGGAGGCTTATGCTGCAGAGATCATTTGATATATAAGGGGTTAGGTGTCCTGTATAAATGTTTAATCACTGTCTGGGCTCCTAGTCGTTAACCTCCTTGACAGTGGCCCGGAGAGAAGGGACCAATGATACTTCTGTCCAAACACGGGGCCAATTACCTTATCGCATCCTAAATCCTCAGCCGATTGGCTTGCCCTCCTCAAAGAGGTTTCATGGGCATCGCACACAGCCCTACTCTGACAAACAGAGCAGCTGTTGGGGTCAATGACACACTTGAGTTCCCATCACTTATCAGTCAACGTGGATTGATTTCCTGGGCTCCATATATTGCCTGTTAGTGTGCAGTGCATGTGTTGCAGAGTCAACTTAAGAGCTTTCAAGAAGCCACGTGAGATAATATCAAGTTTGCAGAATTCTGTTTGGATGAAAAACAGCATTGATCTCTGACCTTCAAATTGGCCAGCCAGCAAATGCAACAAAAGTGCCCATTTCGCATCTGCTTGATGACAGAGATAATGCTGACGCCAGGAGCTTTAGACAACATCTGAGAGACGGGGATCAAGTCAAATCAAATCAAAGCACCAGAACCCATGGGAAGAGATCGTTTTCTGAAAGGAATTCTCAGCATAGGATTGTCAATCTACTTTGGATTCAAACAAAACAGGCCATGGATGAGAGTGACATATACCCGCTGTAATGAACAACCATGAACACGCACAACTTGATCGTGTGATCGGTTTATTTGCGTGATAATTTTTGGTGGCCTCGGCACAATCTTTACTTGTTGCATGTTCTGGCTAAGTCAATCAAGATGGACTCCCCGGTTAGCTCTGGTACCAGCTGTATAAATATACAGAGGTAATTTGATTACTTGGACCATGCACAAAGATTGACTCCTCACCCAGATACAACGCAGTCTGCTCTTTGCTTCTTTATCCATGTTGTTTGCAAAAAAGTATAGAAATTGTTTCCCTGACATATGTACGGTTTTTCGAATTATCGAGGTCTGAAAAATGTGTTTGGGGGCATGCATCTCTGTTAAACTTTTGATTGCTCTAATCTATATATATGTGTGTATGTTAAGATGTTTCTTGGGGCATACAAACTTGAAATTCCTAACTCTGACTCTGTGTAGAGTGTCCCTCACCCATGTAGTCCACACCGCCATATTATTTATCACACACACACACACACCAGAGGCATGAGTCACCCCGTTTCCCACCGAGCTGCTACGCTATTCGGACAATGAGATCCTAAATCTACAAAACGGTCCCAATGCTCTGGTAGAAAACAATAAAACACTGCAGACAACACCCGTCCACCCACCACCGGGAGCAGTGGAGGAACCATTACCCTGCAGTAGTACAGGGGTGCAAATATTGTCCGTCTACAGAGGACAAAAAGGAGGGAGTCAAGACACCTTGGGTGATTGACTGAGCCAGATTTGATGTGACATCCCAGAGGACCTTCTCGCCTGCACATTCATAGACGAACTGTGCATGTGCATGTGTGTATGTTGGCTGGGTGAGGGGGGAAGTACAAGTCTCGAGGAGGATGCTCTGAAATTTGACCCTTTCATATTCTGACGACATGGAACAGGAATATGTACACTAGGTAACTTTGGCATGATGTGGTGCAGCATGCGTGCTTTCACTGATGCGCAGAACATGTTCCCACTCACACACCCACATTAACGCATGTGTGAGCATCGGTGCCAGATCAGCCTCTTCCACCTCATTGTGCACGGAACCGCATGTAAAGCCCCATTCGTTTCCCCAGCACAGCATGCATACAATTTCCATTTTATTAGATGACATCAGTGCGTGTAGCCTGCAGCGGCTGGCTGGAGTGAAAGTTTATTTCTTGGTGAGTGCAAGACTGTTTTTTTTTAATCTCCCCCACCTCTCCCATGGGTGAGGTTCTCCAAAGTGGACTCGCTAAGGCGTAGCAAACAAGAGTGAATGCCCAGGCTGGACTGTGGGGAGAGGCAGATCAATGAGACAGCTCACCAGCTCATGCGTGGCAGCTTTGTGGAGATAGTCCTCTGTGGACAGTTCTGCTTTGGAGACCAGAAATCAGTTTTGTGGTGGTGGTGGTGGTGGTGGTGTCTGGGGGTGTGCTTATCTGCAGTGGATCCCTCTGCACAAGAAACATGTTATACAGAGAGAGAGAGACATGGAATTAAGTAAATCTCTGCAGGCAAAGAGGGGGTATAACACAAAGGATTGGGTAGGAGGAATTAAACAAGCCTGGCTCATGTACAGCCCCCCCCCCCCCCCCCCCCCGCTTATCTGGGAACAATCTCAGCCCATATCATTTAGAATTGGCCCGATCGAAAGAAAACAATACCTACACCGCTCTATCTGATCCTTCTCTCCTATTGTGCCTGTTGTCCACCTCATTTGCAGTTAAATTCCATAGTTAACAAATGTATGTTAACATCACATGTTTCAGAGAACATTACCTTTAAGAAGTCTGAATATTAGGAGATCCAGAAATCTGCCAAGGTTTAACAAATTGAGAGCAGATGGGGACACAGGTATTGCCAAAGAAACAGAAGATCCTTGAGAAACCGGGCTTTTTCTGGGGCCGCATAGATGTAATAGAACAAAACAAGAGAAAGGTTATTACCGTGATAAATGGATATCAAACACTCTGCAAGAGTCCTTCACCCCCCCAAGAAGTGTTGTTATTCCTTCATTAAAACCGAAGGCAAATACAAACAGAGGTTAGCGTCAGAAATGCGTTTCTCCACAGTTACGACCCTGTTTCACCACACACCCGGGGCATTTAATTCGAATTATACTGAATGGAAGAAGAAAAAAAAGTCAGAGTACCCTAAAAAGAGTAGTCAATAAAAAAGTTCTACTCACAAAAGATAACAATTACCTGAGTCAATTTACATTTAGACTGGCATTTTGAGGCAATTTCCACGCATGTCTACAGGTACCAGACGGCTCGATGCAGTCTCGCAGTTAGCGATAATGGTAATACATCTGAGTCAGGGCTCGAAAATGTAAAATTGAACTGAAATAAAAAAAAGCAGCCAATGGCGCCTAATCAACCGAGAAGAAATGGTGAGCAGGCTGACACAAACCCAGTCAGCTCCAGAAGTCCCTCGATCACACCTGCCTCTGTCTCATCATGTTCACAGTTGGGTTTTCTTCATAATTAACCATTTTTGTAAACAACTGCAGGAAAAAGTTCCGTCCAGGTCTCCCAGTCCCGCAGAATTAATGTGTTCAATGCAAACATATGGACAAACACAAGGAGAGGCATGTGTCTGGCTTTCAAACTAATTAGGAAGCAGCTAAAACCCTGCATAAGTCGAACAGTGGAAGTAAGTTTGTAAGGTTACGAGAGGAGATGAAAGGATCTATTTACCTTCGACCTTCCTCCCCTCCCAATTTATTATAACTACTCAGTGAAGTTTTATTCTCTTGCCTTAAATCTAATTAAATTGCTGCCCTTTGTAAGTGTGGTCAGGTGAAGGTCTTTCCTCTTCATTCACAAACTGGCAGTCTGCATTTCACAAAACTATTTCACATCATTTAGAGAAGGTGTATTATTGCCTCCAACAGTATCCGTGTAACACCTGGCAAACTATTCACTTTCCAAAAAATAGATAGAGATATTGCCTTCACAAGAACCTACAGCTGCATATCGGTGGACATCCTAAGTCATTACACGAAGATCTACCTTCTCATTCGTCTCCTCGGACATGTTACTGGTCACGTAAGCGTGCCATCGTCAAAAAGCAGCAGGATGATGTCTGTATAGTTGCTTTCAGTCTTGCTCTTAAGTCCAGATATGATCAGGAGCCTTTAATACCAGGTTCCCGTATTCACAAATCAAAGTTTGCCTTACGGGGCTTAACAGTGCGACCTACTCTCTTCTTAACCTCAGAGAGCCGCACGTGAGGGATCCGTCCCCCAGGACAGACAGAAGTGCAAGAGATGCCGCGAGAAGCGCAGCACATCAATAAAATAACAGTATTTACAACATTGATGAGGAGAGACAGCGTCTAACATAAATTAAGGTGTATATCAATGTTTAAAGCATTTTGAGAAAATGTGAGACAGAGATGAAGGGATGATCTAGTTTTAATCATAATCCATGATCCGCTGCCACCACGATCCACGATCCCCAACCACAATGTACAATCAGCTCCCACCAAAATGTACTATCAGCTCCCACCACGATGCACATGCATGATAACGATCCACCATCATGGTCGGGATCCACGATCTACTTGAAGGTTACGGTGATTTTCCTCTGTGTGACCTGGATGATCTCCTGCTGTGTTCATCATACGGGACAATGACAATCTCCAGTGTTTCGTCTTTACCCCCTGTTCAAAACAAAGCCTCCTGCTATTGTTTGCAATGTCTCCCATATACAGGCAATAATACCCAGGTCCCTGTTTGACAGTGGGAATCGCAGCCCGCTCATCTCCTCTGTGAGAAAGTCAGGGTTACACACACACACACACATACACACACACAAGCTATCTCTCCATGTGCCTCTATCTCCCGAGCCTTCTCATAATGAAACAAACAGGCCGGCACTCAGTGAAATACATTGCTTCTGTGCTTATCTCAGTGCATTACACTGAATCACGTTTAACATTTATTCAGGGCAACGTTGTGACACGTGGCCATTTTGCAAATGAAACCAAGTCAGCTGTTTGTATGCAGGATGCACTCGGTGATGATCTACAGAGGAAGATAACTGGATGTGTCTTCATTTCACAGCAGACAGATGTACTGTATGTGGTAACAGCTTTTTAAAGAAGAGTGTGGTTTCTGAGCCATAGGTGAGTAAAACTGAATCTTTCTTCAATTCTTCATTGTTGCTGTTTGGCCCCTCTTCCCTGTTCCCTGTTGTTCACTGAATGGAGATGTGAAATCAAGCATTTAGAAGGAGCTGATTCTGTTTTCGGGAAATGTTGGTAAAGAGGGAACCTTTCCTACCTGTTCTGCCCTATTGGCACTGCTGCTGTTTCTTGGTTTACAGATGGAGGGATGTCCACTCCACCACCATTGTCCTCATCCTACCCCACAGACCTTTTTCCAACACCATTCCCAGTATCCAGCATCCTTTATTATCCCAATTGAACCCTTCAGTCCTCTCATCCTCCTCCTCCTACTGACCAGGCTGGGATTATATGATAATTCGCCCTTTATTCCCCTTTGGAACACTTAAGGGCCCAATTCCACTCTTGCATGTCTGATCCTCTTATATCAGCCTACTTACCGACATGTTTTCAAAATTCCTCCCTTTTATTTTCCACGCTGCCACTGAGGCCAACATCGCTTTCGGGGGGAGCCAACAAGTTGTAAACATGGTAATAAGGGGAGAGGAAGCATAACCAAGTTGGGGAGGAGAAGAAGGGAAAAAAGGGGATTCAGCATCTTATTAGACTTAAATATTTGGCGGTGTACTGTGGAAATCAGGCTTGGAAATGAAAATGCTTTTAGTTCTTTCTCTGCCTCTAACCCTTTCTCCGTTTGTGTACAACAGAGATTATGCGGAATGCACGCACACACACACACACACACACACACACACAAACACATTGTCTCTCGGTGACTCAAACCTAATACTGTATCAGATAAAAGGTAGTTGCGTGAAAAAAGTGACAAGGACAGTCTAACTATCTTCCAAAGGCAACACTCCAATCTCAGCTGCAATAACAATGTCAAACTTAGAATTCATAAGATTTCCTCTGTGGTATGTGTTTCCAAATTTATTTTCCTATACCATATTCCATTTATAATGTTATTAACTGAATGAATAGAGGAAGCTTCCAGCAGTTGGATCGACATCAAATTGAACACTCATATAAATATCAGCTCACTTAATACACCAAATGTTTTAAAATCAAAAACCTTCAATGCAAAATTGATAAAAATGTTAAATGTTATGATAAAAATCCTGGATCCACAAGTGAATCTGTCCATAATCCAGCCCATTCCACATCCATTCAGATGGGTGGCATACAGTTCAGTAATTTTAGGGTAATACTGCTAACAAATAAACCAGCAAGACACAGGGGAAAATACTTATGGGTTTCTTGTTTCTAGTAAAGTTTGAAGTCATATTCAGACTTAACATCATCACTTTACATTTATAAAAACAATAAAAAAAAAAAAACTTCTGAAAAACTGTCAAGCTGTTATTTTCTTTTTTTCATCACTTTAACACTTGGACTTTGTCCTTTATTTACTTCACAGACTCAATCTTTTTGTCCTGTTAAAACCTCAAGACATCGAATTAACAAGCGACGTTGACTTTGAAGATTTTAGTTTATAAAGACGACACGAGACTCTGACTGCCAGCAAGTAGTAAACTGCTGTCTGATACAATCACCTTGAGAAGAAAAGCATGATGGAGGGATTCTCTTCTGGGCTTCATATCTTTTACCAGCGTCTTTTCTGAGTACATGCTTCCTTTCACATTTAAACCCCTATGGCCATGGCAGAACAAGTAGCTTAATGTAGTAGAAATTGATTTCTGTCCCAATCATAATTTTCCATGTCTCCGTATGGCCTGGCTGTTTTTGGAGGAAAGGGGCTGATGGGGGGGGGGGATATTACAAATCATGTGAGCACATTGGAGCAGCGATCAATAGGGAGAGCTGCAGTCAATCTCCTTTATTACTTCTTTTGCAATTTCGGAATTCAGATTTTTTGGCAGGGATGGGAGATGAATGAGTGGGTGCAGCCGAGCGAGCGCCACAGATTACATACAGAGAGAGAGAGAGAGAGAGAGAGAGAGAGAGAGAGGAGCCGAGAGAAGGGACAGAAGAGAGGAAGCAAGAGAACGGGAGATGGAGGAGGCAGTCGCCATGGAGATGATGATAATCCTGGACATGCTCAGATGGTGTTTTGTTCTCCCCCAACGTGGAGGCTACAGAGAAACATACACAAACACAGGCAGAACAATATGTGGTTAATCTTCACCCTATGCCTGGCTGACTCCAGACAAACGCGTAGACACGGGGGCTTAAAGATCAAGAAGAGGCAGCGAACGCTTGCCTCAGAAGACAGAGGGAGGAGGAAAACACTGTCAGCACTGTCGGGAAAAAAGGAAATGCAAATGAACACGACTAGGTCCTCCGTAAGTGTTAGTGTCATCAGTCCTTTCTCACTCCGAACACTGGGAAATGTGAAGGCAGCCACAGACAGAGGCAACCTGCAGTCCATTTAATCCCACTTCATTCTTTGGCCACAGGTTAGTGACTCCGGTGTTGGGTAAACCTGTCAGTGAATGCAATCAGAAGACCAGGCCAGAGTGATATTAAGCTTTGATGGTAAGACAAGAAACCAGTCAGGCAGCCAGTGGCAGAGCGGTGTGATAGAAGAAGAGAGATGCTTTGAGGGATGAGGCCGGTTTCAAGTCTCTGAGGTTCTACGAATGGATAAAAGATCCCAGTGTGTTATTGATTGGATTTCCTCGTGGAGTCGTACATCTGTTGTCACCGCGGTCATGATTCTTGCTTCAAAACCAAGGTTAACTTCAATACTTAAACAATTCCATGTCACTGAGCTTTAGTACAAGAGAACCAACGGAAATAAATCAAACACAATAAGCATCAAGGAACGAGACATGAGAAATTTTCTTTCATGAATGACACACATTTTGTTTGTTTGCCTGTTTAGAATCTTTGGCATTGAAATATAAAAAAAAATAAAATACAAACAATAACTAAAGAACCATAAAATCTGCAAAAAGAGATTTGTAGAGCCTTTATTCTCAGAGGGAATGAAAAGTCTAATGTTCTATATGCTCATATATATTTACATATTTGTCAAGGGAGGTATGTTTGTCTCTTCTGGTTTTATAGTTTTGTTTGGGAACGTAAAAGCACCAATGGGAGCAGGCTGGGCTTTATTAGGAGGTGGGGCCTTAAAGAGACAGGGGCTGAAAAGAGGAGCTGCAGCAACGGTCAGTTTGAGGAATGTGATGTGTTTTCTTAACATTCAAGCATGTAAACCTTTTCAAGTTATAACCCAAATTAAAATTATGAACCTGAATATGAGCATAATAGTTCTGCTTTACAACTTACCATCAATGTGGATTGCCTTTTTCTTTTCTTTTTGCACCATTCTTTTTGCTGGATTCTAATCAGGGCTCCCTGTTACTATACCATAATAACCATAACCATCGGTAGCTGTATTTACCTGATGTGAAGTCTCAGTGTTACATATTGGAAAGAAGACCAGGATCTTTTAACTGATCTTCCATTATCATGAGTTATCATTAAAGAAACAAGATTAGCTCGGGACAGGATATATTTTGAAACCACCTAAAGACATTAATCTCTGTGTGTCTGATTCATTGTAGTTGATGATACATGTATGATGACCCTCACAGATGTCTTTTGTCCTTCAATAATAATAGTAAAGGGCGAACACATAAGAATACATGTGATCAATAAATCTTCATTTTCACTCGCTGTGTTATCACCTTCACCTTTTCTGATCGGATTCACTCAGACTTTCAATCATCTGTCGTTTTTGGACCTGGCCTTGGATGTGGTGGACGAAGTTTAAAACTGATTGATCTCATGATGTCATTCTGTGTCTGTCAGCAGGATTACGCAAAACTGCTACACAGAATTCCCATGACACTCGGTGGAAGGACGAGAAAAGGGCTAAATAAAACATCTTAGATTTGGGGGCTGGATTCAATTTTTTTTTTTAACATTGCAGAATTGTTTTATGATTTATTTTCACCAGTTTCACAGGGGAACATTCATGGACCTACAAAGTCATATTTAGAGGACTGATATCTATGAGTGTGTGTAATTTGGTGCAGCTTGATTGAATTCAAGGGGACCGTTGGGCCTTGGTGGTGATCCACGCTCCACTGAGCCCATTCTAGTTCCAGACTGCAGCTCTCCTCTCTGAAAGACTTTCCTCCTCGTCCTCCTTCTCCTTCTGCTTCTCTTTCTCCTCGTTGGCTACCGTCTACAATCCGAGGGTGGAGCTGGAAAGAAATTTCAGTTATCAGTTAAAATGTTGGTAAAAAATGTAACATTAAACATGGAATCAAATCTTTGCCAATCTTAAACCTGTTATCTACAATCCACAGAGGGGAGTGAGTGAGTGAGTGTGTGTTCACTTCGGCCTCTGTCTTTCATCAGAATGTGTGTCGCAGGCCGAGCAAAACAAGAGACACAGGGAGAGAGCGAGGGAGAGAGAGAGAGGGAGAGAGAGGGAGAGAGAGGGAGAAACCCCGCTGCATCCCAATCAGCCCGGCTCACTGAGGCAGAACTGTGCCTAAAATACTGGGACTGAGGTGGTCTCGGCTTCGCCCTCCCATTTCCAATTCACAGGCATCACAGTTCAATGCAATTCAGAGAATAATAACAAATGGGATAAAATTGGATGGATATGAGCAGCATGCTGAGCTTTTTCAATACACGGCACGACTCCTGCAATTTAAGTAGAGAAGTCAGGCATTGTAGAGGGGAATGAAAGCAGGTTAAGATGAACCAGTACAGAGGTTTTATGTAATTTCACAGCTTTCTTATCAGTATCATCATGAAGACACCAGACACATTAACTAGATGTGTTTTCTTCCTCACAGGTTGGTCTGACCCTCAGATTTCCATCCGCCTTCAAACTGGTCGGGGTCTATCACAAACATTGCTTAGAAATAGAGTAGGTGTTATCTGTTGGATCCACTAACACGATTAAACACACCGAGCTGCCGATTTATTCACTTTATACAAACGCACAATTGCACTACTGTCAGGATTTGGTGCGAGTATCATTCATCAACCAGCCCTGTTGATTGCGTCACACATTTCATTGCTCTGATTGGTTTTTGTTTATTTTGCTTGCATTCTGAGGAATTCTGGTCCACTGAGAACAGCCTTGAAATCATAAACAAAGCTTTTTCCAGACTAACTAGAAAATGTGAATTAGGATAAGACTCAAATCTCTAGCCAGGCTGGAGGAGAAAGTCTTACCGCTCCACATGGATCTGCTGTCGATTAGACAAAACAAAATTCGTTAACAGTGAAAGCTGCCGGACCTGCGAACCATAACTAGTAAGTCACAGAGCCTAATTGATAATAAACGATTCTACGAATTTTTTTTAGAACATTCAGTAATCCTACCAATGTTTGTGAAAGAAATCAAACAATGTGAGTGCAGTTCATCGCACTTAGCCGACTGAATGGTGTCTTAAGGTCAAATGCATACATCAATGATTTTCAGCAGGATGGTCTTAAGAAAAGGTAAAGAACATTTTTTAAATCATTTGCTCATAATAACAATAAAAAAACCTCTGATCATCCTACTTACTGCCTCCTCGGGTTTTAGCCATCCTTCACTGTGCTGCATGAACATTAACACACTATCACTTATTATCACTTCTGGGTTTTAAAGTGCAACATATTCTGTTTATTACTTTTATTGCTGCATCAAAAACAAATCTCGCGCCCATGTGTTGGTTTACGTTCAACTAATAAAGAAAACAAAACCCTAAAATTATTGACACAAAATAGTAAAAAAGAACAAGTAACAATAAAAACATTTTAGAATTACTTCCTCAAACTGCAGAATTGGCCGTTGGGACACACATGCTCTAACTGTTGCAGATGAAAGTGGCAGTGAATGAAATCTGCTGCAGTTTCCTGGTTTGAGTGTGTGCTCCATTATTACATTTACATTACATTTCATTTAGCTGACGCTTTTATCCAAAGCGACTTACAATAAGTGCATTCAAACCTGAGGGTACCAAGGACGACAAGAAACAAGAAAATACCATTTCTTCAAAATAAAGTAAATCTACAAAGTGATATAAGTAAGTGCCATTTAAGTGCTACTAAAGTGTTAGTTTCAAAAGTTGTTTGTTTGTTTTTTATTCAAGGTAAAGTCGGAAGAGGTATGTTTTTAGTTTTCGGCGGAAGATGTGTGGACTTTCTGATGTCCGGATGTCAATGGGGAGCTCATTCCACCATTTAGGAGCCAGGATGGAAAACAGTCGTGTTGTTGATGAGTGTTTAGCTCGCAGTGAAGGAGCAAGGACACAATTATCTCAGGGAAACTGGCTAATCCTGTGAAATTGTGAGTGGTGCACGGAATGGTACTTTTCTCCTCTGCACACCTCGTCTGTGTCACACACACACACACACACACACACAGACACACACATAAACAGGCATGCCCAAATGCAATTCAAGCGGCGAGCAAATTGAAAACAAATTTCGGTCCAATTTCCACACAATGAAACGGTGGCGGTGGTAATCTGGCCAAACGACAGCACACAAAGCCAGGATCAATCTCCCCTCTAATCCTATTGTGTTCAGTGTACCTGCTTACAGTGGCTCTGGCTTGTATCCCCATTTACACTGCATTCCCCCTCTATTATTAAGCACCTGTTAGAACAAGCGCATTCACCTGAAAGGAAAGCACTCCAGGCTATTAGACCTTTGCCTACAGGAGAAGTCGGCTCCATGAATGTCTTCATTGAAGTGTAAAAGCCTGCCTTTGGTTTCCATCTCAACCTGATACAGTATGAGTGACTCTGCACTGTGGGGATTTCACAGGATAGTGCTTGTTTCAGCTCTTTATCGCTCTTTAAGTTGTTTTTCCCGAAAAATGACTTTACAGTTATAGAGGCAGACCGGTTTCACACTGTCTAAATATATAGCTTTGACTGGGAATACGAGCTCAGTGTGGGTCCTGCAAGCATCTTACTTTCCCTGTGATTTTGTCTGAGTGTATCTAACCTTCAGGGAATGAAGAATAGAACCATGCGGAGCCCAAGGATAAACACACGGCTTAGAGAGGTAACTCAAGTGTTGGCTGTGATTTAACTCAAAAAACTATTCTTTTCAATAGAACTTTAGTCCTTTGCTTTCTCGCTCTCTGATAAGGGGGGGGGGGGGGTAGATGAGGACTGTTCAGTTAAAAATATGATGCTTAGAAGTAGTGTTTGAGCACAGGGAGGCTTTCTGTCATCTCTTGTTTGAAATCCTCTTGAGAGACCCAGTGGAGTTGCTTTGGATTCCCTACTACTTTCATTCTTTCACCTGTTGTCCGTGACGAAACTGTAGAAACCTAAATAAAAAGCAAAAGAACATCATCTAAACGTCTTTTTGCATTTCTCCTTGATGCGATTACCTGAGCGTCAGATCAGCAATAACCTTCATCTTAAAGGGATTCTCAGTCAAATCCACATTCACCTTCATCACTCCCACTGTAGCTCATGGGACTCATTAGTATATAAGGAGTTTCTTCTTTAATTATGTGTGAAAGATTAAATAGTGCCATTCTTTCCCAGACAGAAGAATTTGTGATTCGCCTCACAAACAACAGGCATCACAATTAAAGTGTGTGAAGCAAACCTCATCCAGGGGGAGTGGGCAAATTAAATCGGGGCATGTGTAGCGTGTCTGCTCCTCATTGATCCGTCTGCCAGGCCTTTTGCCAATGACACGCACGACGCTTTGAACAGAAGTCATAAACAAACAAGGATTCATCGCCCCTCCGTCGCTGAACAGTAAGTAGCACCCCGGCAAACTCCTGCCTCCTCACCGATACCCGTCGCCTCTCCTCGCCGGTGGTATCGAACCTATTTCTCAGTGCGCGGGTCTGTCCGCTGGAGTGGCACAGGAGCTTCACCAGGTGCCGCAGTCACCTGGCAGAGGTGAGGGCCCCCGCGCTGCCGCAGCTGGGAGCAGCGGGTGCAGTGCCCAGTCAATGTGTCGATCCTGATAATGCTGCACCAGGCAGAGCTGAGGCATGTTCAGTGAGGCTGCCAGTGCCCTGACTGGCTGGCCTGCTTCAGCTTGTTGTTGTGTCCTCTGTGCCGTCCTGATTTCTTCCTGCTGAGGAGGAGAGAGGGTCCAGATTCTGTTGATTAAAAAGAAATATATTTGCACTGAATGAGTTGCATTGTATTCCATCGAGCTCTGCATTACCAGAGCAGATTGTCATGGAAAAATTAACTGTTTTTCGAAAATTGGATTTTTGATTGTTTCATTTATTCATTCATGCCTCATGCAAATAGCTCAAATTTAAACATTTTCCAGCACAATGTAAACGACTGGGTTCAAGAGACAATGTTTACAATTGTTTTTGTCTCTCAAATTTGCATGGACGGAAAACAAACACTCAGATCTCATCAGTGTTTATCATTGTCGGCGTTCCCCAGTGAACCGAGATAATTTGCCAGGCGTGGTGGCAACGTGGATCCCAGTTAATACAGCACCAACCTGCTCATGTGAAACCTCCACTCTACAGTGCCTTGTCTAAGAGGTCACATAGATTACAGCATTTCTAAAATATATTTGAAAGACCACACCGACCAAGTAGGAAATACTTTGTCTGATATTAAATCAAAGATGACAAAGAGACTGTTTTTACATATCTCTCCTCTGCTCTTACATTCCGATTCAGACACTTTCTTCTTCAACGTCTCGAGACCAAGTCTGTTCGACTCCGACACATCAGAATGGGATTTCACAGAGAGGAAGCCAGGTGGTCTTGTTAGCTGATAAGATATCCAGGAACCAGTATGTGGACTGGGGATTGTGTTCATGTGGCCAGTAACCTTCCATGTTGTCTACATCGAGCACCTGGTTGACTCCAGCTTGATGCATGTTTTTCTCTGGGCTCTTCCACTGTGAAGCCTGCTATTGAGTTACTGGTATGTAACAGTGGACCCAGCTGTTGTCGGCAGAGATGATCGTGGACCTGCTGGACCGAGATCCTTCCAAACGTTTGGCGTGAGCCTGCTGGTGAAATGCCGGATTAGATTACACAACTAATCTACTACACATGTGGATTGTTTTGGTAGAGCAAGATATGTTTTGAGCGGTTTATCATATGAAGAAATCTGTAATGAGTTAATATCAGCTTGTTGAATCAAATGTTAGGCATGATAAGTCCCGTTAAGTATCAATTGCAGAAATTAGAACTATAAACATTTTAATCATATCAGTCATTTACAATAAAAGTAATTAGAATTCACATAGATTTGGAATCAGCTAAATAACTTGATTGTAGCATTTCTTATTACACAGATAGTGGTAGAAAAGGGGAGTTTGTCATTCATTGAAACAGCACAAAGGAGACAAGCACCACTGACTGTGGCTGTAACCTGCCTATGCTCAACTTGGAAATTGTTTACTCTGTGAATTCCCAAGGACCACTTCAATGCACCATTAGCCTTGAGCAGTGCGAGGTGAGCTGCATTACATTGGCCTGATGCTGCGGTTAAGTCCTCACAATGCATTATATGTGAAAGAGATGCACGTTCATCCTCTCAGTCCCTGAATCAGAGCCCAACTTGAAAGCAAACATCAAATAATCCACCGGGTGTTGAAACAGAAGCGTCAGGCTGAAGGGCCCCCGTAGACTCAGACAGATAAAGTGTTTATGTAAAAACATGGAAACCAGGCCAGAGTCTATCCTCGTCGGGTGGATTTATTCCAAGATGACTGTTTTTAGAATTAGTGAGACAAATCAGGGATATTATTAACATGTATTTTGCATTTTTGTCAGCCT
This sequence comes from Platichthys flesus, assembly GCF_949316205.1. Taxonomy (NCBI): domain Eukaryota; kingdom Metazoa; phylum Chordata; class Actinopteri; order Pleuronectiformes; family Pleuronectidae; genus Platichthys; species Platichthys flesus. The sequence continues at coordinate 9,847,531 of NC_084953.1, read as the reverse complement.
CGTGTTAGCAGCATTAGCATCCCCTCTTCCATATTTGTCATTTTTGATGGTATAATAATGACAGATGGCTGCACCACCCAAATATGAGCCTGTCTGTTTTAAAGCCAGTGATTGTTTTAAGCCTAAATGGACAGATAGGAATGTCCTTGTGTCCCCTGGTTGTGTACATATACTGTATTTGAATGTAACTGCACAGGATAATCTTCCCTCTCTTGATATCAACTGTGTCTGTGGGAGCTATTTCCAGCATCCACTCCAGAAATTTACATTTTAGGTATCGAGCAGAGGCTCTTATCCCGGACCACCTATTATGAGGGAGCAGAGACGGGTTCAGAGAATGGCCAGGGGATACATGACTGTTACAGAGGGAATGAGTGAGACGTTCACTGCCACGAGTCACAAAACAAACTTAATCTGTGTGTCAAGGCTTTAGGTGGTCACTGGGGTCAGAGGGTTGCTTGTTAGAAGCAATGGAGGATTCTGAAACGATTCTCCTACAGGACAAATTATTTATACACTTTGCTTCCGCACTTCTATCGGGTCAAATTATGGTGGAATAACAGATAATACCAGAATTTGCAAACTGTTCGAGAATATTGTTTTTCAATGTGAAGAAAAGATTAACATTTGTCCCAAAGAAATCAATGCTTTTGTGAACTTTTGCACAAATGGCAAAAAACTTTAAATAAAAGCAGCTCTAACTTTGCCTTAACCACTAAATTTGCTTCTATAATTTGAAGTCGATGTTTTTTAATTGATAGCACATTGAATGTTATTATTAATATGTTCATGTTAACATATTATTATGATGTTCCCAAAAGTATTTAGTTCTTCAGTGTCTCTGTGTCACCTCATGTCACCATTTATATTATTCATCTACAGATTATTTTTTTCTTTTCACAGTCTCATATTCAAATATTTTTACCACATTTACAATGTTGAAATGCTCATATACAATTATACTACAGGTTAATTTACAACAGCAAACTGTAGAGCTATTTGAGAACATCCACTTTACAAGCTCAGGATCATACTGACCCTGATCTGACGCTGCAAAGACTAAACTTGTACTTTCATGGACACAAAACTCAATTGAAAAAGGATCCTTGCTGAGAGAGAAAGTCTGGAGGTGGTTCTCTTCAGGAGGGAGAGAATCAGTGGAGGTCAAAGGGGATTTTGGTCTGCACATGAATGTACTGTAACATTTGATTTCTCCACGATCCTCCTATTCACGACTCCAAACACACTCAGCGGTTGTGTAAGAGGAGAGCACTCCAGGATGTGGGTAAAGGTCCATGTTTGGACGCCGTGCGTTGCAGAGCGTGGGATGCTGCAGTGTGTGGTGTTACAGCCGCGGTTGCCAGATTTTGCCATGACTCCCAACGCTGAAGCAGATGAAAGACTTCACTGATGGCTGATAACTTGAGTGAATGCATGCCCACATGCTTTTTAGAGTTGATTCAAGTATAAGATTGTGTCTCTGTGTGTGTGTGTGTGTGTGTGTGTGTGTGTGTGTGTGTGTGTGTGTGTGTGTGTGTGTGTGTGTTTTCAATTGGCATCAGGTTTCCACTAATGGCAGCCTGACACTGAGGTAATTGTGTGGTGATGGGAACTCTTCAGCTGTGGCTATCTGCCAGTTTTAAGTGCCAGCTTTAAATCGTAAGCAGTCTTTACACTTATTTTCTCCCAATTTACTGACTGTTGTTTGCCCTCTGCTCCAGGATATAATTTTAGATCAGGGCCTCCCAGGAAAAGTCATGTTGCACATAGGGATGCAATTTCTACACTCGCCCGCAATCATCACAAAAGGGAAGTTGGCATTAGTTATGTCATCAACTCACCCTTGAGAATATTCCAATCCATCACTCCGTTTTGATTAATTCCAGTTTTCAGATAAAAGAGCCCTAAAGATTTTATAGCTTAAACAATAAAGAATGAAGAGACTGTCCTCTTGTAAAAATAATAAAAATAAAAAACAGGCTCATAGCTCATCTGTGCAAACAGTTTATTACGACCCATAGCTTTATTGTTGAGGCGACCTCTAGTGGCTGCAGGATTTATGACGGGAGCAGAGGAGGAAGTGAGGTGACGTAAACAACAAAATACGTATTGGGTGGAGGAGGCTGTCGTTGAAAAACAAGTCTCCTAAACACAGCATTCACACATTCCACCCAATGTTTGTATCCAATGTGAAACCAATAGTTATAGTTGTTCACCACAACTGTTGCCAAACCTGAACTATGTTTTTGTGGTAACCACCATGACGAAGGTCCCCAAACCTTATTTTATTAGGTAAGTTGTACTGATCCTAACCCAAACCATGATATCGTGCTTTTTGTGCCTAAACACAACCAAACCATGACATTCCATAATCTTAACCATGTGTTTTAGAATTGTTACCACGACAGCAATCATCTGTTCCGCCTACTGCCAGTATGCTGTGTCACATCCAAGAGCAAGCCAGGAATATGGTCGTTGGAGGAGACGTTGAGAATTAATGATAGAGAGTGGTGACAAAAGATAAAGTCATAGCATCTCTATGATTGTTGTATTTTTATCTTTCATACGCACCTTTCTCACCCTAGTGATACAAGTTTTTGAGACTTTTGTGTCCAACGCTGCTTCAGTTTGTATTACAATTGATGTTATTCAGCTTGAAACGATGATCGAGGTATAATAAACATTGTGATAACATCTCGACAGCTTTTGAAAAGACAGTGAGCAAAGGTAGACATGCAGGTCACAGCTTGTGATTTCAACCCTCGCTCAGCAGGTCCCCTCTGTGCGGTAAACGCGGTCATTTCAGAGATGGTGTTTGTGCTTCTCTTTTCTCTCCCTCTCCCTCCTTTCCTCATTCCCTGGGCCAGTAAAAGCCATCAGGTAATTTACTGTACCGGTGGAATTGATTTCTGTGCTCACAAAAAAACAAACATATGTTCAAGCATCGATGCCGGCGGTTAAATGCTGGTGCGTTTTGTGTTTGCTCTTAGTCCTTTTACATCTAATGGGTTTAGAAGATAATAATCAATCAAACTTTTTTTATGATCTCTGCTTTGTGTTTCTTGTGTGTGGATGTAATCCTTGAATATCTGATCTCATTCGTGACCTTGTTTTGTAGCTGTGTGCCTCTGCTGCCGTGTGATGTCCCGTACACACTTCACCGAGGCGGTGCTGGAAACGAATGGCTCCCCGAGTCGCCGTGTGCCAATGCTTCAAAGACAGAGCGTGGCTTGGTTGGATGAAACGCACCGGTGGTGGCCGTTCCCCCACTCCATCCCTTATTTTGTGATGGGATCGATCGAGGCTGGCTGATCTGAGCGGACCCTGACACTGCCAAGCGACGCCTGCCATCATTTACTCCCAACACTTTGGCTAATGGAGTCACAGCAGTGTCAGGTTGTAGGAGGGCCGCTGTGGCCGCCAGCCTAAACTGTCAGATATTAGCCGGCCCAAATGATCATTAAAGGACCTGTAACCAAGCCCTGATTCCTATTTAATAAACCGAGAACAGTGTAAAGACGTGTTGTAAGGGGCGGAGATTGAACCTGGGGCCAGGTCAGGAATGTTGGATAATAAGCCCATTACACAAGAAGCTGCTGGATGCTTTTTTCCACCAGGTTTTCATTAAATTTCACTTTGTCTTGGATGTGTAGTGGCGTCTTTAATGTGACCTCATTTAGAGGTGCTGAAATGGCCTCAGGGCCGAGGGAAATGGAGAAGGGAAGATGGCAATACGGGGAGCTGCGTGTCGGATCATTACAGGATGGAGCTCAGATGAGGCCTTCGACAATCACTGACCTTGGAGGTGAGGAAAAGGAGTGGGTGGGGGTGGTGTGCAGCCAGATTTATCTACTTTTGATTATTACCAACTTTTCCCTGATTCAATGTTAATCACATTTCAATTCGGCTCAGGGATATTCTCATTAGGTCAGTCTCCGCTCAGGTCAATTCAATTGCTGAAGACTGCAAATGGGCCATTTTTCATTTCACAATTCCAGCACCGCTCTGTTTTTTGGATTAAGCCGGTGTTAAAGGGCACTAAATGGGATATAATTGTTTAAGCCTCATATCATAAGTAAACCCTCGAGACGTGGCCTTGCAGACAAGGAAAAAAACAAAGTGTTCTACGTCGTTGCCCTTTAGGTCGATTGCACAACATCTTATTTTATCCTTTAAACATTACAAAGCGGGGAAATGCTAACGTTAAAATTCGTTTAAATTTAAAAAAATCCTATTTTCTAGAAGAGGATTTCATTAATGGGAAGTGGGAGCCCCTCTTTTCCTTATCAACTGTCCCAGATGAAAGCAGAATAATGAAATGGACATTATACACCCACTTACTTCACAGTATCAAGACTAGTAATCAGTACAAGCAAGGTCAAAAGACACAGGGTCTAACCCACTCCCTGATTGGACAAGACAAGGTGAAGTCCTCGTGGTCCAGGTCCAACAGACCTTCGAACCAGAGAGTTGGGGACAGGGAGTTTATGGCCTGTGTGAGTGGGGTGACATTGGCCCTTTTTTACTGCTCAATCCAAAAAGGCGAGATTGAACTGTGCAGTAAAAGGGACTGTTAAAAAAAACGAGCTCACAAGCGACTTGTTTACCATCAATGTGATGACATCACCTAGAGCCAGTTGTGAGAGCCTAAACCTGATTCAAGGTAGGATTATCGTCACAACATCTAATTTGTAATACACTCAAACATATAGTATGTATGATGCATACATGTGTGTACTCTACTGAGCCGAGGGCTAAAACATACGTGACAAAGTTGTGTATCCCTGTTACTTCTCACTTTCTTCCACCGTTTCTCGTCCTTATAGACGAGTGTTTGAATGCAGACAGAAGTGAATGGCTCCCCTCTCTCTCATCTCTCTTAGCAGAACCCATCGACTCGACACTGAGCGAGGTCGTGATTTACATCGCACAGCCCCATTTAAAAACTTGTCATCCCAATCCCGAGCTCAGTATAAATCAGAGGCCGTAGATTGAGATATACCCAGCTGATTATGAGCACAGGGTCTGGGGCCAGTGATGAATGCTGCCATAATCTGTTGATGCATGAAGAGGGAGGTACATCATCAGCGCTCCATATCAAGCCACGACAATCATTCTCAGTTTTAGTCACTGCCTGGCTGGCACCTGGTGGATGGGGGGGGGGGGGGGGGGGGGGGGGGGGGGGGGCTGAATAGTAAGCACATCGGTAGGAATAGGCCACATCAAGAATGGAAAGTTACTGCCATGTTGCTGCAGAAGCCCAGAATGGACAAACCAAACACTGGGCCAGTTGGTTGCCATTTGCAACTTAACCACTAGGTGCACCTTTATCCTACACACTGAACCTTTAACCCACAGAGCTGCCATAACATCCGCATTCTACCCTATTTTTGTATTGATCCTCTTCTACTTCTTTTTTGAGTCGGTCAACATCATATTACGGCCAAGAGGAGTAATAAGAGTCGAAAACAAGCCCGGGAGCAAATTCAACTGAGTTGTGTCTGAGTTGTATTTGTTTTGGCTGTACTATGATTGGAAGATGTTGCATTTTGGCCTTTTCTATGACGTTTTTTTTTATTTAGATTGTGTCCAGAAAGAAACACAATTTGATTGAATTAGAAAGTAAACATAATGTTTTTGATAACTGCAAAATATTCTCAGATTATACTAACCTCAAAAAGAAAATAGAAAGTCTAAACAGATGTAGATTTATTCTTCTAAGTATAAGAGTTTGAAGCAAAATATACAAGTTTGTTAATATTTAATATGTGGTTTGTACTTCTCTTCCAAGAACTAAGACAGTGTTTCTCTGTTTCCAGACCCCAGACTGTGCTACTGGTTACTGGTGCTCATTTTTTGTGATCTCTCTATATTTATCTTTATTTCAAGGGTTATTCAGAGAAGAAAGGATATAACAACTTGATAACAGCTACAGTATATCCCTCCCACCTGATGATTGGGTCCTTCCATTTGCTTTGTTGAAGTGCCTCAGGATTCAACCAACTTTTTGTTATCTGTTTAAGTGCTGCTACTCTAAATATCCGAAATAGATACTTATCCAGTGTTGGGTAGTAGAGTAGCTGCAGTGTTTTACCAAGTAATAATAGCTCAGGCCCCCGAAACTATGAAATAAAGTCCATAACTTTATATATTTCAGTCCAATATTGCTGCAAAATCAGGGAGTAAATACATGAATGTGGTTGGCACCTAAATCCCCACATTATTCCCAGCAACTTGGTGTTTCCTCGCTTCGTTCAAATTTATAAACTTTTTGCAGAATATTACTTATTTCCTTCTATATTTGAGTTGATATGATTAAATTACTTAGCTGCAAGATTTTCTTTATTTGTTTTACTGGCACAGCGAGATATACTAATCACATGCAGTTAAGTGATTTTGGATACAGCGTCTATTTTGGTTCCATTCATCTTAAGTTGCTTGTTTTTTTTAGGTGTGTGAAACGTATGATCGCGCAATATACCAACTTTTAAAGTTTAAACGAGAGGCAGCCGCTATTCCGCTAAAGTAAAAGCATGAAAATCCTTAAAAAAGTGAACTGCCAAGGCGTGGAGCCGGCCTCTTTTCACTGATGTTTTCTCCCATCTGTGGAGCAGAAGTGAAAGTGAGATGGAGTGCTGGGCTCACAAGGAGGAGAGCGAAAAAGGGGGAGGGAGCGGGGTCAATTACCTGAACACAATTACTGCGTCTAACAACCGCCATCCATCACTTGCATCCTCCCTCAGCAGTGTGGCAACCATCCCATCCCCACATTTGGGTTGGCTTTCCCGCCACATCGGCCAGACACTCTGTCATCCTGGAGAGGCCCGTCCTTGCACCAATTGTAAACCTGAGCGGCATTCTTAAACAACCTTAAAGTCCCCTCCTCTTCATCCTCCTCTCTCCCTCGTTTTCCTCACTTCAGCCACCTCTGGCTGGACGTAAACTGCCCTTGACAGTAACGCCTCAGGAGAGGTGGAAAGGCCAGACCTGCCGGGGCGGGGTGCTATCTAAATAGCGAGGAATGGGAGCCCTTAGACCAACTTACTGCCAGCGTATCAGGTTTGGACTCCCGCCAAGGCATATATTGGCCAATAGGATGACAGACCTAATACCTCACAATGATAAAATAACCGGTTGGAGATTTCACTTGGATGCTTGCCCACCTGAAGATGTAATACTTGGATTGTTACACATTACCCGTTTTTGTCAACTGCTGAGCTTTCTGCATCGGCCCTTTTCCTTCAATATAAATAAATAGTACACATAAACATTTCAGAGACCCATATACACTTTTACACAAATTAATATTCAATAATAATGATAGATTCAATTGGGTTTGCAATTGGGCTTTTTCATTAATGCAAAAACCCAATGGCTGGCTGTTGCAGGAGCAAGAGGAGAGGAGCCTGTTTGCCTGATCTGTAATAACACAATGGGCACTGCAGCTTTGCAAGATAATGTAGGCTGGTGGCCACCGCATCAATATTAGATGGCAATCAGATTGGAGGCGAAACTCCTTTTTAAACAAGCCTGGAGGAAAGTTGTAAACATACTTAGTCTTCTTTTTTTTGTTTTCCTTGTCTATCTCTGCAGCATACATAAATTCATACAAACTCACACAAGCACATACTACAGGAGTCTGTGAGGAGCGTTTGGGGAAGAGAGAGAGAGCGAGAGAGTGAGAGAGAGAGAGAGAGAGATGCATGATCAGAATAGCGATGAATGCCTAGAATGTAGACAGGTGCTGCTGGAAGACAGGTGAGTGGGAAGAGTGGGAGCATTGCTGAAGTGCAAGGTTTTGTTGCTGAATGCCTAATACGGGGCTCTGTAGCAGCAGCCTTGGGGATACTAAGGTTAGACCTTGGGTGCTCCGATTAATCATTACACCCCAGTGTGTGTGTGTGTGCTTGCTTGCTTGCGTGTCTTCTAATATTTATTTTATCAGTCGGATTTCCTCGTGATTGCCCTTGAGAATAGGTCCAACTGAAATATTGATAGCATACTCTGCACTTACCGGACACATTGGCTCAACTGTGGTGCAGCGGGTACTTTGTCAAACTTTAAACTCAAGCAATCTCTGGGTTTTCCCTTCCCACTCACACACACAATAGTGGACTTACACATTACTCTCACGAACGCTGAGGCACACACATGGTTTCACTAGTTACAACCATGACATGCTTTGTGGATTATCCTCACCTGACTCACATCCATGCACTCTCAGAGACAAAGATGAACCTGTAACCAAACAACCCGCCTGTGTCCAGTGTTTGTCTCTTGTCTTATGTCCTTTCAGCGTCTTTTGGCAACCTCCCCCTATTCTTCTGTTCCTTACCTCTGTCTGTAGCCCTGGAGCCCAATTACCCACTAAGAACACAGAGATCCTATCACAAAGCCGGGTCACACTCCACTGTGCACCTGCTCGCAACACAGGCCTGCAACATTCCCAGCATACCTGACACCACCTCGGGCGTAGAATTGACAAAGTAGTGGCCAACCCACATTTTATCTGGCGTCAAGTCCAGATTCGTCGACCGTTTGGGTTTCAAAGCCATTTGCTTGAAGGTTTTTTTTGCTAATCGCGTCTCATATCTCCTCTACTGAAGCCTAGCAGCTTTCTGCCTGTTAGACGAATTTCACTCGCCACTGGAACAGATGGGAGTGTGGAGAACTCTTCTTGCTAAACATTTGCACATTTGCCTTTATTCCTGTAAATTCTGAGGAGGTAGCCTCAGGACCGCCGGTTCTCCTACAGTTCACTGACCAGAGGGACACAAGAGAATCACAGTTATGTAAGGTGAGGTTAATGATCACGCAAGTGCCCTCAGCGCTAAATTTTCAGGTGGCATTTTTAGAAACAGCTTCCCTCACTTGTTCTTTCCCGAGACCAAAACACGACAAATTCATTTTGATTCTTCGCTGTGGCCGGATATCTTCATTGGGATGATTTGGCTGTAAAGGTCATTGCTGAAGACCTCTAATGGCACCAGGGCCAGGGGTGTCTGCCAGAAGATCTCACAATCAACACATTCAGGAGTGTGTTGTACGATGATGCAGGACCACTAAAATGTAACCAGACTTGACACTTCACTGCCTGCCACAAAGGTCAAGCCCCAAGGCTATTCCGCACCAGCCCAGAAGACGGCCAGAAAGCCAATTCTGAGAGTTGAACCGCAGTTCAGTGTCCAAAGTGTGAAGTATAATGAAAGCAACAGGAGCAGGCGGCGGGAGATAGAAGAGAATCCTGAGGAGCCCAAAGTAGCAGCTTGCTCTCGCAGATGGAGGCTGCTCACTCACAGCTTATTGTATATAGGTCGACTGCATCTGTTCCGGGTCAGTGCGAAACAGTAGAGTTTGACAGAGAAAAAAGTCACAGTGCAGGCAGTGGCACAGGGTGGTGGAGCATGCCTCCGCCCATTTGAGAAAAAAGACTAAGAGAAGGGACAATGATTTACACAGGGATTGTTGGGGAATGGAGAAGGGAAAGAAATGGGGGGAATGTGAGTCCACGAGGCAATAATGAAAGTGTGAACAAACTGGTGTCAGGATTCTAGAAACAAATGAGGCCAAGAGTGGAAATGAAGGAAAAGGAAAAGAGATAGGTCAGATATGTGGAGACAGAGTGTGAAGTGATTTCTGACAATTTGTGAAGACTGTTTTATTTTATTCACAAGTCAAATCATGGCAGTATATTTAAAGCTACTCCTCAGATGCACCCCCACTCTTTAAAGCTTAACCCATGTCACCATGTATCAAAAAGCACTAGTGTGATTAAAATAGGTCAAAGGCAATGATGAAAAAATACGTAATAGAACACGTCAAGTCTTTTGGATATATTGTCATTTGTATCCATGGAATAAAAGGTTCGGAACTTTACATTCTATAAATAAAGGTAACACATGATTAAATTACCCTGCAACACAGAAGAGGTCACGTCGGTTTTAAACCAACTAGATAATACAATCCACACTAAAATCATATACATACAGAAAACACCATGAGGTAATGGAAGGGCAAAGTTGCTTTAATGTTCTTCACCACTTTGCTTTCACCTTTACTGTCCGCCCTCTTTCTCCAAGCGCTTCACTGATGAAATCACACGCGCACTGCGACTCTGCAAGATCAATCGTTTGTTTTTCAAGGCATAAACCACAAACTCTGGTGACACTTCACTGCAGCAGGGGAGGCATGAATTTACAGTCCAAGCCAAGAGGAAAACTGGCTTCGGACTGCTGGTTGAGGATGGGACACAGCTGTGCACTTTATATAGATCAGAGATCAGATTATTACAGCCTTTTTTCTTTTTTCCCCCTCCAGCACATCCCCCAAGGATGAAGGACTCCTCGGCTCTAATATAAAGCCTAAATGAATTGTGATGTTGTCAGGGAGGAATAATTGCATCAAATACATTACCCAGAAGCTATTAAAACGGCTGAGGAGTAATTAAGTGTTGTGCTGTTGGGACAGGGAAGGGAGGTGGTATGATTGGTGCCACCCACACACTGCAGCGATGATGGCTTCTAACAGGGAGGGCCAGAAGTGGAGCCGGCAGAATAGGATCTACTTTCAATTGAATATTTGTCCTGTTTTGAAGTTAAATGCTCCGGTGGTGTCTGTGAGTTCCTAATAGTGGGCTAGTATTTTTTGTTAAACTGTGACACTCTGCTTCCAGCCGTGTTTCCCTTTGATTTATAACTCTATGCCGTGGTCATAATCTCAGTGTGCCCTCACACCAATTTAAACCCCCCGTTTCACTCTCCCCCAGCCGCTGGTGTCCATATTTTGGGGCTATCTTCCATCCTCTGCTGGGTGGACCGGGAGATTTATCATTATTACTGCAGCGACAGGTCTATTACCTCCAGTGAGTAAGAAAACAAGAGCAGAAACTTTGCAAAGCAGCCATTGTAGAAAACTCATTCAAAGACTGTGCCAAACTCCACTTTCTTTGCTTTCACTGTGATATGGCTAGTGTACTGCCTTGCTCAACGTCATGAGCGTTTTGAAGCATCTTCTGAGTTTTGCCCCTCTGCTGACGTAGTCTACTGAAATTTGGAATTGCGCTTGTGAGAAGAGTAACATTTAAGCTATTTTTAAGACCATCCTTTCATATGTGTGAACGACCGAAGAATGATGGTAACCCAAATGTTGGAGGAAACGGGTTTTTCAATTTGAAACCGCAGAACTGCTGGGAAACTGCGCGCTGGGGAACCGAGTGAGTGAATGAGTCATGCTTTCTTTTCCTTGTACAAATAATTGAGGTGCCCTTGAGCAAGTCATTTATACGTCTATTGCACCAGTGGAAATGTCCAGCATAGAGGACTGTGGCTTTCCTGGGAAGAACAGAGGTACAGAGCGAGTGTCTGCATTACCGTGATAAAGATATATATATATATATATAAAAAAAAAACAGCATAAGGAACTGAGGGAGAGATAGTGTTGTAAGAATGATAAACCAGGTATAACTATAAAAACAACCGAGAGACAGAAATGAAATGGTTATCAAACTTGATACCACTTCATTATAATGTTATCATGGTCTGAAAACCATGGAGCAATATCTCAGGGAGGACCATCCAAGATATTTTGATATTCAACAGCAAGCCCCCTCCCCTCCCTTTTTCAATTTCCTTTTCTCTATCCTTTGTTACCCTATGAATGTCATCACTTCCTTATCTTCTGGAATGGCTGTTGAGGAAGCAACCATGTACCACCCTGATATATCCCTTTCCCATCCACTATCAGATAAGACATTGCCACTACTCCAAAGGGCTGCTTCCCCCTAGTCTGTAAAATCAGATTTAACTCTGCTGTTTTCATATTGTTTGGATTTCAAGTTGCTGTGAGGTCTGCTCGCACCATTTATTTCTTGTGGTAACTAAGACGATGGTTTTATGGTTATTTTCACAACTGGGAGTCAGAACCAAGTTCCAAAACAAGGGTCATCTCTTTGTTTACAGTTGATTCAATTAACTAGAGGAACTCACTAAACACTTTTGTATAACATACATACATCCTGTTGTCATGTCTAGGCTGCGTCTACCTCTACATAAAACTGATGTCTTACGTCGGCATGTTGTCAAGTTGACGGGTGGTAGTTTTCATTATTATGATGAAAACTAGCATCACCAACTTGAGGCACACTACTCGATGCTTGTTCGAATGCGCCAAATGAATGTCTTCTTCTTTCTAACATTACATTGTAGGAGGTGAAGACTGAAAGCTGTGAACGGAGGCAAACCTGTTTCTGGGGGGACCAGTGAGGCTTCAGCTTCTTATTCTTCTTCTATTGTTTAATGCTGTTTCAACTTCCAGCAATCGTGTGGTGTAGAACTGATACATGGTTTGATCCGGATTGATACCACCACTTTTAGTTGGACAACATTTTGATATTTTGTCCAGACTGTGGTCCAAGAGACCTTTCATAACTTTGATCTTGTTTTTGACCAAACTGAAAAGTCTGAAGGTTTGCACCAAACAAGGAAGGTGTGAAAACACTGTTTAAGAAAGTTAAGTTGAGGATATTTCTGGTTGGTCCCTTCACAGTGAGAGATGCGTGGTTAATAAGGTTTTAGCAAATTAGCTGTTTGCGATATATTAATTGACATATACCTCTTTTTCTTCATTTAAATGTTCACAATCTTTTAAGTAAAGCCTTCTTCAAAAAGTTTCCAAAGTTTCTAAGGAGCATTGAGGCAATCACCCTTTGGTTTCTCATCAAACAATATCGAATCCGCAATCTCTGACTTTGTTGTCGTTGTCTTTACATCTGGCCGCCTTGCTTGGAATGCTACAGCGTGCTGCCATATCAGTCCCAGCAGAGAGGTGATAGGCGGCACGCGGCTGCTCAAACAAACCTTGCGTAAATGCACCGCTGGGATGGGATCGAGCGGCTTGTCTAGGAAGGGGACCAAACACCTTGACACTAAGATGGCTGCCCACGGGAATCATCCGTGTGTGAGCTCTTGAGTAAACAGGGGAATCTTGCTGTGTAATGTCCTATCTTCAGTGGGGCTAGGGATGCGTGACGCAAACTGGCGCGGGAGATAAGTGCTGGAGATGGGAGACAGGTGTGAGTGTAGATAAAAACTGGGCAGAGAGGCGAAGGGACGGGAACCAGAGTGGGGAGGAAGTGGGGCTGGGGATGAAGTGATAGTCCAGACTCCACCAGATAGGAGAGTTACTGTGTCCTCAATTGTGCTGCGTAGTTTGTTGTTATTTTAAGATATTAAATTTGCTATCTGTGTTTGACAGTAATTTATCCTCACGGTCCCAAGCGACTGTAACAGACTCTGTGTGGCTTTAAATCAGTCCGCATTGTCTGGGTCTTCATAACCTTTCCAAACATGTTCTCCCAAAGAAAAATTCTTCTGTGATATTAATTTATCTGACAATTACTCTTGGGATAATTCCTCAGCTGCAGCATTTGACGTAAATTACCCAAAACTCCAGCGTTGTAGCACGGCTATGAAGTCACTATGAAGACTTTATCATTTGCAGTCCGATTACAGCAGACCAGTGTTCTTGGAACCAGGACTACAGCATGATACCTTAAGGCCCTGATCTGAGAGCCATCTGTGCTTTCTCCACTCACAAGGCAGTTGTGTGTTTCATAAGCTTCCCACAACCTAATGGCTTTGTTTGTATCCAAGTGCACGCTGAAAGAGGCAGCATTTTAAAAAAAAACTGTGCAGACCAGCTGAACATAGTTATCGCTCTTTGGAGGCCAAACTACAGACAAAAGTAAATGTGGTAAAATACGTCACATTGGAGACTTTCTGTGGATCATTTAAAATCTCTAACCATGGGTTTTTCATCAGGAAACTTGATGAGGTTTAAGGCCTAATAAGAATATCTGCTAATAATATCTTCAGGCCAGTTGATGAAATGTAGATCAAGATAGTCATTTTCCAAATGAACGCTTGCCATCTGATACGAGCTAATTCAGAGTAGCTATTAGGCTATGAGGGGGTGGCTGCTGATAACTGTGCAAGAGAGCTCCTCTCCGACAAATACAATTTGACAAGCAGCAATTTGGTGAATTTACTCTTTGTGGTTCCTGTCAAAGCTTTGTCAAGTTTGCGTTGAGAAGGCAAACAGGCGTTAGCTCGAGATGAGTAAGGGTTCTTTCCACCGGCTCACAAACTGGCTCGCTATACAGCCGAGTTGCTTGTATGGCTTGTTTATCTTTGCTCTAATTAGGACTGTACTCCGGAAAATTGCGTTCAGCCAGACCGTCTATTCCTTCAGTGAATCACACTAATGGAATTCAGTACCACGATCTATTAGAGAAACCTCATCAATATATTTTGTAGTTAAATGTAGTGTTAAGAAATGGCTTGTTGAGAACCAAAAATGTCATCTCTAATATTATTTTTTCCAGGACTGTACTTGTACAAACAGACCTGTATCAGCTGCAAATGACTGCTGTCTACTCATATGCTCTTTAATGCATGTTCCTATTGTATTATTGTGTTATCAGTGCACTCTCTTATTACCTCAGGGCGCTTTTCAATATCTGACAAAGGGACTGCTGAGGAAAAACAGTCCTTCAGCTAACTCGAGTGCATTTACATGTCAGTGACTGTTGGATATTGTACATTGTCCTTATTCAAATAAGATTTTATGTCAAGAGAAGCATCCAGTGGTTCAAGTAATCACTGAGTACTTGATAAACAATATTGATTAATTATACCGGATGTAATACTATGACAATTTAATAACAGTCAATCACAATTAAGTATCACCCCAAAAAGTTTTTCGGCTGCAAAATGATACTTCGTGATGCGGTTAATTTTATGAATTTATTATTAATACTGAATGAAATGAAGTGGCTTTTTGGTTGATATTTGCTTATGAATGAAATTTTGGATTTGATTTTATCCTAGTTTAATGCAGTGGTCCTACTCCTACATCAAACTGAATTTCTGAAATTAAGATGGATGAATTTTGTCTTTGTCAGAACTGCTCGTAACGTCAAAAATGGGAAAGGGTGTCTCATAGGGTTAGAGGTGTATATTGAAAATGCACTGTATTTATTTTGTTTTAACTCAAATTTTGTCAGCTAGCAGCAGCTGTTAAAAATATTTCTATTTTGTAGCATAAAATTGAAGTACTACAAACTAAAATAAATTAAATTAGGTCCTAGGACACCTGCCTCAGCTGACAGTATTGTGTAAATGAACATGCTGCATGAGTCGTTGCGCGATTGTATTCATATTCTTGAAATTATGTAATCATGCTTAGTCTGCAGAACATTTAAATTAGTTCAGCCTTAATAAACCACAGTCACTGGAACTGCTGCTTTCGAGGAGCAGTAAATCAACACTGCTACATATTTAAACAGACAAGCTAACATGGATACCACAGACACAGCTGCGTGGTATCCAGGTCAGTTGCTGTCGGTGGAGAATTTCGTAAAGATGTCTTCCAAAGCCCAGGGGGTTTTAGGATGTAATGGATCGGTCAATGTGTCTGTGTGTGTGTGAGCATACGTGTGCATCTACAAAATGAACAAGCACATATCTGCTATTACGCCTTTTTAATCTGATAGGCTCACTTTGCTTCAATATGAAATTTCAACATTGAGGGTGTCTGAGTATTTTTTTTCTCCTCATCCCTGCTCCTGCATGTGGGTGGTGGCAGCCATGGTGGTGGCCTTTCATAGGCTTTCACCTGACTGTGGCTTTAATCAGTACTGAGTGCAGCAACGAGGGAGAACGTCTGGAGGGACGGCATCGGCCAACATTCAGGCTGCAGCTAATGTGTTGAACGGAAAAAAAGATCCATGCATGTGGGTGGAATCAGAGATCAGCCGAGCAGGACCACACAGGAGGAGACGCTCCCGAGTTAAGAGGAAAGTGCACGAGAATCAAACCACACAGGCTTTAAGTCCATTTAAGGAACTTAGAAAAGGTTGTGAACAAAAGGAATGTGAATGAAGGGAGTTTAATGGATTATTGTGACTGCTACTGATTACATCACTTAATACTATTTGAATAAGTGTTCACAGAAGGAAGAATGTACAGCAAGAATCAATGCAGGAGAAAAAAATATGTTTTTAAATAATTACAGATGAATTTACTGTATATTTTTCCCAGTTGTCAGTCAGAAAATCCCAAATTATAACTTCACATTGAACTTTCAGGACAGAAACAGCTGTTGTGAGATAGTGACACAGGGAGGAAAGCGCCCGTTGGAGTGATGAATTGTGAGGTACCTGAATGTATCTGTTCCCTGTTTCTCCAACAACTATCGCTGGTCATGACTGATAGTACAAATTACTTTCCTTCCACAAATTAGCTCTATTTGAACGTCACACCCCGGAGTTATTTTCACGTCTTGTATTTCTCTATTTTTTGTTGTTGTTCTTGTTACACTCTATTTTTCTCTGTCACCTTTTGCGGCCAATTATCGGTATATGGGTCGTGTTGTTGTCTGTGTCCCTGCCAGGGTCCTGACATGTTGTTGCAGTTGCACAAGAGAGGTCATTAATTAATGACGACTGAACGCAGGAGGGGTTTGCTAACGCTGATGAATCTGAGCTTGACCTGTGAAGATTAGCTGATTCCAATCCATCAAACATCTGTGAGGAAAGACATCATTCGGAAAAAGATCATTTAATGTGTTGCTGTGAAATCATATAGCAGTTGCATAATCATGCACCACAGCAAAATGGTCTGCCAATGGTCTGAACCAACTAATCTATCTACTTGGTTGACGACAGCCACTTGTTTTGCCAAAGTTTCTTGTTTCCAAATTGATGTACCTTCGTTTTCTCTTTTGTCTGAAGCCTGACAATGGTTAGTGTGGTCCCTTCTATGGTGATGATCAAGATAATGGTGAAGTAACAACTATTTCTGATATTTGCTAAATCTCAAGGTAAATTACCGCCTAAAATTACAGAATTTTTCTAGACAGGAGGTCAACAGATCGTTGTCTAGCCATTGAAAAATAACATCACTGGAAAGAATGAAGAGACAAATTGGAGTAGAAAGAGTCAAAATGAAAAACATCGGGGTCACAGCAAGGAGGTAAAGGGAAAGATGGAAAACAGCGAGGAAAATTGCAATGCAGAAAGGGAGAGTGGAAAGCACCAAGCCAATGAAAGGTGAAGCATATTGAATAAATAGAACAGGACAAAAAGAGAAGAGGAGGCTGGAACACAGTAAGTTGATGTGAAAGTAAACGGAAAAGCAGTAAATAGAGCATTAACAAAAGGACGGAAAAGTAAAGTAAGAGACGGCGCATAGATGACGAGAAATAGATGAAGGCAGCACACCGGTGACAGGTGGCAAAGTCAACCACAGAGGACAAGAAGAAGAGATTACAGCGAATGCAGCCTGGACAAAAAAAAAGGGCAGATTGGATGCGATGAAAGAGAGAGATGGAAGTATTGTAGGATAAGTAGCAAAGGATAAAAATGACGGCAGATAAGAAGGAACAAGAGACAGAGTAAGAGAAGGAGAAAGATGGAGGGGGGTTGTTCTGTTTGTCCTGATTCTGAGCCGCCTGCTAAGCAGATGATGATAAATGAGGCAGTGGGGAGGCCCGGCTCCCCGCTCTGTTCGCCGGATGGTGAGACGCACACAAGTCTTTTCCCTCTAATTACCCCTCACTTACCATTAGCACTGCCACTGCCACTCAGTCCCACCATCAGTTGCCAGCCCCGCCCGGCACGCCAACTCCCATTGGTCCTCATCGTTAGTTGACTCCGCTGAGAGGTTGTCTCCGAGTGGGCCGCTCGTGTGGAAGGAGGCACATTCTTGAGGCGTTGTGGGGCTTCGGGCGTTAACAGAACAGCCATTAATAGAAAAGTAATGCAGTGTTAAAAAATCAGCCCAGTCAATTTTAACGATCCGACCCAAACCCAGAAATAACTAATCAAATATTTGTTTTGAACATGAACTTCACGCAGCTTCTCAGGTTCCGACAGGTTGGGATGTGCTTGGGTCGGGTTTCTAATGTGGAGATAAAGGAGTCGGGTAAACTCTCATTTTGTTGCACTAGACTTGTAAAGTCAAATTTTTTCTCAATGCTTCGAAAACAGCGAATTAAAATGCTACTTTCGGGGTGATTTGTGAATCTCCTGTCAAATGCTATTCAGCTGATCCGTTTACAGCTGAGGGAACACCAGTCAAACCAGTCAAAGTGCGTAATAACATATGATAGTTTGGTGGATAAAGTTAGGAACACACAATTAGCACGTTTTTATCACCCCAAGTTTGCTGTGTTTTCAAATAAGTTTAGGTTTCTGCATATGTATGTAAGATTTCAATGGAGGGATTTTCTAATGATTCAACAGAAAGCAAAATAAATTCACTCACAAATAACATGCTCTACATCTCAATGAGTAACCTTTCTGTCCGCATGACGTCATGCCTGCACTTTGTTCATTTCTATTAAGTTACTCTCAACGCTCTACTACTAATTAAACTAATAGCCCACCATTATCAAATATTCTAAACAGAGGCTTATTTGCATGTGCAATAAGTGAAATCATCTCAGTCTCCCGACAGACCTTCAATTATTTAAAGTCATTCTACACTCTCAAAGTTTATCAATGTCACAGAGTTAAACCTGGAAGCACATTGAGGCTCGGTGAAGTGTGATGTGGATGATACAGTGCATCAGTGACATTGCACAAATCCTCCCTGATGACCAATTACCTATCTGATATTTGCTCCCTGCTAACTCTCCTTGTGCCATGACATGAAGAATCTTCTGTCCTCTTCCAAATGAAGTGCCCAGTGGACGCTTTCTTTTTGCCAAGGCTTCTCTAAATCTCAGCACGTTTTTTTTTTTATTGATTGAGCCAGAGGAGTCTGGACAGTCAGTAATTAAACGGAACGACTGGTGGGTGTAAAATTAGCCTTTGTGTCATTAGACTGGAACGACAGAGCGGGTAAGAGAACGGGTGCGACTGAGATGACTGATGACAGAGGGCCAGTTGAAAGGCAGAGGGAAGAAGGGATGAGCGGAATGAGAGGAATGGCTGAAGATGTGGCAGAGAAGCATATGGATTTGCCTTGGATAATGAACTCTTCAACCGCCATTGATCAGCCGGGAAAGAGACGGTGGATCAAGGACCTACTTTGAAGGAGCTCAGGGGAGTCGGTGCACGGTCGGCTCTGGATCTCCAGATGACCAGTAAACATTAAATTGGTTGGACTCTGCTTTGTGAGGGGGTTGTCATTCTCCAATCTGATTCAGGTGTGAAGACGCAGATGTTTCCGAAGGCACTTCCTGTTCCACGGTATCTCAGAGTCGTCATCGCTCAGAACTAGTTCAAAGATTTTATTCACAGGCTTCTCTACACATGGATAAACTCGATTCCCATTCAGATTTATTTTACAGGAATACA
Organism: Platichthys flesus; assembly: GCF_949316205.1. Taxonomy (NCBI): domain Eukaryota; kingdom Metazoa; phylum Chordata; class Actinopteri; order Pleuronectiformes; family Pleuronectidae; genus Platichthys; species Platichthys flesus. Next base: position 9,828,171 of record NC_084953.1, on the reverse strand, counting down.
AAGGTTGAATCACAACTCATTCTACAAGCTCAAAATATGGATGACCCTAATTTGATCCCATAGACTTGGAGCCATTCAATGCAACGATGTGGAGCGCCTGATGCAACGTTCAATATTTTGTGAAGTCCACTTGGGTCGAGTATGAAAGCAGTTATTTATTTTTTCCGTATTAGGATTTGTTTTTTTATTTCTAGGTTGCGTCTGTCAGGTCACGTTCCTCCTTCCAGTGTGAACACGCAGCGCTGTGTATCCATGCAGGTGGAACAGGGAGGTCGCCCCGCTGTGTGAGGAGCAGCTGTGATGTCTTCCAGGGATAAGAACACAATGCTTACCTTCATTTTGACCTCCATGTGATTGCTTTTCAAGGCTGAACTTCTCCAACCCAATTTGTCCGTCAATTTTCAGTAGAGTAAAGCTTTTTCCCCAGAGGACGAGAGCTACAGTTTAATGGCAGCTGTGGGTGGATCAAGAGAGAGAGTGTGTTGTCAAACCACCAACCCCTCCTGGTTAGCGGTTTGATTCCCGGCTTCTCTAGTCCACATGTCAAGGTGTCTTTGGACAAGATACTGAACCCGAAGTCTGTGAATGATCCATGATAGAAAAAACATGGTTTACAGAGTAACTAGTCAATTTAGTTATAATTCTGGCAAAAGTATGAAAGATATACCAACAAAGATATGTTGGAGATGAGCAGAATATTTTTTTATCTTATAATACATATAGATTAGAAATTTAAAACAGTTCTCTAGGGTAGAATATAGTATATTTTGCTTTGATTCAGTAATATTGTTAAAAGGCGTGACAAATAATAAGAATTGTTATTGCTGCCACAATGTCAATGGGTCAATTTAATATTAAATCCAAAATTAATTTAAGAAACTAAATCCTGTCCAGAATTCCTTTTCCTACATGAACCAGCAACACAAGGTGCATTCTTGTAATACTCACGATTAGGAACGTATAACACTTGGTAAAAGTCCCTTGTAAGCCACTGGCCAACAAAAGGAGCTCTCTGTATGAAAAGGCCATGACATCAGCTCTGTTCACCGGCTAATCTCTGGAGCCAATACTCCTCCCCGGCGCGGCTGTTAACCTTGGCAAGTTTGAATTAAATTGAGATTTGGGGGTAAAGAGAAAGAAAAACAGCTTAGAATGAAAAATTCCAACTCTGTTCAATACATGCTCTCGCGCTAATTTCCCATAGTAATGGATTTGCTCATTTACTTTCATTAGTTGGATTTGTCGCATCGTCTTGAGATTTACGGGCTTGGATTTCTTTGAAAAGCGGAGGGGAAAAAAATGATGTCCTCGTTTGATGCGTCTTACATGGCAGATTCCGAATCCCGATATCAGAGCTTGACAGCGCAGTTAAAGGAGTCGAGGACGTCCTGCGAGGACACGACCCCTTGATTAATAATACTGACTTCTCACAGCTAAATTATCACATTTGGACAAACACATTGGGCCAGTACGAGTCTGAAATGTAAGTTTATCCTTCGTGGACTGCCTGTTTGGATTTGTGCAACATCTGAAGTTCTGCCTGATCAAAGTGAGTGAGAAAAAAGAAAAAAAAATCAGGCTCTGGAATTTTTTTGAAGTGCAGTCTCTGCCTTCCTCTTTGGATTCAAATCGACTAAATTATTAAAGTCCAGTGTAGAGTTTACCATCAAAGGCATCATGTCCCAAGTTGAGATGGTACATATGCAGAATAAGGTGAAATCTTGGGGAACGTGCTTCTTGCATCGAGAAGAACCTGCAGACTGTGGCCAAAGACGTGTATGTGTAATGTTGATTGCCATCTAATTTTCTGATATATGATAATTACCTGTCCTTTTTCTAAACCACCCTTCTTTACACTCTCTTAAGCGCTCCCTTGAGATGAAGTCACGCATAAATACAAATATGACTGGGTCGTATGGATGCCCCGCTTCAACACATCGGCAGCATCACCCTCAATTGAATGCACTTTCCCAAACTCTAAACTGTACTGTTGCTTTCAAAGCCTCTTATCTCGTAGTATTTATCAGCAATGCATCACACATGTCCGGGAAATGACTGTATCCCCCTTATAGCTGGGTGGCAGAAAACGTTTTCTGATCAGTCCTTTCAAGTCGTGAGTTGACTGACATCCTCGAGAACAACCGGTGGTCTTGTTTGCCGCTCCAACTTTGCCGTCACTCAATCACAAAAGCGGCTCTGACAGCAACGGAGAGCGGCATGTTGGGGGAGTGGGGAGGTTATAAGTTGTGGCCCAACATGTCGTGAGATATCTTTTGTTGAGTGTGCAACCACTTTAAATGTTACAATAGAAACAAGTAAAGTAGAGTTCTCCGTGTCGTTGGAAGTTTTCGGTGGTTGTTTCCACTTTTTTTCATTTAGCAATTTCTTATCAAAATTGTTTTATCCTCGTAGTTCTAAGGTCCCAAATGCTTCTGTGGGTCTTAAATATTTATTTTCCCAAGTTTGTGAATGAAGAGGCAGTTATTTGTTATCTTGCCCAAGGCCAGTCCTCAGAACCATGGCAGTTCCAAGTATAAAACCTGTGACATTTTGCTTACATTATGAAAAATAAATGTGAATGAAAACACAGCTCTATCCACACACACACACACACACACACACACTTACACACATCAATATCCTGTCAACTCCGTTGTCCTCTTAATCTGAGTCCTTAAATAAACCCAGCTCCCAAGGCTCTGAGGCTTATTAATATTGCAGCTCCTCTCGTATTCATTATGAATGAGAACAAGTGTGAAGACTCGGAATGGACTGCAAAACAGTACAAGGCTGTGGCTGGAACAATGCAGGTCACACTGATAATCAGCAGGGCCCACCAGCCTCGGCTCGAATGACAGACTCGCACTGGGAGCTTCTCTGCAAAACCTGGACCAACTTCTGTATAATGTGTAATCTGAATAATGTGCGAGGAAAATATATGTTGTTATTGCAGATAGAATCAGTGTGGATTGTGTTATCGCATTTGTTGTATCACCCTCCACAATATTGTGCAAAATGTTAATGAAATCCGGTGACATTTGCACGAGATATCACGCAGGGATGAACATTTTGACGTCTGATAGATTGTTCTGCTGCGATGTTAAATGAGGAACATTAGTCACTCGATTAGGAGCTTGCTAAACGGGATTAAATGTCAATGTGTCTCTATCGACTCTGTCTTCAGCTCTGCCAGGTTTTGCGGCCACGTTGGCCATTCAGATTTGCAGAGGAGGCTCTCAGTGCTTCAAGGATTTTTTCTTTATGAATGATTTACCTGTTTCCATTAAAGTGTCCTGGGACATCTGTGTCGCCTGACCTGGTGCCGGAACTGGTGGCAGCGGAGTGCCACAAGGTGATGAACTCGGTCCTCTCGCACTTGTCCCACATTGATGTCAACAGTGAGTGGGACAACTATGGTTAAGTGCTTCCTGATTTAGATCCAAGGAGGAGGAGGAGGGGGGTGGGAGAGAAGAGAAAGATGATTGTGCATCAAAAAAAGAGGGGAAAATGGCCCAAGGCAAAGAGTAAATCACAATTGCTTGAAGAAACAAAATGTCATGTAGCCTGCGAGTTCTTACCTGTTTTTTTTTATCTATCAGTCGGTCTGTCTGTCTGTCTAGCATATGTTAGAAATCTCTAAAAAAATATAAATATATAGTTATTTAATGCAAAGTACCATGTCACAGTTTGAACTGTTTCTCCTTTGTTGTCAACCCCACTTTCTAAGCCACAACTTGTGTACATTTAAATACTCGACAAAGGAGTGTGCGCACACACACAGACACACACACATGCACAAAACCACCTCAACTCTTTCGCCTTTCCTCTCACCTTCTCCCAACACTGACACGTAGATAACTTCCTCTGTCTTTCAGCCACACACACATACAGACATCCTGTGCTGGAGGGATTGCTGTATCTGTGCTGCCAGGTGTGCTCTCAGCAGTGGCTGTGACCCCAGACAGAGAGCTGCTCTCTGCTGCGCCACAGGGGATACAACCACAAAGCTACTCCAAACATTTATTTTCTCAATCGTCCTCTCCACTGCAACTGTTCTCCCCTTTGTCAAAGTTCATGCACAGGAACACTGTACCGCATTTGCCTGTTTTAGTACATTAGATTTGCATATGCATGAATGCTCTCTTCCTATCTTGCAAACCTCGAACACTACTTAAGGCAAATACAATCAATGTGTTGTTATATAAAAGCAATGAAATAATAATATGAAAATTTTTTTAGGATGTGAGACGGATCCCTTACAGAGAATTATCATCTGAATGTAATGTTTCTGCTGATTTGTTTCGGTAGTGTGGCCTTCACATCTTTTTGTTCACTGAGTCTTTCAATCGATTCGAGTTGTTTTGGTTTCAGCAGTCGCCTGTTTTCAGCAGAAAAGCCACCTGCTGAGCAGCAAACAACAGAGAGACACAGTTAACCAACGAGCTGCGTTTACCAACAAAAGAACCAAGAATTTCCCTTCGAATTCAGAGAAAAAAAATATTTATGTTAAAAAGAGAAGGAATATTGGACATTCAAATGGATCCCATTTTTACTGCACAACTGCTGGAAGTGTAAAACGTCAACAGCTTTTCTAACAAGTTCCCAACATGAAATGGATGGATGGATGGACATGTAAATATTGAGATCATATCTTGTTCCTTTTGTTTAAGCAATGGTGTAATAATAGCAACTTCAACACAGTGTCAAAGCAAATGAACAGATGTTCCATAAAATGTATATAAATGTTTTCAAAATGTTATTCATGCTCTACATTGAAGAACCTATCATTGCTTGCAACCTGCATTAGATAAGTGTGTTAAAGAGCAGAAAATGTGAGTATAATTGTCTTTAAAATCCCTTGACGATTTTCTCACCTGCAGAAAATGTTGACAACAAATAAAAATTGACAAAAGCAGGAGAATTTGCAAGATGGGCATAGAACCAGCATTCCATTCATTTGAAAATGTTTACATTATAATATATAAGGGTGGGAAAGTATTTCACAATGTGTCTTGTTTGACGGATAAAATATAAAAAAAATTGTATATCATCACTGTCAATCAAGCAATGTCTCTGTTTGTATGCATATTTCCTTTTCACCTTTCACTCATCTGGAGCCTGAATGTTTCCCCAAGTGGAAACTGTCAAAGGAAAGTCTCCACTCGAGTGTCCCTGCAGGGTCCTGGTGCATCAATAAACAGCGGTTTGGCTCCAGGAAATCTCTCTCTGTGCAACAGGTGTCATTTACTACAGATTTGCCTTCTGAATTATTCACAGGGCTCTTCCACCTTTAAAAGACGCCTTATCTTATTCATTATTTAGCTGCTTTTTCACAGTGGTGGGAGGCACCTTCAATTATTCAACAACAATATAGAGCCTAGCGAGGGGTTAATAGGCCTTTTGCCTGCACTGAGCGAGGGGGGAGGTAAAATGGGCGACGGAGGTGGAGATGGGGAGGGAGGGTGGGAAAGATTTATGATACAGGTCTGATGGCGTGGTGGTAGATTGTGGCACCGGGGGAATAGAGCTGTGAAACGGAGAGAGAGAGATCGAGGCAGAAAATGGTTTGTGGTGGTGGGAAAGATCAGGAGGCCCCCCCGCTGCTGCTACCAACATGAGACGTAGGTGGGAATGTGTGTGTGTGTGTGTGTGTGTGTCTGTGTGTTAGGTACAGAATAAAAACCACAATATCCAAAAGTCATTATATTAGGGCGTGTGACTAGAAGTTTAATGTTGCGGGACATATTGCAAGCACAGGGATTTTCACTTGCTTTGACTTAATGCTTAAAGGTGATTTATGTAAGTGTTTGCTATCGCTACACAGCCAACATGCGCATTAACAGCTGTTTGGTTACCAGCACAGCAGAAGAGGAACATTCAGTATTAGACGTACTTTGCAGTTTTCTGACTCACTATCACCTCTTCAGGTACAACATGGTATTAAGAGTAGAGCCTGAATGATAATCAGTTGATTTATTTGAGCCTTTCACAGAAGTACTACTGTTAGCTTTAATGTTTGCAGATGTGCACAGACATGACAACTTTTTCTGCATCATTTTCTTCTTTTACATATTTGGTTGTATTTGTGTTTTTTATATATATATATATATATATATATATATATATATATATATATATACTCTTGCTGAGGGTTAGGGCAGATGATGTCACACCTTGTTTAAGCCCTATGAGACAAATTGTGATTTGTGAATATGGGCTATACAAATCTAATTTGATTGATTGTACCATTTTTCAATAGCAGTAGCAGTCAGGCTAGCAGGCCTAGCATCCAAAGATTGACTGTTTTACATTCAAATCTAAAACATTGGACAGATTTCACATTAAAGCTCCACTCATAAATAAATAAATAGCATTATGTCTGAGCTATAAAAGATTATGATATGCCGTTGCTCTGTTAAACACTAGCTGGTAATCAAATCACATTACTTCCCATACTAACAGTTGGTCTCTATTTGCACAGTTACCACTTCACAACCACTCTTCAGTCACTTAATTTATTCTTTTCATGTTGTTTTCACAAAACTCCTGATGTTACAGCAAATTGTTTTACATAAAACTTAAAATGAGCAAAGTATCTCTCAGGGCATAATTGCAAATTAGCTTAAGCACTGGTGTAATTTGCTGCGAATGTAATAATCCAATTGAAAGGGCTAAAACAGAAAACAAATTTAACAAGAGTGAAAAAAATTCTGAGATGCAAAAGTCTGGATTTGTGTTGATATATGTTAAAATATTCTCCCATGTTACAGCACTTCTCTGCAACAAGCAGCAAAATATTAAAAAGATGGTGTGAATCCAAAATTAACCGAATGATACAGATCGTACGGTTCATTTTAATTTACGTGTTCAACAAACTTGATCATTTAGTCACATTTACAACGCACAAGCTCGTCTGGTTGTTCGAAAACATAAAATACTTTTTATAGTGTCGCTGAAGAAGTTCTCTCAAGACATCCCACCCCCATAGGTTTAAAATAACTTGGCTCCCAATAAGAAAGTGTTGTGGGTTCAAACAATTTCGCTGTCATCTGCCCTTCAGCTCTGGTTTACTGTGTTGTCTCTGTTATCTCCTCCTTCTTGGCACCTCTCACCTGCTTCTTTCCTTCACAGCCAGGAAGTGAGAGAGGTGCTGCTGCCCGAGGCGCCGCGGTTACCTGACAATATCGACAGGCGTAGGTTATTCAGAACTTGCGAACTGGAAGCATAAAGTGGTAACCTGCCCTGTGTGTGTGTGTATGTCTGTGTGTGGGAAACCGTGTGTGTGTGTGTGTGTGTGTGTGTGTGTGTGTGTGTGTGTAATAAAACCACTGAAATTGGTTGAATATAATATAATAAATATCAGTTTGATTTAATTTTTCTAAGCCCAAACAGAAACTACCTCACTGTGGAAGAAATCAACATTTGAGTGCAGAAAACTCAATAATGTTGAATAAGTTACTAACAGTGAGTAAACAGGGAGTTTCAGTGTTTTCTGACTTTCACTATTTTCAGCATTAAACTAATAACTTTTCTGTAACTTCAACCTAAACATGTGCTCCAGCCCTATGTGACCCTCTCTGTTACATTCAAAATGGAAGCAGCTATACCATCCTGCTCCTCTGACCAGCCACTCGTGACATTAATCTGCACAGAGCCGCCCTGCAATCGATCAAAAGCCATCATTTTGCAATGTTATCGTTATCATCACTAATTGATTTGATGATCCATGCGTCCCATTAATAATGTAATAGACGGGAGATTAAGAATCTAACCGTCCGTGGCCATTAATGTGATCAAGATTTAATAAATGAATGAGCTACATTTCATTTAATTTAATCATACTCAATTTTATGCAGTCCGGTTTCAGCCCATATATCCTGCCCCGCACGGAGACATTAAAGGCTCGAAGTTGAATATGCGGAAAGTTTTTTGAATATATTTTTGATAGACTTCAGGTTCAGACGGCATGTGATCCCTCCGTGATAAATATTAATTCATTTAAGTGGCTTTTAAATAAGTTAACTCCTCGTAAAACGCAGAGGTTGAACAGCAGGATCCTTTTACTTGGACAAATGTATTCACTCTAATATAATTGCGTTTCAGAAAAAGAGCAAAAGCAGTGGTCACATATTGTCATTTTACTACTTTCGCAAATACAATAAAAGCTCAGTTTCAAGTCTACATATGTGCATGCTGAAGGGCTTCAATTGTTCCTTATGCAATTAGAAACACTGCAGCTCCCCCTACTGACACGCAGGAGGTTGGAGCTTTTCGGGGATCAAAGTTTCCAGCTTTATCAAACCCAGCTCTGTCGTGTAATGGATACCACAGCCAGGAAACCAGTCCTGACCACCATCTGACACGTATGAGGCGGTAATCTTCATCCCTCATCTGTGCTCTGTGCTTCGCCCTAAACGTTCCAGTCAACAGAGCAGCGCCGGACATGTCATTAAGGCATTTCGTGACTGTAATTAAGCACGGCCAATCTCACATGTCATCAATAACTGCCTCTTTCAACCACAGTGAATCAGACCTCATTCATTCTTTCCTTCTTTTTTTTTCTACACAGGAAAATTAGATCAATTTGCCCGAGCCCACACAGCAGCGGAAATCCTTCAGTGTCGAGGGTTATTACTGGTTCGTCGAGTACAGTTGAATCGTGAGTGCTCCGCTTCTTCAGCTCCCTTTGTCCGGCAATTCAAGAAGTTTGGCGTGTTTCATTTCGTCCCTGTGAAAACCCGAGAGGCTGATGCCTTTCGCTGGACAGCCGGAGTGCGATGGAAGGAGCGTGAGTGGCTCTCTGTGTTTCTGGGCCTTCCTCCTGGTTTTGAAAAGCCCCCAGATGAGAACCACCCTTCAATCGCAGCCACATTCACAGCGAAGCTCCGGACTTTCCTCAGTTTCCTCTCACTCGTGTCCAACAGCCAATGTTTACTGATCAGTTTGAACAAGAAAAAAAAGGTGCAGAGATTCACTTTCTTGTCCAGTTCACATCTGCACTGCATGGATAAGTGAAATAAAACAATATAAAGCTAGTCCTCCTTCGTCAAGGCCCAACAGTCCCTGTAAGAAGCACATTTAAATTGACTAGATCAGGATTTTTATTTCGATCTGCACTAAATAACACTCATAAACATGTTTTTTCGTCAAGATCCATGAAATATTCTCAGAGAAATCAAAGAAAATGTGGTGAAGTAATGTGAGAGAAAGTGAAAACAAAATCCTTGATCTTCCCCCTGATCCAGATACCAACATTCAGAGGGTTCCTCCTTGGGTTGAGCCCCACCCCCTCACAAAAGGTAGAACAATCAATTGAGTAGTTTCTGCGTAATCCTGCTAAAAAACAAACTATGCAGGCCAATCAAATTTTATTTGTATAAGTCATATTCACAACTACAATTTGCCTCATGTGTTTGTGCAAGATGCGACATATAAAAAAATGGCAATAATTACAACATTAATGAGAAAGACAAAAGTATAAGCTCCCTGGTGGAGTTTGATAATGAGAAACAGAGTCTTGTGACATGAAGAGTTTGAGTACTGTGAATAGTTTGTTCCTAATAACTGGATGTCTTACAGAATGCTTTTGCAAAACAGCAGCATGGCTGAGCAGCGTCAGCATGAAGGAGAGTGAGGTGGAAAAAAGCCAACAACCAACAGGATCTGTATCGGGCCCAGCGACGCCCCGGTTCATCCGACACGTACCATAACCAGAACGATCTGGACACAAGTGCTGGTGCAAAAAGCAGATGTGACGCTTCTCTGTTATTGCCCATCTGCACATGTGTGTCCTCACAGCATCTCTTTGTTTTCTTATTGGCAGCGGATAAGGGTCACATCTTTCTGCGCAAATGGTGGGGGGGGGGGAAAGTAGCGGTCTGGAGTTGTGCATGAAGGCCCGCGGTGAATGAGCGCAGCCTAAAACAATCAAAACTCTGAATTGATTTCCTCCTTTTTCGCCTTCCCCTTTGTTTCTCTGCGATGCTGGAGAAAGCAGATGGAAGCCTTTGATACGGCCGTGCATGTGTCTGTCTGAACCCATATCTGTCAGCCAGGAGAAAGAGAGGGAATTGGAAATATGTCCGTGTGGAGGAGGAGGGGGAGAGGGGGGGTCGTGACGTGAGTAAAAGTTTGCCCCAGGTGACGGTTTGAACAAACTCCCATGAAGCCCTCTGCTGTGAGAGTTTCATGCTGGGCCGCGGAGAAACAATGGACTAATTAAGGCGAGGCCCTCCGCACCGGCCTCATTGGATCCTGGCTGGACAGCGGAATGAGTGGGAAGGGGGGAGGGGTGTTTTTCTTCTGATTAAATTCAGATCAAGGCAGCTGACACAGGCTGGCTTTGGTTCAGGCTTAATGAACGGCTCCAATTATTTTAGCTGCAAGTTCTATCTGGTTTGACTGCAGCATAAACACACACAAACACACACACACACACACACAAACACACACACACACACACTATGACCTCAGAGGACATTACATTAACTTCCACTGATTTCCTGGAGACTTATCCCAACCATAACCGTGTTACCACTTGCAGAACTTTAACCCTAACTTAACCGAAAGCTAACTCAAAAGTTAAACCTATCCTTAACATAAACTTAACTCTTTAACTAAAGCTAAACTTAACCTAATTCTACCCTTAACCAAAGCTTTCCGTTGACTTAAAACATGTCTTCACCTTAAAATGTTACGATTTATGGGCACTTTATTATCGTCTAAGAAAGACAAGTTCCCATGATTTGAGTGTAGACACACACACACACACACACACACACACACACACACACTTGGTTCGGACAATTTCATCATATACACGGCTGTATTATTTTTATCGTTGTCCACATTATACAAACTAAACTACACTATTATATAAAAAAATGTTGTTTTGTATATATATTATTTTGCACACAACTGATATACTAAATTACTTTAATTGCCTACCCTGTAGAGTCTGAAGATTACCCATGTCAGAAAATTAGAAATAAAGAAAACAACAACCAAACCAAAAAATGACATCTTGGAACGGGACATGATTTTAGTCCCTCGTCTTATTTGCTAAAACTGTCACATGCACATTGGTTCAATTCAGCAAATAAAACCCCAGATCCAGTCTGTGCCAGAGGACAGATGGATTGGGAGAATAAACGAGGGCATATGGTAAGACTTTACAAAGATTAAGCTTTCTTTTGTGAGGTACAGGGAAGAGAGAAAATCCATTTAACCGGGGTCTGAACTTACAAAAAGGGGGAAAACATTAACGTGCAGTTTTACCAATGAAGTCGTACCGCGTAATTTGTGAGCCTGTTTTAACGCCGAACTCATACTGACAGTCACAAAAATTGATGTACCGTAACTCTGCATGATATTCTACAAATTGAGTGAAACAAGAGACAGAACTAACGTAATTTAAACAGGCAGTTTGGCACAGAACAATGAATTGGTCCGGGAGGAAGAAACACACACACCCACACCCACGCCCACACACACACACACACACACACACACTAAGTGACATTGTGTTTAAAAAAGCAACAACCAGTCCTTTGAGTAAAGTTTTTCTCATCTGAAATTGCATTAATTTTTTTTTTTTTAAGTATTTTTATTCTGACAGACAATTAACTAAGTTGATGAGTTACAAAGTTGTTCAACCAAAAGATTAAATGTCAAGTTCATGCTTTAATTCTACTTTAGCATTGGGATCTCACCCTCAGGGACACGTGAAGCTCTTAATAACTTGGTACAATTCAGAGAAAAATAACCAGGCTGAGAACCAGAAACCCGATTCAAAACACACTATTCATTTATTCAGTCTCGCTTTTACAGTATTGTATCGTAAGATCTCCCCTGCCGCAGTTTCTCACGGGTCATTCAGTCGAGTAAACTGAAAACTAATGCAAAAACAACAAAGAGAAGTTTGGATTCTAAGGATCTCACACAGATCTGTCTTTCGTTGTGGATTTTTTAATATCTGACCTTTATAGTTGGGAGCAGTGTGAATCATGCTTCCATGGTTTCCAAGCTAGGAAACAGATTCGGTCTCTATTCAGTGAAGTGGAAGCATGTGTAACCACCATGTCTGAGGTCAGCTCAGTTTGAATAGGAGGAAATGTTTCATGCTCAATATTTCCACTGAGGAGAAAATAGGAAAAAATGCCCTTTGACCCTTCATCATTCGGTATCTTCAAAACCTGAAAAGGTGTGTGGACGTTCAATGGTTCACTATTATACTTTCAATCCTTTTATTTCTAACACCCACAAACACACAGGGTTAGTTTCAAACATCATCTAAGAAATTGTATTTATCATTAACACAACACCACCAGTCATAGACTAATAGGTAATTAAGTTTCTATATTTAAAAATGGGTACATGAAACTAATTAAATTAGAGTGGAATAGGTGTATTAATATGCAATTTCTTGATAAAATACTTATTTGTACTTAATTAAAAGACACTTATTTATTTCTATTTGTTGTTGCAATATCATGATTTATTATCAACATTAAACTGTGTAAATATACAATACTGTATATAAGCTCATTATTCTTCTCACAGCTGAACGAGAGAGCTAGATATTCAGAGAGAGATTTATAATGGGAACAGGGAAAATCTTGATTCAACTTGACCACTCTCTGCTGCTGACAAGATGCTGAATGGTTTTGTCTCGGTTATATATTTACTCATCCCTTTATTTAATGTTCACTTCACCTGGTTAGATGAGGATATTTTTACTGGATACTGGTCGGCTGTGGTTTGACCAAATTGAGTGGTTATTGTTCATTGGAGATTAACATTTTTGCAAAGGTTAGTAGGCAATTGCCAGATACAAGTGTAGTTAAAAAATAAAAGAGAAAAAGGTCTTGTAACATTTCACTTCTTTAAATTACCTGAATGAACACTGACACAAAATATTTCTTTGTAAAACCGTCTTTTCAGCTGAGTTCACAAAAGGCTGGAGCTTCCCATGAACTCTAATCAACTCCGCTTTTGAGCTCCTCTTTGCTCAAATGAAATTCTTATGTGTGATCACAGATGTGAAATGGAAAAAACAGTGAGCGCTTCACACAAAGAAACCTGGACTCAGAGTATTTTGTTTTGTGTTTTTTGACCAGAGTTAATTCACTCAGAGTCTTTGTAAGCCTGATGTTTTCCAATCTAATAACATGGAGCTACCACAAACTAAATTAAATGTGAGAAGAGTTGTTTTTATTTAACACTTTTGTTGATTAGTTTGGAGACAATGCATGCAGCTGAACATAAAAAAAAAATAGACCGGGTGTTTAGGGTTTTTTGGTGCCATTCTATCAATGACATATGTTTATCTCTCGTTTCTCAAGCGATGGTTAATATTTTCTGTGCAGTTCCCAAACTCCAAACAGACACACATTTGTTTCATTCTCTAAAACTCCATCCATCACTTGTGTTTACTGACAGTTCAATCGTGGGCTTTAAGATCGTTTGTTCCAACTTGGCAGTGACAAGCTAAACGGTTTGGCTCGTTGAAGATTGGGAATCACACATGTTGTCGTCCGTCTGTCTCTCTGTCTGTCTGTGTGTGTCTGTCCGTCTGGACCGGGACGCTCCTCACAAGTGTCTCTCGGTTTCCATCCCAGCAGTCTGCCTCGTCTGCTGATTTGAATCAGGCTTTTGTTTTGCGTGTGTGACCGAATGTGCAAGCGCTGCAGGATTTGTGTGTGCATGCATGTGTCAGGCAATTTGTGCATATATGTTATATGTGTGACGTGTGTGTGTGCGTATGTCCAGCAGATTGAGCGATAGTTAAGTATTTTCAGATGCAGGCCTGAAGCCGGTGATGGAAATAAGAATGTGGCTTTTATGGCCAAAAATAACAAACACACACACGCACACAAAATTTGATTAATTTGAATGGCAGAGAAGACATTTTATGGGCAGTAAAAGGAGACGTGTCCCCCTCGATTAAGTCAATTAAATGTGCAGGACAAACTTGACTCTACTCTAATGCATGAAAGAGAAAGGGATCTGAGAGACACTGGAGTCTGTGGTTTACATCCTGTTTATTCACACTTTTGACAACAGTGGACACAACTGCACCACAGACCATTCCCCTCATTATGGAAAACATCTTACCCAGATGCGGGGGACAGCCGAACGTCAGGATGCATTGTGTCTTAAACCTGCTAATATTATCTTTTCATTATACTGCAAATATGCGGATGTTTTAGTCGCTGAGCAGCTCTGAGTTAATTCTCCATTAATTAGGTTTAGCTGCAAGGGGACGGATTCCTAAAAGGGAAGTTTCAAGGATGTCATTTTAAAGCCAAGTGGTTACGTACTGAATATGCAGCTTCAAATAGCAGCAGGCAGATTCCATTAATAATGAGCCATAATAATGTGTCACTGAACGCAAAATAACTGGTGCGGATGGAAAAACAAAGCTTGATGATTTTCTGGCAAAACTACTGATAATAGAGAACACGGTTTTCTGCTGGGGAGCAAAATAAAGTCTTTGATTGTGGTAACCACTCTTCATTTGTAATTTAGCTAAGGGCAATGAATAATCCTGATTCATTACAAGGGACCAATACAAACAGTGGATGGAAAAAACTGATTGGAAGTTATGTAATTAACAGCTGATCAATCGCTTGTATAAAATTTGTGAATTTCTCTCTGTGATCATTTTATAAACAATTTTGATAATGTAAGTTCTGAAGTCAACAGAAAATATAATAGTTCAGTCATTTTTAGACTTTTAAATGAAGAATCTTTAGAAATGATATCTCCAATTGACCATGTCCAGTGTGCGTGTCTCCTGTTGAGAAATGTAAAGTCCTCTGTGCCGCGCCAAGGTAACAACAGTTAAGGAGCTTTGATATAGACATCTGCTAAAGAAGTCAGCTAACCAGAAAACCTGTGGTTCTGCGGTTCCGTCTGCTGAGGTTTGACTCAACCCGGGAGATTATTGTTTATACTCTGCCTTCAGAAACTGTGCGAGGGCGTGTGTCTGTGTGTGTGTGTGTGTGTGTGTGTGTGTGTGTGTGTGTGTGTGTGTGTGTGTGTGTCCGCAGGTGTTAGGAGTCGTCTGCAGGAAGCGAAGATGCTGAATAATGATCAGAGCTCGGAGATGACAACCGCTGCAGAGAGACATCCATGACCTTTCCGACTTTTTCTGTATCTGCATCTTTGGGAGGAGAACAGCTGTCTCTTCCAATCTTAAGCTCCCGCATGAATAACAAACATTATCGTTCCCGGGTGTCACCAGATAGCTTTGTTGGGAGTGCTGTGTTACTTGGTGTGGCAGCTTGGCGGCTGTGTGTATGTGTGTATGTGTGTGTATGCAGGCCTGTATGCTTTTGAGTTTTCTTGTTTTCCTTCTTCCCCAGACAAAACAATTGAAAGATACTTTTCATCGGCACATATTTGTTGCATTACTGGTTAGATGATACACTGCTCGAAACCAGGCGGTGCTGCGTGGCCGGGCCCTGTCATCCGAAGCTAAATGAAACTTTTAGCCGAGGGACATAGATTCCTGTAAGACAGCAAAAGCAGCGAGGGGGAGAAAAGGCACTCAAACATTTTATACTTTAAGTGGTGCCATCTTCTATGGCCAAACAACTCAATCAGAAATCCTTTGGGACATTTAGAAAATGGGATTCTCCTTCAGTGACGACTGCAGGCTTTCACTTATGGAATGACGGAACGTTATCAACCAATCCTCCGCTTTTATTTTGTGTCGACACGCCAGTTCAGAGTTAATATGATAGCATGTATTTCCCCATTTGGCTTGGCCGGTCTCTATCAGGAGTGATATGTTTCCAAAGGTGCAGGAGGCCGTCCTCGGAGGTTATATCATGGAGGAAGCGTTAAATGAAAACATCTTGGTTCTGCTGTGTCGCTGTCGGTGTTCCAGCCTCTGCTAGTGAGGAGCCTGTGGACTGTAAATGGGGTGCGGTGCATTGTGGGGGCTGCTGCCAAACAGACAGATTATGCTTGTCACTGCTGATCTACGTGGAATGGCCGGCCATTACGGAAATGATCTCAGGCCGCATACAAATGCACATTATATAAGCAAAGCACAGGTGGACAATCGGCACCGGATAGATATTTGATGGAGACAAGTGGTGTGTATTGTAGGCTACATGGTGAAAGATGGACTGCAGCAAAGTGCTTGCACACAAACACACAAACACACACATTAGCAAACCTGAGAGACACACCCATGCATGTGCATCCACTCACACACAAGGTACACACATGGAGTCCCAAAGCAGATAAAGCCGTCAGTAGAATTAATATCTGTGTGCTGTAGTGCTCTGGGCCAAAGCCCTCACCGTAAACACATCACTCACAGCGGAGCCACTCGGCCAGGGGGATCAAGCCAAGGGTTGAGAAGCAGGGGAAACGATTTAAGCATGTGGGTATGTTGCAGCCGAGTAGCACTAAAACACTAAGGCACTGATCTTGGAGATGCAGAGGTATGGTGGACAACCTTTTCCTCGGTTGTGACTACGGCATTCAATAACTGAGATTTCCATTTAATCTGCAACGAAGAGTTGGACAATGACTCACAACAGCTGCACGGCTCCTTCATCGCAGTGAACATGGGTAAAGCAGTTTATCCTGCCTCGGTCAGGCGTAAACATTCCTGCATCTGGATATTAATCACCAGCATTCCAGAGGTTGATTAATTCTTGGCTAAAAACGTTCCGCCAAAAAATGCACAATTTCGGCTACTTTAATGCTTGATAAATACTACACTGTCAAAAAAAAAACTTCTCATCTTTCACATGCTTTGCGTTTATATATGTGTAAAAGATATGAAGATGCAATGGAGGAGGAGACACTGAAAGACACTAAATGGCTGGAGAATCTTGGTAGTTTAGTTTTTTCAGAAGATTTGTTGACAATGAAAAAAGCCATTTTCTTTCCTTATCCACACTTAAACAAAGAAAAAAAACATTCTTGCTCCTAAATCGTACAACAGAGATTCTTGCTTCTTTTACTCTGCTTCAAACATTTAATCATCTTGGATCCAGGGTTTCTTCCGATTTTTTTTTTTAACTTTGGGTTTTTTCTACATTTCCATGGTTTTCCAAGACAATAAAAATCTGGCACACTTGGGGAACTGATATCTGTAGCCGTCTTCAGACGTGACCTGCGGGTAAAATTCCGGAGAATGGGTTTAACCAGAGTTTTCCTTTTACATATGCGCAGCACAGCAGGAGGTCTTCTGCTTTTTTTCCCTGTGATCTCACATTGAATTCTCCTCAATTTCTACTTTTCTACAGTCATTCCACTCGGGGGGCCAGGCGGAGTTCAGGGCATGTCTGAAAGCAGCTTATGAGTGTGTGAAATTAGGTGCAGCTTGAGTGAATGCTGGTTCCTGGCAGCGGTGTGTGCTCTACTCGGTGCCATTCTAGCTGAAAATGCAACATCGTCTTTTGTGTACTTCCAATAAGAGATACGCTTTTATTGAGTCATTAGGAATTAATCTTATCAAAGTCCGGCTGGTGATGGACAACTGTTAATGGATGGAGGGAGGCCTTGGGCCGGGAGAGACGGGGGGCAGAGGATTGTGGGAAGCAATGTAGGCACAGAGGACGCGGGTGGGACCGAGACAGGGGGGGCCGGGGGAGCGTTTGGGAAGTTTGAGCGGCCGCGTCCATCACAGCGGCTTGGGCTGTGGCTGAGTGAGAGGTGGTGATAGACCAGGGCAGGTTCCCGCTATCAAGGAAAAGGCCACGGAGGGGACAGGCTCAGACGGGCAGGCGATGAGTGAATCTGGGCGAGACCGAAATAAATAAATAAAGCGGGTGAATTTTTAAGGGCGAATAAAGACGACGACATAAAAAGGCGGAGAGCAGGCTCGGCTGTTCGGAGCGCCGGCATCAAACAGGAATCCGGGCTGAGGAGAACTATTGTGTGTAAGAGAGAGAAAGAGTGAGATTGAAAGAGAGGCTGCAGTAAACGTGAGGGAGATTGCGGCTTTGGTGCACAGAGCATGAGAGATGTAGGATATCACAAGCGTTTTAGGGGATCCACTGAGACGGGTCGGGGGGCGAGACATAATTGAATAGAACAGGGAGAGTCTTTGTTGTCTCGTTCTTCACGGCTTCTTCGTGGGACCAATTACTCAAGCCTTGCAACCGGCGGGAATGAGTTTGCTCGGCCCTCTGTCGAAGCTAAGTACACACAGGTCTACCATATGTCTTAAAGTTAATATAGAGAGCCTGGATCAAAGCACAATATAACTGAGACAGAAGATACATTTTCCGGCTAATGCGTGGATCGAATCTAAGTCTCGCGGAGAAAGAGATCAATGAAGTGATTTGAGGCTCAGCTGCAGCTCAATCGCATCCAACTTTTATTAGAAAGGAGGAGGAAAGAAAATCAGGTATGACATGTCATCCCTCTAAGCATTAAGGGCTCTGAGACGCATGTGGAGTCGGTGGTGAGGTGTCCTCGCTGTGGACTCTGCTGGCAGCCATTTTGAAACTAGAGGAGGGAAAGGTGAAGAGGAGAGCTAGGAGATGAGGTAACGCCAAAGAAGAAGGCTGCTGCCCAATAGTCTCTTACAATGACAGGTAGCATGTGACTGTACCTTAGAAATAACACATTTTTGTTACAAATCTGAATTTCTTTCTGTTACTTATAAGCACATTAGCTATCGTCTGGCAATGAATTAGCCTCTGGGGGCAACGGCCAATATTTAGGACTTCGGATTTAGACAGCAGATATTCGTTTGTCATACTTTTCACACGAAAAACACACAAAAAAACAATGTTTCAGGTCCATAGACATTTTGGTAAATCTCTTTTAACAGCTATCTGCATATAAATACAGAAACATTAAAGCAGCTGATAGCCAATGCATTTCCGTCAATGTGTTGCTCATCTTTAGCACATTTGATGGGGAAAATTGCAATTGCAACGGCCCCCAATTAACAGAGACACTTGTGATGTGCTGCTACTTTGATGCCTGTTTGGAAACCTGCTCTGGCGTTTTGGGAGATGTTAGGACCCACATGCTGGGAGAGTCTGACACTTGTCTCAGAGGCCCAACCGACCATCTCTGGAGATGACTGGCCAGACAATGTGCTGTGTCGTGTCGGAAGACAAGCTCAGCAGGCGACAAGATTCCTTTCGGAGGATGATAGTTATACTACAATATGTGTTGCTGCTAGTTTGTCTGATAGGATTAAGCTTATTTCATGTGAATTGTTGGAGAGTTCAACCAAAGTGTCTGTGAACCCGATAAACAATCACATTTCAATAAAAATGAGGACGTGTGGTTCATTTTAAATCTGATTACATTTTTGATATACGTAGCATTTACTGTATATTTTACTGCTCTCATTGTCAATTGTATTTTTCCCCTGAAAATGTCTCTTTAGACGCTGCCTGTAAAAGTAGCCGTACAATGCCTGCTTACCAACTGCAGGACAGCTCCTTCGTGTCAAACTGTAAAAGTTGTTCAACATGCTCAAACATGACACATTTCTGGCACCGGCCACCCAATTTCTCGCCTCCTGAAAAATGTGTGAACTGGAATAAATCACGGAGAGAACCGAAGGCGAGGACTAAATCACGCTCCGTGCATTTCACACAACCTGCCGAGGAAGCCAGAGTCAAGTGGAGACGCAGTTGTTGTACGGCACGTACATGCGTCCAGAAATATCAAAAGTGACACATTTTATTGTCTTTCATATCTAATCTGGAAAATGTTCTACAGAGACCGGCTATCACTTACACGTTTCCTGGCAGCCTGCGGGTGAAAGCTGACGACAGCAGGTCTGCTTAGTGTTTCAACTGCTGCCTCCCAAGATTCATCTGTAAACACCGTGATTGCGCCAAGCACACCTCCTCATACTTACAAAAAAAAACTCCATGTGCACAATCCAGAAACCAAAATCTTCTCATTGAAATGCATGCAGATCTGAAGAACCCTGCACTCAACACACACTGCCTCTCCATCCCTCTCTCTCTTTCTCATGCTTCACCCAGGACATCCGGATGAGCCTCTTTAAGTCCTCAATGCCCTTTCCCTTCTTTTCATCTCTCTGTTTGCCTGCTGTAGTGGACTGGGAGCTGACAGCTGATAAACGAGCAGCCTGTTTCTGGTTCCCAAAAAATGGAAAAAAGCGGGGGAACCGGTCCATTCTGCATGGAGTGGTTTGTTTTTCTGCCTTTTTCCTGTGTACTTTGCTCCAGATTTCGGCCTCTTCTAATGTGGTCGTATTAAAAGAGAGGGGATGATTTAATAGAATTCATTAACCCGAGCACGCAGGTTGCAGCTCCAACGTCCGGCCAAAACGTTTTTTTCTGCGCACACAGCAGCGGGATGTTTAAGTCTGTAAAAAGCCTATAAAAGCCTAAACAGAGATATAGGGCTGGGGAGGGTTTTAATGACTACAGTCAAATCAACATGTTCACTCAGCTCGAGAGATTAATATTCTCGTGCACACAGTCGACAGCCTTTGATTTACAGCCGGGATTTAAACAAACACACTGCAGAGATAGCGGCGGTCCGAGATGGGAAAGCTGCACGGCTCGAGAAAGCAGTTACTCCCCTAACATATCTGTTGGAAAGAAAAATAGATGTTCTTTTCTAAAAGGGATACTGAAGGAAAAAAAATAAACTGCGATAATTTGTTGGCGCCTGTACATAGAAAATACTTTCAATGTATGCATTGGAAAAACAGACCTTTATGCATCGGTTCTTGGATTCACAATGCTTTAATATACACTCTGGGACAAGTCTACCTCCGTATCTGCATGTTGCTGTACACCAGGTTCAGCCAGCATCAAACTTCTGAAACTTCTGTGAATATGTGATAGGCACAAGAGGCCTTTTCAGAATCACAAGCACGTCATTCCATTGTTGAATCGCTCAATATCGTCCATACATACATATTTACTTTCACTGTATTGGGCGGATGAATAATTCATGTGGGATAAAAGACGGCTCTCAGGGGCGACATTTAGGTTTGTTCCAGGACAAGTGGGAGTTTTTTGTAGGGCAAGCGGAAGAGGAATTGACTTGCCCCTTGTGTCCTCATGTCACCTGCCACACATTCAGGGCCATACTCACTGTGAAGGTCACGGAAATCTATGAAACTCTACTCTGCTGAAAATTGCATAAAGGGTTAAAATGCTACACCTGTTTTATTTTCAATTAAAGCTTATTCTAACTATCTACCAAGTGGCCCTGTATATATTTTGTGACACATTGGAACTGAAAATACTGCAACATGCATACAAATGTCCTTCTGTATATTTGTAAAGCTCCATGTCCACCAGATTCTATTCAATAAATCTCATTGTGTAAATTAATTGAAATTTACAAGCCTCATTTCCACCATTCCGTAATCATTCATAAACTGATACAGAAATGATTTTATACCTTACATGGTTGCACACAGCTGTTGCTATTTATAGCGACAATAATAATACTTCATCATGGATACCTGTAAAACATCCTGGTGGTCTGTTATATTCCCTGATTAAAGACCAGGGGATGTGGGGAATAAAAATCTAAATAACACAGGGGAAAAGATTCATGGGCAACGGATGAATGAACAAAAATAGTCATTTTTTAACAATGAACAGAAAACAGCTTCCAAAAAGAAAAAAATGACACTGACCAGCAGCAGTAACAATTGAACACAAAAAACACAACTTAAAACAAACTAAATGGTCACGATACCAACACAAGCACACACAATTTAAGATCAACGAATCCAACACACACAAACAGCTTGAATGCTGCCACATGGCCCAGTGGGTCTGCTTCTCTCTGCCTCTTAACCACCATGGCCCTGATCGGTGATTGAGCCCCGCTGTGCACACTCACACACACACTCAAACACGGCAGCTGCAGGGAAAAGGGAGTTACCTGAATAGACACTGGGGAGAGAGAGAGAAAACACACAACAAGGCACGTAACATGGTCATTTATCACTCTTTTAATTATCATTATTATATGTCAGAATCATGATCAATGTTTAATCTATACAGCTCAGACTGAAACCGACTTTACAAAGTGCTTTACGATTCAGGAGAGTAATGACTCAAATGTTAATAAAATTATGAATTTTCATGAATCATTTGGAATGGTATAGTGTGAGTGACGTCTGATAGAATGCTGGCAGGAAATTGGCAAACAAACTAATCAATGTTTAACTTTGGTTTAAGAAAATTCATGAATTGAATCATTTCATGTATGCTGCGTGGGCTATATATAAATGTGTGTACGTTTTTGTTTGTGTGTGCAGGTTGTAGAAATGCGAGCTATTAAATTCAGAGTTTTAAGGGGCCAATTGGTGTATGTGGAGGTTCATGAGGTGACTGATGTGGGATTTTGCTACTTTACATTCTGAGTTCTGAACAATCTGAACTAAATCCATCAATTGATCAATCAAATCCTCGCACAGCAGCATCCCAGAGCGCCTTCATATCCCCGAGGTGAAAAGTTCTAAATAAGCCATTTTAAATTCATTACACTCTGCTGATCACAGGTTTGTATTTGCATTTCAGGCAGCGCTCATGATTTTGACCCGTCAACCTTCCATTACAGCCATGAGGGCTCAAACATTTTGCCAGATAAGCAGTGAAACAATTACACAATAACAGTAAGGAGCCGTCTACAGAAAACCTCCATCGGATTAAGGTTAATACGTCAGGTTCTTCCCCGCCGCCGTCCTTGGCCTCTCACGGTTGTGATGCAGGTGGTGGAAAGACAGCCGGGCTGCTGGGTCAGCAATCAGCACTCACTGGTAAACAAACACAGGAAGGGAAGAGCTGACGCTGAGAGGAGAGGAGTGAGGCCAGCAAAGGTGCATACTGAGAATTCAAGAGTGAGCGATGCGGAGCGGGAGAAGGACAGGAGAGGTGGAGAACACAGCAGGAGAGTGGAGACAGGGAGAAGGTGAAGTAGAGGAGGAAAGAGAGGAGGGAAAAGGAGTTGAGTCAGTGTTTTGTCAGCCACGGCTAATGTCTCGTCAAGTTGGAACAGTAACTGTTTTGCCGAAAAAATGAACTGGGAGGTTTGACACAGACAGAAAGTCTGCATTCTGTCAGCTGTTTTGATGAAGTCCAGGAAACAAGTTTTGAAATGTTCCAAAGAAAATAATAAAGAAAAACTACCCGGAACAAAAAGAGGAACTGAGAAACCTAAAAAGGTTCTCATGACAGAAATCTTTTGGCAGATAAAAAAAAATAACACACGAGGCTGCTCTGTCAATATCAAGCATCATTTCAGCTGGAAACTGGACGAGCTGCAAAGACAGATGTGCTCGGATAAAGTTAACACTCTTCGCTGGAGTCGGCTTGATCAACCATCAGAGACAAAATGCAGACATGTTTTGTGGTGAGCCGGGTAAAAGTTAAGAAGCAGAAACTTCAGACTTATGGACTTAAGAATTATGGCCTTGTTTCTGCTGTAGAGCTAGAACCAAACAGTTCGGTGTCAGTTTGTGTTGAAGAACCCCAGAGGAGCAGATTATTGCTGTGTCACAAGATGTTGAATAAATGCAGAAGGACAGCACAAGACACTTTTTATGTTTTCTCTCTGGCTTCTGATGACACATCAGACAAATCAAATATCACCCAACTGGACTTGTTTCTGTGTGTGATCATGATGGGACTGTAATTGGTGACCATGCAGCCATGCATTGTACAACCAAAGGTGAGGATGAGGAAGTTGTTTTGGCTAAAAGAAAATGCTGGTACATCCCCATCATCCCCATCTGACATCAAACACCTCACCTAGGAGAAGCAGATCCAGCCATTGCATTAGAGAAGTTAGTGTGTTAAGTAATTTGATATGGCCTGCAAAGGATTATACAAATTGAAATGGCCCTTGTGTTACAGCCCTGGCCATATGACTGGTTAGTATTATGATGTCTGTAGTTGATCCTGTGTTTTGAGTGCGAGTTAGTACACAAAACACAGTATTCTTGGGTCAGTCTCCGTCCTGACTGGTTGGATGCGTGGGCTCGGCTCGGAGAAGTGTCGGCTGCTGGTTGGCTCATCCTCAACATCCTGCTGTTTGAATTCCCCGGGTTATATTCCCGTACTCCGGCGACAGAAAGTTGGCAGCAGCATTTCGGTTCTGTCGCCGGTCTCCCACTCATTTTGTAATCGTCTTGAAGCTGCGTTCGGGGGTTTGTTGTTGTCAATAGGATTCTACACTGAAGTTGTACAGAGCACAGAGACTGAAGGGGTGAACGGCCATTTTCTTTTGAATCCTTTTCTCTTGATTAGTTTTCGGGCGTCAGGGTTGAGTGAATGTGTTTTGGTGTGTTCTATTTCACGTAGGTCTAGGTAGGACATAAGTTATTTTCTTTCTGTTTACTGTTTTGGCCTTTGTTCACCCTGAATTGTGTTTGTGGTCACATGCTATAATCACCCATGTTAGTAGTAAATTGTTAATTTATTACTCACACATTGCTAATCCGACATCGTGACCCGGGAGAGTAAAGTCCTTAGGTGTTCTTATGTCTCGCCCCTACCCCTGCTAGACGGGTGCTTATCACTGAATATAGCAGCCCCTTCCTATTCCGGAGCTGTCTGTCTTAGACTACCACCCGACATTAAACGCCTCATCCTATCACTGCATCAGGTGCAGACACATCGGCCTTGAGTCTCCTGCCCTCTGTCGGCCCCTCTGTCTGCGCCATAAAGACCCCTGGGGTACGAAGGTGTGGTGTTCACCTGTCAGTCAACATCAGAACTGTAGATCTTCACGTCTTAAATTACCCCGAAGCAACGGCAAACATGTTCAGTCAGTCATTGCTCAAATGTCTTCCGTGTCAGTGAATCCAAACAACTTTAGTTTTGTTAGCTTCATTGCTCACGGGCTTGTATCCTCCTACTTCCCCACCTGCTACAGACTCTCAGATCAAAATGGATTCATCAACACCAGAACATGTTACCTCGCCTCAAAAAAGGAACTTAACCTTTATATAGATATGCATGCATCAGGGTAATATGCTGCACTTGTCTAGTGGCTATGTTTCGGAATCAGTCATCCTAAGGAGAATTTTGTATTTTGGTTTGTAGACTTGTTTGCAGTTTATCCGAAATTTGCATAGTTCCCTGCTTGGACTGCTTATTCCAACGGAGGAAGTCCATCTGTGAGGTCTGTGAAGCCAGACCACCTACAACTGACCCACACTGGGTGCAGACAACTTTAATCTTTTACTACCGACGACACATAAAGATAAATAATCTATGTGCGGTCTGAAACGGAGTGTTCAGGATGGAAGATTTAAGGTGTTTTACCCTCCCTGCCGAGCCTCGGAGTCAAATGTCTGCTTCCTTGATCTCCCCCAACTGCTTTATAGGCCCTTTTTTATTGCTTCCGCGAATTGTTTCCCACAGGTTATCTGGTCAAAGATGTTAATGCATAAAACTGGGCTCTCTTCATCTTTATTCATTGGCTGTTTCACTATTTTGTTGCCTTGAGGAGGCAGTAAGTGCCTCCTAAAAGAAGCAATTTTCTTAAGAGAAGATGCTGGTGGCAGATGGATTTGGAGGCAGCTGCAATTTAAGGCTCAAAGAAACAAGCGTTTCACTAAAAGAAAGTCAGATCATGTCTCAAGGAACATTTGGAAAGGGATGTGACGAGTCTCTGACCTGAAGAACTACCCCTGCAGCATATTCGAGACAGACATTTAATCCTGCAAACAAGTTTGTCTGCCGACCTCTGCAAATGTGCTACGACTTTATAAAGTGGATCTTTCCTGGGTAAATAAAAGTGAAAGACAATGAATATATTCATATCCCTTTTGTTCTGCCATTCTGACTCGCTGGCGTGACCCCGCTGCCCCAGTGGTGGACACCAAAGAGATAATATAAAATAGATTCATCATAATATTCTCGAAACACTAAAAGGAATTTGGAGTCAGAAATATCAAACAAGGTCAAACTACTTTGATCAACTCTCCCTCTCTCTGGCTCTGTGTTCAGAGGTTGGGCGAAAAAGGC
This sequence comes from Platichthys flesus, assembly GCF_949316205.1. Taxonomy (NCBI): domain Eukaryota; kingdom Metazoa; phylum Chordata; class Actinopteri; order Pleuronectiformes; family Pleuronectidae; genus Platichthys; species Platichthys flesus. Next base: position 9,802,198 of record NC_084953.1, on the reverse strand, counting down.
TAAAACCTATGTTATCAAGGAAAGTGGGAGTTACACAAAACTTACTTAGAAACACACTTTAACCTTTATATCATGACATACATGAATAAAATATAATCCACATGTAATGCTACTCCTGAGTTGAGGTGCAAAGACCAATGGAACCTTATTTGCATGCATCCACCCTCACTGAGGTTCACTGCTCAACCCATGCAAGGAGAACACAAACATCAGTCTCCTGACATTGCTTCTCTCCTAAATAAGGGTCACAGTAAAGGCACATTTCACAGTTTCAGCTTTACATTGACACCAATACTCACTTAAACTGGCTCTATGGAGTCTCTGTCTCTTCCAAGTCCTCAATCCCTGCCTGCGCTTGGAGGTCACCCTCCAATCAAGCCGCCATGTTGTGGAATTAAAGGTCAGAGGCCAGTACGACCTCCAAAGACGGCCCATAAAAGCCGTGGTCCTTTCTTGGGAGGAATATTTTTCGATCTTATGTGTTTACAACCCACCAGAGACTAACACAGGAATACTCTCCACATAGATCTCATAGATCTCATTCAACCGCCAACTGCTGTCTCCTGGCTGCTGTATTTACGCTTGTGTAATTACTAAAGCCAGATGACAAGTCGCTGACAGATGGCAGATAGATGGGCCGTGCCCTTGAGTTTGGACTGTGCGGCCTGTTCATCACAAATACAATGCCGTACGTGGATGGCACCGGGGAGACACACACACACAAACACACACACACGCGCACACACAAGGACACAGAAACGCTAGAGGTCTCTTCAAAAGCTAGATGACTGTTATATACACAGCACCGAAGAAAAATGCAAGTTTGAATGCTCAGACTATTTTTCCCCAGGAGAAATATACGACCATAAATGCCATAAATATATTGGCACATAAGTATCTTTGACAGCAAGTTCCCCCTTAGGGGAGCAGTTTGGTTAATGCTTGTTGGGTGAGGAAAATGGAGGATTTTTCAGATGTTGATGCCATCAATCCACAGCATAGTTTTCATCTGAGAGAGGGGCTGGGGGCAGCCATAACGTTATGTCATCTGTCGATAAAATACTTTCCTTGCTCCCACAGCAACCATGGAGCACCATCCGGTTTTGAACAGATTGCAATGTGTATCATCTTACCCATAATGCATGCGGTGATAAATATGGCTGTTCAGCTCTTTTGAGTGAGACAAAACGATAACAGGCGACATCATAAGCGCACATAGCATTTTTTTTTTATATTATTATTTCACAAGGAAATAGTTCATTTTGAGACACACGTTGCATTTGTGTAGTCAGGTTTTGACTCACACCGCCCCGCAGTATCCAGCCTCATTTCACTGCAGGAACTAGGTCATAAACCCTTCATAATTCTGTCAGTGTAATATTATTACAGCTGCTATGGCCACTCGCAGCCGAGCCAGGAAGATAGTTGACGTTGGCGTTCAGGAACAACAAAAGAGCTCATCAAAAAATCTCAAAAGCGCCGTGCCAGAAAACTTCACTATCTCATCACCATCTGTTTGCCTGCGCATAACTCTCACTCTCAAGGTTGGAGACTGCAGCTCTCGCTCGCGGTCGCCTGGCTGATGCCATTTTGTGATGTGACAAGCAAAAACAAAGTATCCTCTAAAACATGCCTGTAACTCATGTGCAGCTGCCGGCACTTTGTCAACAGGCAGCGGAGGAATGCTGCACAAATCAAACAGCGCAGCAACTGGGCGATTTCAAGAATTCGGCTGCGAAAATCACCTGACGCTACCACTACCACTTTCACTCATCACTATCACGCTGTGGAATAGCTCCCCCGATGTAGGCATAATTTATGCAGTTTAATAGGTTGGGAAGATATATAGAGAGGAATTGATTTCTCTGTTAGTCAATATATCATGGACTGGGAAATAGAAGGGGTCTTTCAAGCATGGAGACGCAACACCGAGCCTCTAATTTGCGATTTGCCATATTAAATGGATACATTTTAAATCAGCCATTTGGTTATATTAGGTCTGGAGGCAGAAGCAATAAAATGTTTACAAGCGCACATTAGTTTGTCTCTCGTTATTTGTGAGTCAGTCACAGGCTCACAGCTAAATATTTACTGGTGGCTTTTTAATTTCCGATGCGGTTTCAGTAACGGTCGACCAGAAGTTTAAAGATTCTGGATGGTTTGATTCTTGTTTGCCGATCAAGGAAGCTAATCAGGCGTGGGAAATGGTTGAACGTATTCCTGATCAGGGAGTGGAGGAACTGGAATGCTCGGTAATTCACTTTCTGAGGGAAAAGTCGTGTCTTCTTGCAAATCTGCCAGAAGATCTCAACAAAGAGCGCTGAGTTTCATCATGTAGCGATAGTTAGCAGAGGACATGCCGTCATTCACTGTGTGTGTGTGTGTGTGTGTGTGTGTGTGTGTTCAGTACAGGCCTCTGTACCCCGTCATCCTGTCTCCAGAAGGATTTAATCTAGTCCCTCAGGCCTTGTGCTCAAAGGCAGTGACTGACAACTGGCAGCAAGTGTGAGAGATATGCATAACTGGGTGTACTGTAAGTGTGTGGGTATGTGTGTGTGTGTCTATGTTCACACAAGTGTCGCTCTCTACATATACCTACTCCAACACTGTGTATGTGTGCGCTGTGTGTGTATTTGAAACACTGTTGGTGTATTTGTACTGTTAATGAGACGATATATACGTGTGTGTTTAACTTCCAGCAGCAGTGTGTGCTCTCTTAACTTGTTTGTACAGTCGTACTTTTTTTTCTCGCAGGATTCCCCTCTTGTGAAAACCATGTGTGTTTTACAGCCGTGAAGAGACAAGTGGTCATTCTGCTCGTTTAGAAGAACGTTAAGTCAAATCTGTTTTTATCTTTTGGAAGACTTAGAAGTCAAGAAGATAATTTAATCGATCTAATATAATATAATACTTTTTTAAATTCTTATCTACAGTACTTGGAGAAGTTATTGACATGACATTTATTGTATTATAGTATTTGTAAATTTGGTGTGAGTATAATTTGATTTTGACCTTGGGAAGAGTGGTTTGACAGTCAAAGAACTGGAACTTTTACAGCCATACTGACACACAGAAAACACACCCTGAAACACACACACACACACACACACACACACACACAAAGAAAACAATGTGTGACTTTCTGTTACCACGTGACCTAAATTCTAAATTTACCATGATACTTTGCCACTTAGCTATCATTCACATTTGTAATAATAACTCTGTAATAACTGGGTCACACTGTCAGCTAATTAAAACCTAAACATTTGTTTAAAATTCTTGGAAAAGAACGTAAGTGCACCTCGGGTTGACTCTGGTTTGTGGAATCTGTGTAATCCACCATCCACTGTGCCGCATTAAAGTTGATATTAGCTGGCAATGCTTGTCGCTAAAAGCCTGAATTAAGATTGACATTTCATGTAAAGGCCTCGCTGTTAATTAAAGCCGTGCACAGCTGCAGGTTGGTGTCGGCTAAAACTGATTTATCAAGCTCTGCGCCTGTGAATGGCTGCACTGTACGAACAGCGGTCTCGTATGTCAATCTGCAGGGGGGCTACTATTGCACTGCTAAGCCTTGTCATTGTTACAGTTGCTACTGTAGGAGAGGGGACACACTCCCACCGCTGGGAGGGTGTGTGTGTGATTGCATGTGTGTGTGTGCTGGTGTGTGTGTGCAAGCGCATTGTACGGTGTGCACAGTACACATGTCTCAGCACAAGCACGTGGACACAAGCACGTCCCTTTACCTCATGCATGTGTCGGTATGGGCCCGTGTGTTTTGGCAGAAGATCAGATCCTGGACCGACAACAACAGGACCCCCAGTTTGAGTGCCAAGTCCTACAGTGCCCCCTAATTCCCCATAATCCACCCTGTCTCCAGTCAGGTGATCCTTGTGTGTCTTTTGTGTGTCTGTGTGTGTGTGTCTTTGTGCCGGGCCATGCACTGGTGACATCAGCAAACTGTGGCTACTCTCACAATGGTTTAGAAACTCATTTTCCCATCAGCCTGTCACTCCACGCAATAACCAGTAGGCTAAGCCTGTCACAGCTCTGGTTAAGCCTCATCATGTGTCTCTCACAGGGGGGTACTCGGGCTATTAAATATCAAAACAAGTCCACTTTGGTACAGCCATCAGTCAATGTGTCAAGCTGTAGTGTAAAACTAGTGTAGTGTTGCTGTCCGGAGGCTTAGCAGTTAATATCTCTTCCTACACGTAGCTGCCTCATTCCAACATTTAGAATACTGTCTAAATTTCTAATTTACAAAACTAGCAGTTTTTGCCGTTTAGTTGAATATTTGCTCAATTAACTTAATTAATTAATTTAACAAAATATCAACAAAATGATACGTTAACAACAACAACAACAACTGTAAGCAGCAGCCTCATTATTCATGTCAATGTATTATCTACAAAGTAATATCATCTACAAAAGTAATATCATCTACAAAAGTTCACATTCCTGGTTTATTACCCTAGATAAGTCGGACATATTTAATCACCTCCTCTGAATTTGGCTGTCATTCTAAAGTCTGTGTACCTATCACTCAGAATCTTCTGCAAATGAAGGAGACCTTTGTTACATCCCCACAGATTTGAGTTAGTCTGTGATAAAAAAAATCCCCATTTCCCCATTTATTCAATTCGGCTCCAAAATTTAAAGAGTTCTTCGTTGTGCAACGTTGTTATCGTGTAATCCTGCTAAAAATCAAACACAGACGAAAACATAACCTTCTTGGCGAAGGTAATAAATAGATTTGCAGTCTACCTGTGTGGACAGTGGGATCTATTTTCTCAATCAACCTTCCAAAATGTTTGAACTCCAAAAATAATTATGACTTTATCTATTTCAATTACAAATTCCATTTCAAGTCACTTTATTGAATTCATTTAACTAAATGTTTCTATCATGAATAGACTAAATAAATCAAATCAAAATCAAATCAAAACTTGAGTGATTTGATGAATAAAGTTCAACTTAAAAAATAAATATATCCATGAAAAAACACTATTTTGTAAATGTGTCCCTTTTCAACAAACTTATGAAATAAAAACTAATAAAATTAACAAGTAATTGTCAATTGTAAAGACAATAAGACACTATTTTAGGCTTTTAAAATTTTTTTGGTGTGTTGAGACAGAAATCAAATATCCGAGTTAGTGTGATGCTGAACAGAACTCCAGTATGGCTGCTTGAGGATGTGTTGCATTACCTCAAACTTCTTTCTTAAAAAAGAAAGTCCAGATGTGCTCAGGACAAGCTGACGATACAAATTCATAAATGTATCCAGACAAATAGATGTGGTTACAGACATATGCTCATACCACAGGAAGCTCTCACACACACACACACACACACACACGCACACACACATCTGTTAAGCTATATATTCTTGCATTCACACGTCATCATCGGCGTCGTTCCTCCTGCAGACTCTTCACATGCCCACTGCGCGTGTCAATCATCCAGTCAGTTACACCAGGTGTCAGTCATCTTCCTCGCTGACCGGCCGTCACAGAGCGCAGCCGGAGCGAACACCGGGCCCCCCCGCTGCACTTCGGCGTGAACTCCTCACCCCCGACCATTATACACTTGGCCTCCGTCCAGCCTTCCTTCAGCATCCCAGCTTTTACGTTTCTCTCTCTATTCACAACACCAGCATTTATGGACTCCAGCAGATCCATCACTCAGAGTGCTCTGTGTACCCTTGCCCTCCTTTGTGCCCCCCACCCTCCCTTGTTTAGGCTCTTATCCAACTATTCCTGGTATTTAGCCTGAGTGACAGTGTTTAATAATGTGTTCGAGAATAAAAGAGCATTATTAAAAGGGTGGTGGGGGGTGGGGGGGGTGGGGCGTTGTGCTAAAGGAGCAGCTTTTCGGGGCGAACAGGTGATTCGTATGATGGGCACTGGTTTGCGGGTCGCAAATGGATGCACGGGCACGGATGTGTGGCTGTGTAATTAAAAAAGTGCGCTCGCAGAGGAAGGAGCAACAGCTTGTTCAATCATTAGACGATAATTAGCTGTTCAAATGCCCCCCAGTGTGCTCCGTCTGATTACACTTCTAGTGCACAGGGTACTGCGCACGCTCTGACGGTAACCTGATGTGTGATTCTACGTGAAGTTAGCATTAACTGAACATCACAAAAAACGGCATTACCGCCATGTCTAGGAATGTGAGCTGCGCGGCCGATCCTGGCCAATGATAAGGCGCCATCTGTTACCCATGAGTGGAAGTGGTGGGCCGTCCACGCACACGGACGCACACACACACACACCAGTCTTGTCACTTGCTCCAAAAGGCCTAGATTATGGAAGGGGGTTTTGTCATTTCAGGCTGGTCGGTTTTCGTTCTGTTATTGTAACGTCTCCGGGCACCAGCCGCTGCCCTTTCTTCCTCTCTTCGGTTTCTACCCGGGATTACGAGAAGTCAGGAGGATGAAGGGGCGGCCATAAACTCCTGTCTCCGGTCTCTCTCTCTCCCCAATCAATTTAGAGACACACGGCCCCATAGCACCAGTTCCCCTCCTTTCCATTCCAGTTTTAATTTGATTGGATGTGCTGGCAGGGGTGAGGCCGGGACTCACGATGGGAGTAACGGAGTGACTCGTTTTCACCTCCTGCTGTGTACAGGCCCTGGTTGTTGTGTTTGGAAGAGGTTCAGAGTGTGAGAGGTCTGCCACGGAGCGCAGTGGGGGGATAAGGTGACTCCTGCCTAGTCGAAATGGTCACAGGATTGTGTTTCCACGAAAAGCTTTTAAAAGGGTGGCACTGCAATCTCTCTGACCTCACTTTGGTTTAATTAAAGAACACGCAAGATGAACGTCAGTCAAAAAAACGAGTGAGCGCGATACTTTTTAAACGTCACCACCCCCCCACCCCTCTCCCATGGGCTGCAGTGTCACATGAAAAGTGCAGCAGGGAAATTGTCCCATCCAATCAATGTTCCCCCAATTTGTATTGTTCCGTTATCTGATGGAGGGCTGGAACGGAGGGCTGTCTACAAATAGCTGCCCAATACCCGTCTGCGGTGAGTCTGTGCTGGAAGTAACCAAATGCTTCATATCTGTACTCGCTGTGGCCGTTTGAGGCGGTTCGCCTGCCAAAATATGAGGATGGAAACGAGTTATGAAAACCAATTAAGATGCTTATTTTCAGCTAGAGGATTTTTCCATTGTGGTGTTTTCTCAAAGTGCAGGACGTGGCCCACTGAGGGTCCTTGGAGGTATTACTGGTGGGTCTCAAACTGGGATTTTCATTTAGCAAATTAGTATTTTTCTGGGATAAGAGACGGTTAAATATATCTAATTAAATATAAATTGTAATATTCTTACTTAGGATATTTGGGAATCATTTATTTGTGAACAGAAAGTCGGGCTGCACAATTATGGCCAAATTGGCAAACTCATACGTAAATAAAACTGCGATGCCTTCAGTTCAGTGTTGTGCTACATTCCTGTTAATGTACAATCTGGGTGTGGGCCTCTGAGGTTTTGCTGAATTTCTAGGGGGCCTCAAGCCTCTGAAGTTCTTACAAAATGTTTTCCACTCACCAGATTTTAAATATCTCTATAAGCATACTTCAATCATTTTCAGAACTGTAAATGTCCTAAACTCAACTCTTCTTCCTTTCCATACAACTTCCCAACTTCTGCTCCCCAAGGTGGAGGCTGCCATCACTTGCTGACGGAGGAACAAAGGGTAAATAGGTGCGACTGGGAGCTGGCGGGGGAAAAAAATCGTGTCAGGAGGTTGGGTGAGAAGCAGCATGAGGGCGACACAGACAATACCCGTAGGATACAGCAGGGATGTGGGAGAGGCGCAGTGAGAGGTCCTCAGACTGGCGGGAAGCTTCCAGAAGGGCACCAGCAGGGGGTGTAACAAAAGAAATGTTAGATGAGATCGAGACGGTGTCTTTGTAGCTGCAAAGTTGTCATTTATACTCAACCAGCCGACTCAAAAGATCTGCAGAATGAATTAGTGATGTCGTCTGCTCTCATGAAGGAATATTAACTTATTTATGACCATTGTCGGCCATCGTGAACTGCAACTTTGTGGAATCTGTCATGAACTTCATCAATGGCTGACTGTTGCCATTAAGTAATAGTTCGATTATTTTTGATAATTTGTTTTTTTTTACGGCAACAACTTAATAGACCTGCAGAGGCCAAAACATTTGAATTGAATCATATAATAGATCAATGTTGTATCTTTCATAAATTTACTGTAATTACTGTGTTATTATAAATGTGAGTCTTTTTACAATTGTCACAAACCTGACACAGTCGGCATAAACGGTATTTTAAAAATGGACGTAGACTCCGGGTGTAGGAAGTGAAGCCTCTGAAGTACCTGAACTCTTTACTTTCTTAAATCACCTGCAGAGGGCGACTCTACAAAAGAGGTCCACTTCTACTGAAGCCCATCAGACAATGACTCGACCTCTCACTTGATTTATATCTCAATCGCTAGTATCAAGTCTTCCTCAATGAAGCATGATTTGATATGATATTTTCCCATGTAGAGTCAAATAGATGATAAAGGTGTAAGTCACAGGTGCAGGAGGTGAGGGAGTGTCCTCGAGCTCAGACTTATCCCCCCTGTTCCTCCAAAAAAGATAAAAATAAAGATGGCGTGGCCAAAATGCAAATCTAGAGGGCTTCAAAACGGCAAATCAAAAAACCATAAGTGACGTTGAGGTTCTAATCGGTTAAAATATTTTCATAAAGGCACTAGGTGTGATTAGAACATAAAGCACAGTGAGCCTCACAGGTACGAGAAGCCAGTTTCCCTTGTGGTAAACAAACATGTTTCTTTGAATTTGTCATGGTTTAAATAACTAAAAGATAAAAGGGGGGGGGGGGATGCTGAACCTGCCAAGCCTTTGACGTCAGGGCGCTGTTAGACTATTGGCAGGAAACCCCATTTTGTGGCCGTGGTCTCGTATCCAATGGCTGCCTCCCAAGTGTTTGCTGCTGGTAAAGTCTGTGTACTGTGGTGGGAGAGCTATCGCTCCTCTAATGGGCACGGACCGCTCTTTAGCCAAACAGGTGCTTGTTTGCTGGGTCACAGATGTCCCCTGGGGATGGAGGTCACATTATAAGAGCATGTGTTCCTCTCCTTGTTCCTTTTTTCCCAATTCTCTTTGCTTTATAACCTCCATCATGTCTTCTGGGCAATACAGTATACCACCACCCTCTCCCCCCATAGTCTGCCAGCTCATGTCACTGAGATTAAAGTCGAAATAAACTGTTTTTTTTTTAGCCAAAACAAGTTCAGTGGCGAGGCCGAACGTAAAATTCCTCATTTGATGACCGAGAAACATGGGAAACGTAGAACTAACTGACAGAGCTCATCAGCTGTGACAACGCAAGTGTGTGTCTGCATTTTATGTTTATATTTTTTCCTGTGAGTCGGCGTATGTGGGTTCCTGAGTCTGCGGGCGAAGTGGATACAAAAAATACGGCAGGCAGACTCCTAATCCGCATGTCCGCCCCGCCCCACCTCCCCTAACCTCAGTTTTCTCCCCCGCGCCGGGTCTGCTCTTCCCGTCACACTGCAGACGTCCCAGCTGTCCCGCTTCCTCACTGTCAAGGTGCTAACAAACCATGAAAGGTGTCAATACGGAGGTCCTCTGATCAGAGCTTGGCGTGCACATGAAAGCTGTCAAACATGCGTGCGCTCCGAGCTCGTCTGGCCCCCGGGGCACTGCGCGTGATGTCAGGGCCCTTGATTCTGTGTTGGGGGTGGTGGGGTGGGGTTAGGGGGGAACTGACGGTGGGCCAAACAGCTCGACACACTCAGGTTCTCAGCAACCCACTCCCTGCAGATGTGAGCAAGACTTTGGCCCCGGCCGGCCGGCGCTGTGCTGGTCCAAGCCTGAGAATCTGATACCAATTAGCGGCGGCCTAATCATGTGCCTCCCGGTACTGGCTTTTGTTGGGAAACGATCGACAGAGTTGGAGAAAAGACAGGGACAGAGCCAAAAAAGAGGAGGTAGAAAAAAAGTCCAGGGAGTTAAGTGAGAAAAGAGGGGCCACGGCATTGTTTAGAGAAGTGATCTGGCAGCAAAAAGCCTCAAATAATCTTAATTTAATCTGCATGGGAAACGTTAGCCGGGGTTACGTCTGTACGAATGAGTAAAAGTCGACCAACCTGAAACTGTGGGACGTTTAATAAGACGTTGTGTCCGTTGTGCTGCCGGCCACATGTTAGCTTGATTAACCACACCCAGGAACTCACCCAGTGTTCCTGAAGGCACTGACAGACAGACGCAAACACAAACACATGTACCGGGAAGTCACAGCCGCCCGCACGAATACAGATGCATCATTGTCACCGCTCGGCTCTCGCAGGTGGAGTGTTGGCATTCAACCAGTCAGCAATGCCCCGCTGAGCAGATTTGCGGTTCATCAGAGGGTCATATCTCTCCCCCTCTCTCTCTCTCTCTCTATTCATTCATTTACTTTGCCCCTAAACAGCAGCATAGACCGAGACAAGGTAATACACTGCCCCCTAATGGAGCGTATCTGTCACATAACAAATAACCTGTGTGGTGCCCAGATCTCTCAGCTAATTTGCACCACTAACCTCGGCGTGAACCCGGTGTCATTCAAAGTTCACGGTGTCTGAGTTAACAGCTAAGCTTCTTTTTATTTTCTAATAATAAAGCTTAGACACATGTCTGATACACCATAGCAGTGGAAAGCTTTTGTTTGTTCTGAGCATCCTATTCATGTCTGTGGCGTTTTCAAGGCTCCCAGTGTGAGCTGCGACTGAGGGTCCCCTCACTTTATGGAAAACATGCACAATACTCTCAGAGAATAGAAAAACATGTTCTGTATATTAAGAATATTTCTTCTTGTTCATTTTTTTTATCTGTTTTTCAGCACATCGGATTTTCTGATTTATTCATGAGCATAAACAGTCATGTTTTTGATGAGATCTATTTTTTTTTCTTAAATATGAACAGTTTTATTTATTAGTAATACTAATAATGTAAATAATGACAAATTTTATTTACATTTTACGATGGTAATCTTCTTTAGCAGCTATCATTGTTAAGGTAAGAAAATTAAGCCTCTCAGCTACTTGATTCTGAAAAGTATTACATCTAATTTGCCTGGGTCATTTTAGGTGTTTTAGCAACAAAAGAAAAAAAAGGGAGAAGGACCAGTATAGCAGGTCTGAATATTAATACTGGTGGTTATATAAGAAGCATATTTCTGTGCAGAAGATTTGGTAAATCTAGCTGTCAGCTTACAACGTACCGTAAAAGAAGACTGAACACACGCTTATGAAAAGTATATCTCAAAATTCATTTTTTCAGATGACACATTTCCTACATAAAAGCTATAAAAGTTGTACACATGCACTACTTTTTTTGTCGTATGTAGAAAACACAAAAAAATTTACCTTATTTATACTTATACATCCATAAATAACCTGGTATAGCAGCTTTTTTCTATTGCTATTTGAATTCAATTAAATTTTAATTATTTTTTAAATGAAAGAATGTATGATGTGCAAACATTCAATCCCATTGTAATTAAATGTGCTCTATAAGACAAGGTTGTGTTTAAGAGATTTCAAATTTAGGTCACCTTCCCTATACCCAGAATATCTTTGCTTTAGGTTTTTGCCCTCAGTAATGCCTAAAGGTGTAGAAAAATGCTACTTCATTCGATTTTAATACATTCACAATTCATTAAGGGATTAAAATGCACAAATGAAAAAGTAACTTTTGTAATCATAAATTATATTAAAATGTGTCTTAATTCATAGGGTTTCTAATGCTTTGTCATCTAGTGACCTCAAACTATTTCCTGAATAAAAAAATTACAAAAAATTACTCTTCAATCTTTAGCTATTATTTGTAAAAGCAGAAATCTACATATAATTATAGTTTAAACAATGAAAACAGTCAAATAGAAAGCAAACTAATTTGTAATAGTTAATGTCACATTGTAATCCAGATCTTTTTTTTCTAACACTGTTGACATAAGTGAGCTGACCTGGAAAATAAGTTTTAGGTTTGAATTTTACAGATCAGTTGTTTAATTGTTTCAATTGTTTTTATTGTTTTATCTTTTTATTTTTGCAGTCTGCCGTACCCGACCTCCGGCCATTAATTCTTCTGTGTGGCCCTGAGCAAAACAGCCCGGCCTGTTAGTCGATCTCTTCCACATATAAACACGAGCAGCAGCAACATGGCTGTGATGGAGGGGGATGGAGGGAACACACTGATGAGCATGCTCAGTGGGAGCGTAAATGTGATGCACGAGAGAGAGAGAGAGAGAGAGAGAGAGAGAGAGAAAGAGAGAGAGAGAGAGAGAAAGAAAATGGGCCACAGCCTCTGAGTGGCCTCCCTGAAAGCATGTTCACATAACAACTGGTCTGCTTTCGTGGACACTCTTATCTTAATGAGACCCAGTCTTTTGTTTAGCCCACAGCGGATCCACAGATAGGATTGTTTCTAAATAAGCCCCCCCACCGATGTACCTCGTGCACCTCCGTTGGCTCGCTGCCTGCGCGGCATCGAGCCCGGCGAGGCCGACCTCTGCGTCTCGACTCCCGAGACATGATACATCACCGTCAACGTTGTCATCTACTCGGGGACCAAAAGCCTGTTAGGAGAGATCACTCTGGTCTTCTTGAGGGATTGACACAGACATTTGTCATAACCGTCCCCCTCAGACACCCTGATGCAGGAAAAGAGGACAAGACTCTGTGCTCTGAATATGCTGTGAAAACGCATCGCGCCGGCTCTCCGGGTCGTTTGTGATGTTACTCATAGAGAGGAAGTTGTCAGTTGTTATGTCTGTCTGTTTCCTGGGCTGGAGAGAGTCAGGGACAAGAGGGCTGGAGATCAAGAGCCCAGTAAACACGGTACAGAATGGCAAAGGTCGGGAAAAGGTTAGGGCTGCTCCGCTGACTTATATTTTGACTCCAAAGGCCTGGAGCACTTCCTCTGTGAGGGCATGAAAGATGTAACTAGGGCACGGAGTCATCCATTATATGTACGGCAAGACCTGTGTCTGCTCATATAGGTACTCTATACTAGACGACTACCACCGTCACCCTGCTACCAACTGATCTCCGACCACCGTAGTCCGCCACAATCCCTGTTCTCAATGTTGGCCGCCATTTACAGAACAACAACCTAATGGCAAGAACACGCAGTGAAGAGTTCATTTGTGGGCGCCACCTCTTCTCCCTTAAGGCCAATGTATGCTTCTCCATTTTGACGGACACGGACAGATAGGACAGCCTTCTCCAACGTGGAACGCCCTCTCCGGGGCTCATCGGACTACACGTCGGCAAGGCGGAGACCCACGGATAGCCCTTGGCTGTGATTGGTCCGCTAACGCCAGCATTTCGGGACGACATCATTTCCGGACCTCAAACTTCCTGTTTCATTCCCTAAATCACAATAAACCTAGATCACAACTACGACTCTATGATTAATGTGACAAGTGTGTTAAGCCAGCGGCGTTGTCCGGCTGACGGTGGCTGGTTAGAGCACTTCAGCATGTGTGTACGGTTGAATTAGCAACGCAGTTTGGAAACAAGACCGGGGTATCGCAGCGCTAAAACACGATAACATAAGCATTTTGACCCGCTGGTTGTCACTTTATTTCAGCAAAAACTGTCGCGTCATCAACAGCTCTTTTCTGTTAGTTGTCATCGTTCACTGTTTGTGAGGAGCCGGGGGGACGTAAATAAACCAGCGTGGACTTCTTCTATACCTCATGAGGTAGGCTTCTCTAAGCTCGACTTCAGTTGCGCCAACTACTGTTCTGGCGGTGACTTTTGTTCGGAACAAAAAGGCTTGTAGAACTATAAATCAAAAAGTGTCCGTCCGCTCCGTCTGTCCGTCACTCCGCAACGGACTCGGAGAAGCATACAGAGGCCTTAAGTGTTCAATTCTTGATGCTCGGCAGCACTGGTGCCGAAAAGTACGCAAAAAGTTAACTGAAGGGACACCATGTGCCGAAAGAGAGCAGAGAAGAAGAAACCCTATATACACTAAACCGAAGCTTTTTATTTTGTACGAAAAGGGGGAAGCTACAGTGAGAGATATTAAAGATTCATATTCAGATGTGTCTCAACCGTACTTAACATTTATCCAACGCCCAGACACTTTAGACTTGTGACGCTTCTGTTCCGCGTCGTTAGACTCAGGGAGCCTGGGAACACTTGACTCTGCAAGACTCCGTTTTCACAACTTCACAGTTAAATGGTCAGACGCTACATATCGTCTCAGCAGAAGCATCGCGTTACATTACAGTCAGTATGTATTCATTGCGATAACACGGATTACTGTGCTGATGAATGGATCTGAAAGTTTCATATACTGTGAAAATAATGACACATCATTAAAATAAATTAGTTTGTCATGGTAGAAAAGACTGGTAATATTACTTACTAAGTTCTTATATATTACATAGGGATATTGAACTTTATAAGGCTGAGTAAGTATAAAAACCAAAAACAAGTGTATTTACAGTGTGTAGGAAACAATGGAAAATTGTTGTGTAACAGCTGTTAACTGGATTTATGTTAAGCAAGTAAATAAGACTTTAAATAAAATGCATTATGGTACAAATCACTTTTGCCACAGATATTAAGTCAATGACCCTCAGCTACTGTGAGACATGATACTTTGTGTTGGATTAAAATATATTCAAATTTATTTTAATTTATTTATTTATTAAATCTACTTCTAACTTTATTAAGTTATTGTTTTATTTAAGTTTATGTTTATTTATTCATTATTACTTAGGTCCCGAAAGATAATACAGAAATGACAACTGATTTACAAATCTGACAAGTTGTAATATATTCGTTATTTATAGGCACTTGTTTTTTTTTGTGTGTCTCTGTCCCACGTGTGTCTCCGCTGTGCCCTGGTTCACCTGGAGCTGCTCTCTGAGCCCTCTCCAAAATTGTATTATTTTATAGTAGTATATTGTACCATATCTTTTTAATATTAATAACTAGTAAGAGTTGTGTAAGACACATGGATGTTTATCTCTGTAAATTGTGTGTTTGTAATTCATACATTTTATAAAATTTAAGTTTTTCTCATTATGAACTTTCCACATCCACAGTAATATGTACTGAGTAAAACAAAAGGACAGAACAGAACAAAATATACAGCAGCTTAAATTTACTCCAAATTATTTATGTTGAATACAAATAAACAAACATTTACATCATAAACATATAATCATAATAATATGACATGTATATGTAATATGTATTGCCAAAAGCCACTATTGTATAAACTCAATACTTGTTGATAAGTAATAGTTATTATTTTATTTTCAATTGCTCTTCCAACTTACAAATAATGACCTGTCTTTGTTTCTGTGTAATAAAGTCGGAGGTTCTGATTCAGAATCAATTCTTTAAATCTAGAGATGAAAAATAACTACTCTAACTTCAGGGATATCGCACTGTCCCCTGTAACCTGTCCTGAAACATAGGAATGGATGGGTTCATTTAAATTTTAGCTGTTCATTTATTGTTTCTGAAGTGAATAAAATTTCCTGTGAATCACTCTTTTATCCAAATTTGTGTGTGAAATAAGCTGCATATAACAATAAAAGTCTTCAATTATTGTTTTATTTCCATTGATTTCAACTGACAAATTCACAATCATGTAAAGAAGAAATGTATTATACATAAAATTACAAATATAAAATATAAATATTGTTTTATTACACTCGTTCTTATCAGCAGCATGTGAACAATAGGTATATTTTTGATAAGTAAATATTTAATTTAATAACATCTTTCACTGTCATTTCTATGAGGAGGAACTCACTCTGACCTGAGGAACAGAACAAATGTGGCTCCTACGGCCATTAAAAGTAATTTCAAACGAGGGTCTTAAAGATATAAGAGCCCCTATAATCTGTATACAGACCCAGAAGCAAATCAGTAAATGTCTAGATAAAAAAAAAGTAAGGACGAGAAGATAAATGAGAACTTGGGGCAAAACCAAGAGTGATTGTTTTACAGTCAGTGATAAACGCACTTGGAGAAACACATGTAAAGCTGAGGCATTATAAAGGCTAAGATTGGAATGCAGATTCTGAGAAATTAAGCACAGCACATGAAAGCAAATGAGTTTGTTTAATGAAAACCAGACTCAACAAGGTCGACCCTCAAAGTTTATATTATGTGGCTTAATTTATTCATTTATCATGTGAGACCTTATTTGTGTCAAAACTGATCTGTGTCTGAGTGAGAAAAATATCATTATTAATTAAGGTAAATGCATAAAATAAACATGATCAAGATATAAAGTAAATAACACATGTTGCTTGATAGTTATAGTCAATGGTCATGATATTTATAACTTATGCTTTAGCTCGAACATAAATGCTAAGGAATAATTGTTACATGTTTACTGTAATTACTGTGCTTGCTTCATGGCAACATTTATTTATCAGTGATTTCTGCCTTGAGTTCAGCTTTAGTTTGTGTTTCTCCCTGGTTCCTCTTCATTTAGTTGATTTGAAAATCAGACATTAATATTGTAATAAAATGCTCAAGTGCTACATGAGATACTCTCAGACAGAAATGGCCCTGAGTGGATCAGGATTATTTCAAATGTAATTTAAATAACAAAGAGTGGGGGTTCCTCAGGGCTCTACTCCAGGCTCTTTGCACTTCTATTTTACAAAGTTCTAGTTTGTTAATACTTTATACCAGTTATCATGTGTAACACTCAACACTTCATGTGATGTAGCTGATTTATAAATCTGTTAAAGATTGTAAATGATCGATACTAAGACAAATACACACATTTAAGTAGGAAAATGTATATGTAAATTATATATATAACCAGAGCTCCAATATCCAGCATCTGCGGGTATTACTTATCGATCAGCAGATGTCATCTCTCACTCAGGCTATACTTATCAAGTGGAGTTTAACTAATTTAGATGGAAATACTTCTTTTTAACTATCTATCACATATTTACAAGATTGATTAGAAGAAATAGTTTGTATAAGAAAAATGGCTGATAGAGCTAGAGAGAGCAGCAATGACAAATTAATTGAGGTTCAGTAATGGTAGAGTATGTAAGCAGACAAATTGTATATCAAGCATTCTTGTTGTAACACTTTCAGTAACCAGAGGTGTCAAGTTACAAAGTACAAATACTTTGTTGCCTTACTTAAAGGGGACATAGCTTCTATACGTTCATTTGGGTATCTGGCATGTCTCTTAACCCTAAAACTCTGGAAATAAACAACTCACGCTGCTTGCTTGTGGTTCCTCTATGTCAGGTCCCAAACTTTTTTTGCGCTACGGACCAGATGGATGTCAGAAAAATATTTTCACGGACCAGCCTTTAAGGTGTGGCTACGGACCCTCACTACGGAGGCCCACTGGTACCGCCTCTGGTGACATCGGAAGATTATTTTTCAATTTAACGAAATCAACGAATTTTTAATACGTGGCCTCAAATTAATTATTGCGTGGTAAGTTACCAGCAAGACGGAGACGGACGGAAATCATAGCTCCATTACGCACACGCTGTGCTTCTATGCGCTTTGGAGAGTTTTTTTGATATTAAAAATGTATTCGTTAATTAAAAAAATTCCACGATGTCACTAGAGGTGGATGTGGCAGATAAATACGACAAAACAAAATGATATACGGCTAGCATAAAAACTGGGGTATTTTCTAAATATAATAATAATAAATGTGAAACTGATGTGTATTCTTATGCAACTTTATTAGCAGCGACCTCGTAACATGGCACCAACAACACAACAGTGAGTAACAATGAATGAATCACAGATAAAAAAAATATTTAAAGTGCATGAAAACAAAAAGCTTACTACAACGCTGAATCAGTGGGAGCCATCAGCCTGTTTCTCTGCAACAAGGCGGTCCCATCCCGGGCTAATGGGTGACACCCGAAGTGTTTTGCTGATGTTCAGTCTACTACGTAATTTCGTATTGGTTGCCGTCACAGCAGAAAACCCTGCTTCACACAGATTTGATGTCAGAAATGGCAACAGAGTTTTTATGTGCTGTTGTGGCGATCTCAGGGTATTCGACCGTGACTTTAATCCAGAACACCGGCAGGGTTGTTTTCCCGAAACATACTTTTAAGGCCGCCATCATATGCGATCTCCAGCAACTGATCTTCCTTTTGCACATGTAGCATGTATTAAAAGTATTATTTAATTCCGCCAGAAATCCTTCTGTTTTTGTTAATTTATGATTTTGTACTGTGTGTTTCACATGTGTTTGGCGCCCTCTGTTGGTCGCGAGTGGCTATTATATTTATCCTCCCGGTTTTGACCAGAATGTTCTAGATCTGGCTGAGATCGGTACATATCTTTTACAGCGCGACACTAATGTGTAAAGTTTGTAAATTAAGTAATCTGTAATTTGTTTAAATTGTGTCATGTGTTTCATACAATCATATTAGTCGAGTTGCTTCATTCTTTTATGGTTTATTTTCATTTTTGAGTTAGTTCAGAGTGTTACGCTAGCAAACATGTATTAAGTTTGCTAGCTTGCTTGTGTAAGTGCGTAGGTGTCCGTCATTTTGTGTCCTGAAGAATGCCTTCTGAACTGTGTATTTTTCTTGTCAGGCATGTGACCAGATGATGAATGTTTTCTGTTCTTTTGCTGAACCTCTGAACAGGTATGTTTTGTTGCATAATACTCTTGTTGATTTTGGAAATATAAGATTTGATTATTTTAATGATGTGTTTGATTGAATGTGAGACATTCAAAGGCAATTGTAAATTATAGTTTTGTTATTTATTTTTAAGAATACTTTGAGTATTTTGGAACTTATTATTTTTTATATAGGTCTTTTTGTTTTTATTAGACACCAGAATGTTCTAGATCTGGCTGAGATCGGCATGTGACCAAATGATGAATGTTTTCTGTTCTTTTGCTGAACCTCTGAACAAAAATAAAAGTCCTGTGTCAAGAAAATAACAAGTCCTGGTCATCCATTTTTAGACACAACGCAGAGAAAATCACCACCAGAGAGAGACCAGTTACACACAGACTGGTCTCTCTCTGGATTCACCTGGTTTGTTGAGAAATGGGTCCGACAAATACCGTGTGGGTTTGTGTTGAGCGAAAAAATCACGTGACTGAGACAAGCGTCTTGACATGCGTAACTCGCAACTCTCCGAGTCATAACACAGAGGATCCGGTCATTATTCAAAATAAAACGCAGTTCAGAATCAGATAATAAATAAAACGGAAATAATGTAAATTGTTTATTCATTCTGTGCGGCCCGGTACCACATTACCCACGGCTTGGGGGTTTGGGACCACTGGCCTAGTGCATCCCACATTTTTCAACATAACCTTTTTAATATAACATAATAATCATTATTAGAAAAAAAATGGAAAAAAAATTCCCCTTACATTACTTTTACTTTTATACTTAGTAGTAGTTTTGAAACCATTACTTTTACACTTTTACTTAAGTAAAAAGCTTGAGTTGATACTTCAACTTCTACAGAAGTCTTTTTAAACCCTAGTATCTTTCTACTTGAGCAATGAATGTGAATACTTTTGACACCTCTGTCAGCAACACTTTTATTACCAAAATATCAAAAACCATCAATCAAACTTATAAGAATCACAATAATTAAATAACAGTTTTTCTTTATTTTAACTAACTAGTACAGATTTGCTAACAGTCCATGGGAACAGAGAGAGGTGTGTCAGTTTGGAGCTCTTCGCGAAGTCCAGTTAGGCGATCTTCCTGGTTCGTGGCTTCCGTTGTTGTGCATCTGGCAAGACTGTGCCGTGGATTCATATGCTGAAGCCATAAGGTAGGCTCTCTGGGGGCTGCCTTTTGGAATGTTTTAGCAGTGTTGGGACATAGTATTGGTGAACAATAGATGGGAATATACATTTGTAGCACAATCCTGACCACATATCTCTTTTATCCTATAGCCCAGTGATTCTCAAATGGGGGTACGCGTACCCCTGGGGTTACTTGAAGGTACTCCAGGGGGTACTTGGGATTATTTTTTTTTATATTTAAAATTAGCATCCATTCAAAAACCCTTGAAAAATTGTTACTTAACAAATATTCAATATAATATAAGTGTAAGTTTATGAACTAAATTTTATATTCAGTAGGCTTTTCAATTTAATTATCCTAAAAAAACAGATTCTCCCCCATACCGATGGTTTGACCCAACCTAGCACACGCCACCTGTCATCACCTGTCATCACCTGCCTTGAAAACTTCAACAATGGAGTCGAGTTGAAGTGCAGCAGCAATACTGCTGAAACACGGAGGGACAAGTACAAAAGAAGTCGAAACCAGACAGAGAGCCTTCCCTAAACAACACCGTGAGAGCTTGTGCCTTTTCGAAGGGGCGCTAATACGTAAAAGTTTTCCGTTGTGAAGTTAATGATTCATAACAAGAAGTTCGCGTCTCTACCTGTACCCTTTCAAAATAAAAGCCTGTAATACAAAAGCGGAAATGAAATTGTATGAACTTAAGGCGAACAAATATTTCACAATAAAATAACAGAAAGACACTTCACCAATATTAACATTAACATAGATTGGGTTATTTACACTTTTAGTTTTTTCTGTGGGGAGAGATTAGCCAACAATGGCATTAAACCACCACATCTTCAGCGGTATCTCCAGACAAAACATGAAAGTCATGTTGCTAAGCCACCTGAGTTTTTTAAGAGGAAACTTTCTGAATTCAGGTCATCCCAGAAGCAAGCGGAAACAAGCTACCTGTCAGTAATCTTTTCGATCCTTAAAGAAGATATTTTAAGATGATAAATATAAAAAAACAATTTTTTGAGCTAATCTTTTATTTAAAACTAAGTTAATGATTAATTTTTTGGGAAGAAGTGTTTAGCTATAATTAAGTTCATGAGTTCAGTTTGAGAACATATCTTTATTATGATCCCAAAAGAGGTCACTTTAAGTTGATAATTATTTTTGATGTGCACAAATCGTTATTTATATTGAGATAATAATAAAAGTCTTTAGTTATTTTACATCTTTTTATTTCCAAATAGTTCAAGAGAGACCACTACAAATGAGCAATGTCATGGAAATTGATGGAGTTTTAAATTTTAATGTGTCTAGTTACAAGGATTAATAAATCACATTACATCTTTCTTTCAACCAAAAATGCTTTGCGCTGGTCAGGGTGTACTCGGCAGAATTTTTTCTTCAAAGGGGGTACGTCACTGAAAAAAGGTTGAGAACCACTGCTATAGCCAATATGAATGAATTAACATCTCAATAATAACTCATCATTGGTAAGTCATTATTAATAATGAACACACAGTGACCAACACTAGCCGTAAGTTGGGTCCAGGGGAATGTTTCACAACTAGCTGTGAAGATGTGAATGAGTCTGGGAGGCTGACTTCAGAAAGCTCTCCTTTGTCTTCAATCAGATCTGCTCTGCTACGACTTAAAACAAGTGAAGCGGGATTTGAAAAATCGTCGAATCTTCTTGAAAACACCTGCAATACAGGAAGGAGTAGAGGATGATAACTTTGCCTTGCTCTTTGGTTTTTTTTGTGGTGTTGTCTGTCTGCACTCATTTAATTTAATTTCGGCTGCTTCTTCCATGTGTATTCTGGACTTTTCCTTGTGCTTAGGTTGCATTATTGTTTTCTTCGGACTGGATACAGCTTTGATGAACGCAGCAGTGTCTTTGTGATCTGCAAGTGACTTATTGAATTTCGAATTGGATGTGTCTTTCATTTGAATTCCATTTCGCTTAGCTTTCTCTTGTCCTTTCTTCAGATTGCTTTCAGCATTGATGGAAGCTGTTGTTTTTTTCTGATCTGGAAGTGAATCCTTGGATTTCGTAGAGGATGCTACTTCAATGCGCGTTGTAGACTTTGCCTTGGTCTTGGGTTTCACTGGTGGTTTCGTCAGTTTGCACTCCTTACTGGTGCAAGTGGCAGTTTCTTCCTGAACTGAAGGCAAGCCATCCAAGTTAGTATTGGCTGCTTCTTTCATGTGAGTTCTGGAACGTCCATTGCGCTTAGGCTTCTCTTGTCCTTTCTTCAGATTGCCTTCAGCATTGATGGAAGCAGTAGTTTCTTTCTGATGTGAAAGTGAATCCTTGGATTTGGTAGCGGATGCTACTTCAATGCGCGTAGTAGACTTTGCCTTGTTCTTGGGTTTAACTGGTGGTTTCGTCAGTTTGCACCCCTTACTGGTGCAAGTGGCAGTTTCTTCCTGAACTGAAGGCAAGTCATCCAAGTTAGTATTTGCTGCTTCTTTCATATGAGTTCTGGACCGTCCATTGCGCTTAGGCTTCTCTTGTCCTTTCTTCAGATTGCCTTCAGCATTAATGGAAGCGTTAGTTTCTTTATGATGTGACGGTGAATCCTCGGATTTGGTAGCAGATGCTACTTCAATGTGCTTAGTACACTTTGCCTTGGACTTGGGTTTCACTGGTGGTTTCGTCAGTTTGCACCCCTTACTGGTGCAAGTGGCAGTTTCTTCCTGAACTAAAGGCAAGTCATCCAAGTTAGTATTGGCTGCTTGTTTCACGTGAGTTCTGGACTTTCCATTGCGCTTAGGTTTCTCTTGTCCTTTCTTCAGATTGCCTTCAGCATTGATGGAACCGTTAGTTTCTTTATGATGTGACGGTGAATCCTCGGATTTGGTAGTGGATGCTACTTCAATGCGCGTAGTACACTTTGCCTGGGTCTTGGGTTTCACTGGTGGTTTCATCAGTTTGCACTCCTTACTGGTGCAAGTGGCAGTTTCTTCCTGAATTGAAGGCAAGTCATCCAAGTTAGTATTGGCTGCTTCTTTCAAATGAATTCTGGACTTTCCATTGCCCTTAGGTTTAACTGGTGCTTTCTTCAGACTGGATCGAGGTTTGATGTAAGCAGCAGTTTTTTTATGATCGGAAAGTGCATCAGCGACTTTAGTAGAGGATGCTCCTTCACTCTGCACAACAAACGTTACCCTGCTCTTGGGTTTCAAGGGTGGTTTTGACAATGTGCACTCCTTACTGGTGCAAGCAGCCGGCTCCACTGCTGGCTCCTCCAGTCTGTTTTCCTCATTGTTGGTAAAACAGGGTTCCCTATCGAGTCTTCCTTGTTGGGTCAAGTCACAATTTCTAGGAAAATGTTTTCTTTGAAAAAAACTATGCCAAAGTGCATTCTCTGCGGTGATTCTTTTTTCCGGATCTACTTCCATCATCCGCTTGAAAAGATTTACAAAGGCTGGCATGTCCTCATTTTCAGCAGTACTCGGGCGATCCTTCATTATCTCATCAAGACTTTTGAGCATCAAAGAAGGATGTTTATTGTGGGTTGATGTAAGACCATTGACATGACAGTCACACTGGTCAAGTAGCTCCCATGAATCCGAATGGACATTGTGAAAAAAAAAGTTTGTGCTGTAAATTCCAGACTTTAGCAGTTTGTCCTCCGGCTGGCCCTGCAAGCGCACCATTTCTCTTATTCGATCCATTTCGCACCTTGCTGAATAAAAGTCTTCGCCAAAGAACATGAAGGCTACAATACAGCCAAGAGACCAGATGTCTACAGCCTCAGTTAGAGGGAGGCCCAGAATGACTTCAGGGGCCCTATAATCAATGGTCTGTGTTTTGTAGCCAATGGTTAGTTTGTCGACAGGAAAAGCCAAACCAAAATCAATAAGCTTCACCTTGAAAGGCCAGCGTTTATGGTTAACCAACATTATGTTGTCTGGCTTGATGTCCATATGTGCCATTCTTATTGTTCGGAGAGTGTTGAGAGCCTTTACTATCTGTTGTATGACTTCTTGAATCTCATTCAGATGCAGTGGCCTACCAGTCTGAATGATTAAATCATCAAGAGTCATGTCAAGCTTTTCAAATTCCAGGATATAACTTTCCTTTGTAACGAAATGCCTGTTAAGGCTGACTATGCTCTCATGTCCGCCATGCTTCCTGAGTTCGGTGAGAGCCTTTAACTCATTTTCAGCATACCAGCCAAATTTTTTTGGAATGACCTTCACAGCCACTATCTCCTTGGTGTCGATGGCAAAGCACTTGTACACTTTACCAAAACCCCCTGACCCTAGTTGCCTCAGAACCTTATATGTGTCGGAAAAAAGTTTTTTGTCTGACATTTTTGCTGCTATTTAAGTTAAACAAAAGTAATTCCTTTTTGTTGCTAGCAGTTTGTTGATAGGCAGAAAATGATGTCTCACTATCTTCTTCCTCATTAGGTCAAATCTATTCTCTTTGTTATACTTTATAGTTCTTTATGAGGTTAGAATTTACTTTTATGTTAACCCTAACCCTTCCCTTTAATCCTTTGATACAAAACCTATGCGCACCCCTTCTAAGGCACAACATGGGTCAAAAATGACCCGTATTGACCTATAATGTTATTTCATGCAAGGCTGAGTGTTTTCTTTGATATACTTTTGGAATATGGCCAAAATGGCCACCAAATCCAAAATGGTGGGCTTCCTGTTGCGTCTTTCATAATGCTCCTTTAGGCTTTTTTCTATGTTATTTTATCACCTTATGACCTGTCTTTTTATTACCTCAAATCTACATTTAATCACAGAGCAAATAAAACCGATCGGATGAGATGAAGGGGTTGAGGAGACAAGTGTGACGAGGAGCGTGGCTGACCTGCTGCTGATCCGCAGCTCGAGGGCAGCCGTGTCAATTCTCTCATTCGTTGTCATTCTTGTGTGTGTGTGTGTGTGTGTGTGTGTGTATTAATGTGTTGGCCTGATTGAAATCATACTTTTTATTAACAGCTAAAGCTTCACGTGGCCTGGATACATAAGTTATTTACTACGGTACTTTGCCTGGTGTGATCTGAAAATAGAATACTTGAAGTAGCGCAATAATATAGTGCATAATATAATGATATAGTTTTTATTTGGTAGTTGTGTGATATTAAGATTAAACTCAACAGTGAATACTATTGAAATGGTTAGTGGTAATTTACAACAAATATTTTAGTGAACTCCGTGTTTCTGAGTTCTTTTCATTATTTTGTCTAATTTCTACCTCTGCTAAGGAAGTTATGGTTTCCTGTCGACAGGATAACGCAAAAACTTCTGACAGATTTCCACAAAACTTGATGCAAGATTGGGCCAAAGAGGAACCCGTTACATTTTTTGGGGGCAGATCCTCACAAAGGTTGATTTTTTCATAGCAAGCATTTTTTCTCATTTTCTGAGGAAGGATTTATGGATGTTGATGAAAAGACATCTGGCACATTTAAGGGACTGTCATCTATGAGAGGGTGCAACGGATTTAAATGTGTCTTCATAAGGGGACTGTTGTGGTCGCTACACTACTGTTTTATCCACCTAGCACCTTGGGGTTCATCAGATTTGGAGGAAATTGCTATTTCCCAGTCTAAAAAATTACAATCAGAATCTAAGATTGTTTAAATCATGACCACGATCATCCTTAACCAGACATTAAACATACAGTAAACTACATGAATACAGTGTCCAGTTCATCGTCCTTTACTATTTATAAAACATATTTAAATAACCACATGCAGCTGCCCGGTGACTTTTTAAAGAGGACAGATTCGATGTCATGTACTTTCTAGGTTTTAGTGTGCAGCTGTATCCCCTCGTCACGTGACTACATAATTACCAGTTGTTCAAAGCACTTTCATTTATTTTGAATATCCATTGTTAAATCAGATCTAGAAGAAATTGTTTTTCAAAGTTGAGGTTGGAGGACTTGGACTACAGAGGATAAAGACTCGATGCATGAATCACGGATAAGGGACATACAGTGGAACAAGAGTTGGCAAAACAAAGAGCATTAGAGCAGCAGTGTTGTGACAAGTCTACGAAGTAAACAAGAATGAAGTCATGGATCACCAAACCAAAGGAGACTTCATGAGGAGAATGACTAAATAGTGAAAGTCTCTTATAATCCCTTCTTGTTTGTTTGTGCCCAAAACCATTGCAGTCAATTTCTGACACAACAACATTATAGAGCATGAAAACTGGAGAAAAACGATTAAGTTGAAGTGAAATGGGAAACTGTGGCTGGATTATTGAATCCAGGAGGGTTAGGGGCATTTGTCTGTGGTTAATTTGTATCTTTTGTGAAAGTTTAGAACGAGGTTATTGAGAGGCCACAGCGGGGAGGTGTTATGAGGGGTGGTGTTATGCTGTGTAATTGTGCGGTATTTGTCTTGGCACCGCTCCGGTGTGATTGCACTGGTGTTATCTCAGCGCCGCATGAGAGCAACACTCTGCCGTAGCATTCTTTAATTTGACCGGACTTTAATTGGCCTGTTTTGCATCGCGAATTCTCTGCGCCGTGACGGCCGTGACGCGGATGTCCGGCGCCCTCGCACCTCGCCGGAGCTGGACGAAAACGGAGAGGTCGCAGGTGACAGCTGTGGGCGTGAGGCGAGACGTGAGAGGAGTGAAAGAAAGCAGAGGAGCGGGGGCGGTCTCACGGCCGGGTCAGGGGTCCCGAGCTGGAGTTTGTCACCTGCTCGGCTTTGCATGCAATCTTGGTCAGGAGCAGTAGGACTAAAGCCCCGCTGCCCCTACACCCCCCCCATCCCTGCTCTGTCTCCCTCCACCTCCCCCTAATTGGATTTAATGAGCGATTTAACAACACAGCACTGCCCGATCAAATCAAACTGCTACTGTCTGCCACGCTTAATCCTGGGTCACTGCTTTGTAAAGCCAGCGTGTCCCAGGACGCTCCTCTCTGCGAGGCTCCTCACACCCTCTTCCCCCCCCTCCTCCCTCACCCCCCTGTCTGTTTCTCTCACCACCCACCCTGATGAAACCAGGACAGGCTTGAGAAAGCCCCATATCCATAAACCGCACTAAGTAAGTATTTTCACCAGGTCACTTGTATTTGGAGAAGGACGTCCTTGACTGGTTGTTGCTGAGCAGAGGGTGTGATCACGCCTTTGGGTCAAAAGGACTCTCCGACACCTCGATGTCATCTCCAGAAGTTGAATTGATGAATAGTTTTACGACCGTTGGTTTTCGTTTGTTTATTATTTCAATTCTATAATAGGCAATAAAAGGGTGAGCAACAATTCCTACAACGTGTCAGCTGCCTTCACCTTCCCTGGATTCAATTTCTCCCTGGACAGAACAAACTTCAATTAAGTCAAAAGTAGAGTTTATTTAAATTTGGACGAAAACGTTTGACAGGATTTCACAAAATAATTCCCCTTAATGCTGTTTTGGTATTTCAGCCATTTAATAAAATCTGTCAACTCATCATAACGTTAGCTTTTAGTTTTAAAGACTTATAGTCCTTTCACTACACATGACCTTCCTTTACATTCACGCAGACCATGCTGCATTATTGATAACACATTTCAGACTTCTCCAATCAATCTACACTTAAAACTACATAACCAAGTAACTATAAAGAAACTTTATTATCAGTGCAGACTTGATGATGAATGTGACTGAATTCGCAACTTGAAGCAACTTTCACAACTCTTAAAATTATTCATTTGTATAGTCCATGTGGAAATGGATTCAAAGCAATGGCTGCCTGTACAGGGCCGAATGTGGACTTAGAAAAACTCTGTAAGACTTCAGTCAGTGGTCGTTGGTTTTTATGAGGAGCACATACGATCTGAAGTAAAAGGGATAAAAAGGCCAATTGAAGACACATTTATTCACACATTGAAACTGTTTGAACTTCAGCACGAAGCATCTAAACACTCTGTGCTCCACATGTTTCCCGTCTTTTCTACTTTCCTCCGACTTTCCTCCAGTCTTAATAACTTCCAGTAGATCCAGGCTTCTGATTACAGCCCAACCGTGACTCAAACAGGACTCCAAAGCTGCAGGTTTTTTCCCCTCCTCGTTAAAATTACTCACATTTATGACGTTAAATCCAAAACGGTCGGGCTTATGAAACACGCTCATCACTTGACTGATATTTTCCCACTCCCACTCTCACAGATGTAGGATTACTTTCTCGGTGGGATGATAAAAGAGTTAAAGCGGTGGAGCCGGGAAGCATCCATGCATTGCGAGGGACGAAGATGGTAGCAGCCTCCCGGCGAAGTCGTGGTTCAGCTGTGAGAGATTTGTCACCGCAGATTGGCAAAGCTGCTTCTCAACTTATAATGCCAAAAGCAGCTTAATTATTAGGTCAAAGGAGAAAGGCCCAGGAGCTAAGGGAGGGAGGGACTAGATGGGGTTGTTGCGAGGTTCAACATGTCATTATCCCTGCATTTGTTTGGGGGTGTCATTGCAAACGCACCAAGGTATTATTTTCTGAAAGCGTTCTAATCCATAACTACTCCTCCACCCCACCACACAGACAGACTTGGTATAAATGCAATCATCTACACCTTTCATTTTACACTGTAAAAACAAATGAGTCTTTTTGGAAGGATACCTTTTGTTTGTCCTCTTTCTTGGCTCATGTTATTGAAAACCTGTACATTAATATTCTAATATATTTGGAGGAAAACCTTTCTGTATTATAAAAACTGTGCGAAAGCAGCAGTGTTGTTTTTTTATTTCATTTTATTAAACAAGGACAATGCACAAAAACATTAATCTGCAGTCTTTTGGCAGGTTAAACAACAAATACTAAAACATTGTCTGCATACAACACCATCAAAGTCACTATCACACAAACAGTCAAATCAGACAAATCTACGAGTACACATCAAAATACTCAAGCACATTCACACAATATATCAGGTACAAATTGCAAGTCTGAATCTCGATCTGATTAATGTTGACACAGGTTCCAATTAAGATTCTGCACCTGATCCTGTGAGGGTTCTAACGGGAAAACCTTTCTCAAAATTAAAATGTGGAGTTAAACAGGGATGAACTTACAAAGTAATGATTATTTCATCAGCCAATCCAATTTATCGCATGCTTAAAGTTCATCCAGTGCTTAAATTCACATTTACCAGTGTATTGAGTGCTTAAATTTGTAAATAAAAAGTAATTTACTATATTATCAGTTTCTGTGGATAATCCACCTTGCTGCAAATGTTGTAGATATTTCTAACGATGGATAGAGACAGAGATAAGAGAGGCTGGAGTTGTAGTCAGTCTTTCACAGGTCACGGCCATTCGCACCTCAGAGAATCACAGCCACAAAGATGATCAGGGGTCAGTCCGAGAGAAAACATCTCTTGGCATTTTCTTTCTATTACAAAGTTCAATGTGTCAAATTTTCTAGTTAAAGTCCATATTCACAAATCACACTTTGCCTCATAGGGCTAAAGTCATGTTGAGCTAGTTGTTACTAGAGTGGCATAGGAAGAACGCAGTTGATGTCTTGCTTAATCATTAAAATGATATTTGCACAGGCCTTTATTTCATAAATCGGCACGTTACACCTATATTGTATAAATGAAATATAAAATGTCACTGAACTATATCTTCATTCAGGCGCATCAGAGCTTATAGATTATAAAAGTAAAGCCACAGTGGCCCATATTCTATTTCTGGCATTTCTACATTGTAAGCTAGATTGTCAACACACAGACGCTGAAATCCTGCCCGACAACTACAATATGTCACAGGCAAAAAAACAAAGCTGGCATTACTGTTGTCTTGTAACTCCAGTTGACCTTTCCAACCAAGCCATCGGCTGTGACACGTCTCGACAAACAGCACTGTTTGTCTGTGAGGGAGGAACATTATCTGTGGCTCAGTACCGATATAAAAGAACATGTTATATCGAGTTACTATAAGAAGTTCAAATGTAATCTGACGAGGAATTTAATTGTATTTAATAATTCAGAGCTATTATATGTGAACGTGTCAGAACAAATGTGTGTATATATGTAGATGCTAATATTTAAAGGGACAGGCATCATTTTAATTTTTCATCAAGTTTGTGATTCAAGCAAAAGCAGAGCAGAGTCTGTTGTGCTTGGGAGAGTAAACATAAATTAAATCCTCTCACGTAATGAACATTGTTTGCATTATACATTCCCATCTTTAGGCTCTGCTCCAGTTCATACTGTGCAGCAAACATCTGCACGGACTTCTGTGTGATTATAATCGTACTATAGTCGTTATACCTCAATCTTTCATGTCCTCTGTTGTGCACGGAAGATTTGAAGAAGCAACTAAAAGTCAGAGCAATCTGTGTTTGATGGTGGGAGCCTGTATCTCAAACCGACGCCCTGTTATTCACTGCAGTAGAACAGAGAAAAATATTCATGTGCATATATTAACTGCTCCTGTGCAATCTACGGCAGAAGCCTCAAGCCGCCTTAATCTCCCTACCAGTGCACTGTCTCTCTTTTTTATTCTCTTTGCATTCCTCTCTCTCTCTTTTTTTCCTGGATGCCGTTCTCATCCGCCCTCCCCGAGTTTGCCCAATTACCCCCTCGGTTCAGCGGCAGGGCACTGGGTCACGGCACTGGCTTGATTTTCACACTGTTCCTTCTACTGAACGCCACATCAAGTTAATCAGGGTTAACAATTGCGGCAGTGCCTTGCTGAGCAGGGCTCCCATCGGCTTAGTGTGGCCTGGCTCTGGTGATACAGATGGGCGAGTAATCTGTTCTGGGAGCAGAGGGGACAGATGAGGGGCGGAGGTACATCGTGGATAGCTGGGCGGGTGAGGGCGTGTGGGATAGTCGCGGTCAGGACGCAATTAAAACCGAGACACTGGACTAAGGAAAGTTTGTGATGAAAAGTGGAGATGAAAGTTTAAGATCTGGTGGCGGGGCTGCACACAGAGAGGAAAGACGTTGAACAGGAATTGCTGGAAGCCCCTAGTTTTTGAGAAATACTGTAAGTTAGGGTTGTAAAGTTAAGTGACAATGAAATGCAACTGTGCATAATGTACAACAATTATGTATTTCGTAAGTTCTCACTGTTAAATGTAGCTCCTGCCTCCCACAACATGGGCTTTTTGGTTCCAGTTACCAACATTCACCTTAAAGAATGTGCTACTGTAGATGCCTCAATAACAGACAACTTTCATGTGACCAACTGTTGGGGTGGAAGTGTGGGTATGTATCCATCTATGTATCTATCTATCTATCTATCTATCTATCTATCTATCTATCTATCTATCTATTTATCTATGTATCTATCTCTTCAGAGAAATGGCAGAATGTAGTAATGCTGCAGTAATGAAAAGCAGAATTCAGTATTGTCTTCACAGAGTTTCAAACTAATTAACCAGTTTTTGAAGGTGTAAAAAAAAAAGAAGAGACATAAGCATTTCAGATCTCTGCCGCTCTCATCCCATGGACCACACAGGTCAGGGACTTGAAACGGAACAAGTGCGATGTCAAAAGGTCAAAGAGACCATCAGAATTACAAATCCACACTTAGTGTATGATGTTGCTGGATCAAAGTGTCTGGGGTTGGGGGGAGAACGTGATTAGAAGAATTAGAAAACTTCCTGTGCTGAAGATGGCTGAAGCGTGACCCATCTGGCCAAACAGAAACTCTTAGAGCAATAGCAGCTGCCTAGCTTGTACAACACGGCCCAGGGTGCACCCGGCTATAGGCAGAGTTAATTATTCATTCAGTCAGAAGAGGCATTACACTCTATTTTCCAGACAGGACCAATGAAGAAGAAAAACTTTGCTTTTCACAAAACCCTGGGTGACAGAAATGGAGCTGAGTTGGCCGTAGGACTTCCGTGTTTTCCACGAACCAAACAAAACTCATTTCACTTGACCTTTTCAACTGCGTAGAAGCCGGCCTGTAAAGAGTAACTTTCACTCCCCCATTATACCACAGCTCCAGCACTCTGCTTCTCCCATCTCTTCCACGAGCGCCTCGCTTTGGCGATGTCGCACCTCTTCTGAGTGACGCATGTATTATTAAAGCGGGACCCGAGTGCGATCCATGCAGGGACACTCACAGACTTTCACAGGTTTCTGTCGCTGCCATCATTTTGATTTGAGCGTGGCCGCAACAGTTTTTTGCACAAACATTAAGAATTTGTGACACTGGAGCACGAGTTAATATTTCATACGCCTGGCAGCTCAAAAGCTCCGAAGTTCTAACTTGAGAGCACTTCTTTCCATTTGTTATCCATCTCCTCTCGCTTCATGAAAGTCTTATTATGACCACGTTGATGGTATTATTCTTGAACTGCTAAGTTGTCCCATGAACAGGGTAGGGGTCTTGTAAAGTGCACGAGAAAGGGCAAGAAAAAAGGGAAGGAAATGTGGGAAAAGTTGTGCGTGGTGCTACGGTGTGGCCCTGTCCACACACTGATTATAAAATATGTATGCAAGGCTGAGCCACAAATGTCCCATAAGCCAAATTGTTGCAGTGCATCATCCAAACTCATCCCTTCGCTACATCCCAGCCCAGAGTGTGAGGGTCAATCTGTGATCAGGATGGAGATTGAAGGGAAAACAAAAACCAAAGTCCCACTGAACTCCACTTGCCCTCGCTGGCCCTTGCAGTCGCACGAAAATACAGTTCACCGAAAGTTCACGTCTGTTATCGTTGCAGATTTTTTGGGGCTGTATGTGCCTCGTAACCATATCCCCGTGATTGGCAGTGGAGGAGGAGGAGCGAGCTCGCCGAACTTACCCTGACAACTATTGTTAATATGACACACGGCGTGTTCTCTGAATCTGACCCTGATCTGCAGGGTCGCTGTTCGGTCAGACCGCCGCTGCAGGCCAAGTGCGTTGGATGTGTGTGTGTGTGTGTGTGTGTATGTGGGTGGGGGTGTGATGAGGGATGAGTGGGCAATCCAGTTGAGAATTAAAAAAAAAAATCGAAACCCCAAAATATCTCTGTTACTGGCTGTGTCATAACATTTGGGTGTCTGCCCCAACCAACATCAACACGGGTTCAACGGGAGTTCACTGGGAAGGCTCCGCCCCCTCGCCACAACGTCACCGGTGAGATGGCGTGTTGTCATGGCCAAGAAATACCTCGGTAACCCTCTCTCGGCTGGTTCCATCAGCGTGGCCACAGCGACCCACTGTGGTGCCACCTCCACTTGATGAGGCCTGTAGCTTCAAAAATCTGTTCCTCCAGTAGCACTTTTTTTTTTTTTTTTTTATTCTAAATTATTTTTTAGTAAGTATATCAACTATAAAATTATTGCATTTCTTGTTGGCCATTATTATTTTTCTATATGTACATAATTATTAAATTTAATTATTTTATCAGCAACTAAAAACATCATATGCACAGTGAATGACCTTTGTATGAATTAACTACTTTTTGCCTATTTAATAATGTATGTGAATATGAAAAAAAGAATAGTGGTTTTGTAAATTCTGCTTTTGGAATACAATGTTGCAAACACTTAGAATTTTTAGTGATTTTTTTAATCATTAATTTAAATAAAATGTATTCAGTTACAAGCTGACAATATTTTAGGGAATTATTTAAACTTGCTTATTAAAACATTTATACAGTAAATACAATCAAACACTTTGTCATAAGAATTGTATTTTATACTATTTCATTTAAAATTGTTACATTTATATAATTTAGCTAAATAATAATGAACTAAATAAGTTAACACCATCTCTGGTCAAAACAACCATTGGACCCGGTCATGTTGACGGACCAAAAGGTTCAAGAAACAACAAGGCCAGTGTTTGATTACTTTCCTTAAGTACTTTTTTTTCGTATTTAAATACAAAAGAAATGACCCTAAGACTTTCCAAATGTCATTTTGTTTTGAAAAAATATAAAATTGTGCTAAATTCTAAGTGCAGTATAAGCTATGAACTATCCTTGAAATTATTTATGAAAAATTCAAATAAATATGTTGTGCATGGTTACTTGAAAAGTAAATCATCAAATATGAACAAATATCGATCACAATAAATAAAAAAACAATACAAAATTAAATGGATGAACATATATAAAGCAGGCAAACCTTTATTTAATCTATCTAGAGCTTTTATTTAGAAAAATCAAAAACACCTAACATAAATGAATATCAAGTATTTTATTGAATAGGGCAATCAACACCAGACCGTATTAATTAAATATCCTTTGACCTTTTTAATAAAAAATATTTTACGCATATTTAACTAAAAAACTGTATAAAAAACTGAAGAGGTAGTGTGAAAATTTCAAAATGAAAACATGTCAGATGCCAATAAACACCCACATTATTATATCAAAGTTTATCTTTTATTATAGATTTTATTATACTACAATTATATACAGGTATCGTTATAAATATAGTATTTTTTTGCTAAGATCTTGAAATTACTGTGCACACAAACTCAGTTTCCACAGAGAAAAACAAAACACACAAGTCAGTGAAATATGATGAAAGTTTGTTTTTGTAAAGACACAAGGAATAGTGGCCATACAAAAAACTTAAGAAATATGTGACAAATAAAGATATAAATACTCACATTTTAGTGAATATAAAAGCTAAAAAGAACAGCGATTGACAAATCTGTTTAGCTTCAAAGACTAAAAGACTATTTTTACGCAAAAAAATGTGCCAATAAAGATTCTCTCTCCCCCCCCCCCCCCCCCCCCCCCAAGTGTGTTTTTGGTATAAGTGCAAACTAAAGAGTCTTCTTCACTCATCAGTTATGGGAAACACATACAGTAGATTGAAACAAAGACTTAGAGCGCCCACCAGTGTTAACAATATGTACTACACCCCCAACAAATAAATCACAAATTGTATTTGCACTGCTCAGCTCTTTTCAAAGCAGAAAACTTGTTTTATTATTTAACAACCTTTATCATTTAATAGCCACTTTCAATTCAGTTGAATGAATATCTGCATATGGCTTGTATATAGATGGTAGAAGGTCCCAGTATTTACTAATAGATATGAAGTGTAACATCAAGTTGTGCATTAAAGCTTTGAAACAGAATTTTCATCACCATTAAACTGGTAAAAAGTATGTTAATTGAATTATGTTTTGTTAGTGTTAATCATTCTTGTTACTGAGACTTTATTCAACACATAATTGAAATTAATAAATACAACCTTATAAGAAAATCTGAGTTTTTGTAAATATTTAGGTGTTTTCAAACAGTTAAACATATAACACGTAGATGAAGTGGATGCAGATTGAAATGTTACATCAAGGTACAAGGTTGAAATTATTTTATTGTCTCTGTTAAAGATTCTAGTCAAACCTTTAAATATTTCACTTTCCAGTCATCTTTACAGAAACTCAAGAAACTTACTTTAGAAACATAGCTTATTTTACTTCAATTGTCCAAAATATAATGTAAGGATTAAATTAATAAAGTTATAAGATTATATATTGCAACACAAGGTCAGTTCAAATAAATCCAGAAACATTTAGCATGTGAATTAATTTAACAGTTAAACATAATTTGTGATTCTGCAGAATCCTAAAGGACTGCCGAGGCTTGCACACGTGGTGCTACTGTGACGCTATATTTCCATGGGAAATATATAAATGTATATAAATATAAAACAGTACTTTCATCTGCCTCCACACACAAAGTCCAAGGTGGTGACAAGTGCTGTTGGGTGTGTGCCAAGAAAATACAAGTTAAGATGCAGGAAGACGGGACATAATACTAGTGGTATTAACCCGTCTCGTACAAATTCATATTTTACATTTATGAAAAACAAATATTATAGATTTTTACAAATGTGACACCAAGTTCTTCAGCACTGCATCGATTATCATTTTGCAGACAGCTACCTTCCATGTTGATTGTTACTGTTCGATTAAGCACGGCCGTCCGGGCCTTCAGGTTCCTCCTCAGCAGAAGGTTCAACCATACGGTCAAAGGAGAACGCCAGCATAATCTGCGTTTCAAATATTAGATCAGAATTAATACAATGCAAAATGCAGTGAGCTGGTTTTTAATACCCCTCCCCCAAAGTTGTTTTACAGATTGAATCAAAGGTTTATTTTCCTCTTTGACATCGAGGTTTTAACAAAGAAACACAGAGAGGAGGAGAAACTGAGGAAAAATTAAATAAATAGTCAAACAACAAGTTTTGCACAGGCATTCACAGAGTCAGCTGCAATAGTCCAAGCCTCTTTTTATATCTAATACACAAATGCGAAGCTACGTAAAAAGTAAAATAATTCTATAAATTTGTAAAGTGAATCCTCAAAATGAAATGAACATAGATGTTCACAGAGTTCCTGATGGATTCAATTTAGCAGAAAGGAACTAGGAGGTGAATTTCTTTTACCAGTCCAGCTTTTCTCCTCTTGTTTCTCAGTGACAGTGGAAGCATTTGGTTGTCGGGTTGTGGTTTCTCCCTCACGCTTCATTACAAGCTTTACAAGCATTTTAGTTATGCTTGTTTGTTCCCTAATCCGAGAGGAGCTGCTGGCTATAAAATGTCAACCTTCATCTCCTGATCCTAACTTTAAGCCCCTTTCTGCAGTTTGTTTGTTTCTTATTTGTTCCAATTAGAGTCTCAGTCATTTTTGTTCAGAAAAGGAACAAGATGCACGATTTGACAGATTATGGTGCTCGGCCGACATAGTGCACATGGGCAATGAGGCCAAATCAATGAGAACTTGCAAGTTTTATTCTTATGAGCCCATAAACAAAAGAGTCGGATGAAAAGAGTCGATGTTGAATCATTATCTGCTCAGCGAGTCCTATCACTTGTACCTATTAAATGAAAATTATTTAGGCAAATTAATTATCCTTTGTATGTTCAATTTGTGGAGATAATCAGAGTTTTCCTGCATTTCATAATCCAGAAAATGTACCATATGAGTAACTCTGTAGTTTATCTGTTTCTGAATAATTAATGTAGCTGGGTATCGTTTACAAATGTACAATATTTGTGTCACTTTATTATTAGGAGTACATTTTTTTGCCTTCATAAAGTAAGCAAAATTTATCAAACCGAACATGTATTTGATTGGGTCAAATTTTGTGCACAAATATAATGCCAAAACAGCACGAAACTGTGAGTGGAGATTAATTCCTTTCAACTATTAGATGGTTTAAATATAGAAAATTTCCCCAAAACAGTATCAACCATGATTCTTCACAGTCACACTGACTCTCTACATCTCATCTACGTCCACTCACCGTCAGCAGCACCAGAAGTCCCATCATCACCCCCAGCATGATATAAATGTTCTCGGTGAGGCCCCCTGCCCACAGAGGGCCCAGGATGGTGGCTAGACCTCCCACTGAGCGACGCACTCCCTGACAGAAACCTGCAATCACCACACGAGACACAAACACTCACAAGCTGAACACACATTAAGGACACGCACACTAAGAACACAATGTAAGAGATTTAAACATGCAAATTTGAAAAACCTTCGAACGAGCTAGAAATAAAAAGGGACAAAAAAAGAAAATCAATGTTGCATTTCTTCTTCTAGATGGCGCTGTTTCTCACCTTGCGTTTTCTCACAGGTGATTTTGGAGAAGAGGGAAACCTGGGCCACAGCTACGAACGGCAAACCCAGAACCTGCAGAAACACCCCGATGATGAACTCAGTCAGCGGCAAAGGATACGTCCCTACACAAAAACAAAAGAAATGGTGAATTAGGTATAAAACCTGTTCAACTGGGGATGATTTTGATGTACTCAGTGTATGATGTACCCATATTTACAGGTTTTTCATTTAAGTCTGTATATGTGCCTAATGGAAAGGCCAGGTATCATTTGGGAGCTGGCAGCATAATTTACTGCGGCTAATGATTCGGATGCACAACAAATATGCTGGGATTGTGCAATTTCTGTGCCGTCTGACCTAGTGGGGTCGCCAGGAAGATGAGGCACCAGACGCCAGAGATGTTGCAGATGGCCAAACCCACGGCCAGGACCACCCGCTCCCCAACCCGCCGGCTCAGCCAGCGCACAAGGAAGAAGCCAGCGATCACCTCCACGCCACACAGACAGTACATCACGCTGTTCTCCAGCTCCCCGTAGCCAAAGTACTTCTGAGTCAGTGGAGTCACCATCGTCTGCGGAGGGAATAGTGAACATGTCACGGTCAATTTCTAACTCGTGGTCCAGCACCGGTTCTACTGTTTTATTTCTATGAGTCAATATCTCAAAAAATGGGACATTGCTGCAGGAGATTAAAAAAGGTGAAATCTGTCCACGGAAATATAAAGGGAATAAATTAGTTTTATCTGTGTGTATGTGTATGTGTGTGTGTGTCTTTGTTGTACCTCCAGCGCTGTCTGATTGAAGAGGGTGATGAACTGAGCAGCCAACAGCACAACCACCTCTTCTCTCAGGAACTCTGCAGAGACACGAGGAGAAATTCAGAGAGAGATTGAGAGAAGAGTTAGAGACCAACCACAGGGTCAGAGCTGAGAGAGAACATGGAGCTAAACAAGTGATAAATTAGGTTTTGTGCAGGGTACAAGGTAAATTATACTGTAGAGCCTGAACGATATGGATTTTTGAGGGCTGATGCGGATAATGGTATTAGGGAGTAAAAGACTCCCAATAGCAATAAATCATCTGCTATATTTTTATGAAAAAAATGTCTAATGGCAAAGAAATATAATTGATATTTTACAGTTGAACATCAAATTTATTATACATAATTATAAATATATAAAAAAAAAAAAAACACCACACAATCCAATGTATAAAATTGGAATTAAAAATCTATTCCCTTTATGATATACAAATACAAATGCACATTTTTTATTCTGTGAATTAATTTGTATGTCGGTAAACCTAAATGCTGATAATATCATGTGTGTGACAGGCTCAAATCAGTTGGGCTCCATCTACTGGTAGACTCACATACTTACACACCATATAAATCTAAATATGAATAAGTGGATAGAAACTGTCGGCCATCTGGCATGGAGGGGAAGTTCACCCAGAAACCTAAAACTGCAGTGGATGTATTTAAGTGGTTAAATTGCAAACACATTGTAAATGATATGGTGTGCAGTAAGGGGTTAAAGCTTGTGAACAAATTGGTTTAATCCTTTCAGAGGAAAATGTTGTGTAATTTATCAATTTTACGTTCTATAAACTTGCAGGACACTCCAAATCCAAATCTCACACAAATACAGTCCCACAGTCACTCACCTCGAGAGATGCTGAATTCCTTGATGGGGCTGGAGGACTCTCGGGTCTCTGATGGCGGGGGTGAGGGAGGAGGGGAGACATGACTCAGTGTGGAGTTAGAGGCAGGAGGGATGTTGTTTCTCCTGTGGTTGGGAGGCACCACTGAGCCGTAGGACCCCACCAGCTCCTGGGACGTCATTAAGGGCTTCACCTCATCGTTGTCCTCTTCCTCATCTTCCAGGAGCCCTGACTCGTTCTCCTGGTCCCCGCTCTTAATTGCTGTGGAAGCTTCCTGTACTTTCTTTCTCTCCAGAGGTGGCAGGTCCGAGTACATGAGGACCACCACCAGCTGGAGGAGGATCCACATCAAGCACATGAACAGCTGTGGGAGGCAGAACGCGAGTGTTAGCTCTTCTTTGGTTGGGGAAAAAGAAAATGCCACGAAGGTCAAACTATTATATTTCGGTCCTTACCCCAGGTGCAGTATATTTATTAACTACAAAAGGTCCCAGCTGGAAATTACACAGCCTCAGGAAGATGTTAAATGCTGGACCTGCGTCAACGACAGAGAGAAATGGAGAGGCTTTTAGGATGCTTGTGATATTTTATGCATTAAGAATGCAAATACAATCCATTGTACATCACAACAATCTCAAATGATCAGCAGGGAGCAGAGGAGCGCTGACCAATCAGGAGGCCGGCCTGTCGACACGCCATCACAGCAGCAAACACTGTGGCCCGGTCGTCTGGAGCCGTGCTCCTGGTCAGG
This sequence comes from Platichthys flesus, assembly GCF_949316205.1. Classification (NCBI taxonomy): domain Eukaryota; kingdom Metazoa; phylum Chordata; class Actinopteri; order Pleuronectiformes; family Pleuronectidae; genus Platichthys; species Platichthys flesus. The sequence goes on along the minus strand of NC_084953.1, from coordinate 9,762,481 downwards.
ATGCCGAAGATAGATGAGCCAGCACCTGTGCCGATGCCTGAAGAAAAGAAAATCATTATAAACTGCAGCCCTGCACCCTAGTGAGAGGGAAATACACATCCTGATTATATATTTGATAGCAGCTAAAGGTTAACTCCAGGCTCCAGATAATAAGGCCCTTTTTAAACATGGTTTTATTTACCTATGATGTCGGGTGTAAATGATTAATGGAGGGTGTCATTGTGGTGCAGTGGTTGGTACTGTCGCCTCAGCTAGAAGGAGTTTGCATGGGGTTTTCTCCGGGTACACTGACTACCTCCAACAGTCCAACCAAATGCAGTTAGGAGTAAATTAGAAACTTATTGAATTTGAGACTCTAAATTAACCTCATGTGTCAATGGTTGTTCGTCAGCCCTGCAACACGCTGGTGATTTGTGTATCAGCCAGGATCAAGCAGGAGCAGTGTTTATCCCGAAACCAAAACATGGCACTGCAATGTTATCCAAATGCAGAAATACCTCTATTCAAACAATAACGATAAAATAAGGGACCATGACTATACCAGGTATACTGTTCCTGCTCAATAGTGGACAGAGCAATCATTTCATTCAAAAGCATCAGACAATTAGGCCCAGTTTACCAAACAATAGCTTCTACAATAAATTTGAGAGTTCAGTATTTATAATTTATAAAAACAGGTAAGAAAATAGCATTGTACTTGACAACCGCCTAACTATCTAACAAATTCAAAGAATCTGGCAGTAGACTCACCTGCTACCAATCTGCTTGCCAGTAAGAGCCACTTGGAGTAGCCCATGAAATACATGAAATTACCTGCAGAGTGGAAACAAGTGGGAAAATAAGGTCAACGCTCATATGCACAATATTCACATAGGTACTTCAAATGGAGTTTGACATGGGATGTGTCAAGTGCATTCTTTGTTTTGTACTCTGAGGACAACACCAACAGAATGAATGAGTGTTAACTACAATGGTGGAGGTGTAAGTAAAGAGAACAGGAGTGGAGGAGAAAAAGGACAAACCGATTATCTCAAAGAGGTTGGCGAACAGGATGATCTTCTTGGTGGCTTGTGTTCTGTCGGACCAGTAGCCGAACAGCGGCCCCGTCAGGAGGCCACTCAGGCTGAATGCCGACAGGGCCAGACCCAGGAAGTAAGGCGCCGCATCTAGAGTCTGCAGGTACCTCCATATTGTGGGCAGGATCACAGCTGAGGAGACAGAAGACAGGGACACTTTGCTTAGAAATCAAATAAATGCTAAAGTCACTCAAAACTTGCGACAAAACAAACACTTTTCTTTTGTTAAATACATATAACATTATAGTCTGTAAGCATAACAACTATCATCGTATCTGCTGTTAAAAAGATAAGCTGTCACGTGTATTAGATATCCCTTATTGAAAGAGAGGCCATGGTTATATTACAGTGTTCGTATAATTCACATTACTACTCCCTGCCATGCAGTGTTGTCCTGATGCATTAACAGTAAGTTCCAACCCTGCAGGAGAGCTGTTACTCAACTTATTTTCTTAATCCATGAGAAGGCAGGTTTTTTATTAAATGACCCATTTGTCTGCAAACCAGTCGAGGCTCCCACAAACTTTTTATACAACGTTTCGGTCACAGGCGCTTCTTCCTTTCTTCCTACCTTTGTACTTTGTAGGGTTTGTAACCGGATTTGATGGAAATTGAAATTTGGAGTTGTTTTAAAACTGTTAAAACTTTTGAATGTCTTGAATGAAAACTTAAAAATAAGGTGAGATGAGGGGGAAACAAGGCATTAGATGACATCTGTCAGAAATCTTCACCACACCAGGAGAACTGCCTGAACACACTGCAGTCGTAGCTTTGTCGTTCGAAGCTTCCAGCCTTGGCGTCACACAGACAAAGACTAGCGTTTATCCAGTACAATCCAAATTAAATTTGTGAGTCAGAAGACACACAATGTGGGATTGCTAAGCAAAATTCCAGAGAGGAAATAATTGCACAACTTTTCTTGGTTTCTGAGTGAACTCCACAGTTGCACGCTTGCTTCTTTATCACATGTTTCAGGACATTACCTCTACGCTGAGGGAGCAGAGAAACGTCGAAACCCCTGTGTACTGTAATATAATCGGGTAGTTCTGCAAATAATACTGTTTCTCTTTATAGAATGTAATTAGGTGCTGACTTAACTCTTTGCAAAAAGGGAAGTGGTGCTGTTCTATAGGACTTCATTTCATCATAAGGCGTCTCCTGTGGATGTGCTTATCCATACAGTCTGTTAGGGAGAAGCTCCTTTCAAAATAAAGCCTCAATATAGCTGAACACCAGTCAAACACAAGTAAAGTTGGAGTTTCAACAATAAATAACATGTGTTGTGCTATAAGCAGCATCAATAGCAGGATTTTTTTATTTACCTATAAGATATTACAAACCTGATTGTTGCTAATATCTAAAGGGAAACCCCCACCATGGTTAAGAGGAGTTCTACCAGAGCCGGTTTCAGGTGAGGACAATGTAACTGGTTTGTTGTGTTTCTAACCTTCAGTCACACATATTACACAAGAAAGGTATCTAATAAGTTGACTGTGTGTTTGGGAGGGGGGGGGGGGGTAGTTAAACAGCCTTACATGTGTCTGTTTTCAAACATGTGTTCAAAACAGACGAACAGAGACTCAAACGGTTAAATTACAAAACCTCCCCACAGACTCAAGGTGTGTCAGGGAGACGCACATTAATGAACCACTAATCAAACATCACCGTCATGTGTTGTTCTGCGCCACCACAGCCACAACGTGCGTGTTTACGTTGACGGAGGAACAGAGAATCGAACCCTACCATACTCCACACCGCTCAGCAGGAATATCAGTCCTATGCTGCAGAACGTCAGCCTCCTCTTCCGTCGCTCGTCCATCTGCCGCTACCAAGTGTCCGAGCTGCGTCTGAGCTCGGTCATCATCCTCCGGACACGCGCGTAATGCTCAGTGCGCTGCCTCCAATTAGAGCCCGGGGAGAGGAGCGCTGCTGCGGCCGGGGACATGCTCCGCTAAGGGACCCGGGTTGTTCTGCTCCTGCACTCCAGCACTGACACTGAACCCGGCGGAAGTTCGTGTCTGTGACGCGCGCGGCAGGGAGAGGTTTAAAGGTGGGAGAACCGGAGGAACCGACAACCAACCACACGGCCCGGTGGTGTGATCCTGCGCACTGCAACTACATCACTTCCGGTAGAGTCCAAACGCAACCTGACCCACTGACAGGCACTGAGCCTGGATCTGATTCCTCTCTTTTCCTTCTTTTAATTTATATAAATATATAGATACATGTTTAAATAAACTACAAGACTATGATCTACATGCTAATTTACCTGTATATATGTTCTAGTATATACTGTTCATTTGACATTTTAGTACATTTTGTAATTGATATGAATAATTGCCTCACTGCAAGTACTTTTTCTTATATTATAAGTAGAAATATCTTAGAATGAATATAAATATTATATTATATAAATGACAACAAAAACAGCACTGAGCCCATATCAGTCCTCCATGGATTTGAAGCAGTAGATTAATTTATGCATTCAAAGGCGTTACAATTTAAAAAATAACTTAATTTACACCAAACAAAAGCATCTTTCATGAGTCATTTTGAATATATATGATTTGATTTTCACAGCAACATGAATGTCAATCATTGAAAGACAGACTGGAAAATAGCCAGTAGTGTTGCAGAGTAATTCTTTAGTAAATAGATCAGAAGAAGGACTCAGTTATTTCCTTGAATTTTTTTTGTCAAATCAAAGGAAAGAAATTAAGATTAAAATGTACATGTAAATATATTTTCAAACGATTCATAACCTGCACATGGTGTTACAGTGAAAAACTTCAACATATGAGATCCAACCCTGATGCCTGGAAATCCTTTGGACACATGTCACAGGAGATCAAACCATCTTGTTTGAGTGTGAGACATGTAATCAGATTCTGATCCATGTTCTGTTGGATCCACATCTGTCATCTGGGGAGACACACACTGAAATACACTTACCTCAGCGTCATGTTCATGAAACCAGTTTGTCTTTTGCTCTGGGACACACTGCATTATCATGTTGGAAGTACCCATGAGAAGATGGTGAATTGTGTCCCTGAAGCAATGCACAATACTAAGAACAACAATACTCTGCAGCCTGAGCTGCATTTAATTCTATTTCTAAGTAATAAAATGAACAACAGAAGCTTATACATATTAGGATGTTAATGCAATACAGATGTTAAAATAATAAAATCTTCAAAATTTTGATAATTGTCCCAATTTCGGCCTCGGTACCAGTCAATCGTAGTTTGAATCTATCCAGTTTTATCGCGGTGTTAAAACGGATGTGATGTGTAGTTTAACTGGGTATCAGACTTTCTTAGACTGTTTATAAGAGCTTATTCTGCAGAACCACTACATTGGAATGTACTTCTCAGGTACACATCAGGTGATTGCGTGAGTCAGTGGCAGCGTGTTCCTCTCCGTCCTGTGACAACCATTACCACTGACACTGAGGAGCCTGTGTCACTCACACAAGCGGCCTCTTCTCCCATAATTCAATTTCAATGTCCTGAGTGTCCACACTTTAGTTTGCTGCCCTCCAAGCAAATATAGATCAGTTGACTTTGGCATCCTGGTGAACAATGTCCCAACTGGGAGCAATTTAATTAGATTACCCAAAAATACTTGCCAGGGCTTCAAGTCAACATCTCAAATTCAATTTGTTTCAGTGCTGAGAGGCCATTTGGTCTGAGGATTGTTCACGAATGCAAAGCATTGCACTCCTGGTCTTTCACCTAGCACGTATGGTCGACTGAGCCATTGTAGAAGAAAATACTTTGTTTTTATTTCTCTCTTGAGATTTTCTTTACGCATCCAGATCAAGTTCCCGCATTTCTACATGACATCAAGCTCGCGTTGAATCAATTGATATCATATTCCCGTGTAAAACTCTGGACCTACTTTCATTTTTACATGTAAATATAATTTCCCTGAATCCCCACTGCAGCCAGAGGTATCAGGACGGCAGAGGTCAGATTGGAACACATCTGTAATTTAGCCTGTCAGGTCCTTCCTATGTTGTATTCACATTTTGCTGTCACACAGACCTCCTACAGAGCCCGGCCCACAACCTTGATTGTTCTACTTGCCTTGCTGTTATTTTCTGTTGTCATTATGCAGTGAATAAAACTCATCTGAACCAGCCACAATACTTTGACATGAATTAAAAAAAATACATTTTCAAAACACCTCAGTGAGTGAACCACAAACTGTACATACAGTCTGTGGAACTGACTTAGAATACCAACTAAAAACTACTGCATGTGTAGCACAATATAAAATAATTATCTTCTAACTTCATTAAGGTGTTCTGGCTGTTGTACTCATCAGAATTGTGCTTATAATAAATATAAAAATATTATATTAATTTTCTCTGGCTCAGGAGGTAAAGCCAGTGCTTCAATCCCAAGCTCCTCAGGTTTGCATTCTAAAGTGTCCTTTGGAAAGTCAGAACTGTAACTTGGCCATGACGGCTGTGCTGCTCAGACAGTGTGGTAGAAAAAGTGCAGCATATACAAGTGCTGTATCAACTTGTACTTTAAAGTGTTTGGAGTGGCTGATAAGAGCAGAAAAGTGGCATATAAAAGAAAAAGAGACCTTTTACCACTTATGTTCAGAACACTGTATATTTGATGTTCAAGCTAGTACAAGTATCCTAGTGAGTCATGACAGTAAGCCAGCAAGACCCTGAGACTGATCGTAAGAATCACTTTGTATAAAAGAAATCTTTATTTACATGTTGCCAGCAGATGGAGGTTGCAGACATTTTTAAGTGTCACAGTCTTTAGTTTGTAGTCCATCTCCTTGGAAAAAACATTTCTTATCTATGAGAATAAAAAAATGAAATATTTTCTCTACAGCCTCCACGTGTTCAGTCAGCGAATATTAATGTTTTCAGTCTGCAGCTCAGACTGACCGGTTGACCGTGGCCGTCGGAGGACCGGCGGTTAGGTGAGAGAGCAGATTCTGGGTTTAGAAGGCCAGTTTCTTCATGAGCAGGTAAACCCTGGCGTCCACCTCAAAGCCGTGAAGGTTGTTGGCATCTCCCTGCAGCCTCATGAGGAGGCCGCCGTACGACACATAGGCCGATCTGAAAGAAGGAGCAGGTCCGTGGATTAAAATGAGAGATTATGTTTATCCCAAGGGCTTATGTGTGTATAGATTTGCCCTTAACCTTCCATTGATAGTCACCAAATAGGGTAATGATTGCTTAAACAACACCTGTATATCTTTCTTTATGAAAAAAATAAACGCCATATGAAAATGGAGACTGAAAAGGCAATTTTTTAAGTTATGCATCTTAAATGTACGGCAAATGTTATATATTGTTGTTCTATATATAAGTTCTATTGTTGTTTGTACATCGCACCAACCACACCAAGGCAATTTCCTGTCTGTGCAAATATACATGGCAATAAAAATAATTCTGATTCTGATTTTAGTGTAGTTAGAGTAATACAATTAACGTGTTACTGTAGTTATGTATATGCACATAACCATGTAGAGGGGGCCAATCTGCTTGATATCAAATATGGGCAAGTAACACATCACATAAAAATGATATACCTAATCACATTAATGCTAAATCCATTAGTCAGTCACTGCTAATTTTTATGTGTAATTATACTAATGGTGTTTTTGGCTAGTCTCTTAACAGTATAGTATCACTCACAGGCGTGTTGCTGCTTCTGTTGAAGTCTCGTCGCCTTCGATCTTGTAAACCTTCCCGTACATCACATAATCAAACTGGTCCGCTCTGCAAATTTAGACAAAGAGAAAGCTTAATTATAAATCACCCAACAAATCCTGCATACGTCAGGGGAGTGATACACTTAGAACAGAAGGACAAATGTTATTGGATCATGTCAAATAACGTGTTCACAAAACATGTGACGGCACTGATATATAAGAAGCAGGTGTCGTACCTGGACGGCCGGTCATCCTGAGGATTATACTCTCCATCATCTGGGGTTCCATCTTCATATAACGTACTGGCAATAACCAGTCGGAACTTATCACCTTAATGGAATGGAAAAAAATAACTGGGTTATTATCATATCATTGTGCACTTGGCGATTTGGTTGTGTGGTGAGGTTGTCATTTATTATTATTTGTTCCCGTATGTAATGTTTCTCTCATAGCTATAGGTTTGATTGGTTTACTCTGGTTAGAAGAGGAATATTGCACAGCTTGCTTGAAGGAATGCCAGAGTTTACAAACAAAAATCAAATGCTGTGGGATCCAGCGAGAATTATCAAAAGACTAATGTGACCAACCAGCGGCTTTACTTTGCAAACTTTGTAAAAAGTTTGTTGTGGCGATACAGTGTAAACAGGCTAGTTTTACATTATATCAACAAAATTTATTTTTGAAATGGCTTCAAGTCCTGGACTTCAACTTAACAAAAGAACAAAGTTTACCTACTTACCAAGATCAACAGGATAGATCTGAATGTTCACGTCCAAGATGAGGTCCATCTTGAAGGATTCACTTTCACAATGAAGACGAGACACTGTACCACGGCAGAGATTACATCATATGACATTTTAGACTGAAGGACACCACACTATAATATCTGAAACTAAATAAAAGTGAATACTTTATGAACGGGAAATACATTACTAAAGAAAGAAGCATAATCAACAGCGAAGGATTCAAAAGTAAAAAACTGAGGCTGCATAAATGAAGGAGTAAACAATATCTGAATTAATTCGGAATTGTGTCTTTAGAACCTTATAAAGTCAGTATTCACTGCCGTTTTATCTCTGATTGTATTTACCCTGACAATACATTTTTTTTGTTTTTAGGTTGAAAGGTGCATGATCACTTATTATCTTCAGAAATGTCAAATACATTACTAAAGACCAGAGACTATTACAGCATTCAAGCATACACACATTTCATACACACCTCTGTCAAACTTCATGCCATCTGGGTCGATGTCTTTTACATCAAAGATGTCCTCAAACAGAATTCCAGCCATTTCTGTTGCAGTCTAGGAACTGGGAAAGAAACAGAGAGAAATATACAATTACGTAATTTTTCGGATAATAAAAAGTCAAACAAGAACATCATGAAATGCCTCCGAAGCATTTGACTTGTTTCATCGTTTGATGGAGACTTTATGGTTTGTCAAAGATTAATAAGAAATCTACAGGTTTCATTAAGTCTGTCATTAGAAAAAACTATAATCATGTATAATGGCAAAATAAATATAGTCTCATTATAATGCTATGTATAACATTCAATTATTACCAAAATAAAACGAATTATGGACATAGCCTTGGAAATCTATAAGCAACTCTATAAAATGCATGTGTATGAACAGTACATAAAATGTGACAACTACTAATGATTTAATTCGTCCAGAATTGGAAAGTTTACAGTGATCTCATAGCCCAGACGTGGATCATTTACTAACACTAGAACAGATTTGTATATAGACCAAATAACTGAATGAGATGAAGCTACTTTAAAAACAGAGGCTGTTCACTCCAATCTGCCAACAACAAGAGCATTAACACGTAAACACGTTAACACAAACAAACACACGCGGTACCAACCACACTTAGTTACTGCTTCTTCTTCATAGACTTTAGTATAAGGAGGTGTCTGCAGCTCAGGCTAGCTGTTAGCTTTAGCATGTTGTTCCCCACACTTCCTGCATCTTACCTGGTAAACGACGCAGCTCTGGTTTTACGCTTCACACACAGCCACTCGTCACAGTCAGTCGGTCACTCTTTGTTGTTGCGATTATAGAAAACTTACACGACTTGATTTTCATTCATTACAACGTGAACCGCGCTGTGCCGCGCAGGAACAATGAGCGCGACCTGTGACGTCAGGGAACTGCTTCCGGGTGAACATGACGCTCATGCGAGTATTGCTGATTCTATGATTGAATTGGTTATATGGAGAATTGCGGTCATATGAACCAGAACCAAAGCAATTTAGTGAACATGGTAAATGTTATTTTTTTCCATCACTATGTCGATTTAATTGCTGAGCGCTGGAAACACATCGTTAGGTTTGTACTAAGCCATTAAATAATGAGGGGACGGTTTACCTGAAGGCCCGTGTGACTTATATAAAAAAAATGACAAACAAATATCACAACTCCATCTTGTTGGTTAATCGGAGAAACACGTGGGTCCCATAGACTGTATATAACGTTAAGGAGTAGGCGGCGTTGTCATCATTTACGACACTCGCCTCCACGTTCCGGCAGCCATTGTCCCGCTCGTTTGGTTGCTAGGTGTCCTGTTTGTGTACGGTTGCTAGCTAAAGGCTAGCAGCCTATGCTAGCGGCTAGCACCGAGAGACAGAGAGCTCACCGGAGCTCACATCGTGGCAGCTCGTGGAGGCACTTCCGGTGGCAACAGACACTGCCACTGACTTGTGACGGCAGTTGCCACGATATGAGGCAGCTGTCAGTTGTCACAGCTGTTTTGGGGCAACTACCGCTGTTTGTGACTTATTCCCCTGAGATGTATACGTAGTGTATGCATGTTTATCAGCGTGTTACTGTTCTGAGCACCAAGAACAAGTGATCTGTTTTTTTCCACTTGTATTGTCAAACATGGGCGATGCAACCAGTTTCTGATTCCAACGGGAATGGTTTGTCTTTCTATGATATGACATTTGAACGTCTATCTGTCCAGGTGTACTTGGTAACCTTGTTGGCGATGCACATGAAATATGTACTGGGTGGCAAGGAAAGTATAAATACCATTCCCTCAAACACCCAACACTTGTTGCACCAGTGGCAGCCATCTTTCAACAGTGTGGTGCATCAAAGGCAGCTGCCTTGATGTATCAGAGGCAGTTTCTGGTGACACCGGAAGTGCCTCTCCGAACTACCGCTGCCACGAATCGAGCTTGTCTTCACTGAACCTGTGAACCTGGACGAAAATGGAGTGTGTGTGTGTGTCTCAGTGAGGAATTAACGCGATGTAAGCGTTTATGAAGAAGTTATAGACGAGCGACAGAGGTGAGGATGAGATTTCTATACAATGTTAACGTAAGGTAACGTAACTATGTGATTAGCTTGTACGCATGTAGCTACTAGCTTGCTGTGTCCCCATAGGTCGATGTTATTACTGACCGTTAGTGAGGATGTGACCATTCAAAGAGCCACAGCTGTGTTTGTGTGAGCGTCCTGCTGAGACTGCAGGGGGGGCAGGGCAGCACAGGACAGCACAGGACAGCACAGCACAGTTAGAAAGAGTGTAGCACACAGTGGGCTTTATTACAAATTGGAGTGTACGACTTCTCCCCTCTGTCAACAGTTGAACCCCTCGAAACCATGAGCCCTGTAGTTCCTGTCCACACCAATACTCCCTGATCACTCCTGCAATAACTGTGATTTCACTGTGATTTTGCACAGCTTATATTCATGTTTATTTATTTTGGTCATGTTCCTAACTGTAACTTTTCAAAAACAACTGTGAAGCAGTTGTTTTGCATGCTGGTCTCTTTTTTCGTCTTTTGTATTGAGTCCAGTTCTTCGCTCTGTGTGCAATGCTGCTGTAACACAGTAATTCCACAATTTGGCATCAATAAAGTCCATCTATCCATCTTTTCCATCTAGTCATCTATCAACCTGTCCACCTGTCCACCTGTCCACCTGTACATCTAGCCATCTATCCATCTAGCCATCTAGCCATCTAGCCATCTATCCATCTATCCATCTATATATCCATCTATCAATCTATCCATTTATCTATCAAAGGGCATTTGTTTAAACTAATCATTAAACTTTGTGTTTCACATACTAAAACTCAGGTAAATCTGAGACTCAAAGGTCTTATTGCAGCATTCATCTTCTTGACCGTAACACACACTTCATATTTTGAGTATTTGTTTTGAAGGTTTTGAGCTCTCACAAGAGTTCCCGGGAGGCAGCCAAGATGGGGGACCTCTTGAAAACTGAAACAGATCTTCTTGGGATGATTAAGGAGGTAAATAAAATCTATAATTATTAATACACCAGGAGTAATGCATGGACCACAGGGAGCATCAACAGACATCAAATTCAACAAGTTGCACATATTTGCACATAAGTGTGTAGAAATTAGTGACTTCCAGGGGAGAAGTTTCCTGTTGCGGCTGAATACCCCTCACCTCACCCTCCCCTTCCAAACAGGACAGAGAACCTGTGGTACAGTTCGGTCGTCATAAAAAATTAAAAAGGTGTTTAGTTTGTCCTTCTGTAAAAAACATGGGGGGCCTTCGTAGAGAGGACCTTCTCCTGATGTAAAGATACAGTAATTAAGTATAAAGGGCCCATTCGAGGGTATAGAAAACAACAAGTTGTACAATTTCGAGGACCACACACCAGTGAAAACACCACTAGGATTATTTTATATTCAATTTCTGCCAATAGATCCCTTTCACCTTCATCTTACACACTGGATCTTTTACGCAGGATATAGAGATTGTTTCATTTGTAAGATTTGAAACAGGGATCCATTCTGCACTGGTTAAGGTTGAGTTAATGCAACTTAGGCTTGTTATGTGTCTTTTGTTCTTTTTCTAGTACCTTAAGTTTGAGGAATTTGAAGAGACTATTGAAAGTTTCGACAAGGACTGCAAAGGTAAAGGAAAGCTCATCTCCGAGCCTCAAGGAGCCAATCAAAGAGACTCAAAGATCAGAGCCATTCAGGTAAATGATTCAATTCTCAGAACCTGTTGATTCCTCTGGTTTGCCGATTATTTGTGGAGGTCTTAGAGCAGGAAGCTGGTGAAAATTTGTCCCCAAACTGCTAATTATTAACATGCAGGAAATGAAACTGAAATATTATACTATGTTTTTAATCAGTTTTATGAAGCTCAGCAGTTCCTTATTTTTCTGAAGTTAGTCTTTTAGTAATTAGTAGTAGTAGTAGTCTTATCTGTAGATATTGGGATTTTTTTAGTCTTCAACTATAATTTTTGTTATTTGTAAATAAAATAACAAAGCAAAGCACGTTTTCTAGCTGATGGATTACATCTTTCCAGCTTTGTTGTTTTCTCCTTCAACCGATTCCTTTTCTTGACTGTGGCTCTTCTAGAAAGACCTTCTTTGCTCTTTTGATGATGGAGATCAACAAGTGTTCTTCGAACTATGGACAGAGAACATTCCCTCTGAGGTAAAAGACATAGATGCTGAGGCCCTGAGGCTGGAGTTCTATCTTAACATCCATTTCTCCATCTACCCTCTGAGGAGGCACCCTCTTCAACATGTATGTAAATCCAATATTTATGTCGAAATCATCTTATAACAAATTTAAATAATTTTGGATTAGATTATCTGCATACAAAATCTAACTGCCCTGAAGCCACAGGTGCAGTGTTTCACCATGTCCACTAAGCTGTGCTGCATGCTTCTCTGTATGTTCTATTTAATGTTGTTGCACTAGTAAGTACTGATATGTACCACTGTGACATGCCTTTCATTGTGTAGTCAGCAGCTTCTTAACTTTTAATCGGTGGCAGAGAAACTGAGATAATCGTTGCCAAAGAGAAGCATTATTGTCATATTTTGTTGGGCAAAATAAGATAAATCCATTAACTTGAGTTCCTGAATCTGTCTCCAGGACAGAGCCGAGTTCGAGAAGAGGATTGCCCTCTTCAGAAAGTACCTGGATACTCGAGGAGCCTCGCTGAGTCAGTCTGCTGAGTTTCTGCCTTACTATGCCTTGCCTTACGTTCCCAACCCCACCGTCCACTCCTCCTTCAAATATCTTTTCCATGTGAGCAGTTGATTAATAATCATTATCCAGTTAGTTATTGACAATTAGTTTTCACATTTGCAACATTGCTGCTCAGTGAATGATCCGAACTGCATTTGTATTTAGGATTCTTGGATACCACAGTTGAAGAATAAGCTGGAGCAGTTTCTGACGGCGACCCTGAAGCCGACCTTCGTCCCCAGGTTGCTGGATTTATATGTATCCTCTATCATGGAACACTGACAAGTCACTGCTGAGAAAATCATCCGAGTGGGTGACTTTGTATTCATGTTTCTAGACAAAGGAACACCATCATTTTGCTTCAGTGTCTTTGCTGCTTACAGTGACTTTATATGAAATGCAGTCACGTAAATGTAACAGTTTCAAAACCTCTTTTCGTTGCAAATGACTTAAACTTTCACCAGAGCTTAATAGTGAGTAAAAAAAAAAAATGCTCAGTTAACGAGGTGCTCAATTCAACTTCTGACACAGTCATTGATTTGGTTCCTTGGCAGTGGTGTCCCGCTAAATCGCCCGTTTCGTAACTCCCCGGAACACCTGACAGCCCTCACAGAGGTGGCTTACAAAACAGCACAACATTAAGTCAAAGTTGTATCGACTCTTCAAAAGGACAAAAAAAAGGTCTTTCAATTACTAAATCAGCCGGTGGGGATAAACACAACAGAACCTAGAGAGGAATAACTCAGGGATTTAACACAGGCCAAGAACGGAGTGTTTTCCATCCCTTCTCACGACTGAAATCCCAAATAAACAGCCTTTCTGTAGGTGACAAAAGAATTCATCTAAATTCACTGTTGCCCAGATCTGGTTGTAGTATCCTGCACTCAACTCCTGCCTGATTTGCAGTTGTAAATGGCTGTATCTGAGAATGGCATGACCCAATCTGGCACTAACTCAGCCTAATCCCTTCACAGTAGAAGGGCATAAACTGTTGCTTTTACTGGACACTCATCAGATCAAACTTCAACCTGACACATTCAGGAAACTAAACTCTTCCCTTAGTGGCATACGATTGGAGCATAAATCAAATCAGAGCTGTCATCTTACCAAAACAAATAATTGGACTGGTTTGTACATATATAAAGAGTGTGGTTATTTAACATAATCTTTCAATGTGCAAACTCTTCAACGGGCAGCACTTTTGACATCACAGGAAATGAACTGTGGGTGAAGTGGGTGCATGCGGGCGATTGAAATGCATGTGAGGAATCAACTCAGTCGTAACCTGGCTGTTTACATGCACGCTGAATGACGGCTGTGTTTGTCTTGGGAGAAGCAATGTTTGAGTAGGATTACCGTAATTGTGAACTAATGTTAACAACTTTCGGTGACGAAGTGTACCCCTTCAAACAGGACCTATCAATTACCAATCTTTGTCTTAGGTCAATCTTAATCTTGATTCATGCACTTAAATTGTTTGTGTAGCTCTTGATGGGAGAGGTGAGGAAAGATACACATTAGAAATGTTTGACCAATGTTTAGTAGAGTTTTAATATTCTTTAACGTCACGATCCATAAGGAGGACGGAAAGAGCACAAAAGGTAAATATCCGTCTCAATTTTTCATTTTACAGTGTATTGCAAATACTATATCTTATCTGCCACTATGTTGAACTTGAGAGACACCAAAAGCAGACTGCCAATACAACAAACATTATTGGAAGAGCCGTAACTGTTGCCTTTCATTTCACTCTCTAATCTATATTCTGTAGAGGACCCAAAGTGCTCACCTCTCTGAAATCTGAACACCACACATAAAATGTATAGATTAAAATTCCAAGGTAAAAAGAACTCTCGCTAACCAAGAACACAAAAGACAAAGATGTATTTCATGGCTTTCGTACATCTCCTAATAAGAGCCAAGCTGATACAATCTGTGGGTACTGCAGAGTCATTTGACCTGGGAATGAATGTCGATAGAATCCATTCCATTGCAGACAAAAGCCGGATGTCAGGGTGGGTCATTGGGTGTTTTTATTTGTTTGAAAAGGCGCTCTAGTTGATTTATATAATGCACATTTACAATTATTTGGGTTAATGATTTGACGGATAAATTTGGTCAGTTTTATAGTTGGTTGCCGACAAAGAAAATAAACGTTGATAATCAGACCGCTGCACAAAGACATATCACTTGAATGTATTTTGTTTCCGTGTTTGTTTTCCTGCAATCTTTTATCTCCCTGTGTGTTTGTGAAGAGAGCATGCAGCAGTTACAGCTCCAGCTCAGTGAATCAGAACGGCGCGTCGCCAGCTGTGTGCGGAAGTTCAACAAGATGCAGTCCGACTACCGCAACCTGGTTGGAATCACTGCCGAGCTGGTCGACTCTCTGGTGGCCACTGTCAGCGGAAAATTGGTAGTTCAGCTCGACTGTGGGACAACAAACACACATTCTAACTCACGAGCTAGAGGCACACACTACTAGAGACACAAACACTAATACTAATGAGCCAGTGAATGGCATACACACACAAACACCTGACAGACACTAGTCAGAGTTTTTCTCATATATGCCCTGCATATACATACATTATTTATTTACATGACACATGTGTTATAAAAAAAAACAAGTTTTGCGCTTCATCCCTCTTCCCAAAAGCTCATGGGGCACTCTGTGTGTTTGCAGATCTCCCCCGAGTACTTGCAGAGTGTGTGTGTTCGTCTGCTCAACAACCAGATGAGGCAAGGCGTGGTGCAGAGCACGGACTTCACCAGACCCGGCACTGTGAGTGAGAGCATACAGCCTCTCTTTTCCCTCCTTCTCCCTCACACCTCACTGGTAGAAACCAAACAATGTAAATAATAATGGGCGACGAGACTCTCCTCCAGATACAAGCCAAAGTATCTATTATTATATCTGCTGATCACATCAGATTCTGCTCAGTAGCCATCAGGGGATGGAGCAGCGTGTAGAGGTCCTGCCAATGCACCCGTCGCCCAACAGACGTTAGCTGTCAAGCATGACATTTCGCCCTGTTAAATTTTAAACCAATCTTACTGTAAATATGAACAAACGAATTACTCCAAATGGTGCGAGATGTCGTCCGTCTCTATCTACTGTCTATGGGTACAGCTAGGCCCCCGAGGTAGAACAGTATCATCACATTCCTACAGGAGCAGTTAAAGCTGCTCCCAGGGGCCGTAAGTCACAGATACATAAGTTCTGTTTGAAGAGGAATTTAAAAGATGTTTTAAAAAGGAGTGTCTCGCTGTGATAAAGTTTCCGTTTGCCCTCTGTACATTGCGCTGCTTTGTAGTAATCCCTCCACGTAGTAGTCCTGCAGTTTAATTCCTGGAAGAAGACGACTGGATCCTGGTTTAAGTTGGAGGACCTGCTGCAAAATTTTAAAGACGCAAATCTGAACAATTCCAAACACAAGTCTTTTGAAGTTCAACCATTTTAGAATGAAAATTAACCTTTTGGTCGATTGCATCGGAAACCAACTGGTGGAGCAGAAATCTTTAAAGTAAACAGTAAAATAGCTAATTAAATATAAGCATATTTCCGTTGCTGTTTTTCAATACTGTTAAAACTGTGGCTGTAGGACACAGATGCACAAAAAGCGGTCCCCCAATTGAAACAAAAGTTTCCACTCTGAAACCTCAACAATCACACTTCCTGTCAGTGGCCGTCATCGTGCTGTTAAACTCTGGCTTTTGAAATTCTCTCTGTTTTGAACTGAACAACATCTTTCTGTGTGTTTGTGCGTGTGTGATGCTTTTTGTCCACAAAGGGATATTACTCTATGAGTCCCTATGATGATGGCTATGTAAGTTTCATATGTTTTCATCTTTACTCCCTGTCATCGCTCGGGTCCCCACCTCTCGTCCTGCTTGTGCCTCGAAGTGTCTCCTCCACCTCCTCCTCTCCTCGTCTTCCTGTCTGCCTCCCTCATCCCGTACTTATACATTTCCTTGCCTGCCTCTCTAGTCAGTCTATAACCCTCACCATCTTCCTCTGGTCCTTACTACATATGTTGACCTTGTTTAACGGGATGTATGCCTTTGTTGTAAAAATGACAGCTGTTGTCTGGTCACCAGTTCAGCCGAATGAGAGCGTCACTTTAACAGGGTGCCTCGTCATTACAATCACTTGTTACCAAAGGTCATTGTAAAGTCACCTTATCAGTGACCAGTCGTCCTTTTTAAGCCAAATGTTCTCAGGTTCAGTTTTCTCACCTCACTTTTTATTTCAAGGTTCAGTTTTTGTGAGAACTTAGAAACTGTTACATATAATATATATATAATAAGAACACTTTATAATTGTGGTGGTTTATATCAGGCTATTGGGTTCAACATATGATAATGTTAATTGGTATATGACTAATTTATGGTCCTTTTTACTGACTACTAACATGGAGGAGGAAGTGCGGCCACCAGCCACCAGGTGGGGATATAAGACTCTTGGGCACTAATATTCATTTTGATAACTTTCCTGAAAGTGTTACATGAGAACAACAAGAGCTTTTGCAAAGACAAATTATTAGTTGTTATTAGTTAGCTCTTGACTGCTGAGAGCCAGTTGGACATGTTGAATGAACATTTCTTGTAACCTGAATATATGTGTGTCCCAGTTGTAGCTGAGAGCTGAGTCAATGCCACATTTATTCTCAAATAGACAAGCAACCGTTCCTCTTATCACATCATTAAACCATAACTGACCATAATTATCAGATCATATTAGCTATAATGAAGTTTGACACATTTTTTTTGGCACTCGTGCCAGAGTTTATCAGGCTGAAGGGAATAAAGCGGCATGAGAGCAGGGAGCCGAGCCGTCTACTTAGACAATTACACTAACAATAGGTGGTCTCCCGTGGTCCCCATGGTCATAAAGGAGTAAATAGTGAGAGACGTGCTTAAGAGCTAAGCGGGATAAAGTGTCTTCTTGTGTAAATTGTGCTTTGTCAGAGAATTAGGGTCAAGCCTTTGCTTTGTGTCAGTGGCTGAAATCTGAGATGTGACCTTAAAAATCAATGTGTTACCAAAAACTAAAAAAATCCTCCTGAAATGGAGCTGATTTAGGTTGTACATCTAAGGGATTTTCTTGTTTAAAAAAGCACAGATAAAAGAGAATAATTCTCTTTCTGCAGTATGTATCTGTGATAAACCTAATTTGTAGACCGTTATGCTGCTCTGTCAGAGATTCCAGGGAAACTCATGCCTTGTCCCAAGGCATTCTTCAGGGCAGCGACATTTTTTTGTAGAGGAAAGAATCCAGGTTTCAGTGTTCTCCTCCTCCTCCATATTACCTGATGCACAGCAAAGAAAAAATGTGTCTAGACCACCCGAGACCTCAACAGACATAGATCGCTCCCCTGACCTTTCACTGCTTCAGGTTGGGTTTCAGGTCTCAAAATTTCTCTTTTAATCCTTAAAAACAGTGGTGATTAATCGTCTTTCACAGCACACACACACAAACTACCCACCCACCACAATAACATACTCGCTAGCGTTTACTTTTTTCTTGAAATAACTACCTACAGCTTTGCGGTACAAGTGAACTGAGGTGTTACAAAAGAAGGGATCACTGTTTTCCACTAACCCGTCCTCTGTGATAGTTTTTATATCTATCGAGTTATCACCTTCTAGTCACTGACTGCATGGGCGATGTTGCCAAACAGTACAACACTGTATGCCTGGGGATCCAGCATGTACCAAAAGCATGAAAGCATGAAAAAACCTAAACACAAATGACTTATTTAGACAGAAGCTAACTTGATTGTTTTACATGGAAAACACGACTGGGTGAGTTGAGCTACCAAAGGGACGTCATGATATAACATGGGTTTTATTTCCCCTTTTTGTTAAAGTTCAAAAGTGATAAATGTAGTTTGAAATAATGAAATACTGCAATACATACTGCTCATCATTGTCCTTTTTCTCCTTTTCCCCCTCTACCTCGCAGGCCTCCTCAATGCTCCGAGCATCCATCGCTCCACAGTAAGTGTTCAAATTGTTTGGTTTTTTTTCTTTTGTGTCCAGTTTCCTTATAAAACATGAATGACATGTTTTTTTCATTAATGTCCAGGAGACCCAAGGAGGGGCAGATATTCCCCTCCCTTGACTACGAGAGGCTGAAGAAAGACCTGGTTGAAGGTGCAGACAGACTCCAGTCTCTGCTGCTTCAGGCCCTGCGCTGGGTGAGGATTCAGAATCCTATTTGTCTTACTGCATGGTTCACACATTCACAGTCTTTTATCTGTAATATCTTCAACCCCTGCTCCTGGTCAAACACAGATTACAAATTACCGTGCAACCTAGTGGGCGAATGGGGTATGTGTCAGGGAAGAACCCATTAAATCTTTGTGCAGGCCTGAATCAGGGGGGTGGATCCAGGAACTTTTTTCCTCACTTTTTTCTTAAAGCATTGTGAGATAGGGTGCTTTAACATTTTCAAAGTTTCCTAGGGAATAATTAATAATAATTAATGGATCTTAATGGAAACAAATTGGCCATGTTTAGTGGACTGACATCTCTTAGTGTGTGAAATTTGGGTGCAACTTGATTGAATTGAAAGCCCAAAGTTATTCCAGGTGGATTTAAAAAAAATGTCTTTCAACATGTTTGGGTAGGGGCCCTCTGCAATTAGGGTGACAGGATCTCAATCAGCTTGGTTGGCCAAGTATGTACACACACAAGCAATTTGACTCCAGTGAGACTCAGGGAAGACTTAATGTATCATCCAAAAGGTAGTTTCATTAGAGCGTTGTGAGGAGAAGAATAGAATAAGTTAAGGAGAGGAGAGTCACATTGGCAGTCAGTTTGCGAGTCCAGACTTGATTGTTGTGTTCGTTTCTCACGTTTTTTTCAGAGGCTGACTCGCTCGCTAAATAATGAACAGAGAGAATCTGTGCTTCAGGCCTATATCAGCAATGATCTGCTGGAATGCTACAGCACTAAACAGGTGGGACCTAAAGCTTTTATTCTAATGACATTGCATGGTGTTTTTAATATTCTTTATTGTAGTGTATGTTTTGTTTTTTTGTCTAATGACTACAAAACTATTTCTTTAGCACATTCCTCCTTAATGACTTTGGATCTAAGATGATGGTTTTCTTGCTATTTCCTTCACATCTCCATGCCCAAACTATATTTAATAACTATTATACATCTACAAACTGTATTTATGTAGCACTTTTCTGAACATGTTACAAAGTGCTTAACAGAAACAATAATGGAAACAACAATTAAAACAAAAGGAAGATATTCTGATCATAAAACAGAGGGGAATAAAATGAAGTTACATACGAGAAAAAAAACACTAAATATTTCAAACAAAATCTTCTTTTAAAAAAGGTCTTAAGAGATTTAAAACAAGTAAAGGATGTTGCCTGTCTGATCTCAATAGCTGAACTGTTCCATAGTTAGGGTGCAACCATCAGAGCCAAAGTAAAAAAATAACTTCTCGTCCACTGACCACATTGTCTAATTAATCCCATGGCTCTAATTTAATGCCGATCTGATCTGGTGAATTAGCACATTTTGTTGGTGCACACAATGAAACGACACAACGTGTGGGTGAGGAGCGAACTGCATATAGCTACAGATAGGCACCCATATCCTACTGGTATACTGTACAAGTGATACTGTATTTTATTACTTTAAACTTTGACATATGATTGAAAATAACTTAAGAAGGAAGAATGGCAAAAACTTGTAAAAACCAACCTCTATGTATATCTAAGTCAAATGTTCCCAACCACAGATTGAGTCGCGTTCTTGAGCAAATTGTCCATTTTACTTAGAAAAGGCCAGAACACAAAACATAATATTCTAATTTCCACCCTCCCAAAAGGTTTTAAGCAGACTTAGAATCACATGTTCTTTTTCTTACACACTTTATTGTGTTTTCCCCTTCACGTTCCCCTCACCTAGTCTTTAGCCCCAGGGCCTGATGTTCAAGATAATCCCTTTAACACAGAGTAACGGATCCTCACCTCACAGATGGGTTTTTGGCCTATGTCCTTGCTACAATGCTCCAAGCCACCTCTGAATGACACTAGAATCATTCACTGCAGAGAGACACAATAACAGTGTTCAACTATCACTGTCTTGTAATCAAATCACAACTAACCACACAACTTATGTAGAAAAAGTTCTATGTGATCACAGCTTTGAATTTGTTTTAGTAATTTTCCACTTTCCAAATCTCCCTCCATCTGTCTATCTTTCTGCTATAATGTCCTTATGTGGAAAAAAAACAGATACATAAACAGAAATGACTTTAATAAACCTGCTGAGATACAAAGGAGGATAGATTGGCATTTGGCAGAAGATGTTAATTGTGACTGTTTCTTTAAATTTTAGACGTCACCTTAAACAACCCCACATTCTGTATCTCCATAGAAAACCGTGGTCCATCTATTGAGGTCAAAGAACGAGATTGTCCGGCAATACATGGCTCGTCTCATCAATGCATTCGCCTCCCTTGCAGAGGGTAAGTGTTCCGCTGCCATTACATTTGGTTAAGCATCTTTTTTTCTTTCGTAAGATGATTCAGTGTCTGAAATGGATGCATTGGAAGATGTACAGTTTCATGGTCTGACCTGGCCGACCCGGCTTCTATCACAAAGCCATTAATGATTCTCTGCAACACAATGTCAGTAGCTGTGGAGGCAATCTTGTAAAGAGGCAATGTTTTCAAGACAAGTATCATTTGTGCTGAGACATAACTTTAGTTTCTACAGCCAGCAGTAATAATTTACTGTCAACAACAAGGACAAGTTGAAGTGGTTGCTCAGGAAACATGTGACACTGCTAAATCCTGGACTCCTTAGAGCTATATACCTTCTCAGTAACTAATGGAGGTTGAAATGGTAGAAATATCTGCTTTTGGTTTCGTTAAGGTGATAATTCTAGTGTGTTGCCGGGAGTGCAACCCATTTATCAGTCGGGCAATAAAGATCGGCCGATAAGAGCCTTACACAGACATGGGTATAATATGGAAACATTTAATTTACAGAAATAATGCAGGACATGTGCATTCATATATTTCTTAATTCAAAATTTGACATATCTGGTTGTATTTGTAGTTATTTATGATAAGTATATAGTGTAACTGAGAAATATCAAGCATCAGCTACATGTTTTTGTCAAAAGGGTTTTTAAGGCTTCTTAACAGTTTTTGTATATGTTTATCAGCATCAGAAATATTTACTCCCTAATATTGGAACTAAATTAAGCATTAAAATAAACCAGTCCTTGTCCTTCCTTTGGATTATAATCTAATTTTAATGTTTCCAGGTCGGGTCTACCTTTCCCAAATCCCCACTCTTCTGAAACTTCTGACTGAGATTTTCAAGCGGGAGGAGAAAGACTCCCTAGTGAGAGAGATCGTGCTCATTGCCCTGGAGAAACTCACCCTCAGGTACATTTTTAAATGACCAGTGTTTTTATTGCAGTTTCCTTAATGGTAACCAGTCATCCCCTCATCTCAGTCTAAGGTCAAATTTTAAACTAAACCACTGAGGAAGAAGTCTAACTGAGAGGTTGACATAAATTGTCATTTGAAATCCTCTTTTTATTGAATTGCATGTTTGGCTTGTCCTCGTCAAAATGGTAATTTCGAATTATTTAACTTGTACTTTGACAAGTGTCATAAGAAATTTTAATGCCATTAGGAACCTTAAAGTGTTTTTTTGAAGTCAAATGCTTTGGAAATCTGTAATGTTAAATTTAAACAGCAAAATGTGTTCATTTAATACTTCGTCTCTCAAAATGAGATGATACAGAAAATCACACATTTAAAGGAATTAACATAAATTATTGTTCTGTTAAGGAACACATGTATCACTGTCTTAATTTATTTTACGAATATAGGAGAAGATGGTGAATATCCCTCGTGCATAATCATGTCTTTGTAGGAGGAGCCTGCAGATGGCCATGATTGCAGACAATCTGATTGGCTGGCTGGTGGATGAGCTGCAGGACCCAGACAGCCTGAATGACATTAACCTGGAGTTCAGTGCAGCTGTGCTAATGAACCTGTGTCTGCACACAAAAGGTGAAGACGAAACTCCACACCCTAAGGAGAAGTCCGCCCCCCCTTACTTTTAACAGTATCTCATTTCGGGAATGCACATAAGGTAAAGTGCAGACCAATTAAAGGGGTAGTTAATTATTTGGGGACTGTTGATTTCATCTGAGTATTTTTCAATCAACCATTGGAGAATCCCAAAAGTAGCTGGTCCTCTCAAAGAAATTGACGGGCACAAAAAATTGATATTACGTGATTTATTTGCGAGATTTAGAGATGTTGGAAATAATGTAGAACCCTTTGAAAGAGCCAGACTCCTGTTTCCCTTTGTTTCCATTCGATAGGCTAAGGTAAGCCAAGCTTATCAACTTCTGGCTGTAGCCTAATATTTACAATGCCTGAGAGCGGTATCACCAGTAAGAGTAAATATGTGTACAATTGGCGCAACCTTAATCCAACATCCTATTATTTATACAGTATTTGTATGGCACTGCAATAGGCCATTATGTCATATAAATTAATGTTATGTCTTTCTAAGCACAATAATAGTCTCTCTATCTAACTTTATCCTTTTGGAAGATTTTATTACGGGCAGAGAAAAGGCCATTATCGTTTTACGCTTGAATGCAAAGCAGAATTTTTGTGTTGTTTTCTCTAAGTTCATATCTACATCTTAATTCCATTCTGCCCGCTTTAATACACATATGCAGTGAGCAAAGATATACTCTATTTTTCTGTACTTCCTTTATTTTGTGTCTGTTGCCCCGGGGTCTGCTTTCTATAAAATACACAGTGAGATAGTGCATTTCATGTTTGAGTGGTTTTACTATTTTTACTCTCAGAAAGAAAACACTGCTCGGCTGGAGGGATTCATTAATTATTAATCTGAGTGAAAGGAGATCCTATCTTAAATCAGATTTTATTGGACAAGCAGGAAAGACTTCTGGGTTATTAAATTGAATCCTCTGTGTGTGTGTGTGTTGGATGGCTTTGTTTTAACAGGAAAAAAGAAGTGTGCAGAGAACGCAGAGCATGTGCTGAAGGTTCTTACTGACCTCCTCGGACATGAGAACCAAAGGGTGAAGCACACAGCTGTCATTGTTTGCACATAGATGTGGTACAACCACCATGTACACAACAGGCACATACATTCACAGAGGGTGTAAAACATGGATACAACATACACAAGCCTGAAACCACATTTGCACACACATATTGAGACAATAACAGAATTAATGCTTCTACAGGATACACAGAATACACACAAAAGACATGAATCGTTTCCCCTGTAGCATTGTTGAATGAATATGTCTATACCACTCTAGACCATAAAGGTAGATGTCGCTTTGCCTTCCTCAGATTCAACAATATGTGAACGGAGCCCTGTACAGCATCCTGTCCATTCCCTCTTTGAGACAGGCAGCCAGAGAGATGGTGAGATTGCACAGAAACAGACACAGTTTGAGTTTGTCTTCCCTCATGTCATCACACAGCCAGTGTTTGGGGGGGAAACAGCAGGTGTTCACAGTCATGAGATCCTGTCGCCGTACCCTGACACTGCTGGGTTTTTACACGTGGTCATTCAAAATTAACTCACTCGCATGGTTTACAATGATCCCGTTTGCCAACAGCTCAATGTAATCGGAGTGTGTGTTCTCAACATTCAGTCCCTGATCTTTATGTGATGTGTTTCCCTCACGTGAGCAGGGTGTTGAGGAGATTCTTCGCTGCTACAGCAAAGGGGAGAACCCAGTCCTAAACAGACAGATTGAATACATCATCAAACAACTGAACTCAAGTGAGTGAAGTCTATTCTTATATATAAAAAATATATATTTTATTAATATATAATGTATTATAATATACAGTATATGTGACTTTTGGAATTGTATTACTATGAGAGGCAGTGAATGAAAATTACTGTTTTGGGGAATTCGACTTACTGGTCTCTGTTTCTGTTCCAACCAGCTGAGGAAGAGGAGCCAGAATCAGATGACGAAGAGGAAGAGGACGAAAATGATGTAAGTCCACCTCTCAACCCATTAGACACTGATAAGCTGGTGCTTTACACCATCACGGCATACGTCCACTAGTATGTTATTCAGCAGAACCATAGGAATATGTTTCCACCGACAAATCAAAAGATTGAGGAAGAGAGACAATTATGTTAAGAGGAATCGCGACAACAAAAGAACACCTCGTATTTTGAGACCTGTAGATGGCAATCTCAGCGTGACACAGATATTGGGTGTCACCCACCTGTGTGTGTGTGTGTTTGTGTGTCAGTGTTTGGGGTGATGATCCTGGCAGATTAAGTGAGAATGTGGGTTATCCAGATAAGGCACATGGTAGTAAGTTGAAAGAAATGGCTCTCAAGCTGTCCCAGTGGCATAGACCACAATGTTCTCTTGCTGGTACTTCGAGTCGGTGCCAAGCATTGTTTTTGTGTTTAAACAGCTTTGTAGCCTAATATCAATGTTATTGAGAACAAGTTCATTTGAACCATGTCGAGTAACCTTGTTTGTCAAAGCACCTCAGGGGCTTTAACGTTTTGGTGTTTAACAATAGGTTTAGAAACAAGCCAGAGGCCATTGTGTTGGCTGGGCTGATTTCCGTATTAGATTTTAAACTGTCAACAAATCCAGATATAAAAAAATCTGAATAGTTGAAACTGCTCAAATTAAGATGTCTTTTAAGACATCTTGGTGGGGGACATACCGTGTTCGGTATGTCCCCCACCAATCCCATCATTTTCACTGCTTCATTATTTCATCCTGTGACAGGAGGATATATTGGAGACCTATTGCGACATTGAGGAAGTTCTCCAACCGCAGCCCAGGGAACTGTCTGGAGAGAGTCTGCTCACCACCGAGTACCTGGGAGTAAGTGATCATATATATATTCAAATATGTGTGTATATGCACTGTATGTATAACTCAACTAAAGATGTCAATGGTAGCTACACACAGATAATGTTGAACCCTCAATTAACATCAGGAACTCGTAATAGTTCCTGACTAAAGGCTGACGGTCTGCTGACAAACCCGCTGCTCAATATCTATTGATATTATTGCTGCAGGACAGTTTGAGGAGGTGAAACACAGACATACTTTTCAACTTTTTTTCTGAATTTCTACTGGAGACGTTCCATCCAGTGGGTTTAAATGGAGCTTAACAGGCACCTCCCCTTTTTGGAATGGTTGTTCATCAGGAAGTACATTTGCATTTTATTTTCTCCATTGAAGTTTCAGAAAACTGGAAAAAAAAAGGTAAAGGTACAAGACTGTGTACATAATTATTTTACAGTGAGAAAACCTGTCATCCCATAAAAAATTGGGTGATTTTCAGACTTCTTTTCCTCATCTGAAAAAAAAAAAAAGCAGGAATTTATATTACACCTGAGGATTGTGGGTATTGAAGTACTTCTCCTTGGCATCATAAATAAAACATATAAACTACTTGTGTCCAGCCCATGACATAGTGCTTTCTCACATCATGATACCGCAGGGTGAAACCTACGCTGCTGCTACGTTACTAACCCTGTGTTGGTTTTGTGTAGATCATGACCAACATGGCTAAAGTGAAGAGGAAATCCATCCCAATGACGCAGCCAAGTGCTGACGAACCACTGCAGCGCCCAGTCACACCAAGTTCTCATCGTAATGTCAACGCCGCGTAAGTGAAATACACGCAGAGTTCAACTTAGGCTGCAGCCAGTCTAATGCCGCAGACCATGTTTTCTTCTGCATTTCACAATGATACTGTTTACATCGCCATGTGCAGGCCCAGTGGTCACGTGATAGCATTCTCAGGCGCAGAAAGGGATTACAATGTAATAGGGAATTAAAATGTCTGTGTGGACGGAGATCTTGTTTGTTTGAAAACTCTGCTTTCAAACAAAAACATAGTTGTTAATTGTACAAATTATATTTGACCACACAACTCTATATTCATGAAGAAACCAGAGAGTGGCCTCTTTTTTCTCGAGGCTTTATCGTACAGCACGAATAGATCGTGATCGTTCTGCCTTTTGTTCGGCCACATGGATAATAAAGTTGAACTGGTGCAGTAGGTCACAGCAAGAAAGGGTTCAAATGCGCTTTGGCTTAAAGAGATCGTATTATTTTAGCGTAATGGATATGACAGCAATGAGGGATCAGTGTCCCACATTTGACCTCGCCCAGTAGATAGGACATCAACTCACAGCAGGTTATTGCCACACTGGTCTCTTAACCTGCTGGCAATATTTATCTTTATTGATTTTTATTTTTAAAACATTGAGCTGTTTTCAGACATGTAGATTTCGCCTATAACATACTTAATGATTTCGCAAGATTTTACACAAAAAGCGCAGCATCACAGCCCCACAATCCTAAATTACAGAAGTTAATTATGCTAAGATATTGCGCAAATTGAGCCGAGTTATTGCACAGGGGAAATGAAAGATCTTACAGGACCTGAGTCATGTTGTTTGTGTTTTTGTGTGTCATGTGTAGTGACTTTCGACCAGGTAGTCCGTGGTGTGGGATCAGCAGGGACAGTGAAAACTCTCTGAGTCGACAGAAGAGCGAGGATGGAAGCCTTGTACCCTCCAGGTTCAACTCCAGACCTCCCACGCGCTCCGGCAGTCGCCCCAGCACTTCTGAATCCCTACGACACAGCATCGGTGGGTAGATCTGGTTCCGCCTTGGCCTCGTGTCCTTCCTCATTTGGTTTTGAGCATAAACCAAATAATGTAGCTGTGACCATGTCTAAGAGTGTGGTTGTGGCTGTTCATCAGATGTTTCAGTCAGATATCTCCGGCTTCCTACACCATGCAGTTAAAATCAGCGGCCTACCGTATTTACTTTCCCTTCCACCTGTTGCTCTTTAGTTAGTTTGTTTTGGCATTTTGATGTAATGCCAAGTTTCTATGAGGAACAGAAGGAAACTTCCTCAGAGAGCACAAGGGATAAGGACTCAGCGAAATGGCTTTCCATACAAACAAACGTCAGCCTGGCATAAAGTTTGTTTTGAGCTTAAGTTAAATTCGAAATTCAACCGATTTGGTATCAACAAAAATGAGTGTGATGATGTTCTAATATTCCCCCCCCTCTCGCTTGCAAAATCGCAAAACCTCAGACTCACAGTGTGGCCGGTTGTCCCAGGATTCAGAGCTGGACGGCCCGTACGAAGGACCGGCCACAAAGGGACGCTCCCTGGAGGAACACAATGGAGACTTTTCCAGGTAAAGTGACACACAAACGTTAACCAATCACACATACATAATGAGACTGTTTGTGTGGAGATGGCTGAAACCCGTCTCAATGTGCTCTGTAAGAAGCTACATTTGATTATGTCTTAGAATAGTTTGACACTGTCGTCCAATGGTTTCCCATCACAGAAGTTGGAAACTCAGGCCTCCTGCTTCACTGTTCAGCAAACACCCACAACTTGGAATATTAAGAGCGAGAAGCATCATAACGAACATCAGCTCAGGGACTGGGGCAGATATAAACAAACAACCTATCACTGCCGAGGCTCCCTTAAAACCCTGAGATGTGTGTGTTAGTGTGCTTTAGTGTGTGTGTGTAGTGACAAGAGTGTTGTTTGACACCGATCCGTGACTCAGCACTGCCAAGCTGCTCTGTGAGGCTGTGACATGCGTTTAAACGAGGACCCACAAAGAGACCTATTCAGCAGAACCTACCCCTGTTTCTCCGCTCCTTATAATCCCTGGAGAACTTGACTACTGAATCCCACCCAGCAGTAATGAGTCCCAGGAAACCACTTCAGTGGTCCCCCCCACCCCTTCCCCCAGGAGCGTAAAACACCTCTACAATACAGCCTCGCTGAGTCCGACTCCAGTCGCCTCATTTCACCCCAGTTTGGAGACAGAGATTTGTATAGTGGGACGACAGGGATTTCAGGATCGTCATTGATGTTTGGGGGAATAGAATCCTGGCAACACAGCGAGTTGGCAATGATTGAAGGGGAAGATGTCTATGTCGGCCTTTTGTTTTGAGGTTAATGAACATATTTTGTTCTTTTCTAGCACATTCACTTCCAAGGAGTAACACGTTGGGTGTCCAGGCTGGTTTCCATCCAGACGTCACATTTAGAAACCGGAGTCTTGTCACCATGTTGCTCTAGTGGCGGCTGAAATTATGGGATGGAATTGAGTCGTTCAAAGCGATATTTACCTCCACCGAGGAGGATTTGTTTCCTCCCCCCCCCGTCCATTGGTTTGTTTGTTAGCAGAAAAACAACACAACAGAATTCCAAGAAACTCTGGAGAAGGGGGACATATGCCAGGAGAGACCCTATTCAGTCTTGGCCTTTGTATTGAAAGGAAAGAATTTGTTTTCTTTTTCTTTACTATTACCAAATAAAAGGATTTTTGTGACATTTTCATGAATGCTTGATTGAATTTAAGGGACCTGATGAACCATGGCGGCGGTATGTGCTCATTCTAGTGATGGCAGTTTAGTTTTGTTTATCCAAAAATCGATGGTGGTAACGAGGCTGCCTGTGCACACTCACAAAGGTCACTCACATTCAGCAGATTCAGAGTGACAGGTACCAAAGTGTTTTGTTTTATGGCTATAACCAATTCTCAGTCTCTGTTCATGCATCTCAAGATATGTTGAATTTGACAGTTGTTAATGTTTTACTGTTACAATACAGGTTTATCACATACTGTAGGTTGCTCACTGACTAAAAAGCTGGAAGCTAACCAGGTCAAATCTCTGGCTCTATCTGAATTTCAAAGCTTGAAGGAAGGAAACCTTTTTCTTTTTTTGGGGGGGAAACTCTGGTACAAAGAGCACTCAGGCGCACTTCAGTAAATATCATTTATAGGGAATCGCAAAGGAACAAACATCGGACTCTTGAAAGTTGGACCTTAGTTAATCTGTTTTGATTCGAGGTTATGTATTCAGCCATGTCAGTTTCCTTGTTGGTTTGTATTTAAGAAGGATTACACAGATGGATTACCACTAACCAACCAACTTGGTGGAAGGATGGGCTTCACCACGAGATGGGCCTTTTTGCAATTTCTCCGGGAATAATTCTGGACCTTGATGAAAAACATTTTGGTATATTTACGGTACTGTTAGATTTCTGTAAGTGTGTTCAAATCTGATCTGGCTCTGGGGCTATTGACTGAAACAAGAGAAACTGATTGTGTCAAGTGTCAAAAGCAAGAAGCTTGTGAGAGAGCTGTGTTGTACCCAGGGCATCCATGACCTCTGTGCTGTGACACCGTCTGTGGAATAAGATCTGCAGAAATGTGTGCTGTAAAAGTTATAAAGCCTAAATCCTAATTTATTTCCTCTCTTCTTATCTGTCAACAGTGAGAATTTTAACACTGGGTTTATAAGCAGGCACGAAATTCCCCGGTCAAGCACGGAGGGCGGCCTGAACAGCGTTCAGCGGCATCCAGACCTGGCGCCTCAGTTTTCCCAGCCAGGAACCGCCAGCCCAGCGGAAGGAGGCAGACCGCACAGTGGAAGTAAGTGAGGCGGTCTGCGCTGGTGAATATTGGCTCCAGTTGCTTTGTTTGTCTGACGCTCACTTGGAAAAATAACTTTGGAAGTCCATGTTTGTTTGTTTTTTTTGCAGAAAATCAAGTAGGCTAAGAAACTCCCACTGTGAAGCGGATGTGTCTCACCACGTATTTTGCATCCCTGTAATATCCTGATAGTCCTGCTTCCTCTCCAGTTCTGGCAGAGGATAAATGATCCCAGATCCCTTCAGTTTCTGTCCTCCGCATCACTTTGACTTTCTCCTTTACAATCCCAAAAAAATACGATACTCTCTGCATGATGAGTCACAGAACTGGAGCAGAGACAGAGTGTAGATGCGGGAATGGGTATTTTTAAGTTGCGTGAGCAGAAACGTTTGTCTAGCCGGCAGGGTCTTTGTCAGACGTCTATGAATCCTGATGGCTCTAAGAAGCCCAGGAAAGGTTTAAGCTTTAGATGTTTATGGTGGTTATATTAATTTGAGGTTAGAAAAAGTGAATGAGAATTAATTTGTAGTCTGAAGTCCATTCGAAACACGTGGAAACTTCAACCATCACTTGATGCTTGCATTTAACAAAAAATCCTCTTTTACAAAAGATGAAAAGCTAATCATTAGGTGTTTTTTTTTTCAAAACAGAGGCACGAGGCAGACCAACATGGCTGTGTGTCACATTTATGTGCTGTCAGCTTCACGTCCTAGACACAGAAGTTGAGTCAATGCAGGGAGGACTGCCTGGTCGGCTGCTCTGGGGCTCTGAGTCGGGTGATAACATCTCCCGATGCTCTCATGCGTCCGAATTGAATTTGATGAGCGATTACCTCCGGCTCTTACGCTGGCTGCTCTTACCAGAAAGCCTGTAATAGTTGCTAATGGTCACTCCGAGCCACCACATCCTCGTCCTGTGTGCGTTGTACTCTTGAGGTCTGGCAAGTGTCAGGCAACTATTGATCCATCGGGAGGTCACTTAATTGTTGCTCCGCTCAAAGGGCAATAAGTAGACGTGGACAAACAAAGTCAAACCCACTTTTCCTTTGAGCTTCCAAAGATTTTATTGACACGCACCTGTATTTGTTTTTCCTGCGGCTGCTGCAAACTGTGGCCTCTAATCCTGGTCGAGATATAACTTGAAACTGTAAATCAGCCTTTTTTTAACCTGTAAAATTAATTTGCACGAGAAATTGACGTGTGGAAAAGAGTTGTATTTGTAAAAAAAAAAAATAGTGGTTTCAGTTATATTTGATACTGCAGGAGATGTTGGTGAACTCATGCAAACA
The DNA here is from genome assembly GCF_949316205.1 of Platichthys flesus. Taxonomy (NCBI): domain Eukaryota; kingdom Metazoa; phylum Chordata; class Actinopteri; order Pleuronectiformes; family Pleuronectidae; genus Platichthys; species Platichthys flesus. The sequence goes on along the minus strand of NC_084953.1, from coordinate 9,730,917 downwards.
CACTGGTTTGCGGAGAAGCCACGCAGTCGGCCATCTTGATAAGCCACTTCATCATTCAGACAATGACTCCATTCACCTGGACAGCAATGTACCGACTGTTGACAATAGTCTGATTACAATGTTTACATGAGTTTCTAATTCAATATTAAAATCATTTCCCTGTTAACGTGTTACAGGGCGTAGTCTGATTGTGTCTCACATCAACTTAAGATCCTGTTACGCATGAACGGGTGGCGGGTTGTCCACTAATGAGAACTACAGTGGTTCAATCCCCAGCTCCTCCCGTCCGCATGCCGAGGTGTCCTTGGGCAAGACACTGAGCCCCAAATTGCCCCTGACGACCGTGCCGGGATTAGATCCGTCAACTGAATAGCGCGCTGTGTTACACACTGTTTTCTGCTTTGCACCTTGTACACAGATATTCACCACAGCACTGATGTAATGAGTTCAGTAAATATGACTTTAATAGCTCAAAAATCATTTTTAATGCACTTGAATGGAGCCTCTGCCGACTGTCCAGCGTCATTGTGCGTAATTTGTGTTGCTCGGCCGCGTCTCGCTGCAGAGAGGAAACATCTACACGTCGAGGAAGAACACGTCTGCTGTGACTGACAGAGACGCTCCTTTTCACCGAGGAGAGATAGAGGAGGCGTTTGTGTAACTGACGGGGGGGGGGGGGGGGGGGGGGGGGGGCACCCACGCAGCCGACACAAACACGGAGGGAGCTGCTGCTGCTGCCCTGTCTTGTAGAGAGGATGGAAAGAAAAGGAGAACTGACTGAGCTCACGTGATGACAGCTCCGTGTGGTTTGGAGGTTTAGAAGGTGGAGGACGTGCGGCAGGATCTCGGAGCACCGTCGCTCTGCTCCTGAGCGATACATGTGATGAGGAAACCAGATTGATCTTTTTCCTCAGATAAGTGGGGAAGCTTAGAAACTAATCTGAATCAAACCTCCAGGGCACGATTAGGATGTTCAGCAGCCAAACATTTAATATCGAAAACAGTTTGCGTATCCGTAAACTCTGGAGTGAACACTTTTAAGGGCTTTTAACAAAGCAGTTGAACTTTGATGTGGAGGAAGAACAGAATCACATACGCAAATAATGATTCCAAGATGTGTTTCTTTTTAGATGCCTTAAAAGATATGAGAAAGTAATGATCTTTCACTGATATGTTGAAATCTTGACTATCCTGTACCTTCTCTTCTCCCTCAATCCCCACACATCCCTCCCTCCTGTCCTCCCTCCCTCCCTCCCTCCCTCCCCCGCCCCTCTCTTCCCCCAGGCAGCCAGTCAAACAGGAGGTGAAGAGGGAGCTGTCACCGGGGAGTAGCGCTATCTCCCCACGAGCATCGGGCTTCCTGTAACACCATACCCCCAGGTTGCGATCAGGGTCAGAGCTACAGAGATGTTCGAGGATCGGCAGCGAGGGTGGAGGAGGAGGAGGAGGAGGAGGAGGAGGGGCTGGAACAATGTGAAGGATTGTGGCTCTGCGTTTTCCTCCTCCCTCGATTTTAGCGCAGACTTCCTTCTGTAACATGATATGCAGCCGGGCGATAATCACAAACCCCAGCCGTGCAGCACTGTTCACCTTGTAGCCTGAGCTAACCTCCCAGTTCCTCCTCTCCCTCATCCAGCCGGTAGTTGTCACACCTAAATATTCCCACAGTTGGATTCTGTAACCCAGTAATGTCACATGACTGTATCAGAGTTTGTTTTTTGGATGTTTCTAACGACTTATGGATGTTTCAAAATCTTTCTATGACTTTCACAAAGTTTAATTATTTAAGAGCAGGCGCAGCTGTTTTTCTTTTATTTGATTCTACGCCTATATTGGGGGGGGGGGGGGAATAAACACCTCATTTGTAAATGTCTCATCTTGATTCTACAAATTTATAATCCTCTGAATTTCCGTCATGTTCTGTATGAATTGACTGTGATGAAAACACATCCATCCACTTGTATAGATAAATGCAGCAGCTTCACTTCAACTGTAAAACATATCATATCAGGGCAGCTCCTGTTTAATTTATGCTCCAGAAATGTTTACAGAACGAGATCAGGTCCTCGCATATCTTGTCAGGCTAGTGCATATTTTTAAATGATAATAGGAACGGCTTGTTATTGTTGATATACAGAAAACTACCGTCTATACAACATCTGACAACGAACTTGAAATAATGTAAATGTCCTAAATATAGTTTTGCAGGTCTCTTGATGTATATTTATGTTAACTACTGCATGCGTTTTTGCATTTGCATTGAAAGAAACTGATTATGCAGTGTTGTCTGTAGTTTTTAATAAATGTGTCATGTCACCTCAGTTCAGTTGTGTATGTCTATACACATTACATATATGATATCTTATACAAATACTCAGTAACATTTGAAGAAGCAGCCTTTGATCTGTCTCGCAGCTTCCATCTGCAGTTCAGTCATCAATCACCTTTGTCTATATGGTCCCTGTCAGAGTCACTGGCATGTGTGTCCTCCTCGGCCTGGAGGAACAAACTGACTCCGCTCACTGAGGCGTCTCACAGCAGGAGGACGTCTGCTCTCGTGTTGTGAGTTGTAAACTGAAAGCTACAGCACCCGGTCCATCTCTCTCAGGCAGCTGCCCCCTTGGGGACGCTCTAAAGTCCTCGTTACAGAGTCAGTTCATAATTATCATCGGCGTTTCTGCCTCATTCTTCCACTCTGTTCTACTCCTGCACTGTGGTGCTTGGTGCAGTGGCAGCCCTGACAGAAAGTGGACCGTGGCACTGGGTTACAACAGGGTGACCTGATACAGGTACATGGGTTTTATATGGGACCCCACAGCAGAAGAAACAAAGCCCTGCTCTGTTTTAAAATCCTGAATCTGTGACCAGACTCAAGTCATGTGAAGTTTGGATATAGGACATGGTATGTGTGTGTGTGCTCTTGTACAGCTGTCTTTGTGAGGACCAGTTTGAGCCTTCAACCTACGGAGTGAGGACATTTTGGGAAAGTACGGACTGGGCGGTCCCCACTTGTGTGGCCCCCCTTTTAATGGACTGTTTGGGGGTGAAGACTTGGATTAAGGGTTAGAGTTAGGTTTAGGTAAGTTAGGTTAAGGGTTAGGGTTAGGCATTTAGTTAGGATGGTTAGGTTTAGGGGCTAGGGAATGAATAATGCCGATGAGTGTCCCCACTAAGAGAGCTGTACAAATCTCTGTTGTGGATGTCAGAGAGGTCAGAGCGAGTCTAACGATAGTGAAAGTGGTGTCAGATGTAGTTTGTTTTTGTTGGAAACTGCCAGCGTGGTGAAGAAGCAGGTTGGACGGAACAACAGGATGGAGCAGAACAATGTGATTAAAAACAGAAGTAGGAACTCCCAATTTTGCCGTGTTAAAAAACAATCCTGCATCGCCCATTTGTCCAGATCCCAACCAATCAGCTTCTGTGTTTGCCAATCTCCCATCCTACCCCCAGGAGTGAGACCTGTCCCCGTATCTGTTGTAACTTCAGTGCGGACCCTCCTGTCAACTCTCTGGTGTTAATGATGACTTAAGCCTGAAACATGCTTCTGCGACTGCGTCTGCGTCTTTTCACGCCGCTGTGGCGCAAGACTCGTTTTCATTCATGCTTCCCCAACCGTTGCGCGTCTTACAAAGCAATTCCGCGCCAGAACACTAGGCGGAGTAATGCTTTTTGTCGAAGACGACCTGAGAGAAGCCTTCTTTGTGGGTGTGGCAATCGTTGTTGACTGTTTATTTACCTTCTACCAGTCGTGTTCTCCATTACAAACACACGGTGAACCATGGCAGAGAGTGTATTCACGAGTCCAACAGAACAACAATTGATTGATGTCCATTCTTCTTTTTAAAATCTTCCGTTGTTTCTGCCGGTATTATGGGGCATGAAACCGGAAATGCAGCTCCAGAAGGGATGTAGAGCAGACCAATCACAGCCTTGCGGGCTGAGTGAGCTTGCGGAGCTTTGCCGTAAATTTTAGAAAAGTGGGGCGACGCCCGTCAGCACGTAAGGAGGGATACATAAGCACGTAAGGGACCCGGAAGGGCTCTTGCGCTTACGGGCCCGTGAAAACGCAGAAGCATGTTTCAGGCTTAAGTCATTTTCAAAGAAACGCCTGAAGTGCTGCAGCTGTTCAATCATTAGCTACGGTGTCCCTCTATAGGAGCAGGTGGTTTGACGCAGAAGCATGTTTCAGGCTTTACCAGGACACGTGAATAGAACAGAGCCGTTGTTACTGTTAATGTGCTTTCATCCGTTTACTGGAACACGTCTAAATATTCACTGTGAAAAGGCGAAGTTCACAGGTCTCACTGGAAATAAACTACCAAACTCAAAGACTGTTTCACAGGGCCCGTCCAGCTCACTTCCTGTGATCATGAAGTTCGCACAAACTTTTTAACACCAATGACTCCCCCCCCCCCCCCCCCCCCCCCGACACACAGTGTAAAGACTGCAGGACTGACTAGCTGTGGCCCGGCAGTGCTCACCATCTCTCACTCGGTCCCTGGAGAGATGACATGTTCAGAGATTAATATTGTGGACGCTGCCAGCGAGGAGCAGCACAATGCGAGGAAACGGGCTGCACATGAAACACTGACGCACTTGCAGCCAGGTGGCCGTGTAACCCCCCCCCCCGAACTGGAGCCGTGCTGGTCCTGTCCAGCTAACTCTGTGACAGGGAGGAAAAAGGCTGCTCGCTATCAAAACACGAGTGTGGATGAAGACTGGGCCACAGAGATATGGGACATTACAAACTGCTCGTGTGGCTTTTATCAGACGGATGATTCAGACTGTGTCCGCCCATCTGAGTCTCTTAAAAACTACCTCGAGACGAGCTGTAAAACATTTCATTCTTCAGAGGCCTTAGAGGTGCATTGTGTAAGATTATTTAGGTTGAAATATATCTATTGACAGAAACTCAATATTAAATAATTCTTGTGATGTGTTCTAGAATGGGCCCTTTGTCGTTAAATACTTTATATTCACATCAGGGCGGGTCCTCTCTGGAGGCAGCCATGTTTCTGGTAGTAGCCCAGACTGGACAAACTAATCACCCTTTGAGTTTTTATGAAAACTGAAGGTTACGACAAGTTCTCTGTCATGTTTTGAAGCTCAGGGTGATGTGAGGGGGTGTTCAGCTGCATCATGAAACTTGACCACTTTATGTCACAATATTCTATGAACTGCAACTTTAAGTTGGGTTTACCATATTACTTTATTTTGAAACCCTAGCTTGAAAACGGTTCCTGTCAGAATCCCAAATTGGTGCTAAACTGAACCAACTGCAAAAGGGATTAAGAGGAACAAGGGGTTAACAGAGGTCCTCGGATGTTAATTCAGCTCTTAATGTCCATTAGTCCAACACCAAAGCCTTTTAATACCTTGGTCTCATCCATGATCATTGAAATTTCACACATATATTTCACAGAGTAGATCCCAGGAAATACCTCGGCCTTGTTGGTTGGTTGTTTGTCAGCAGCCTTACACAAAATCGATATAACAGATTTCCTCAAAACTTGGTGGAAACTTTGTGCAGCTCTGTTGGGCCTTGATGGAGGTGTATCCTCTATTCTGCACCACATCTCTACGATTTATCTGCTGAGACAAAAGCGTCCTCCGAGGAGTCCCAAGTGTCAACAGGATCACCCACACGCTCCTCAGATGTGTTTATCTGTAGGCAGCCATGTGGTCAGCTGATAAAATTTGACGCCAACCACGAGGAGACAGTGTCTCCGTCTCCTGAACCTCCTGTTTCCTCCCGACCGGTCCTTTTGAACCGAGGCATCGAAATGACCCCCACAGTTGACCTTTGGTTGTAAACACTTGAAGTTGTGGGACTTTTCCTTTGCCCTGCTGTTTTGGTTGATGGCCTAAACTAAGTCAAAGACACTGGTTTAAAATCAACATCATATATTGATGGAGCACATTCTGGTCAAAGCGCTGGAGGATTTCAAAAAGAGGCCACTCAATAAACAGAGCAAAATCTAAAGCATATTTGCAATTGGCCTTTTACTTTTTTGACCTTCTCAGGAATGTCCTTGCAAACTGCCCATTAACCTTTGAAGGGAATACCGCTGCACCTTCTCTCTATGTACACCAGTGCAAATAGTGGGTTAATGTTTTGTGGGACGTGATAAACGTCAGTCAGAGGCGGTTTATTCAGTAATGGAAAAAAACAACTATCACTGACATCGATACTAATAATAGTTGATAAATAAATCAGCCTGTCAATGAAACGCGCAAGTCGCCGTCCTCCGGCTTATCTGCACGTAGCTCGGGGGACCTAGTGTGGACAACACAGGCATCTCGGGAACTGACAGTTCACTCATTTGCTTGTTCTGGAGCTTTTCACCTCATCTGCTGGATTTGGCTCAAAGCTGTAGATGTTCAAAGGTTCTACATCGCGAGCGATTGGAGGACGTCAGGAGGACGTGTGCTGCTCTTTAGGGCCGGGAAGCGAACCAGAGGAGCGTCTGACACAACACCTTGTTAGTCGTCATCCTTGAAGTCTTTTCCTGTGTAAAGCCATAAAACTCTTTTGTAGAAAAATACTCCAAAGAAAAACCATAAATCTCACCTCTGTTATCACCTACTGTAACTGGGTGTTGCTGCCCTTTGAGCACCGCGGCCAGTAATTAGCCCATTACAACTTAAGTGCGTCATGTTGATGCACAAAAAGACACAACAGTCAGGTTACGTTTCGGCTTGACAGTTCAACATGTTTGGCTTTGGAATCAGAAGTCAACCAAACCGGCCCTCAGCTGATGAAGGTCATGAATTACGGGTTAAAGCTCTGGATTTCCCCAAATATCCTCTTTAAATCATTGACATCCTCCTTGTGACTCTACCTGTGGTCATTTAACGGGAGTGAATCAGTCATGTATTGGAGTCAGCAACAGGAAGGTGTGTCCGCTCTGTCAGGTCAGATCAAGCTGTGCAGCTCGTAACCAGAGTGTGCGACTAAACCAACAAGGGCCTCTGTGCGTTCAGAAACCTGTTTACCTATAACACATGTGACCGGGAGGTTCACATCACTTCTCCTTTCTTCTGTGGGGCCTTCTCGGAGAGGAGCGTCCTCAGTTGACGGCTTAGTGAAAAAATGAAAATGCCCTCGAGCCACTTTTTTTTACTCCACCAGTAAATTCTTTCATGGTGACTGAGGAGCCGGCACTCAGGGGCCCCTCACTTATCCAACCGGAGGAAGGATGAGCTCATTCATTCCAGTCAAGACAGTTCACGTGAGGGGGACGGACCAAAGGTGTAAATCTCCCTTCAGGTGTGTGGAGCACAACAAGGGGATTAGCGCAGACTTCCGCTGAGCCTGAAGTACCAGCCACATTTTTTTTCCATTTCTTATCAACACTCCAAATATAGGTGCGAAGGAGGAGAAAACTGTCGCTGATGGCATAACAGAGGGGGGGGGGGGGGGGGTGGAGTTTGATAAGGATTGGTCAAATGATGTCACTCAACCTGTAAAGGACAAGATTTCCCCACTCCGCTACAGTTTCCCAGCAATCAGTAAATCAGAACACATTAATCAAAGTCATAAATGAGATAAGAGAAGATCGTTGGACCTTTGTGTTATAGCTCTATACATGTGCCACCTGACTCGTTAAAACTCTACAGTTTGTCTTTACTGAAAAAACGCTGCTATGGAGATTTCAGTGTGAAGGATGAAGACAGAGCTTATTTGTTTGGTTTAGTTATAGATGTTAAATATCAAATACCAAAGATAATTTCTGGGGTTTTTTCATCACTAAAATCCTGCTCAGGGTAAAATGCTTTGAACTCAGACTTCCGTCGAGAAATTTGAAAGATTCAGCAGGTTGATTTGAGCGCAGCCTCCTCTTGTCCATCCCTAAACATTCATGACTCTGTACAATGAAAGTCAAACATTCAAGAGAAGGAGCATCGACCAAAATATGTCTGAATTTAAGGGTAAGCGGTTTATTGATAAATATATATAGGTCACTCTGGGTGTAGTGGAATCAGGTGTTAATACAAGATTGATATATATTTCAACAGGCAGACAGGGAGCAACATTTACAGTTTAAAGATGACCAAAAACTAAAAAAATTAGCTGAAAGATGCCAAATCGCTCCGTAGAGCTGCAGACAAATCATGGGTGGAGTGATGATCTTCAGAGGATGCGTAACGATGACTGAGGCCTTTCCCACGGGATCGATTTGAAATGTAAATTCAATCGATCAGTGGCGCTTTAAATTCGCTGTTTTCAGTCGCAAACCCTGCGATTTGTACAGGAACATTCAATATTACAATCGACAACACTGCAGCGACAGAGGTCACATCCTGACACCACCCTGGCTGTTTCCCCCCTGTTCCACATCACTGACGAGATGTAGCCTCACAGACATGAGGGAATGTGGCGTCCATCACCGCTTCTCTCCTCTGCAGCGGCACTCACAGAGCGAGAATCCACAGAGAGAGAGAGGGAGAGAGAGAGAGAGAGAGAGAGAGAGAGAGAGAGAGAGAGAGAGAGAGAGAGAGAGAGAGAGAGAGAGAGAGAGAGAGAGAGAGAGAGAGAAAGGGGGGAGAAACAAAACGGGAAAAAACACGACCGGCAGGCAACAGGATGCACATGGCCCTGAGAAGGACGGCGGGTTGGATTCAGGAAACGGAGAGAGAAGGAGAGGAAGGAGAGATTTTTTGGGACCACAGCTGTGTTAGAAATGGGGGGGAAAAAGCACAGGGAGTCATTTTGTTGTTCTCTGCGCAGACCAGTAAGAGACGGAAGAACCCAGTTTGCAACCCGCAGCGAGGGTTGAGTGTGGCTGTGGTCGTGAGAGCTGTGCAATCAGCTTGTCCACCATCGCCAGTCCTCGGTCTGTCGTCAAGCAGAGACCTCAGTCCCACTCAGGACAGTGACAGGAGTCTACACTACCTCTCTGACTGGACGTTAATCTGTCTTTCCTTTTGATTTTCATTACCTGTTAGCACTCGTGCGTCATGGACTCAGAATCCATTCATAGCACTATGATGGGCCCTCAAACATATGAAATCCTTTGTCAAACATTGGCTGTGAAAGACTTACAAGCTGATAAAAACCTAGATTGTTTGCTCTGTCACAACTTATTACCACCAGGCCGCCTCAGTGACGTCAGAAATATACCTTGACCGTACCTGACTGAGTGATATTAAGGGTTTAGTAAATCATTATGATACCATTACTTGTTTAGGATTAACCCCGAGGGCAAATATTTAAAACAGACTAAGCTTATCCAAATTATTTATTACACTTCCTGAAGTTTCGCTTGAGCAAACATAGAGAACTGAGTCATTTTCCTGTTCAGACCCAAAGTGAGAAGCAGTATCAGAGGGGCAGCAAGTAGAGCCCGACCCTGAAGTGTTTGTATTGTGGGTATCGTGGGTCCAAACGGAAGCCGACCCGGGCCTTCCTTGGACCCTCGATGAGGTTGATAAGATAAAACCCAGATACTAGTTTGACAGTCAGACTTCTGGATCTCCGGGACTACAGTAGATAGATTAGATGTTTAAATAGCTTCAGTATTCATACTTTACACAAAATCATGATAGACCTTTATTTATTAATATATATATTACTATATTATATATAAAGGCCAAGTTCCATATTACGACTTTTTTACAGTTTTGATGACGAGGTGACGAATGTAATGGGAAACCGTATTTCCTGCTTCCCTATTGGCAACAGGGGGACTCGTGTTTCTGGTCACCAACTGATTGTCATTCATCAAGTGTTCACTTTCGTTTCCTCCACAGTCGTTCAGTTCTGTTCCCCTGAAAAGAAAGAAGAGGGGAAGAAGCCCCGTGGCTCACCTTGGCTGTGGAGTCAGCAACATGTGACCATGATGGGTCATTTCACCACATGTCCCTTTTCACAACTCTGCTGCCAACAGGCTGAATATGATGAAACTTCACATTCAGTAACATGATATCAGTTTGCCACGCAGCGTTATGGATACCTTGAGATATATAAAAATGCAAGTTACTGTTAGTGAAAGTATTATTGGCCTGTAGTATTGCTGGTTGCGGCTTTCTTTCTGAATAGTGCCCTGCAGTAATTGAGCCGCAGCGAGTACAGACCTAATGCAGGACTCAGCTCACAGAAGCCTGAGGCTGTTCACCGGCTGTATTCAAACCTCAGTGAGAACTGTGAGTCCTCTTGTGGATCAGGTCTTGTGTTCTTTGATTCTGTCTCCAAGAGGAAGGGAAAAAAACTGAAAATAGATGGTGGATCCTGTTTTTTTCCATAGATGTAGTTTACACCAAAGATGGAGCTCCTTGGGTAAAGTATTTTTCTTATTATTAATATACTAATTTTGTCAAATTAGGTAATTATCAAACCTTTAAGATATTTTTTTTATCTTTGGACTTTTTTTTATAGTTTATACGCATAATAAATATATGTAAATCATGTATATGTATTTAATACAGATAATACTATAGTTCAATGATAAGAGCGTTAGTGTAGAAAAACATTAGAAGTTGGAGCAGGTATAGAAACCGTATGTACACGGATGGTCTCCTCCCTGTTCAGGCGCGTGTCCTCGTCCCGTGCGCGTGCATGCGCTTGCGTGCGTGTGTGTGTGGTCTGCGGAGGTTTTAAAAGAGGATCTGAGTGAGGGAGTGAGCTCAGTGCTGAGAAGCTCACATCTGCATCACACACACACACACGTCCACACACGTACACACACCCCCCCCCCCACACACACACACACACACACACACACACCCTCACACGCCGTCAACACCTCGTTTCGATGGAAAGGATTATCTTTATCATTTTGTCCAGAAGCAGAAGAAACAAAAAGTGAAAGCTCTTTTTTCCACTTTCTCACTTTAATCTCGATCCTCGTCAGAAGGCTGCGATACCTATTGATTGATTGATTTGTTGGTTTGTCGCCTGAGAGCGGGATCGTCGGAGGAAAAGAGAAAATGTAAGTAGCATCTTCTTCTTCATTGTAGATACATGAGTTATTCTGCCCGACATGTTCCATCCTCCTTCGTTTGGTGGAGTTTCCATCCTGAGGTTGTAGAGGACAGGTCCAGAGCTTAACTGGAAGTCTGTCCTCAAAATGCTGGTATAAGCTTGAAATCAAATTCAAACTAAAGTCTAATAAGAACATCGATGATTCTTACGATTGTTAAAGAAGATTGTGAAACCTCTTAAAGAGAGACCATTCATTTCACGGGAAAAAAATATCAGGCACCGTATGATTTTGTGTCCAATTTCAACTTGCTGCTAAAGATTGCTGTATTGTAAACATTTTTAATTATCATAAAATGTGTAGGTTTCATTTTTGAGGGTATTTCAGGTTTTAAAAGCTGCTCTGACTTTGTCTCAAGATGTTTAGAGCAACTGTCCCAGATAAAAGTACTAATTTTAATCAAGATGTGTATTTTTAAAGGCGTCTTAGCTCAACCTGATTTTTGACGTGGATTTACCTTGTTTGTGGTCATTTTGTGTGTGTGTCTGGGGGGGGGCTCTACCTTTCCTTCAAAGGTAGAGGGGCCCTCCCCCTGGGATAATCTTCTCAGGGGTCGTGACTGAAGACGAGCCCCGGCATGACATGATGGAAGTGTGAGCGTTTGAGTTGCAGGAGGTTTTACCTCGTTTTTTCCGCGTGCATTCCACACCTCATCGAGAAGTGACAGTTACTGAGTAAAAGTGACCAGCGGTGCTTCATCCGAGTGTGTTTAAAAACAAACTCAAGGAAGCACATGTTTATCCATAAGGGTAAAAGCAGGACCACTCAGAGGAAGCAACATTTACAGGATTAGTTATTATGTATGCGATGCAAAAGCTGCTCACAGAGAGAACGCTGTATCATTGAGCTATAACATCTTTATGGTTTCAACACATCACACAGAATTCAAATGATATGAGCAGGGATTAAACTCTAAGGGATCATTTGTTAAGTCTGGGCTGTTTGCTCTTAAAAATACTCCCAACTCAATAAATCAGATATACTTTGAGGAACTTTTAGGAATGTATCGTGTTGATTTGAATTTCCTCCATAAGGTGCAACATGGAATGAATCATTAAATTGCTTTGTTTTCACTTTCCGTCCACCCAGAGGCGTCTGGGGGGAGATATCTGTGCCCTACGTATCGGACTGACATCTGTGACCCTTGTCTTCCCCCAGGTTCAATAACAGGGATCGCTGGAGGGTCTACAAGACGGTGAGCCTGGTGTTCTTCCTGGCTGCGGTGGCGCTGACGGTCGTCCAGCGGGGGAGCATCAACATCGGGGCACCCTTCGAACTCCAGAGGCAGGCTCGCATGGAGGGAGTGGAGCCCGACGCTGCAGCGGAGGAGAAGATGGACTCGTCCCCGGGGAGGAAAAACTTCTGGAAAGCTATGAAACGCCCCCCACCGCCCAAAGCCCGCACGACCACACGGAACCAACCGACACCGATCACTGCAGCCTGGGACATAACCAGCTCCAACTGCAGCGTCAACCACAACCTCTCCAGCCAGGACTGGTTCAGGGGCCTGGAGGACAATTTCAAGCAGTTCCTGCTTTATCGCCACTGCCGTTACTTTCCAATGGTCCACAACCACCCAGAGAAGTGTGGAGGGGACATTTATTTGCTCATGGTAATTAAATCAGTGGCCACCCAGCACGACCGCAGGGAGGTCATCCGAAAAACCTGGGGCAGACAGCAGGTGGTGGACGGCAAGAGGATAAAGACCCTCTTCCTTCTTGGTAAACCCTCCAACGAGGCAGAGCGGGCGAACCATCAGAAGCTGGTGGAGTACGAGAACCAAATCTACGGGGACATCCTCCAGTGGGATTTCCTGGATAGCTTCTTCAACCTCACACTGAAGGAGACTCACTTCCTCAAGTGGTTCCACACGTACTGTCCCGGTGTGCGCTACGTCTTCAAAGGGGACGACGACGTGTTCGTCAGCCTGGACAACATCATCGAGTACCTGGATGGCAGCGACCATGACAGTGACCTGTTTGTGGGGCACGTGATTGTAAATGCGAGGCCCATACGTAATAAAGATAGCAAATACTACATACCCCTGGCTCTGTATAATAAGACACTATACCCTCCGTATGCAGGCGGGGGAGGTTTTCTGATGGATGGGAGCCTGGCGAGGAGGCTTTACCCGGTCGCCGAAACCCTGGAGCTGTACCCCATCGACGATGTCTTCTTGGGCATGTGTCTGGAGGTGCTTCGGGTCACTCCCGTGAAACACAGTGCCTTTAAGACGTTCGGGCTGGTGAGAAATAAGAGCAGTAAGATGAACCGAGAACCCTGTTTCTTCAAGAGCATGATTGTGGTGCACAAGCTGCTCCCAGCAGACCTCATGCACATGTGGAAGCTGGTGAACGGGGACCTGGTCTGCTCACAGAAGGTGAAGATCCTATAGCTGAACGAGAACACCAGGTGAGGACAGCACAGGCAATGCTGAGCTCCACCTGGGTGGAAACTTAAGGGAAGTGCGGTGGAGTGCTGGACGGAAACTTCCCAGTAAACTCTCCTTTGTGCGGAGAGGGACCAGTAGAATATTAGATTTTACCGTTTCCGGACAGTAATGTCATTTTTTTTTTTTTTTTTGAAAGACTGACCTAGAATTGTGTATTCATATTGGCATTTAAAAAAACGCTCACTGTCCGTATGAACTTTCAACTTTGGTTTCATTTTCTTAATTGAAATAATCATTATAGCATTATCTGCAAATACATTACACATTGTTCCTGAACATTTTGAATCAGTTTTCATACGGCAGAGGCCCTTCGCTCAATTGTTTGGTATGTGACTGTCTTGACCCGGACTTCCTCTACTCCTAAAGGCTTCTACTGGAAATGTGTAAACCTGTTACATGTGTGCTGTCTGTGCATTTGAATGTGCTGATATTCTTGACAGAGTCTTTAGGGGTTTTACAATGAAACTGTGAACTAAAACTACTGCTGGTACGAGCATAAGACATGTTAATTTAATCAGCCCCCCCCCCCCCCCCCCTCCCAGTAAAAAGGGGGCATGCGTGGAGGTTTTCCTTTATTTAATTTAAAAGCATATTAATTATTATTGTAGCGGGAGGATGATTATGTCTGGGTGATGTAAATATGTGTAAAAAACAATCTAAATGTATAGAGAATGTCACTTGTAAATAAACAACTTGACAAACTGGTCTTTTCCATCCGTGATTGGCTGTTTCTGTGTTGAACCTTATCAGCATTGAACATCTTTGTGAAGATCCGTAACAGGTCACTCCACAATAGTGCCCAGTGTTGACATAGGGGTATCGGTAACGCAACTTAACAGCAAAGAATGCTGGTACAAACAACCACGGCAGACATAATGGTGCACTCAAAACTGCCTATTATATAAAATTTCAATTTGAACCGTGATTCAGGAACTATGGGAGAATTTGATTTAACCCTATTTGGTATTTGTTTTCAGAGTGCGTGACATTTCCCTGCCAGATAATGGTGCGTCTTTTCCCCGGGCAGGACTGTTGAGACTAATAACACCAGGTAACAGGGGGGGGGGGGGGTATTGTTCCGAGCTCTGAGTTTGGCCCAAAAAGACAAAGAGGGCAACGCAAAACAAAAACCTTCCTGTTGTTCCTCACAAATCTCCCCCAGGACAGACAAGAAAGCCCAAAGAGAAACAGGATCTGGTCTGTGTTTTGTTTCATGCGGGATGCACTTGGCAACACAGAAGCACAGCTTAAGAAGGTTTATCTCTTTCTTTTTGTTATACTTTATTAACATTTTAGATACATAACAAAGTGTTGACAAAACATAATACAAATTCACAAACAAAAACAAAACATAGGGTAAAAACACATACCAAAAATAAACAACAACAAACTTATAACAAGCTTCCAGACAGATTACTCAATTACATATATATTCTTTCAGGAATTATCTCACAATAGCCCTATCTCAGAGATAAGTACAAGTAACATGAATAAGTGACCGGAGTAATATACTACATCAACTAATGTAGCCAGGTAGGTCAGAGCTGCTGTGGAGTTAAAGATATATTGCACTGCACTAAAGCAGGTCCCCATGTTCTCTCAAACCTTTCCTCTGTGTTGCCCTTGTGTTGATGCAGTTTTTCCCATTTGAATAACAGAGATCAGAGCAGTTTGTGTATCATAAGGAAGCTTAAGAGTCTCTGCAGAGCATCCAAGGATGGCCAGATCGCAGTTTGGCTGAATATCTACAGAATAGGCTCTTGAGAGCCACTGAAAAATGTTACTCCAAAGATTAAACAGTTCAGGGCAAAACCAAAAAAGGTGCACCAGTGAACCCTCAGCAGTGCCACACTTGAGAGGAGACGATGGGAAAATACGGCTCAGCTTTGTTTTTGAATAGTGCAGTCTATGCAACACCCTGTACTGGATTAATCTATAATGTGAATTTATAGAAGAGTTAAACCGAGTCATTGTTGGTTTATGCGACACAAGTGGACACAGCGATAGGAGAGAGATCTTTTATTCACATCTTTAAACACACAGGTTCTCGTATAACTTTTTCACGGTAGCCATTTTGACATGAAAGAGTAGGCGAACATGTGTTACAGATCACAGTGAGAGGAACTAACAAGACAAACCTTCATGGACCATTTCCCGTTTGCATCCCCAGTATGAGGAGGATGTACCAGTTGGATCCTTTGTCACTCCAGGGATGGAAGGAGGCATTTGTCAGCTGCATTGCTGAGGCCTTTGAAATGAGACGGCCATGTCGCACCACCCTGACGCCATCAGGCTCCCAATGCAGCCTCTGAAGTCTTCGGCCCACACACCCAACAACTGGGGTTTAACCTAAATAGAGAGGAAGCTAATGATGTGATTGGCAACACCTGCATTCACCTACTGTTTCATGTCAAAAATGGCTGGTGGTGACAAAGGTCTATTTCCTCTGTTGTCTGGGTTTCAATGGAGTGGGGGGGGGGGGGGGGGGGCAGTTACTCGCAAGGGCGTAAATTGAGGTGTCAAGTATGTCATGGGAAGATGTGAATTCTTCTACTGGTTCACATTCGAAGAAAAGAATCTAGTCAAGGATGTTACCGCGTGAGAAAGTGTGTGGCAACTTTAATTTTATACATTCACGTCAGATATGATGTCGCAAATACAAAGGTTGTTTAATGAGTGCGTGGCCACTGATCTTTGAGGCAATGGTAATAGGAATCATTACAAAGAATTTATACAGAGTTGATACATAGTCCATGCATAGCTTATAAGCCCAATAAACTGTACTTCCATAGTACTGGGTCAATGGGTCAGTACATTACTCAATACTTCTTGATGATTTAAGGTGTGACAGACGAAAAAATAAAGAAAAAAAAAAATTACCTGGTGAAAAAGCGGTGATGCACATAAAGAAGACACCACTGAAGATGGCAAGAGGGTGTGAGGTGATAAAACAACGATATCTGTGTATCTTGCAATTTCAACAAAGGTGAAGTCAAGTAGGTGAGGAGGATTCCAATAAATTAAAGTAAGTCAATGGGATATCTCGTAACTCCTCTGAGTGTGTTCCTGTGGGACTACCCTGAACAAATACAGATTAAAAAAAGGTACATTAGGATGTAAAAGTTTTATAGTAGGAAGTCATAGGTTTAATGGCCATTGCTACATTGCGTCCCATGTGAGTCTCTAGGATTCAGGGTCGTTAACTGATGAAAGGAAAAGTCTCATACACTTCGTCAAAGCTCTGGAGACCATATCTGCAACTAAAGAGGTGAATAAATACTCAATGAAGATAACAACTCACAATTCATGCCTTGCCTTTGTGTATCACATGAGCTTTGAACAGTGGTACTGAATTTTGTGCGAGTGAATACCCAGCTTTCCAACTTGCTGGGAAAACCAGGAGCTGTGTATTTGTTTACACTAATGGGAGGAAGCTTTTGATGTCAGCCTGGTCGATTGGTCAGCTGGAAGGGACTGCAAGCTTTCACACTACTCCTAAAGTTTCCCCCAAGGCCTCCGGAGCTCCATCGGTATAGGCTTGGTTGGAGATGGGAACGTTGTTACATGGGTTGAAATACACATTCCTCAACCCACAGGCTGCTGATGGCAGCTTTTTTATAAGCTCAGGCATCACAGGGCGACGTATAAAACATGTAGTGACAGTTATTACCAATGATTTATAGAGCTATCGTAGATTGCTCCTGGATGCTTTACTTCCATATCACTAGATCTGACACTCAATAAAAATAGCATAGTTTAATGGATGTGTTTCGGAAATACTCAAGCTTTATCTTTTACAGTGTGGAAAAAATGCCTGAAGAGCAAGACTTTATCTTCTAAAAGAGTTCACAAGCGTGAAAAAGCATTTACATCCTGAAATCAATTGGAAAACCTGAGACTGAATTACTAAATATTCATGATTAACTTCATGAATAAACAGAGACTGATTTGAAACTGATACAAGGTGAGGTTGTGTCTAACATAAACTAATAGCTCTGAAAACCACTATCAGGTAGAACCAGGCTTGTGTCTGTGAAGACCTGTTGACTCTTTGCACTGAGCTTCGAAAACCAACCAACTTCCTATTCCTCTTTTGTCGAGCCCTGTTATCTTACAGTGTATGCAAACAGGAATATCACAGTAATTATAATGTTAGTTTTTTCCTATGTGATGCATATATGATACAATCAAGTTCAAATGTGGCTCTGTGGCAACTTGAAAGACACATTTGATTGAATTAGATTGTAAGTGATAAAAATGTTAACGGTCAGAACAATAATGATTTTTGCATTACTTGTTCTTCGTACTTAGCACAGTGTGTTCTGTATTAACTTTATTCAGGAAATAGATCATTACTTGTGTAGCCGCTCAGCAGATAAACATCACATCACATCGGAAAACAGACCAAGCCAATGTGACTTCATAGTACATCTGTGCTATGGGACACTGTCAATGACAAAAGTCCATTGTGAAGAGTATTCTGAGCATTATACTCCCATTTACAGAGAGACCATTTTAGACCAGCCACTACACAAACAAGATAGAGCAGCAGGCTCTGTCCTCTTCACAAAGCCTATATATAACTCTTGAACAACAAGAGTAAACTAAAGAGTAAACTGTGAAGCACCTTAGCACTGGTTCTTGTATTGTGCTGAAACAAATAAACATTTTTCTGAGAGCCTGTTCCTCATTTAATTATTTTGAATTTACAAGACTGCCTGCAATTCCTGTCACTGGCTGTCTCTGAGTTGTCTCGGTTAGATAACACAGCTCTACAGCTCGCCCCTGTGGATACGCCTGTTGAGGCACGAGATGGAATAGAACCACCACACACGTGTCCTCATCGTGCACTGACAAAACACCAGAGAAACAACAGCATGACCTCTGACACTGTTCAAGTCAGGGGGTGACTAATCTAAAAAGAGGTATTCAGTGGTGCCATCATCAGGGCCTCCAGCACAGAGCTGGGATGACAGCAGACTGGTGCCCATGTGGTGGTGCTCCTCTTACCAGTGAGGAATCTGAAAGTTAGTGTGTTGGCAAACAGACAATGAAATCGAATTTAAGTTAGTCAGCCAGAAGTTGTTTATTCTGAACTTTCTGACCTTTAAGGTGTTGACCAGGCTGTTGCAATGAGCATGTTCTGATTATATATGAGGTGCAGTTTTTTAAAATACCTGCAGGGATGCATCACTGAAGCATAAGGTCTGCATGTACTGTATTTAACAGCAATGAGGAACTAAAATGACAATAGTGCCTAGCTCTGCCCAAGTCAAATTTAAATTCACTAGACCTGGATTTACATATGGTTTCACCCTGTTTAATGTGCCAGGTGTTCTATAACTTTGGCCTGTATTTCCGGTGTAAACATTTGCCTGCAACTTAACATTTTGTAGCTGTAGAAATGTTCAAAGTTAAATTGCCAATTCAGGGCAGCCTGGTTGAAATGACTGGTCCAAGAAACCAGTGCAGTTACTGATGAGCACCCCCTTGTGGGCAAAACCTAAAGTGGCTGACTAACTGAAATCAGTGACTGCCACCTAGAGAACATTGCAAATTCATCTATTCAGCAGCTTGTATATTTTAAGCTAAAAAAACCGGCCATCTGCGATTAATTCTTTATGGTAGATTACTTTACAAATGTAAACAGGTTTTTATAACTCATCCATTTCCACCTGGTTGGTTGACAGGTAGAAAAATAAAAACTCCAGCAGTGTTAAGTACTCAGATTACAATCTTGACAAAAGCAGAATTGGTTTCAAGGATGTTGTATTGCAGAGGCAGCAAGTAGCTCATTGACGAGTGCAATGACAGACATTTAAAAATCACCACCTACAAGGTTTTATTCAATCACATGAAAATCTTTAGATTCTCTGATGGGAAAAAAATTAGTCAATGCACTACAAATATTTTATGTTACATAGATACGGTTCATTCAACCTCTGACTCGGACACGGACTGTGCCCCACCAAACAAACATGACATGAACAGCTTTGCCATGTTCTTAATATCCAACTCTCTTGTCTATCAAAATATGCTTTGCACAATACAGTAAAACGTGGCACCTAACGCAAACTAAAAGACGGAAAAAAATAAAAACAAAAACATATGGATACAAGTGTATTTTTTTTACAAAAGGTAAAATGAAATCATACAAACTGTTTAAATTTACACAATGCATCTGACGAAGACTCATATTTTTTCACAGCAAACTTGTTTGCCAGACCATTCCGTTTTACTCCTTCGGTAAAGTAAGCTAATAAGGGCGAGAGGTGCAGTTTGCATTTGGGACATTCAGTACTCGCACGTACTACTCGAGTTGAAAAGGTCAAAAGTACCATTCTGGCACACAAGGATGGGGAAAGTTGCAGGATCTAAATAAAGGGCTAAAATGCCCATAAACAGTTAAATATTTATCAATGACGCTTTGTGGAATGTCCAAAAGCTCTGAAAACTGATGAAACCAGAGTCCATTCAAAAAAGTAAAATAGACTAATGGCTTAGTCATCAAACTTGATTTTCTTCCCCTGGGGTTTGGCGAATCCACCGCCGCCTCTTCCACCTAAAACGAAAAGACAACTCAGTTCAACTGCCAGCACAGATGTACAACAAAAGTTATATCAATGTTTGATGTAATGAAAATAGATTTTTATAATCGTGAGCCCCTTAAACCTTAACACGGGTATTGATCATTGCTCATCAAAATCAGAAATCATACTGCCAACTTGTTTATTTCAGTATTAGAATTATTTTTACTATGGTCCCCAAAGCAACTATGTTGTCCCTTACCTCCAAATCCACCACGGCCTCCTCTGCCGCCACCACCACGGCCGCCGCGATCACCGAATCCGCCACGGCCTCCTCTGCCGCCACCACCACGGCCGCCGAATCCACCACGACCTCCTCTGCCGCCGCCACCACGACCGCCGAATCCACCTCCGCCAAATCCACCACCACCTCGGCCTCCACGGAAGCCGCCTTCGCCCTTGGGCCTGGCATAGTCCAGAGTCACTCTGCTGCCATCGATCTCGCCGCTATCCATTGCCTCCTTGGCAGCTTTGCAGTCATCTTCATTGTCGAAGTCAACAAAGCCAAAGCTGTAAATTTAGAAAATTATCAGTTAGATATTAGTTTTTTCCTTTAGCTGCATCAAGGTGTATTGTGTTGTTTATTTCACATCAGACATAGGCAACTTCCACTGAGGAAGCTGTCGGTTTAACTGTGAGTTTGCTCTACTTCTCAAGCGAATCCACTCTGTCACTCGTGGACAGAGCAGTTTTCACAAGAAGCATCAACAGTCAGAGGGAACATGTACGACTCTTCACTTACCCTTTAGATGATCCAGTGTCTCTGTCTGTGACTATCCTGGCTGCGACAGCACCGTCAAATGAGTCTTTAAGGGTGGAATCGTTTGTGTCCTCAGAGAGACCCTTGACGAAGAGGGTTTTTGTTGGACCTGGACAGGGAAGCAAATAATTTAAAATCTAGAGATTGTAAAACCTCATTAGACTGCATCAAAAGCAAGCAGAGGCATGAATGTCACAGCGATTGAGGATAGAACCGGCAGACGATAACACACACCGGTACCGAAGACATAGCATTGTATTCACTTTTCCTCCGTACATTTCACACATGGGTACTTAACAACCACATGTGTGCCAAGAAATGGAGGGTATGTGGATATATCTACCTAGGGTAAAAACAATCTGTGGTGGTGAAAGGGTTCAGTACAATATGAACAGAACACCAGGTCTTACAGTAATCATTTAGTTTATCTGATTTGGTCTAGAATTTCAGTATGACCACATGTTCAGTTTGACAACCTACCACTGTTTCCTCTTCCACCGTCTCTGCCAGCAGAGTTCTGGCTGTACTCCAGTCTGATTGACCGGCCTTCGATTTCTGAGTTGTTGAGGTTGTCCATTGCATCCTTAGCTTCTTCTGCGGTTTCAAACTCTACAAAAGCAAAACTAAGAAGAGAGGTATACATAAGTTGAAGGTCCACATTTTACAAATAATATACATCTGAGTTTTCAAATAATATTTCTAGTTGGTGCCCCCCCTTATATGCAACTAGGGCAAGCCTTTTTTAACTTTGCAGTGGCTCTGCTTCTCGTGAGACTCCTAAAAAATCATGGGTATTATTAAGAGCTCATTAGAATGTTGGAGATTATATCTTAAAGAAATAAAAAAATCCATTGGATGAAAGATAGTCCCCTGAGGTTAATATAATCCGATGCTTACCCTTTGGGTCTGCCATCTTTCTGTGGAATCCTTATAGACACAGCTTTCTCAAATGATGCTTGCAAGACTTCCTCTGTGGCACTGAAGGCAAGATTATTGACGACCAGTGTTTTACTGGAGGCTCCTGTTACTACAAGGAGAGAAGGGAGGAGATGACCATTAGCTTCAGATAGGGCATATAAGAAATCAAGCTTAACAGTACATTTCAGTGCACTAAAGTACCATTAGCATTCAGCACTAACTCCCAAATTCTGAGTCAATGAATTACACCTGTCTTTGATATCCAAAGGTATCATAGATTAATAAAAATGTTAATTTACCTGGTGCCTTGGCTCCTTTCTGGCTCTTGTCTCCAACAAAATCAACCATGATGGATCTCCCCTGGACGTCAGCTCCCTGGGCCTCTTCCAGCATCTTCTCTGCTTCAGCCTCAGATTTGAACTCGATGTAGGCAATGCTGTCAACAGAAAGTTAAAGATTACTTCTACAAGCAAAAACTAGATTGTGTTATAATGCAAATGTTGTGGTGTAATCTTGAGCAAAAGGTTAATTGGGAGTTATTTGTTTGCTCTTACCCTCTGTTGGAACCATTCTGGCCAGGAGGTAACCTGACATCAACTGAATCTGCAAAAACTTCCTTCAGGTCCTCAGGCGTTGCAGAGAAGGGAAGGTTCTTCACAAACAGTGTCCGTGCGTCTCTCTCTGTGGGACATAAGACAATGTCAGCAACGGTACTATGGATCAAAATTCTTTCATAACTTTAATCAACTGCCAAGAATGAATGCCTGAAGTGCACCAGCGCTTTATTAGATGTGCAAAAAAACTTTGATGGGAGTCATACCTTTCTTTCCTTCCTGAGAGTTCTCTTTGCTGCGGGCCCTGTCCAACTTCAGCTCTTGACCCATGACCTTCTTGCCATTGAGCTCCAGTGCCTTCTGCATGTCCTCCTCAGTATTAAACTCCACATAGCCGAATTTCCTGATGAGGCAAGACATTAACAATTACACTCTCTTGCTTGAAAAGGGAAGAAAGATTCATTCCGTGGCTTATTAATCTATGCTCCATGGGTGACTTCAGGGATGACAGTGGGAAAACACCTTTCCATAACAGGAAAACTATGAAAAGTCAGATCAACACCAACTATCAATGGTATTGATCTGTGCATGTATACAACACCCTAGATTAAGAACAAATTGCCACCAGGAGTGATTGCTGAACCTTTAGAAGTTTCCTATGCCATTTCTGACCGACTAAACATAGATTAGAGCAAGCAGAGGCATGAATGTCACAGCGATTGAGGATAGAACCGGCAGACGATAACACACACCGGTACCGAAGACATAGCATTGTATTCACTTTCCCTCCGTACATTTCACACTTGGGTACTTAACAACCACATGTGTGCCAAGAAATGGAGGGTATGTGGACAAATCCACATACGTTAAAAACAATCTGTGGTGGTGAAATGGTTTAGCTCATATGAACACTATGCTGCAGGTCTAACCATCATCATTTACCATTTCTTTTTAAGTTTCCTATGCCATTTCTTACCAACTGTAAACATAGATTAAAGCTTTATGTGCGTTTTATTGGTTGCTTACTTGGATCCACCTAACCGCACATCAGCAACATCAAGTTCGTTCTTCTCGAAGAACTTCCTCAGGGCTGATTTGATCTCGTCAAAATCCTTGTTGGAGTTTAAGTTTCCGATAAACAGACAGAATTCTGAAAAATGAGAGTGAAATTCAAGTTAGTTTCTTTTTGTTGAAGATTATCTTATTAAATCAATAGTCCGAGTTTCAGAATAATAAGGTGACATCACAATTCAGTATTAAGTCCCTTGTTTGTCATCATAAAATGTTTAAATTTGATTGCGGGGGCAGGTCACACTCTTACCTTCTCCTTCTGCCTTAGCTTTTTTAGCGGGGGGTGTGTCCTTTTTGCTATCGGCCTTCCTCTTTCCGGAAGCCACTGGGGTTTCTGTGGAATTATGAGGGTATCATAATTAAATCATGCACAATGGTTGATATCATTTCAGAACAGTGAGTATCTACAATATGTGTAGTTAAATTTTCAAATTATACGTCAAACTCGAACGTGTCATCGCTGCCATCAAAACGTTAAGTAAAGTAATTGCTTTTGGAAAAGAGGTTTGTCCATCCATCCCGTAGTCTTTCAAATTGTAAAATGCCCCGTAGACATTTACCCCATCAGCGAAACTCACCCTCTTCATCATCTTCTTCGTCATCATCATCATCCTCCTCATCTTCATCAGACTCCTCCTTGGCCTTGACCATGCCTGCCTTCTTTCCTTTAGCAGCTGGAGCGGGAGCAGTGTCCATCTCCTCCTCAGAGTCTAAAATCAGTAATTTTGACAAAATCAGACCTCCATCTTTGACATCACACATCATCCGTTTAACTCCCTTGTTGATCATCAACAAGGTCCTTACCATCTTCCTCATCATCGTCATCAGATTCCTCCTTAGCGGCAGCCTTTGCAGCGGGTTTGGCAGCTGCTTTGGCTGCCTTCTTGGGAGGTGGGGCCTCTTCTTCTGACTCCTCCTCATCATCATCATCATCCTCATCGGACTCTTCGGCCTTTGCTGGTGCCTTGGCAGCAGGTTTAGCCTTTCCTGCCTTTTTGGGTGGTGGGGCCTCTTCTTCTGACTCATCGTCTAGACACAATACACTGATATTAGTAACTTTAACAAATTTATAACATTTCTTCTTTGAAACACTCATTAGACTGCATCAAAAGCAAGCAGAGGCATGAATGTCACAGCGATTGAGGATAGAACCGGCAGACGATAACACACACCGGTACCGAAGACATAGCATTGTATTCACTTTTCCTCCGTCGTTTCACACATATGTACTAAACAACAACATGTGTGTCAAGAAATGGAGGGTATTTGTATACATCTACCTAGGTTTAAAAAAATATGTTATTCTGACATTGCACAGAACACCATGCTGCAGGTCTTACCATCCTCATCAGACTCCTCAGCCTTGGCAGGGGCGGCCTTGGCTTTAGCTGGTGTTGCTTTAGCAGGGGTCTTCTTTGGTGGGGGGGCTTCCTCTTCAGACTCCTCTGTAGAATGAACACAATATTTAAGTCAATATAAGATATTGTTACACTTATTAAAACAATCTGAATGTAATGATTTGATATTCAAGACATGCAGTTGGACAGTCTACGTTAAAAAAAATATGCCCATCCAAAAAGCTGAAGTAGCTTTATTTTTGATGACTGTGGAAATTGTTGAAAGGTGTAGGTAACGTGTTAACAGCACCCCCCTCAGGTCACCTCATTATCAAGGCTACATCTCAGCTAACTCAGTATGTCTTACGAGCAGACGTGCAAGCAGACGTGCAAGCAGTGAACCCAAAAAATTTGCAAATCTACACTGTTTATCAAGTAGTTCAACTTT
This sequence comes from Platichthys flesus, assembly GCF_949316205.1. Taxonomy (NCBI): domain Eukaryota; kingdom Metazoa; phylum Chordata; class Actinopteri; order Pleuronectiformes; family Pleuronectidae; genus Platichthys; species Platichthys flesus. The sequence goes on along the minus strand of NC_084953.1, from coordinate 9,705,808 downwards.
GTTCAAATTTAAAAAATGACCCATACAATTAGTTTAGACACAATATCAATTTCTCACCAGAGTCGTCATCATCTTCACTTTCAGCCTTCTTGGCAGTAGTGCCATTTTTCGCTGTTGTGGCTTTAGCTGGAGTTGCTTTCTTTACCACTTTAGCTGGAGCAATCTAATTGAATAAAGGGAAAATAGGTCAGGTTACATACATTGTGAAAAACACCCAAAAACATTTAAATTGTTAATGTAAATATACCGCACCTCTTCCTCTTCACTGCTCTCCTCCTCACTTGACTCATCCTCCACATCTTTGGGGGGTGGAACGGCCTTTTTCTTCTGAGCTCCTTGCTTGGTTGCTGCTGCTGCCTGGAAGGTAAAAGCAAAAAGGCAAAGTTAGAATAAGAACAATCGAATTGAGTATAATCAAGATAATGTAATCCATGGGGCTAATCAAGCGTGTTTGCTAACATGGCCCCCCCATGTTAGCAAACACGCTTGATCAGGCTACACCATGTGGTACACAGATAATACAAACTCCGACTTAGGTTAAATAACATATTTATTATAATTTAAACAATTATTGATTAAGTATGTAGAGCATGAGCCGAGTTCGGCTGAACGTGTGGCGGGTAGATCTGTGGCTGTGGTTTGTCCACCTCGTGTGTCACTCGGAGCAGGCGCACAGCCCACGTGGAGCCCAGGAGGTGGGGAAGCTAACGCGCTGGGTTGCGCTGCAGCTGGAAAACGAGCTTTAAAAAACCCACGAATAAAGTGAAAAAAATGCTCTTAGATTTGGTGTTCAACGCTTATGTCAAAAACCGAAATACGGGACTATATTAAGTGCGCCAACAACTCGAAGTTAAGTCGCTTCCGCTCCGCGCTGATGACCACCATGCTAATGCTAACAGTTTACCAAATACGCGTTAGCTATATTCGTACCTATCGTGCGTGTTTAGCAGCACCTGGGCCGCGGGATAACCCATCAAATGGTTTGTTTAATTAAATCCATCAACTGCGTGCGTGGGGCAACTCGCCGATTAAGTCGAGAGCGCGCATGTGTTTGCCATTTTGTGGAGGCCAGAGAACCGTCTGCTAAAAAGGCACCAACATGGCTGCTGCACAGTGAAGAAACGTCGAGTGAAGATGGGAAATTACGCCATTTTAAATTCACCCGATTAAAACACGCACATCTCCCGCATGGGTTTAACGCACATTAAACAACCAGCCGCGCGAGGAGAGGAGACATTTTGTATCTTTCTCGCGTTCTGGTTTTCCTCTGACACGCAGTGGCGGCGGAGGCCTCGCGCTAAAACACATCTTCGTGCATGTCACGGTCCACACGCCGTTGCGGGTTAAACAGACGCGAGTGTGTGTGTGCGGTGCGTTCTCTTACCTTTGCCAACTTCACCATGGTGTTGTCGTGTGTTTCTGCCGCACACAATGAACGGGACGTTTGAAGACTGGGAGCGGAGCGTCTATCGCATGCACGTGGCTCGACTGACTCTCTGGGACATTGGGCAGGAAAGAGAGACGGAGGCGGAGACGCGCTCCTTACTCTCCTGCCCTGCGCGCTCCCGCCGACACCGCCCACTCGACCGCGTCTCGCCCAATCAGCGAACCGGGGTCGTCTGCGCCGTGCCCGCGCCTCGCCTCCTCAGATTCAAGCGACATGGGATTCGAACGCCGCACGAAAACAAAACACGCCTTTGTTAAAGTGCGACGACGAAACACGATGTTTCACGTGAAGTAACGTCAAACGCATCAAAAACACCGACGCTCTTTAGATCTTCAATCGCACAAAGGAAAGTCTCCATCTTGTCCCGTGTCGTCAGAAAGAACAAGACACAGGCTGACTTTATCTGCACGTGGTAGTTTTTATCGAACATAATATATAAGTATTGTTAGAAAAACTACATTAAAAAGCGACTACGCTTTTATTAGTTGTCTGTTTTCGCAGCACAGAGCGTCTTTATGTCCTGTGCAGCTGTTTACTTGAACCACGTGGTCTGGGCCATTTGCCGTGAAACACATGTGGCTCTCACCACGTGGAGTAGTACTGCGTTGTAAGCTGTGTTGCCCAATAGTAGTTGTATTAGTACCTTTTATGAAGTACTTTTCGAATATGAATTGCTAGAGTAGTTTGACACAGTACTTCACTTGTGCTGCTGTGTACTTCTATTTATAAGAGGAAAATATGGGCAAATGTTTAATCAAGATACACTGTTTTATATCAGTCTATGTTTATAATTTTCACAATGAGTGACATGTTTATATTTAGTTTATGTTTAAAGAGTATTGCTTGTGAGTGAGTCTTTTTTTATGAGCAGAGAATGACAAAACAGTTTACAAATCAGAGGTTGATGTGTTGAACCCACTCACTGTGCATACACAATGCATAATAATCATAGATATATAGTGAACCTTTGCTATATAATAGAAATAATTTATTGTCAGTTTACAGCAACAAAGAACTAATTTAGAGCTGGTATTCTGAAAAACAAAGCAAAATTATAAAAAAAAAACAACAACTTTAAAATCCCAATTAGACACAAACAAATACATATGAATACTTTAATCTAAAATGAGGACCTTTTAGTTACTGCACAGAATGGATATTGCACATAAAAACAATAGGATTTTTATGTAAATATATCATATTACTGAGGTGGTAGAGTTAAGAGTTCTGTTGACCTAGTGAAAAAAATTGTTTCTTGAGTATATTTGTTTGACTTTAGTTGTACAGCCTTCTTATTATATCATGGTGTTATAATTATTGACATTATTGTTTGATTGCCCAGTCCAAAGGAAAACAATGAACTTGTTTTTTATGTATAGTATTTGTGATAAAGCAGATACTGCCTGTGTGTATGTGTGAGGTAGAAAGTACTCCAGTCAGTTTATTCCCAGGGGAAATGAGCAGCACATTTGAGTAATTAACCCTCAACACCACACAGAGGCAGCATTGCATTCTACATCCCTCACTTACTTCACAGAGTGCTGGGCAGAGGATTCCATCCCACCTCCACCAACATGTCTCTTTGCACATATATTACTGGAGTCTCCCACAGACATAAGCCCACTAGCATTGTATTATTGTATTGATGTATAATGTTGAACACTCTTTTTGTGTGTTTCAATGCAAATTATTACCTCCAAAGAAGAACCCATGACATTTTGTTGCTAAAATTCCATTTAGTGATGACTGAAGGGAGGTTCCATGATTCTTTTCACTTTTTCTACCTGTGTTTTATGACAAATCAATTATTTGGGGTTTTGAGGTCACTTCCCCTTGTGGTTCTATACTTAAAAAAACTTGACGACCATGTGTAGGATTGTTCGTACCTAGGCTGACATGTGCGGTCTACTGAGACTCATTCTTGTTGAAGAATGAGTCTGCAACACAAACTGAGAAGCCACAGCGCAGAGAATCTCTCCATCTCTTCTGCTTCATCTTCTGGAGCCACACGACATCACAGACATGTCTGATTTCGAGACTCCGGCCCACTGAATTCCTTACTATACTAAGCTTTATAGTGTGGCTCTCATTCGAGGTCATTGTGTGACTATAAAATGTAATGGTACAATGTTTAATTATAAACTTCATCTGCCTCAGACAGTAGATTATTTAAAAATGGCTTGAAACTCTTTGTTTTTGGTAAATTATGTTAAACTATTAAAATATGATGTCATCCATTCAGCTCCAAATCTCTGAGGTTCAGGTCAATTGTAGAAAAAAGTCATCGAACTTGGCCTTTAACAGAATAATCGACTCTGAGTATTGGTTTTGCAGACGCACTCACTCTGCATATATTAGATGCTATACCTCAGGTTAAAGATATAACTGTCACCCATATTGGTGTACAAAACAAAACAATAATATATTTTCACAAATCTGAAAGAGGTATAAAATATTCGGATGATCAGGCTGTTTCCCGCAGGTACCGTGTAGAATGTGTTCCATCCAGCCACCCATTATCTATATCGCTTATCCTTTAAGGATCTCAGGAGCCAATCTGAAATTTGGCGAGAAGCTTCCTGGTCAGTTTGCAAACCTATTACATGTCTGACACGTGGAGACATACAATCATTCCTACTCACATTCACACCTAAGGTCAATTCAGAGTCTTCAATTAACCTAACCCCCATTCTGCATGTCTCTAGACTGTGGGAGGACGCTGGAGCATCTGGAGAAAAACCCACACAAACACACCGCATCACCATGCTGCTCCCAGAGAAGGCTCAGGTAATAGACTTCACCAGTTCCATTGAAACATAAAACCCTGAGAGGAAACATGTAAGTGCACATGGAATGTTCTTTTTATCATTTTTGAAAACATTGACAACTATTTGAGACAAAAGAAAAGTTACAAACAGAATTGACCTGCAGTTTGCGTCCATTTTCAAAATGTTACATAAATAGAACTCATATTTATAAATATCTCTTTTTTATAAACATATAAATAGTTTTTAAAACATAAATACATTTATGCAGGGGAAGATGAAGTACATGAATGTACAGCGGCAGCAGCAACAAATGTACAGCTTTGCAGTTTGTAGTTTTTACACCTTTGCCCGCCATCTTGTCGTATGCGTCTGCAATTTTATCTGTTGACCACTCTGTATGGTATACATACATGTATAGATGTATATATACTGAATACTTATTATGTATATATTTATATGATGGTTTTGTAGCATTGTCATCTCAGTCTTTGTTTTTATGCTGGTCGTGTTGACTTTCGTACCGAAAATCTGTCACTTGGTGAGTTTGTCTTGGTTTTGTTCGTCAGTTGAGAACAAACTGAACCAAAACTGTCGTCCAGAGATCTGGAGAAAGAGAAGAAAAGGGAGAAACAAGGTTAGACGCAGGTTTCAGATGATACTACAATCAACACAAGTTCTTTTTCCTTTAGATTTTGTCTCATCTAATGTCCGTTCATCAGCCTCTGGTCCCTCGGAAAATCTCCAAATGTACTTTCTAAGTGTTGCTGAGTTCAAATCGTCTGCCTGACTCTCCTATGACCAACATGACTCCGTCACAGACTTCCACATGAGTGATACGCTGCGGCGCACGGGGGAGGACAGATAGGTGTCGACCGATGAAAAACACTCATTCTCATTAAAGTTTAGTCAGAAAATCCCACTCCCCCATCAGGACTTCACAGCCACAACAAGGCCTCCAGCCACAGAACTGGCTGTGCGTCACCCACAGCTTCCTCATTACTTTACTATCCCCCACCAGACCCCTTTTTTTGTTTTTATCAAAATCCCCTGGTTTCAGAGAAAAGGTTTTCCAGAATGCTCCTGGCCACCACAGGGTGCTGTGCGTATAAAGTGTGGGGGTCTGCCCGTCTGCATCCCCACTTCCCCCGGCTCTCCCTGTCCCTTCTTTTTTCTCCTTCAACTTGATGTAACCCTGTAGTTTCCTGCATGAGGCAGGCGGGACCATTCATGGTGATGCACATTAACACAACAGAGTTCTTAAACACCCGCACTGTTTCTCATACATCAGTCTGCATTCGACTAAGTGGGCTATCCAAATGTCTTACAGTGGGTTTCTGTCCAAGGAAACACACACACGGACGCACACACCTACGGACGCACACACAAACACACGGACGCACACACACACACACACACACACACACACACACACACACACACACACACACACTAACACACACATAAAATGCAGCTTATCCTCATCTCAATAATCAACTCTTTTGATAAGGGGGAGGTTAATGACATATGTCCAAATGTCCAAATGTCCTATGCTTAATGTGATTCTTTCCGCCAAGCCGATCTTTGACCTGACCTTTGACACAGTCCAACAACAGTCATCTCTCTCCACTTGCTGCACTGTACAATGACGCCACTTAGACCAGATTTTCATTCTGAACTGGCTTTAATTTTGGAGGCACAGCATAGTGTCCTGAGACGACGTCATCAAAAATCCAGAATCTCACTGGAACATCTTTTCTCCATTTTGTTCTTTAATTTCGCTTTCTCTCTCTTTCCTTCTCGCCCTCCCTCTTTTCTATTGGTTCATTTTTTGGTGTCTGTAGACGGTGTCAATGCCTTCTTCCGTAAATTGTTCCTGTTCTTCATCTTTTTCTTTTCTTCCATTCATCCTTCAAGGTACAGGAATCTTGACCAGTGACAAACAGAAGCTATAAGTCCTCCATCCTTATTTTCCATATCATTTCTCAAATCCTTCTTTAATTTGGTCTTCTGTCTCATTCTATTGTAGCACCCTTCCCACTCATTCCTTATTCCCTTTTTCAAACCATTCATTCAAACATTTCTTGACATTCTAACTTCCTTTTAGCCACCATGCTTCTGTTCATATATCAGAATGTCAGGTCACAGTAAAGGCTGGCATTGTTATGAACTCACCATCACTCTCCTAGCAGCCCATGCCGCTGATGGTCCCTATCCTGTCCATCTTGTGTCCGAAGCAGCCACTCCGCGACGAGGAGCCCCCTTTCTTGTTTCCCGACTTGTGCCTCCTCGGTGCGGGTTGGTCGTTAAGCAGGCGAGCCCACATCCCTCTGGCGCGGGTGTCAATGCGTAAATCTCGCAGTGACCGTAACCGAGAGCTCACAGCATCTAGCCGCCTCTCCCTCTCCTCCGACTCCAGAAAGTCCGCCAGCTCCTCGCCCAGCAAACTTCTAAGAGACTGGAGCACAAATTGAAAAAGACATCATGAATAAAATGATGTATCCCTTTGGGCAATAGGTTTGCGCAATGATGTGTGCCTTTGATCAAATTGAAATACGCGCTTTGTGCTTGTTTGAACAGAGCAGTATGCATAGCGTTAGATTCTTTTAAACCTGAGCCTGGTGCATGTTTACGCACCTCCAAACATCGTATGCAGTGACCGACAGGGAGGAACTGGAGTTTTTTTTTGTGCCATTTTACGCACGGGACCGCAGGAGTAACTGATGTAGAATAGCTCTATCTGACCCAAATTTCATTTCTAATAAAACCTGAGAGTCATTTCTTAAAGCGGTTTATTTCCCCAGATGTGTTTGAACCTACACTCTACAATGTGCACGAGTCGGCTCTGTTACTTCAGACATCGCTGTTGCCGTCTTTGAAACGGCACAGGTGCGTGAAAACTGGGCTCCTCTGGTCTGAACGCTGAAGCATCAACTTGCTGTCATCTCAAACTGTAGTCATGTAATTAAACCAATCATTGAAATACTTAATGCTGAAGGATTTGTGTTATTTAGTCGCTTCTGTGGACTTTTACGCACAAAACGTTCAGCTTTTGAAGCACAATTGGAAAAGATCCTGTCCAAGCTGAACCTGATCAGTTCCATCCCAGAAAGTTGCTCATGAAAGTTGCTTAAACATGTATTTTATTTTAATACCTCACCCATACCAGGCTTTAACTTATTGCCTGTCTTAGGCTTGCCACTTTACTCCAATGCGCGCTAAAATGAAAAACTAACAAATTATGCTGGAGAGAAAAAACACGGTGACGCTGTGTGGATTTTATATCTCTGAAATAGGCTCTATAAGTAAATAAGTAAAATTCCAAGATTATAAAAATAAATCATGAAAGTTTTAGACTAGAGAAAGAGAGCAAATTGACATAAATCTGAAAAAATTATGCGTAAAAGAAATGGAAACACGTAACAGCCTGTCACTCCCGACCCAGCTCCCATCAGCTAACAGTGTGAAGCCTCAGTTCTCACTAATAAGACCATAAGAAATTTCTTCTTACCTTCTGCTGCGTCTGAGATAAAGGTCTTGCGCCCATCCTTTCTGAAAGCAGCGTGACCATAAGTCCACAAGCTACCAAGTACGACAAGTTCATTCTGACAGGTCTTCTCTAAGAGATTCCTCTGCGCTGAACTTCGGAACAGCAGCCAGTCAGCTGTTACAAATCAGAGGCTTCAGTCCGTCCTTTACTCCAAAGCTGCTCAAATGCTCCTCTAACCCTGTGTATTGGTCCTCAGCCCTTTATAGCCAGCCCATGATGATGTCATGACAACCTGCGTAATGGTCCTCCTTCCTCGCCAGCCGCTGTTTTCTCTACCTGCCTCTGAGCGCGTCATGCCAGGGATTAATTAAATGATCCAAGCTCCGGTCATCGGGTCTTTGGAGGAAACAAGATAGGCTATGAGCGATCAAAACGCACCGTCTCCTATGTGTCTTTTCTCCTCCAACTTTCAGACCTCTGGCTGAGGTTTCAAAGGCTCGTGCGTAAAGAGCTGAAGAGTGACTTTGGCAGAGACGGGACTCCTGAAGATGCCAGCCGCCTGCCCTGCGAAACATCTGAACAAGTCAGATTCCCTTCTGTGCCAGCGAGGATGACATGTTTTTTTCTTGATAGTGAATATTGCAAATGATGGAATTAAATAATTTAGCTAGTTTTCAAACAGGTTCCAGGAATGCACTTTATACCACCATAGGTAATTTTCTTAATCTAAAACCCTTTCTTGAACACACAACTCATAAACCAGCAGGTCCTCACAACTCTGGATTGTGATGGTTTGTACCACAGAAGTGAGTCACATTGAGCAAGAAGCCTCATCATAAAGAAATACTAATGTGTCTGGATGGATGATGGAATGAGTTCATCTGGGATTTCTTTCTGGTTTTGTGGATCTTGGGAGTTCTTGCAGTTTGGTTTTCACTGCAGTGAGACCTGCATCACACAATGTGCTTAGTGGAACCGCAGAACAAAACAGACCCACGCTGCAGCTCAGGCTGAGTGTTTTGACTGGGGTCGCCTCAGATGTATGTGTGTTTGTGTGTGTGTGTGTGTATGTGTGTCTCTCTCTCCGTACAGACACCTGCACACACACAAAGAGGCATGATTTAAACTAAATAACACATTATATAAGAGCTCTTTGAAGCCTTGTGGTATAAAATCTTTTAATGACATTATTTTGTGCCCGAAGAAATATCTAAGAAAGATTTAATTTTGAAGTAATTGGCTAAAGATCCAAAGAGTCTTAACCATTTCCCAAAGTTTTTTATAGCAACACAAAAGCTTCTTGGGTCTCGTGCCACGGTTTGTCATTTCAGGGAGGATAGAAGTTTTAGAAAAATCATTTTCGTAGCACCTGAAAAGAAGAGGTGTCACTGCGTAGATGTTTTTCACAGTGAAACCATGAGAGTAGAACTCTAAAGACCCACAGTCTGATACAGTTTTCACATTGATTCTCAATTACCTTATGACAGGAAGGTGTTTATTTAAGGTATTAATATAATAATCTACTATTATATTACATTACATTACGTAAGGGCACAATTATAGCTTTATTTAGAGGAGGAATGTGTCAAAACAAGTTGCACATTACAGAACATCTCACTGGTGTCAGTAGATCATCAACATATTTAAGAAACATTCAGGTGATCCCTGTGAGTCGAGGCACACTCTCTTTTTTACAGCGGCCACTTTTTGCAGTGTGGAAGGATGTCTGGGTGCTGCAGAGGGGAGCTGCAGTCGCAGGCAGCACCGTCTGTGTTGGAACACAGAGTGGCAGTATTTGCTGTGCTGAAAAGAAAATACCCCTAGTATGGTCGCCTGCTTATTGGCTCAGTTCCAGCCTGTGAAAATAAGTCATTGCCCACAGTTGATCGCGTGTATCTTTAATTGTTTGATAGAAAATCAATAAATCCATTATTTTGTGAATTGTCATATATATGTCACCGCCACAGTTTGAACAGTATTATATCTTGATTATAGAAAGTTTACTGCAAATTCTTTTCATTCAAAGGTGATGTTTGTATATTGAGGTTCGATATACTGAGCTCAATCAATCATCACATCATCACTGCCATCTTTCTTTGGTTACACCACCAGGGCATGAGGGATGAGGACGTGACACCTACTGTCTTCCCAGTTACGATAAGTGTGATCTTATTGAATGTTTTTATGAAAGTTATAATATATCGAAAGCATCTTCTATTGCGTCTTCTCAAAAACTTTACTTCAATGAATGTGGATAAGTTCATAGGGTCTATTCTTCTTCTGCTGATTTGCTCTTGATGGACAAATCAACAGTATCTGATATTTTCTGTGATAAGAAGCCTACAGCCCTAAACCAAGCAAACCTGTGGCTTTCTGAGTAACAGCTCCCCTCATTTACTTGGGACAAGAGACTAGCACATTGTTTGCAAAGTAATAAAATAACTTAAATTTGATTCTGATGAATGTTTTATCATGGCCGTTGAACTCTTGTGTGTGTTTTATCTCAGAAAAAGGAAAAAAGAGAAACAACATCATCCAGAAGGGATTCTATGAGCTGAGGATAGTGCCAAAAGTGGCTTATACCTCAATCTGCAACTGTACATTTTCTATGGAGTCAAATTAAGGTGTTTTGCCTCTAACCCTCTAACCATGTTTCTGCCAAGTTTGGTTTTATTTAGTCATTTGATGCAATACGAATGGGATGAAACGTCATGATTGACAGCTGAAACTGACTCGTGATTGGTCAAGTGGGTGTATGGGCGGAGCTTCGATACCAAAGATCCTTACCAGGATCACTGCTGTGCAGACCCTGGTGCCAAATGATGTCAAAAGCTCAAGATGGCAAGACGACACCTGAATCCAAGATATTTTTGCAGACATTTTGTAAAACGTGAGGAAGCTGAGACGGGTCGTACACAATCTAAACTCTTTTAAATTGTGCAGTACCTCTATACGGAAGCTAGTTTCTCTTTTGTGCAAGACTATGGTTTATGGACACATGTCAAAATCACAATATTACACCCCTGTAGTTACTTACTGACAAGCTCACGATATGTTTTCTGGTGAGCTGGGAAAGTTAGATGCAAAGGCCCAATGAAAGATTCTGACATGTTCACATGCAGTTTTCCAGACCTGGACTTGCCCTGTCATCGACAATTCGGCCAAAAATGACAGGCTCTGTGCTCTTTTGCAGCTTTTTGTGGCAGTGCAGTGCTGCGGTGCCAGCTATCATCAGGAGAGATGCTTTTGTTTCCCATACTTAAGGCGAAAGGAAGCCTCGTTGACCTCTTTATAAGAACTAATTGAGGGGTTGTCCCGTTCAGCAACTGCAGCTGGAAAATCTCACTCACACACTGAGGTACCTGTAGTGAGAGGGAGCAGAGGATGCTGCCTTCGATGGGAGAACCGCTTCATATCTCACTTATTTGTGCAGTAAACTTCACTCTCACAGTGACAACCACGTGGAGCTGGCGAACTCTGCTGACCTCGAGTCTGTGACGAGCATTTCTTTCTAATTGCTAATCCCTTTATTTTGATTTTTAACGAGTGACACATTCTTCCTTAATGCCGCAAGTGTCGTGTCACATGTTTGTCTTTTTTAGGGCCGTTTAACAATGTTACACACTTTTCCCGATGACATCACACGGGTTACTGAGAGCACCTATTTTGCTCTGTCCTTTTGTTTCCTCTCTCGCTCGCTCTGCCTTTGTCCACAACGTCTTATCCGCTTAATTTTCAATAAACTTGTTTAGCTTTCATGTGGCCGAGAGAAAGAATGAAGCAAGTCCACTGGTTTGCATCAGGCAGCCGTACAAACCAGTGGAGCGGCCGTGTGTTGCAGGAGCCCTCGCAGTGAGTGTCTATGGGAGGATTGAGTGTCTTGGTTTCTTCTGGGGTTAGTGTAAGACAAACTACAAGGCTGTTACGGTCCTATAAATAACAGTTTTATTGCATGGGGAATTTTAATGCTTTTTACACAAGTGCTCTGAAGGCTTTCTCGTGTGCCAACTATGGACTTGCTTTCAGTGGCGAGGGACAGTTACTCAAGATTCATGTATTCTCACATACCAGGGTCATATTGAACTTTGTTCGGGATTAAACGAGCAAACAAATGTTGCATTTGTTTTACTTTGAGTGAAAGAAAAGCACAAATTAGATTTTCATGTCAGACTAACAGTTACAAATAAGGTTTTGTGCAGTAAAAAACTATTTGATTGGATCTCTCCGGTGCAAAACTGGTGTCGTAAGTTGTGTAAACTTCTTATTTGTGTATATGATGAGCCTAAATATGTGTTGTCTGCAGTAAGACTTTGAAGCCACACACAGACACAAATTCCTTTTTGGCTTAGTTTCTTCTTGGAAGGAAATAAAAAATGACATGAAATTTGTATTCTCAAATGGATCATGTGTTTCATGAAGACAAGACCAGTGCTGAGTCACATATCTTGTTTAGTGTTTTTCTCAGTGGACGGATACAACAACCCTCTTACGCAGTTTATCCATTGGAATGGGAAAAAAAAGACTTGAAACAGTGAAATAACCTTTCAACTGTTTCAAGAAATAAACAATGGTGTATATGAATTAACGAAATGTGACATTTACATTTCTTAGCTTTCAGATATTGACTGTTTGCTTTTCACATATGAAGAACGCAAGATATGGTTGTCGAAGTCAGACACGTTCACAGTAACAGGATTTTTTACTGATGTTGGACTTTATCATAAATTGCTCCCAAATCTTTTTGTCTATCCAATAGTCATCTCCTTAAAGTATGGCACCTCATTTGAGAACTTTCAGAGAATGTCTTGCTGTATTCTCCCACAGGCTCACCCATCATTTTCTAGACGTTTTACTGGAGAGACGCTTGGAAAAGCTCTAGAAAATGTCCTGAGCAAGTGACATTTCACTTTCTCAAAAAGAAGCTGCAGTGACACATTTCTTTCTCATCTCACTTTCAGATTTGGTTATCTTCTTAGGACAGAGTCACTTCGCAACCAGGACAATAAACTTGAAGGAACTCTTATTAAAGTCGGGATAACTGGAAAATGCCAAGGACCCCAATTAATCACACAAGGACGCCTGGGGATCTTCGGGCCTTAATTTAGCAATTAACTGCACTTTCTCATTGTAAACCCGCAGTTCTACATATTGTGTTTGATGGATATTAAGACGCCCTGTCCGTTATATGTCGCAGGTGCAACAGTCTGGCAGATGACTCTTCATCAGACCAGTGGAACCCTCCAGAACATTGTTCAGTGTTACTCATGCATGAAGCCAAACACAAAGGACAAAGAAGCCACAAGTGGAATATAGTCATATGAGTTTTATTGCGTCTCCAGATCATAAGCTTGTGTTTTTACTTTATTGTAATTCCATAACCGAAATATGCCAATGACTTTGGTGCAGACGCTGAGATGATTAGTAGCAGGAAAAGTTAAATCACGTACAAACAGCTGTCTTTAAATTGTCTGTGCAGACGTAAGATTTCATGTTATCATAGAACAGCTGGAATGCAGGTGAAAACCGTCACAGAATGCCAAGAAACACCTGAAAAGGTTGAAGATTTGAATTACGAAAAATGCTGCTCTACCTGTAATGACTTGACACTATTAAACCATGTAATATACAGATTATAACATATACATAACTCTTTTGACCCAAAAAATCTACAGATTCTTTCCTTTGTGTCATATTTTTGCTCTCATGTCATGTTGCCTCATTTGGAAAAACATTCCGATCCGGAGGCACGAAAGAAAGAATATATGAAAGACGCTCTTAGGTCAGAGGCTATTCTTGTACATATTTTGTTTTCTGCACCACAAGAGATGCTGTCTGGCTCTTATTTTATTGGGTTTGTGTTTTGCAGCTGAAATGACTGCGATGGCACATACACACAAATTGCTCACATCGCTAAATACTGAGCCAATGATAACGGTGTGACAGCATGTTTCTCCGAATGGCATCTCTCTTTTTTATAAATAGCTTCAATCATCATGATCATTATTCATAGATTAAAATTTCCCCTATTATTTCACTGCCAAAGTTACAATTACTATTAAAATCATAAAAGTGAATATATATATATACAGACTGTTTTAAAGAGCATTTAATCCAGCGTTCACAGCCGTTGCCACACATACTTGGTGGCAGAGATGTTTTTCTAAGCCACTCTAACACTGGTGTGTCACTTGTCTTTCTCAACCCATGTGGAAAAACGCATGTTTGGGGTTTGGGTGGCACAAGCCTTGACAAAACCACATGGAAACAGGACATTTCATCGCAGATATATAATCTTGGATCAAGGTTTCAAATAATTTGCTTGACTGCGAGTGAAGTGTCCTTTTTTTTTGTGAGTCCTACGCTGCCAAACAAACACAGTACAACACACTGTTTCCCTAATTATTATATATTTTTTTATTGAGAACAGTTCTTCCCCCAAAAATCGAATCTATGAGTAATTTCTTTTAAAACTCGTCGTGAGTCATGAGGATGTAAAATATGTCATTTATGGTTTTGCAAGTATTAAAAGCCATTTTAACTGTGCTCAACAGAATCCAATGCTCAACTAGCACCATTCCACTGAAACCCAATCCTATAATCATTGGTGTGATGCAAGGTACATACAAGTACACTCATAGACTGCTGTCTGTCACAGGAGATCAAAAAGATGGCAGATCTTGTGGGAAACAAGTGAGTTGATTCGCTTCCCAGGCACCAATGAAAAAGTTCCATTCAACACATCAGCGTTTAAGCAGAAAATTAAGCAGGCAGAGACAACAGAGGTGTAATACAATTACTTCACCTACGAACGAAAAAACAGTCTCCTACTCCGTGTGACGAAAACAACTTAAAGATCACTCCTACTGAAACGTCTGAGGAGCAACTTGCACGCAGGACGTGATGTAACCCGGAATCAGCTGAAGTTAAACTCCAGAGCCGCAGATGCTTCACGTGAGGTCACTACTTCACTCCAGTGAAAAACAACGAGGAATGTGTGTCAGGACGACCACAAAGGAAATTCAAAGCCTTGGTGAAGGGGTTTGAGGGCATCGAGCTAATGTTCCGAAAGTGAGTCAACAAGCAAAGGCTCTTGGACGCGGCATTTTAGCCGTGTTTTTATTGAGTAATGAAAATCAGGTATTAAAAGTCACTCTTGTGAAGTGATGTAAAAATATAAATTAGACCTGAGTATTTGGAGCTGGTGTTCGCTCACCAAAAACAGTAAAGGGCTAAAAACAAATTCATATAAAAATTTAAATAGAAGAATGTAAGTGTGCACACATTTAATTTTTGGCCCAGAGCAATGCCTCATTAAAAAGAATGAGGAGACTTGTGTATAAACGTAACTTTATACTGAATTATACTACGGGCCACCGTTGATACTTGACATGTAATCTGTTTGAGGGTTAAGGACAGAGGATGTCGCACCTTGAACATACTGTTAGAGCCCATGAGGTAAATTGTGATTTGCAAATATACAACAACATTTATTGATAAATAATCATATTTGCTACTTCTCGCAAATATTTTACATTTAAGTATTAAATACAACTGGGTTTACATTTTTCTGAGATTGATCTTGTTATCAATAGTTAGCCGGAGGATTATGTGTGTAGATTAGTTGAGTGGTTGACTGAGGAGGTGGGGTCTTTCAGTCCACTTGTCGTTTTGAATTCTCCCACAAATGACTACAAAATGATTTTTGATACATACTATGGCTTCTCACATATTCCACCATCACTGGCAATTGCTGCTCCCTTAATTTCTATCAGACATTTTCTAATGTACAATTAGACACACATTTCATTGTGTTACAAACTGTTTCTTCTTATCATTGTCGTGAATATTGTCATGTAGTCGATTTGTTGAGTTACACTCACCATATGTTGCACGTCTGTCTGTCCTGAGAGAGAGATCCTTCACATGTGGCTCTCTGGTTTCTAACTTTTTGTAGTTTTTCCTCACTCTCGTTGAGGGTTAAGGACGGAGGATGCTGCACCTTGTTTAGACCTTTGAGGAAAATAGTGATTTGTGAATATGGGCTCTTCAATCAAGATCGGATTAATTGATTGACCCCATCTATTGAGCTTACATTTTCTTTTTACATTTTAAATGCTTGAAAATGTTTGATATATGGCATTTTTATTGTGATAAAATGACTTAAATAATGAATTGCTTAAGGCTGGAGGCTGAGTGTAGCAGGTTTATGTCTGGGATTTGCAGGTTTTAACCCGGGAAGGACAGAAATAAATCAGTGACAGAAACATTTTGAAAAATACTTTCTGTCTTTAGGAACGACCAATACGATACTCGTGAGCAAAGTATATTTACATCAAAAGTTGCTCAGAGCAAATAAGCAGTTTTAGGTGAGGCTGAACCTACGATGAAAAAACCCTCTTTTGAACTTGCATCGTTTTACATGCTGTAAAATGAATTGTGCACAAAATCTTACTTGTATGGCCTCAATTTCTGATAATGTACTCACCGGGCAGTCATGTTGAAAGACACCTATCATAGTCAGACGGTGAGAGGAGTGGATTTTTTTTTGTTGCTAATACCAGTGAAGGATTTTTCCTCATGTCACCATAACCTACATTGCCAGATGCCAGTGAGGGAACGTTCTGGCTGAGTGGAAATGAGGTGCCATTATGGCTTTGCCTTTCACTGAAACCTGCATTTAGGAGTCTCGCTGCCACTAGTAGTTGTGATAGCCACTCGCACACCAGGGCAATTCAACCCAGTGGCGTGGTGACCATGTGAGGTCTAACCCAAATCAGAAAAACCTTCCCCAGTCTGGCGATGGGGTTTTCAAAATAACCCTCCCTCCTAACGTCCATGTGCCTCCTATTTAGTAGGAGATCTATGACGTCAAGTTAGGTAGACCTGCGCAGAGGCCACACAGGTTTTTAATGAGCGAGTTAGCACAGAGCAAAATACAGACTCCTTTTATTTACAGTGTGCGAGCGATTTGCATGTTCTGTAATTTCTGTGTTCTTTTGCATTTGTGTCAGTGAATACAACACATTCAAAATGTTTAGGAGTCTGTATTTGGCTCTTGTAGTCATTTGCCCCAGGACTCAGGATTTATTATTGTTTAATCTTGTTTATTTGATCTAATTGTAACATTTACCGAAGTTGAATGCCTCATTTACCTTTGTGTGACTGAACACACCGGCACCGCACGGTGACAGGGGCAGAGGTCTGGACTCCCAGCCCGTCAACAGAGCCGTCCTGGCCCTAGACCTGAGAGAAAGCGTTTCTAGCTTGATGGCAGTTAACTTTACAGTCAGGAGCTAATTCAATAAAGATCTTTTTTCACCCGGTGCGCCTCTGCCGCCGAGCCTAAAGTGAGAGAGGATGGGAGACAGTAACCCAAGCGCTGTGAAAGGGCGTCTGATTTGCTACATTAAAGGAAAACTCAAGCTGCTGTCAAGCAGCGTTAAGCAGCTCTCTCATAAACTCCTGTCACATACTATATACTGGCTGTGAAGGAACTTCACCCCAACCTCAAGATGACCTCTCCGACTGTACTCGAATTCAGAGGTCAACGACAGTTCCAGACAGAGTGGTCAGCATCCTTCCACAGATATTATTTGTAATTTTATCTCACTGGCACTGCACAGAATCACTAATCCTCCCCCTTCCAAATTAATTGTAACCATTATACGGACTAATAACCACAGGCGTGCCCATCAAGCGGCTAGTGAGGTCATCCAGGATTACACTTAAGGGAAAGTGGGGTGGCACTGTGAACAAATGCGCAGTAACTTGATGTAAAGTCACAGTCACAGCGGTAGAGGACAGGATATAAAGTGGTGGGCATAATAAAAACCAGAAATAGCCAGAACCAGGAAAGCCATACAATCTGGCTCTGGACCAGCTGTCATATTAAACAATATTTATGTGCTGGTTTCCTGAAATCGCACGACACACTCACTGAAACATGGCAAAGGTTTATATGTAAGAGTGAGGAACAAAGTAATATTTGATTAAGTTGAAAGACGGAGCCTAAATCAGTTATATTGCCGTTCTCTTTGCGCAAACGAGTGTCAGTATAAAGGTAGTTTGGATAAATATCCTGAATTAAATGAATCAAAGCATTGTAATAAAAAAGTCAATTTAGCTTCATATAGTATAGTATCATTTCTGAAGGCTGTTAAGACCCCTGGCCACAGCTGCTCCCTCGTTTTAGTCAACAGTAACAGTTGTTTTTTCCAATTAACGTAAAAATCGTAATTTTTTACGATTGAGGAAATTAATTTCTTCATCCTGGTATCATTGCTTCACCTGTTAAACATAATAACTGTTAACAAAACACTCTAACCTTGAAAAAAATCAAAATGTTGATAGTTAATCGTATTGTTCGGTACGAGAACAATATGTGTGTTATATGCTTATTATTTAGCTGTCTACTTATATTGGCAGGAAAAGGACTCAACTTGGAACCAAATATCTGAATACTGTATGCGTTTTGGCTAATTCATGGTTTTTCATTGTGAAACAAATTATGTGTTTGATCTGTTTTGGAGTTTAAGGCTAACAGAGTCAGCTGTTTAACTTTCCACCAACTAAGTAAATCACCATGAAAGAGCTTTGTCTTTTTAGTTTGTAGTATTTTGCATGAGTAGGTGTGGGGGTTACACCATCAGCTCACTCAGTGTTAGTATAAAGTTGGGTACAAACAATTTAGTGAGTATTTCGTCTTTCTTTTTAATTTGCAATAACACTCTGTTTATTTGTACCGAGCTCCACTGGCTAAGGTGTTTAGCCTGCAGGAAGTGGTCTTTTAAGCTTAGCCCACAGGAAGTGGAGGAGGCCAAAGGCAGATTGAAGAGGGGGGCGATAATATTTAGAAAGGGTTGTAACATCTTTGTTTGACTTCTTTATTACTTGTTTAAAGTAAATCCTTAGTTTGTGTATATTCTTATTTTGATTGGTTGTTTAAGTTTGTATGTTGATACTTTATTTGGTTAGTCAATGTTGTGTTGTTGATTAGGTTTCCTCTGTGTGCCTGTCTGGAATAGTCCACCTGTGTATGCTAGTTATGTTGAAGCTGAAGTTGCCTTATTGCTTAGTTGACCTCTTTCCATTTTCATTAAAAAGGAGAAATGACTTTTTACACCTTTGCCTTTCTGCTTGGTCTCTAACAACATGAACTTGGTGTGTGTTGGTTTCCTCCCCTCACCAGTCTCACTGTCTAAGGGCACAACACATGACGCCAACACATCCTGGACAAACATCTCCGCTGAGTGGAGACCAAACTCTTGGTAAGACACTCAACAAACTAGATACCTCACAAACTGCATTTAGTAACTATGACAACATTCAATTTCCCTCATTACTACAGGATAGAGGGGTTATAATACTTTAAACATTGATGATTTGTGCCACACTTAAATCCTAGCTTTGCGCTAAGCTAGCTCTCTTAGCGCAGGTGGTTCCACTTTCTGATGGAAAGAAACACTTTTAACCACAACAGAGCAAGTTTCTGACCTGAACTCTGTCAGGACAACCAGATCCCGACATTGTCCCGACTTTTAACATGAATACAGCAGGAAAACCTACATAAATTGTGGCTTTCAAAGGTGATTTACTGCTGACCTCTGCAAAAGCCCTGGAGTTTAGATTCTATTCACAAAATATTAGTTTGTTTAACCCCTGACAAACTGTGGCACTACTTCAATATTGAATAAGTTCAAAAGTAATACCTAAACATGTTTTCATATTATCTCTAAGGTTTGCTTTGACTTTGTCTCTCTGGAACATGGATTGACGTACAATCTGCTGAGGTCACAGATGACCAAAACCACCAGACACAAAAAACAGTTTCTTCCCCCTCGCCGTCTCACTTCTGAACAGACAACCCACCGTGGCACTGTGCAATAACTCTGGATCCTTATAATAACCACTGTACAGTTACTCCCGAAATTATATTATATTATATATAATATATATTATAATTATATTCAATTATGCTTACTTATTTCACCTTCACTGGATAATTGTAATATGCACACCTGCACTTCTTTTCTTAGACCGTCGCACTGTTCAGACTGTTGTATTGTTTTGTTTTGTTATGTTTGTTTTTTTGATGTGTATTCTGTGTAAGCAACTGAGAGCCACTTTACCGAGTCAAATTCCCTGTTTGTGCAAACTTACTTGGCCAATAAACCTGATTCTGATGAGACCAACGCTGTAAACAAGGTTAGTGAAAGGTGAGCACAGCTTTCTTAGTTCAGTGAAGTTCTCTTCTCAAAGAGAGGATGGCCTCCTGTAAGTTAATTTATTTGTATTCTTACAGCTGAATGATTAAGTTCTGCTGACACGTCACAATTGCTTTTTGATCCATCAGGGTTCTAGCATTAGCCCTGTGATGAAAGTATTTTCTCCAGCTTCAGTGTCAGATTGGAGGTGATGTATTTAGGCAGGGAGGGACAGGGGACCGTGTCTCCTTAGCCAGGCCTGACGCCTTAACCAGGCTTTTACAGTAGGAAGGAGTGAAGCACACCGAGGTTTACCGCCATGCTTGGATCACCAGTTTAATGGAGGCTCGCCCTTGCCCACATTCAAACCCTGCATCTCTTAGCTCCCTTCCGGCAGCTGGGGTATACTGGGGAGCGTAACCATGGAAAAGCTGTTAAACTGGCCAGGCTCGTGAGGCTGAGGAACAAGTTTCCATCATATTCTAGCTAGCTACAAAAATTATTAACTGCTAAAGACTTCTCTACAGTAAGATAGTGCTGTTAATCGTGATGTGGGTTTTTACCGGGCACGTTGGAGGCTTTGTTTCCTGTCTAGTTCCGTTGTTTTGGCTACAGGTGTGTGCATGGTCAGGTCTCTTTCCTCCTCACGTGTCAGCTGACCCAGGAGGGGTCTGAAGGAGCTTGTTTTTTTTGCATTGTCTCCATGTTGCTAAGCAGAACGACTTTTCCGTTGGCCCGGATTTGACAGTCGTTCTTAAAGACAAGCCTGGTCCTGATTGTTCAGGGTCACGAGGCTGAATCCAATGAGGAACTGGTAATGGCCATAAAGTTGATACTCAAGGGTGTGTGGGCCCACCTCACATTTCCCATCCGCACGTCCTTTCGTCCCCCTTTCTGCACGAGTCTGTCAGCTGATTTTCATTACCGACTAATCTGCAGGATTTGTAACTTAAACAACAAACACATAAAAAGGCACAAATCAGTCGGAGAGAGTGATGTTCCGCTAAGCAACTGTATGTATGTAATTGGCCATACCTCATACCTCATGCTTGTTCCTCCATGAGTGGGCCCCATGTTTTGCTGTTGTTTGTAAAATCCAATAACGTTCGCAATGATTCAGACTTTGTCCCGCTCTGTCGTGTGTGCGTGTGTGTGTGTGTCATTTTCAGGGAATGTGTCCCACTGTGTTTACTCACCTCAACGTATTATTGTTGAATACAATATCCCAGAAAAAGGGAAAATCTAACCTTTATTTATTCAGATTAGTTTAACTGAGAAGGAAACTCTTTTCCTGGAAGCTGCCCAGTACAACTGGAGCGCTTGAGGTTGAGGGTCTTAACCTCTGGGCAGCGCTGAGGTCAGGATAAGATCTTCTCTTTGAGTTTTCCCACCTATATTGAATCTTTTGGGCATTTTCTTTGCATCTATTGTCCGGACAGATTAAGAAAAGAAACAGGAAAGAGAGAAGAGAAGAAATAAGGAGTTGTCACAAGCTTTATTCTCAAGCCTTCAGCCCATCACTGACCCACACAAGAGTCTCATATTAATTATGTCTTCAGTAACTGTAATTGCATCATCATATGGAAGCTTTCATAGCTACTTGAAAATGTAAACGTTGCCCGCCATTCAATTAACTATAGCTGTTGTTTAGTTAGTTGTATCCTTACCTACCCTCTCACCTGCATGAGAACACTGAGTTATTGTTGGCTTTAAATATCAATTATTTAAAAGAGCCAGCAACCAATTTGAAATCTTTCCAGACTCCTACTTATGAAATATTGAAAGCTCCCTTGTTATCATTACTTTTTTTTTTCTTCTTTGCAGGACCCCTAGGCTTTGAAATTATATTGTGGCGTTTTGCTGGCGCAGTGATAACAGGTAGATATCAATCTTGCATTTCTAAAAATGTACGCCACACTCCTTTGCTTGGCTTTTGGTGTGTAAGATGAGCACTGTAATGATTACTCTGTTGCTCAACACCTGTCAGTCTAGTTTAGGTTCTCACATATTCTGGCTTGCAGAAATGTTCTGTTTGTTCTGCGGCAGCGGCGGAGGCAGTGTCTCGGCCTCTGATTGCTCAGTTCACTTGTCTTCCTGAAGGCATTACAGCTACAGCAAGGTGCCAACACTTATGCTACAGTCACACATTCGTTCTCCCAGATCCTCCAGAGACATTACACATGTTCAAATTGCGGATTCATACAAAAAGGAACCATTAATCTTCCAACATCGTAGGCACCTTACTAGGGGTCTTGACTTATATATCTTGTTCTGTCCCATCAGTTATCTAGACTGTAGCGTTCTGCCATATATTCTGTTTCATAGTGATGTTTATGCATCATTATGTACAGTACATATTATATAATCGTACAGAAACAAAAGAGTTGTGTGATTGCAATCAGGGACGACAGCTATTGACAACAGATATTACGTAAATGCTTTGTAAAATGGTCGGATCCTTTGTCTTCCACAGAAAGTTTTATTTCCCTCATCAACTGTGAACATTTGCATTAACTGTAAAGCAAGACCATGTCTGCTCCCATTTTTTTTTTGTCATACTATGACATTGAGCTATGCAACATATTATAAAGACATTATCTTACTCCAGCCACAATCATGCCTACATTGTTTTTCTTATCCCTTCACCTAGTTCACTGCTGAACTCCAGTTCCTCAAAGTGTGTCTTTCTCATCAATGAGATGAGGTATTAATATTTGGTAACCGCACACGTTGTGATAAATTCTTTTTGCATGTTTATCTGCTCCATGACTCACAATGTTTCTTTAGGGCCTTACGTTGTAGATTTAATATGAATATTTAAAAAACACTCCACTTAATTCAGAGCATGTTAACATGTGGCAAGTAGTCCTATCCAGAGTTACTTCCAGAGACTGAGTGGTTTCAGCATATTGCAGAGGGGCTTTAGGCCAGGATGTACGGCTGTTACTGCAATTGAACCCTTGTCCTCTACACGATGGGACGGTCACCGTAACCACTGGGCCACCCTGCCACCCTGAATAATCATTATTAGGTTCTCCAAATAAGCAATATACTTGTGGAACGGAAGGGAAACCTTTGGATGGACTTTGAGTGGGTGGCTGTAAAAGCAGGACTTATTCTTTTTATTAGACCTGAAGCTGCCCTCACATCTGGGCGGAGCTTTTTCCTAAATTATTGCCATCGTTTGTCGCTGCACAGCCAGCTTGAAGGGGACGTTTGTTCCTAAAACAATACGGCACCGGATGGTTGTGTCAAACACCGGAGCGGTGAGGTTCCTTTGGCACGTAATTAGCCATGAAGCAGTTTGGTGACAGCATTACTCCTTAGTCACTGTGAGCTAATATTAGGTTACCTTACCTCAGTGGCAAATTCACTGTCACCTTTTAATGGATTCATGCTAATATAAAGTTATTCTGTGGCCACCATTGACTATGTGTCCTGGGATGTTATCCTATTAGTAAGACCCTGATCCACCAGCTGCTCACTCAAGCGTTGGAGAACATATTTTTTTTAAAGCTTTGTGATTGCAACACTGACAAAACCTGCAGTGATTAGTTTTGTCATCAAACATTAACCCAACCTCCAAAAACTCGTCAGCAGATAGGTTATAGCTTCTGCCCTGAGGCTGTTATTGTTGTAATTATGATGTGGGGGGATGGGGGAAACATTGACGATAACAGAAATACAGGACCTCATCCTCATTCTGTTCATCATTAATGTGCCCATGCCTTGAATATTGAAGCTTATCCAAATAAAAATGTAATTCTATTCTTTTCTTTTTGTTACACTGTGCTCTTCTCAAACATGAAGCATTTTAGGACGACAAGAAGTATTAAGTCACCGGATCCCAAAATATAATAACTATGAATAACTATTTGTAGCAGAGGAATTATAATATACTCTACTTTTATAGTATACTCAATATACAAAGGATGATAGCATGCATCTATAAACTAAGCTTTCCACAAACCAGGAGATTTAAATTGACATTACAGGTCACATTCACAAACACGTTCCTACAGTATATCTATGTATTAAACAACACCCATCAGGGGCAATCCGGAGTTCAGTGCACACAGACACTTTAACATCTTAAGGCTCATAATCGAACCACCAACACAGTCGCTCCTGCCTGCAGCTGACTGTGTCCACAGCTGTCCACATCTGCACATAATCATCTCTGGCTTGTATATTTGATTATTTATTATTGCATATGTGCGCAAGTGTGAGTCAGTGATGTAGTTGCTATTTCAATAGTATATGCACCCTATAGTTTGTAAGTACCTTCCTTTATACTCTGCATGGTTTACTAATACATATTATGGTTAGGTGTATAAGAGGAAGGTATAGAGGTTTGACATTTAATATAGTCCATACAAGTCCTGACAATATCACATGTTTGGGTGTGCAGTGTGTTTTTGTGTTGACGTGGATTTAGTGTATATGGTCGCATGCCTTGTGTTTACTTGGCACGGTAAAAGCCTAATATAGACCTCTCAAGGTTGCACATATAGTTTGTAGGGGAATTGTCATGTCTGACTGCATCTGATCTTGTGTGTGCACTGTTTACATACACAGGAAGAGCTTGTTTCAGAGCAGAGCCCTGTAAGCCTTAACCTAAGACTGCTTGTGTGGCCGCTTCAGTGAAGTGCTGTGTCAGCCGAGGTCCGCCAAACTACTCCTGGCAGTCAGCCATGTGCTCGGAGTGTTTCTGCTGCCTGTGCCATGTTGTCTCCTGCCCTGCTGTATCCTCCCTGAGGGTGATTCTCCTGCCTCCTCCCCATTCCTTCTTATTCTCTTTCTGCTTCTGACTGACAGACCCTTGGGGTTTCACATTTCTGCATCACAATTGTTCAGATACAAGTCGTAGCCATGTGAAACGAAACATTATTAAGTCCCATTGGCTGAATCAAACCTCAGTGGGCAAGCAAAACAACCTCAATTTTCTGGCTAAGTTACCTCAAAATGGCATCAAGGGAGAAATGCACAATGGAGAAGAGGTAGGAAGCACAGTGGCTGAGGCTGCTGAGAAAAATGTAATGTTGAACTCAAGACGTTCAAGAGTGAGAATACAGAGACTAACAGTTGTGTTGGTGACGATAATAACACATGAGGGATGCAAAACAAAAAATATATATATACAAAAGGAGGATGAAAAAAAGTGACAACACATAGAACACGTACATTTCTCTGCTGATGGGTCTTTCAAGAATGAGTGATACAAGCAGTAACTTTCATTCATCAAGTCAATACATAACTATATGGGGTGATTTTTTTCTCCTCCTGCTGGGGTTTGTGTCAGTTTTGCTTTGAAGAAACGTTGGAATAACTAAAGCTTACCTGCTTTGTTCCCTTAAAGCCTCACTTCTAACTAAACAGATTTAAATGACTGAAATGATGTTTACCATAAACAGACAAAAGATAAAGCTACTATAATTACTACAGCCAAAGCTGTACTGTGTATAAATAATAATTTAAGGATGAGATGGGTCATGTGTTGACTTCTTGTTCTCTGCTGCCCACCACAGTACTGTTATGTCATTTATTTTCACTCTTTTTGAGTTGAAAGTTATTTGGTCAACTGACTGGACAGGAAACACGGCAAAGAAAAACATGAAAACTTTAGATCTCCTTTAGATCCGCTGAAACACTTGACAAGGAGAGGCTCCTCGGAGGGCTATCAAAGGTTATAGGAAACACGGCTGGAGACCTGCGCTCTTCCTGTGTGATCTGTTTGGAGAGTCATCTGAGGTAGACCATTTGTTCTGGGTGGGAATGTTGATTTGAACTAAATAAAGGGCTGGAAACCCAATAGCGGTGCCTCAAATAGGAAGAAACACCCGAAAGGCGTCTGACTTGTGCAATTTGGCAGAGAATAAAAGAGTTGGTGTCATTAAAAGCAAGACTATTAGTTGATATTACGTAATTCTGGATTGCTCTGTACAAACATCAATTTGGAGGGTATGTTGAAGAGGAAATGATCAATGCCAGAGTTTGGATTGACATCAGTACATCTCATTGGTGGCGAGAGCCTGTCTGTGTGGAGTTTGCCGGTTCACCCCATGTCTGCGTGGGTACTTTTGGGTGACTGTGTTCCTCATTACAGTCCAAAGACATGCAGCTTTGGTTAATTAAAGACTATAGATTACAAAATTGAATATATACATGTTGGCTCTGCTATATTCTGCCGACCTTTCCAGGTTGCCCCCCCAAAAAACTCAAAACAAATGTTAAATGCCAAGCAGGGGCCAAATTAAGATGTCTATGGAGGTCTTTGAAGGGAAAAAACTACTTTTCTGACATATTGGAGAAGACTGTAGGTGTTAACAATTCAAAACGACCTTCGCAGTTCAACTGTGTGTCAGAGAGAAAAGAAACCAACAACAGACTTCAGATGGTGCCTCTCTAATTTAGGAACAAATTGACTTGTTTATTTTTTCGAAGTTTGATCATCATCACTTTCCGCAAAACAAAATTAAACAAACAGGCTGTGGAAAGGGAGTCTGAGGCCATGATGGCATTTTTGGAAGCTGAGGAGTCGGAGCATGAGTCAACAAGAACAATTAAGACGACAGAGCATCAAAACAGACTTACTGCTTTACTAGTTGACACTGTTTAGAAGTTTGTGGCAGGGAGCCCAGAGATAGGTTCGGATACGGGAAACAAACCACCACGCCACGTAGTAACCATAAACAACTTTACTCTGGCTGCTTGTTTTGTCTTCAGGTTGAAGATTTAATTAGCCTTAATTCGTCCTTGCCCTTTCCATTACTGTTTCTCTTAAAGAGGAGAATGCATGAGGGGTATTTTACTGGAAATCGCCAAACAAAACCACCAGGAGTCAGGTAATGAAGTTACCTGTTGAGTTGTTGATGAAGACTTTACTTTGGCACTCAGCTCCTGCTGTTTTAACGTAAGCCACTATAAATCTGGTTGTCTTTAATGAGGGTGACACATTTTCCTGTTTCTATCATACGCTCTTCCTCTCTTTCCATAATATGGAAATTTTCCACACTCGAGTGGGAAGCAGCAACAATTTTGGGCAAATAGGCCGAAAGAGGTATTATCAAGCAATGCACAGGGATGGTAGTTACAGTTATCAATGTTATGTGTCGATATCACCAAAGAACAACAGTTATTTAATGATCATTATGGAAAAGGATGGTAAATAGAGGAGTTTAGAGCAATAGATCACAAAAACAAATCTCTAACACAGCAAACGATTATTGAAAGCTGCAAATCCCAAAACAAATGTCCAAATGTCCTTACTTGAGTGATGTCACACAAGTGGTATAAATTTCTGAGGTTAATAGGGTTTTTAGCTAGATAACTATTGCAACGTAGCCATGTCCACCTGTGACCCCTTGTCACAGTTGCATACGCCCATGCGTCACAATCAGGTAAATAAAAGCGGACATTTCCTTCTGAAATAGTTTCATTTGATATACTTTAAGATGCTTAAAGAAGCATCAGGAGATCATGCGCTTTTCTAATTCCTATCTTGTTACCCATTGCAACCTTTAATATTTAATCCAGCGACTCAAATGTTTGACAATCATCCCCTTTCTGGCCCTAACAAAAATTTATTTGAAAAGAAAGACTATAAATTTCTCCTGAAAGAGGCTATTTTGGGAGAGGAAATGTTAGTGTGTCTCTGCAAATCAGCACGTATCCAGCCACCGCACTCTTGGATGAATATGCCAGCCTGCATCACTTCACTTGACTCAGTGCCTGTCGCAAAGAAATCGAACTCTCTGGTCCCGCCCTCGTTGGTGAACCACAACTTTTCGACAGGAAAACGGACAGCAGGAAAAAGCTCATCAAACTCCTCTTAACATCTTTGGAAACTGTTACTCAGACAATGATATTCGACTAATCCGACTACAGCGTCATACAGCACATCACCATACAGCTTACCAGACGGTTTAAGCACTCGCTCCGAGAAGACATGACTGCGTCAGGTTCAAATCATCTTCTGTTACACTAACCATGCTTGGCACCGTGACTTCTGCGAAACTGGTGTGACTAGCATGAGGTCTAGCCACAAGAGGCTAGCCCGACTGGCATGGGCTTAATCGCAACCATGTGTGTAATCACAAAATGTGTAGTTTCACTCTGGTTTCATGACATATGGTTATGGCAGCAGTGATGATATAACATGCTGAAAGAAATGTACTTCATTTGGTTTTTGTGTCTGTTTGTGCTCATCTGGTTAAAAGTTCAAGTGGTAATCCACAAGATCCTTATTTTGTCATTCTGGCAGCGTCTTTGGTGTGAAGCGTTCATTGCTGTGGTGTCTCTGTGCTGCACTTCCCAGAGTTCACTTGTCAATCAAATAATGCGGCTTTCTGATGTGTTGTCTTTTCCTTGGATTTCGGTGAATGCCAGTGCAGCTACTATAGGTGGCTATAGATCTGTAGAGCGGTGGCTCTTTTATTTTTTCTATATTCATCTGTTTATTCAGAAGAAACCACAGCAGCCAGAAACATGAACATTACTTCCACTGCACCACATGGTTTATCTTTACCTACCAGACACAGATTTCTTAGAACAACAAATCAAAAAGCTTTAATGACCCTGGCTCAGTCACCGTGGTGCTATATCAAATGGGAACAGAATGAAGCCAAATGGAAATGTTGGTATATTAAGGTTTTCAGCAACAGCTGTAATAGACATGCACATTTCAAAACTGAATAGAAAACCATTTGACTGATTTTACTGGACTTAAAACAGTATCGGTCAGATAAAATGAAAAGGACTTTTGTTTATGATCAAGTGACACTGATGGAGTAGAGATATAAGTTCTCCCTTCTAACATCATGGGTAACGTGAAATCAACGTAGAGAAAGATTGATGAGCTGGCAGCGTAAGTGGGAAATCAGAGGAACTTCCATGAGTATGCTGCTGTGTGTTTCACAGTGATATATTCAATTTCTGCATCCCCTCACCTGGCTACTATGTGTGACATCATTCCCTCTGTTGCTGCAGGTTTCAGAGCTTTGCAGTCAAGTGCTATCTTCATGATTATCCGGAACTTCAACTAAACAAGACTGTAGGACTACATTCAGGAGCCCTAAATCCTGAAAAGCTTTTTATGAATCTAATATGGTGATAGGAATGTTGCTATTTCCGTAGCTTGAAAAGCAACAACCCCATATTTCTGGAAATACCCCTGCTGTTATTTGTATGTCTTGCACAGGGGGATCATGTCCCTATTCTTAGAAGCTGGATAGTGTACAACCATCTATTTGAATCACAAAAAAATCTGAGCTGAGGACAGTGATTCAGTTGTTTTGAACCAGGCTAGACTGAAGACTGACAGAGCATTACTGGAAGCTAAGAGGGCTGAGGTAATCATAGTGGCGTCATTGATATGATCAGTAACCAGGTAACACTAATTGCTTACAATTCCCCGCGTCTGAAAGATGGAGCTTCATGTAGTGATGAATGTGCACAGATTCATTATCACTATCAAAGCATATCCATCTTCCTTTTAACAGCCGACACCAAAAGTCGGCCCAAGTTGATTTACATTGCGACACTCTTCACACCCTCGTGGCAAGGAAAACTGAAGGATCAGTCCATCATCGTTTCTCATGTCTCATCAAAACTGCTGAGTCAAGATGGATATTTTGTTTGCCTGCTATAGCAAGCTGTAACAGTCCCTCTGTGTAGTGCAACCTAGAAATCCCGGAGCAACAGATCAACTTTCTTCCTTTCTCTGGGTCAGTTTTGTGGTGGTCCAAGCTCACGGACGGAGACACACCCCTCCCGCCCGTCGCCCCTCCATGTCGTTCTGTTCAGACGTTTCTGTTTTCTGTCAGCTAGGTTTTCCATATACCTGTTTTGTGCAGCTGTGTTGCCCTCTGTGGAACCTGGTACACTGTGGGCTCTGTGCTAATGTGCTTCAGAGAACTGTATTCAAGTCCAATTATGCTTGTGTTCAACCCCCGTCACCCACCGCCACAAACATACAGGCACAAACACACATACAGTGGAGGCTATGATGCCAGGCAATGGTGTGGGGGGGAAGCATGGAGGGTGTATGTGTTGAGAAATATTCCTGGAAAAAACTTTGAGAATTCATTGACACTCTGGATTATTGCAGAAATGCAAGCAATGCAAAGAGTATTTAGGTGCATCTTGTTGACCTAGGTTATTGGAGAACTGCAAAATCAAAAATAGTATCATCTTTATACTGTAACTTTTTGCCTCATATCATCATTCTTTTGTGTGTTATTCTGTCTCTAACTATCTTGGCTTTTAAAACTATGGCTTGCATGATATGAAATTACAGTTTCTCAAATACACACATTCATAGGAAGTCAGTCAGATTTGGAGGAAAGACGACTACAAACTGTATATGTTGAGCATGACAATACATTTGTCTCTCAATTGACTTGGAAAGAAAGTTTACAATGTTTGTTTCTGTAGGGCCAATTTCTTTTTGACAAAATAAATAATTTGAAAATTAAATATATGCTCAATTATCAGTTGAAATAACATCTGAATAGCCAGTCAATAGCAATTGTCAGTCAGTAACCAGGGCAGTGCTACTACCTCAGATGTCAATGTCAATAAAAGTATTGTTCAAGTTAGACTCTTAAGTGAAAGCATATCATCATTTTGAAACCTGCAACAATTAATCACAGGAATGTAATGCTATTGAATGAATGTTTATTTTTACAAATACCCATTCAGAAATTCCCAGGAATGCTTTACTTTAATCCCTGGAAATTGACCTAACCCTAACCCTACATCTACCTAAGCTATGTCATTCGCAGTAAGTCACTCTATCAATAATATAAATCTTACTTTATATTTGCGGAGTATATGTTTAGATGCAGATTCAAATAATAATGACCGTTACTAAATTGAATCACATTGTAACAGGGTGTGGGGAAATTACACAATGGTGTTTCCTCCCAAACCTTACGAGATAAACATTCGACTCAGAGATAAGCAGGTGGTTTCTCACTGGGAGTGGTTAGCAGTCGATTCCAGAAAACACCAAGACCATGATATGACATGTGTTCCGGTTAAATCTTACATGAAGTCCGAGGAGTGGGAAATGTCAGCATGAGATGCTTCCTGTACAGTCATTATTCCGGCCAAATAATCTTCCATATTGATTCGGTTCAAGGGTTTCATTGTTTTGTTTCAGAGGAAACAGCTGTGTTTATCTATTAAGGTCATATATCTTAAGTAAAAATTGTATTACAGTCAGTTTCAGACTTTATAAACACTAATTATATTTTTTGTCTCTGAATCCACAACAATGGTAATTTCCCAAATTTAGAATTAAGGATGCCAAGACACCAAGGCCTTCTGATATTTTCGGACATTGTAATTAGAAAGGTTGCTATGAGGCCCCAGTTAGAGGTCGTTGTTAGGCCTGAGTAAGAGGAAATCAGTGTGGTTTCCTCTTTTAAAAGATATAGAGCAGGAAAAGCTCCACCAGATCCTTACACATCAGGAACATTAACAATGCTGAGGAGGTGGGGAACACTGGACCTCTTTGATAACTCCCACCCCAAAGAGTAGTCCTTTTCCACAACCTTGTCCCACCTTGTTTTTACCTCCCAAGATAATAGATCGACTAGCCCTGTAGACATGTGTCAGATCGTTTGCCGTAATGCTACATTTAGTTCATCACTAAAAAGAAAGTCTTTCTTTAGCTCTTAAATATACATAATTTTCTATCAATCTAGTGTAGCAAAATAAAAATAATGTCTAGTAATGTGTGCAGCCAAGAGCTGGGGCAGTTAGCCAGTTTTGCTAAATCTATCCAACAGAAATGTCAATACATCCAACAAATTTTACATGGAAATAATGAAGTCTTACAAGGAAATAATTAAAAACATATAATACGACTCATGAAATCAAACTCCATGAAGCTCAGCTTTAAGTTAGCAACAGCAACCACCAGTGACAACCTTAACTTTTCTGCCTCTGGACTTCTACAGCTCCTGCAGCATTGGAGGTTTGACTGGCCCAGTGATTCCAGATGAGGGACTAATTGTCTCAAACCAACCACAACACATGAGCAGTATATATATTGCTTCATTCTGGGGCTTGTACGCATGTTTACATGACAAATCACTGAAAAAGTTATTAAAATTGTTCTGTACACAAACCACATTTGAGAAGAAGTAAAACCCACATCAGCACTTTCACCATTACAGAATGTTGAATGGAGAAATGAGGTTCACTGCTGCTAAATTGCAAAACCTTGAGGGGGGGCAGAGACATATCCACAGTATTAAACATTATTATAGGATGTACAAAAGCTCCGTAGGCTTTAAAATGAGCCCAAACCATAAAAACAAAGCACTTGGCATTAAAAGCAATGGCCTGAACAGATATAGTCTATAAAAATCTGAATAGTAATTTTATTGGACACTCAAATTCAACCCGGGTTTGCATTGTAATAGATGAATGCCATTACTCGTCCAGTTTCTACATGTGGAAATGGGTGCAGGTATGAGAATAACAGACTGGACCATTCAAGATCGAATCTGTGTAAGAGATGAGATATTTTAATGGAATCTGAGGGAAGGGTGCAGCTCTAACTAACCTGCCTGTGGTGATTTTGGACTCTATGAGATAAGCCAAGGAGACATAATGTTTTTCCTGCTCTTCCTATTAATGCAGCGTAATAGCCAGTATTCACTTGGAGTCCAATCTACTTCTGCGGCTTGACAGTGAATATTGGAAAAACAATAAAATGGAGGGTTAGCAAATCAAATCATAATAGTCATTATTTGATATCAGTTGCAGATGCTGCAACTGGATTTTTTTTCTCCCTTTACATTTTACAGAATTATAACTTAACATGTAATCTGTCGCTTTTCATATCTGATGAACTTTATCATCTGTTTTTATCATTTATATAACCAGGCTGTTCTCTGTATGCTTCATGATGTTCTGTGTGCTATGACGCAGTTTATGGGATGCGGCTATTTTTAGACATTAAGTATAGTAAAAAATGTTTTGCATGTGATCCAGCTTCACCCACATTTGTAGGTGGTTTAGGACGAAGTCCAGAAACACTTAAGATGCAGTGCAAAAACCTAAAAGAGCTTTTGTATGTCATGAGCCACATAAGATGAGGTTTATTTGACAACTAACAACCAGAGAGGCAGACGAGTGAGGAAGTGAATACTGAACTGGAAAAATACAACTGCTTTTACGACTCAAAATGTCAGACTGCAACTACACACATTTGTGATACAGGTTTTAAGATCCAGAGTTTCTCACGTGATGCCTTCATCCATTCTGACATATCTGTGTCATATTTAAGGATGCAAACTATCGTGCCTCTAGATAAATGTTTAGTATTATCTGTTCTTCACGATCAAAACGTCAAATTAAAACACTCATTTCATCTTTAACAGAGTACAGTTTAAAAAAGGGTTGGAGGGGGTCTCAACAGACTGGTGAACTAGCTGGAAAGTTCTATTGCTTTCTCTGGCGGAGGACCACTTCCTCTTCCAGTGTGTGTGCTGAGTCCCAGGTGAGCTGTTCTCGACCTCAGAGCTCCGTATTAAAACACATGCGGCAGACCACATTGGGCAACATTCACCAGCCACTTAAAACTTAGCTCAGACTCATTGCTTTAAGTTTTTTTTTCTTCTTTGATTGTTTTTCGTAAGGAATATCGCACGTCCGTCAGCTGGTATTGTAGTTTACAATGACCTGTACTGATTGGTGTTTTGTTGCCATTGTTAGTCAATGGTAAATTTTGGATAAGCATCTGTTACTACCCCATTCATTTATTTGAACACTACTGAACTCTGAATGAATATGCATGCCCTCGTTTTTTTTCTTTACTCCATAGTCTAGCTAAAATGACGACAGTAAACGCTAAGGAACAGAATTCGTGTATTTTTGGAAGGCATGTGCTATGGCTCTCAGCGATTGTCCTCTTGAGCTGGAGACAGACACAGGACCTTCATTGCCAATGGACACTCCCCTATGCAATCTCATATCCAGATTTCAGTTTCACATTGGAGAAGTTAATTGGCATTAACCATGGACGCAGAAGATCAAGATTTGCCCTGCCTGCTGATGTAATGTGCTCCACTGGGAAAGAGCCAAAAGTGGCAGTCTGACAAAGGAGTTAATTCCTATAAACTCTGGTATCACACAGAGCAGCCAGCATTGAATACATAACAGTAAACCAATGCTCTGTATGCTGTTGTCCTCTCAGGCTTTATAATATTGGATACTT
This sequence comes from Platichthys flesus, assembly GCF_949316205.1. Classification (NCBI taxonomy): domain Eukaryota; kingdom Metazoa; phylum Chordata; class Actinopteri; order Pleuronectiformes; family Pleuronectidae; genus Platichthys; species Platichthys flesus. The sequence goes on along the minus strand of NC_084953.1, from coordinate 9,671,670 downwards.
ATATTTTACATAAAATGGTAGTAACAACAGTGTCTCCAGCAGGTTAACTATTTTTCCCTTTTTACTTTGCAATTTTGCAGTGAGTTGCCATTTTTAATGCAACACGTGAACGCCTTTTGTAAGGCTACAAATATTTTCCAGTATTGTCAATGTCACTGTTCAATGATTACAGAAATGTCTAAAGTGATCATTCAAATGCAGATTTTGCACAGTTATGTCGGAGCGTTGATGAAGGCATACAATGCACTAACCCAACCCAAGCCAGCCTTTGTTTATGGTAACCATTTCTGCCATTTACTGAGTAATTAATGACTCACTAGTGTGGCTCAAGATGTGGTGTCCTTCTACAGCACACATAAACCTATGAGATAATCAAACCTCTGGATCACCATGGAACCGGCCGAGGAGTGGCTTAGGGTAGACCCACTTTGTTTTGGAATCCAAAATCGCTATTTGTCTCATCTGCCCTTGGCTATTGTCAACTGCCAAAACACAGCAGACATCCGTAATGTAAAACAGACCAGAGGCGAACCTTCCATGAGTTTCCCTTGAAGCGTCTGTCCCTGTCGCTTGTTGTTGATGCGATGGGTAGAGGAGAAATGGCCAACTGCCTTGCTACTACCATCAAGCGATGGTCCAGCAATGAAGTGCTTTGGTTTTTGCATTAGGCTGCAGCAATGAAGTCAAGCTGGGGCTGCGCAGAGTTCTTATCTTGGGGTCTTAGGTCTGCTGTTGGCCGGCCAACAGGAAGGGAATGGTGACACAAATTCCCTGTTCATACTCCCATGACGACAGTCTCTGTGCTTGCCATTAGGTGAACACTGCCCGTTTCCTTCCCAACAAAACTGGAAGAAAGGTTAAAGTGCTATTTATACTTAAAACCTGAGTGACGCTTGACACTAAAAGGGCCACATCTTTCCGTAACCCACAGTCATTAAGAAGGAAGTTTGTGTGTGTGGTTGAGTACTTTATCACAGCTTATTCAGTGGTTTGCACGATGACCAGTAAACCAAGCCCTCAAGTTGTGAGAGCATATCGGCATCTGATGGAGTAACCACACATGTCTTTAAGTGAGTCAGAGTGACGACCACACTCTTTGGAACTATCCTGTTGGTATTATGTTGATATAAGCCCCTGCTGTGTTATTAACACAACATTGAGTTAATAAGCTGACAAATAACAGTTTGAAAGTCTTTCTTATAAAGCTTACAGGAACATTTGCAGTCATACAACTTGTATTACTGTGAGGATAAGCAGCCTTTGGGCTCTACCAGGCCCAGTTCAGTGTTTTAATCACTTACAATGTGTCAATGTGTTACATTTCAGCAGGGGTTCCAAAGCAATTTGTTAAGGTTAGCACTGCTTTTACAGCTACATGCAGGCAAGTGAATGGAAATCATAGCTTGACCTCGTAAAATCACCCTGGATTCAGGAGTCTCTCTGACCTGATGAAGCAAATTCAAATTGAGCTTTTAATATGTTGCATTTAAAGCATGGAAAGTAATGACATTTATTTATTATTCAATGTCTTGTCATTGCCCAATTGTGTGACAAGAACAGTGATTTGAACAATGAATGTTTAAATAGTCTCAAATCTATTATTTGCCACAATACATCTATTCTGACATCATTGATTTTCAAAAGTCAATGCAAGAATAAGGGGTGATGATCTATAAGAAATTAAACCCCCTTCAACAGATTTTTCTAAAATATTCATGTGAATGGAAATTTACATATAATTTGTTAACAATGGCATGAAGTTGACAGTAGTTCTAAGTTTATGGGTTTGTAATAACACAATTAAAAAAACATATTTTACACTGGTTACGGTCATGAGTGATTTTGGGACTTCAGTCGGGTCCTAGAAGGGACGGCCACTGAGAACAAAGTACTGGGAAACTTCAATGCTCACATAGTTAGTGAGTTTTGTTAGAGTGGCAGTTGATCAGAGCCTGAGGTAAATTGTTGTTGAAATCCAACATCATTTGGAAAAAGCATCAATAATCTACATTGAACTGTAGTTGTGTAGTAGGTTCTGCATTTATACATCTTAGACAGTTGAAGAGGCGAGTTGGGTTGCCAAACAATCACCGCCTGATGTTGAGTTGCGTCAGACAGACAGACTTTTTTTCTTTCTGGTTCCTTGCCACCCCACGGATCTCCTGAATCAGCAGAGATATTGGTCCGTCTGAATGTAGGAGTGTGTGGAAGAAGTTTGCTAAGGTCAATGAGTGCACATTTCAGTTGGCCCCAAAGAAGTCCTGGCAAACTGTCAGAATACTTTGGAAGGCCTAGTCTTGCCCAGACTTCTCAGCACTGCTGAGGATATACTGTTTTCGAGCACTAGAAGGGACACTTTGCGAGGAACTCCTAAAGTTAATTTATATGTGTTAATCCCCTTGGACCTAGGGAGCTGAGAGCATTGCAGTGTCGGAATCATAGGTCAAGATGAGATTCACCCCAAGACGCCTAATGTTTCATCAGTCTATGATGTACACAGAGGGTTGCAGTCATGGGTCAATCAGTTGAGGTGCATCACCTGTAGGAGGCATTTGGAACAACTTGAGGGGGGTATCCTCCTGATGTTGTACTGAAGGGGGACTTGAACCTGAAAGTGAAGTGTTAATAACAAAAGGCTAAATTATCAGACAGCGGACAGCCCCCCCCATCCCCATCTAACACTGAAGAAACCTATTGAGGTAGCTCAGGCGTTTGAATGCCCCCCATACACCTCCCCTTGGAGCATTGGGATCACTTCCAGGATCATCAAATGGAGTATTTATAACGTTAAGTCTGGGTCATATTCTGGTGTATTTTGCCAGAGAATGTTTTGATGTAAAGGAGTCCATTGGGCTTGTAGGATTTATCAGCGTGGATTTAAAAAATACAGTGAATCGAGAGGCAGACACTTAACTTCACCAGTTTTTCTCAGTGTGCTGTCAGGTTCCCTTACTTGTGTGCTCACTGATTTACTTGTCATATCTAACAATATGATTCCAGAATGAAAGAGCGCTGGATTTCCAATGCAAGGATGCATCTAGGTTGGCAGGTCTGAAAGGAAAACCCCAAAATTCATTACAAGAACAACAAATCATGTCAGAGCTAGCTGGAACAAACAAATATATCTACAGTTTAAAGGTCGGGACTGATTGAAGGAGCCCAGAAAAGGAACATTTATGAGTCTTAATTTAGGATACAATGCCAAGCACACAACACATAAAAGAAAATCTATGAATGTGTAACTGGGTGTAGTTGAAGCAGAGCAATGGATTTTCTTCCTCTGCTGATGAATATGCTTGGTAACAAATGGATTCTGTAAAACACAAGTGCAATAACAATCTAACCCCTGACTTCTTAATGGTAAAGCCTTTCAGTAAGAATTGAGATAGTGTGATTGGGTACTTTTACATGAAATAAGGACTCAATAATTACTTCCATACTTTTTCAGTGGGAAACCAACACTGTAAATATGAGTGATTCAGGGAAGCCTCCTGAAAGACAACCTATAAGAACCAGTGGATGTTATAACAAGCTTATATATAGTACATAGTTCTATGAAGACGGTTCTTTTATCTACAAACTCTCCAAACATTGCTCCACAGCCCCTTTGTAATGGCAATCTGAGGAACGTATTCCCGCTCCCTTGATTTCCTTTTTTTTTTACAGTGCAGTGACCTGTGCTCTCAAGTACCAAGAGTTGTGAGTAAATTACAGGCCTGATAAAAAAGGAGGGAACGTCTGGCTGGGGTCTTTTCTCACTAGATTATGATAACAAGACCTCCTGGCACTGGACTCGCAAGTCACTTTGGATTGAAGGAAAAAAAACTGCCCTCTCATAATGATTCGTTCAAACACCCCTCCTGCAGTTGGCAGCCGGCCCAGTATTGTTTTCCCCTCGTGCACTTTGATATCTTTGCAAGTACAAGAGACTTTGTTTTTGTTTTGCTACTGATTGTGCGTTTCGATGATTAGCTTTTCAAAAGAGGAGATGACTGCACAGCACATAGAGGCTGTTCAGATGGGAATAAGACAATCCCATCTACTCCAGTGAAACCCAGTTTCATTTAAAATGTCAAAGGGGAGATTTACTCTACTGAGACCACCATGTTATTTTTTACAGTCGTCCAATCTTGACAAACTAAACACCTTTTGAGTTTGTATGACAACTGAGGGCTACCACAGGTTCTCTCTCATTTTTTTAAGGGGAGGGCAAGGTGAGGGGTATCAAACTGCAACATGCAACTTCACCACTAGATGTCACTAAATTCCGTACACTGACCCTTTAACCAGCATAATCTTCAGGTCATTCATCTATATTCCTTACGGGGAAATGATATAGACACTCATTTACATCAATTAAAATGGAATGACAATGGACAGCAGCAAGAATAATCTGGTTTTCTACTGTGACATTTGAGGGCATAGTATAAATCCACCATTGACATATTGTCATATTACATTACATGTCATTTAGCTGACGCTTTTGTCCAAAGCGACTTACATTTTTAGAACACTCAGCATTTATGAGGGGCCATTTTAGGGGTTCAGTAACTTGCCAAGGACACTTAAGCATGCAGATGGGAAAGAGTGAGATTCAAACCTGCAACCTTCTTGTTGCAGAACACCCGCCCTATCCCTTAGGCCACGCTCTCCCTCGCCATAGTACAAATCCACCATGATGTCACTGTTAGCCTGGCAGAGGTACTTTAAAACCGTGAGCACCAAAGTCTGTCGAGCAGCTGGAATGCTCTCATGTGTTGGGTTAAACACCGAAGTTGGAGGCTCAGTAAGTAGCTCTATCTTCCTTTAAAGAGTGTTTGTAAGTAATATCATTAGGCCAAAACGACAGCAGGTAATTAGGTACAATGTGGCTAATTGCTCTAATTACCTGATTTTAAAAATGATTGTCTCAAAGGGACTTGCCAGTCTCTAGGTTTTGGAACGAGACACAGCTGTCGGCGACTGTTGCTTTATACGAGATAGGCCTATTTACAGAGCAATTCACACAAATTACTGTCTGTCTAATACACATGCAGCTGCGGGAGGAGAGGAAATGTGGAGAAGCAGGGGATGACGTGTAAGGATTCAACCATGTAAATGCTCAAGAGAAATCCTTACAGCTGATAAACGGAGACATCAGAAGAAGCTTAATTTACCTGTGCCATGCAGATACAGGTACAGAACCAGGTAATCCCCTATGAGAGCTGTCCTGCTGATGATGACAGAAGGGAGAGACCGGTTTAACACACTGAGGCGTTCCTACAGGGTTCATGCACTTCTCTGCCCATCTCGCTATTGGGTACCTATATAAACAGCTCATCATTGGATTCCAAATTCACTATTTATTAAACATATTTAGTTTTTGGTCATATTCCATGCAAATTAATTAACAATAATCTTAATTAATTTGTAACACCATTATTAAATAGGAAGTTAGAAGCACTAGACTGCATACTGTCGGAACCCAGACGGCACAGCTTGCCTTGAAAATAAAAATATGTCTTCAACAATTGTCGTACTGATTTTTGTATTTGTTGGCATGATCAAGAAAAAATAATGACATTAGATCATGTTTTTGTGATAATTGGGGTCCGGACATTTAACAGACATAACGTTTCACAAATGTTTAATGAGAGTAACATGAAAAGGCAGCAGGACATTGTCCGAGTCAGATGCATTTACCATAACCATAATTTTGCGACCCTCTCGAACATTTCCTAGATATTGTACATGGGTGCTGGCGGGAGAAACTCTGGAGAAAGTCCTGAGCAGCTGACTCGGACCTTTAGATTCTCACATATTCAAGAGAATATCCGGATCATTTTCAGAGTCCAGTGCATGTCTGAAAATTGCAACAATAAAACCCATAAACTTTCGGAAATCCATATCAATAAACATTTGTATGGCTTTTAAGTTTTTTTTTCTTTACATAAACAACATGAAACTTTGTGCCATTTTCTGTCACTAGCTTGTAAGTTGCCTATGGCTAAGGGAGATCAATGCATTTAAAAGTGGAGTTGGGGCTAGGGGCCTGCGTTTAATTCCTCTAAGGATATGACCTCAGACACCAAAACACTGGAGGCATGTTGAGCCACTTACCACAAGGGAACTTAAGTAAGACCGAACTGTAAGTGGTGAGCACATTATTAGTGGTGATAGGAAAATTAGTGCTGATTCACTGAGATTTCCCTATGGACTCGTGCAATGGTGACTCTCTCAAAACTGACTGCCCCTGTTTGTGTGATCTGTATGTGGGTTTGTGTGCCAAGATGGTGCGTGTGTCATGTTTGTGTTTAGTTACCGGAAGTGTGGAGGGAACTCGCAGGCCGGTCAGTCAGTCATGCTTGTCTTCGTCATGTGTGTGATCCAAGAGCCTCATCAGGGCAAGTCTTAGAATATCTTCTGGATCTGCAGGCATTACTTGACTCCCTAATTTGTTCCATACAACTTTCGAAGTAGGAAATTTCTCGTCAGACTTCCAATCTGCCTTCACTTAATTCTCAGGTAGGGCTCCCTGTGGCTGCTATGCACTTGAATGCAAACAGACTTTAAACAGGTCTGATAGGTGTGTGTGTGTGTGTGTGTTCGTGCAGGCTTGTGTGTTTTTTGTGTATATTATGTATTATGTGATTGTTATATTGAGTAATCAAGCAAATCAAGCTTTTTTTAAATATACATATTGGGAATCCTGAGTACAATTTAACATTTCTACATTTACTACATGTTTATGTTATGATTATAACTTTTAAAAGTTTAAACCTTGTCGATAATAATTATTATTTGACCTGCCAGGTTAGTGGTGAGCAGCCTCATAACACCAATGAGCCTCAGATTCCATTTTTATGGAGAAAATAGACAAAGCAGCAAAATCTGAGAATTCTCTCAAAGATTTATGAAAATGTCATTTCATGAACATTTCAATTTTTCTTTCTTACATTTATTTTATATATTAATATTTTATTAGTATGCTAAACATCTTTGAAAACAATGAAATTCCAACCTAAATCAAAAAAATAATGTGTTGCCCCCAAGTGAATATTTAGAATATTTTTTTCCTGATGATTTAACACCCATCCATGCAGTGAGAGAGCTCCGCGACTCTTCACCCAACACCATCAATGCAAAACCAGAACTTTATGTATTCCTCTGAATCCCCACAAACAACAACCACTCCATCTTTATAATGATAGTAACACATCTATTACAACATTAAGTAAACCAGCGGAAGTTTTTACCCTTTAGCTGTGCGGGGCTGCATTTGCGTTTGTCTGTTTGTTAACTAGCAGTTGAGCCAGGGTGATTACATACATGTCATTGGACCCTGCGGTAGAGTTTCTGAAGTGAATAAACAAAAATGTTACAGATGTGAAATCTATTTCCTTCACATATGGAATCAACGTGTTTCTCAACATGCATTTCATTCATTCTCAGGTAACAGATCTATTTTAAGGCTCATTCATAATCACATCCAGCCTTTGCCTGCATTACCTGCCCCCTCTGACATTTAGCTCTTTATCATGAGAAAATATTACCCAACACAAAGGAAAGTAAATTATACCAAATGTGTACTTTAGATATGGATCCTAACAGGAGATGACATGTCTAGGTGATATCTGATTCCTGCTGTGGCAAGATGTAGGAGTTAACCCAAAGCTTGCCTGTGTGTAGGCTATATTTTCTTTCTGTGGTCATGAATAGGTCCTTTATTTTGTGTCTGTTCCATGGCAATCTTCCCTTCACACAAAATATAAATATAAAAACCTAAGTGCTCTTGTTCATTGTACATGGTGTATATGGGGAGGTCATTCACTCTAGTGACATTAGCCCATTAATATTGCAAGTTTTTTTTAGATGACCTCCACGTGACCACAAACAGCAAGACTGCATATCTGTCTTTATTTATACCTTTACCGAAATAGCACCAATCGGGGAAGTATTCTCACTGTGAAAGCGTTCGGGGATTCCCTCAACTCTCTGCTCATTTCCAGCAGCCCCCCTAAAATATACAACTACTGCTCTTTGCTCATTATGTGCTCGACAAGGGGTGCCTCCTTGTTGGATTTTCCACTTCTGGTCCTGAAAAACAACCCCTCCTTGCAACCCCTTGGATACTTTTTGAAAGGCGAGTGTAGGTCCAGGTCTGGTGGCATTTGAGAGGCTTCCACTGCTCTGTGTTTACATGTTCCAGTGGCACTTACTCCACAGATACGGGAGGGCTGGGTAAAAGGGGGGAAAAAAGACACCCACACTGCAGTTTGTTAAATGTTAGCATTCTTTCCACGCACCTTCGTGCAGTGTTTGGCCCATACCTGCCATTTGTTTATTATTGAGTCAGCAGTTTGGTTCATTTAACAGGGGATTCCGTTTTCCCCCCGTAAATGGTTTGTGTTAAACTGTGTTTGCACTTCGGACAGTTGTTGTTAATTAGTCCAGGAAGGGGTTGCCCATGATTTGCATGCAAAGAACCAAAATTTGCGTGGAACTCAAACTGCACAGAGTGTTTTCCTGACCTGAGATGATGCACAAGTCCACATCAAGAATTTCTGTGGTAAAGCTGTGTAGAATTTGCATATCAAACAGGCTGAAGAGTAACGCATGCAGAGACCTGACATTCACATTGCCCCCCACACAGCTCGGCAACGTAAGTGTGAATGCCAATGGTACAGTCGGTGTAGGATTTCCTATTTTTCCTTGTCAGCAGTGAATAACATAAACATAATGGCTATCGAACTTGGCAGCTCTCAGCCGGCGTTGACTTCAGCTGCCGTCGAGCCTGGTGGCTTTCTGATGAGGCTCGGGCCTGACGTGTTGGTTTTTATCTGTTCGCTGCCTGCCAGCTGTGGAAGCCTCTTTGTCTCATTCCCGGTCTTTAATGGGGAACAGTGGCATTGAGGAAATAATGAATCATGCTTCTAATTGATGTCTTTTATTGAGGACTGAAATGCATGTTTCTTTATTGGTTCAGCATACCGAAATAGTTGTATCCTGATGCTGTCTGAGTGGCAATGAAATGAATTGTCACTCTACATATATATATATAATACACTGAAAATTTCCCGGGAAAACAGAGGCCACAGTCATTTTCACTCACCATAACCTAACCTAATAACGATATTTTAACAACATAAAAAATAGGCACGAGTTCTTAGTAGCAAGTACAAAGCAGATTCCCCTTGGTGTGAAGTCTGTAGTGCTTTTTAATTGATACCAGTACTTTCTTTCTTAATAACCCATCTGAGATTAGAAGCAGCCTTAATGGAATCCCCCTTTGGCTTCCAGGGGAAAGAATTTGTTGGGTTGAAATCTGTGTTTGATACAGGAAGACAAACAATCAGGTCATTAACAGTAACCATAAAGTGTGTCGGAAATTTGAGCAAAACACATGGAAAAAGCTGATTGTTGTAAGATTGGAGGTAGCTGTGTGGCAAAGAAGCTCTTAAAACAAATTAGCTTCTATAAATAGTGTGGGGCCGAAAGACAGAAAAAGGTAGAACATCAAGTATGGTAGGTTTTTACTCTTGGAGGTGAATATGATGATATATATTGAACGTGTCACAGTGTACATGTGCATTAAGCAGCAAAAGCAATCACAAAATGTTATACTTTTTTAATTTCCAGCTATTTCTGGACCTTTTTTCTACAAGAGTGAGAAACAGACACAATGTGACAGGGGTTTGGTTTCTCCTGCCCTTTGTTCGGTGTGTATCTTTAAGATTGCAGCATGGCAGCTCCCGATAAAGCCACTGAATAAGTTGATCCACCCTCGTGCTCATTATTCCAGCATACGTAGCACAGAGTCAGAAGGTCCTGGGTGTGAACAGACCCGGCAAGAGGACAAAGCCCTCAGAGCCACAAGGTCGTTATCTGCTTGAGCCACTTCCCCTCGGAGTCACAAGGCCTTTTGTTGTTTAGCTTTTCAACCCCAGTATCCCATTAAAAGGATTTGATGACTGAGAATTACTACTACAACTTGTGACGACACACAGGTGCCTTTTTATTTTACCCCCTGCAAGGAATTTGTTATGGGTAAATAAGCAATGGTTTGTTATTTTCACTGGGTTTCAAGAATGGAAATTTGATTTTCTTTAAATGAAATGTCCTCCATCAGGGACAAGTTACCACTGTCATTCCAAAAGACTGACTTTATTGCTTTACCTCCCTTTGCAGTCTGATCCACTGTATTGTAGAGAAACCACACTCGTACATTTTGAGCCAAACCTTGTCCAAAGTGGATATGAATGGCAGTTTTGAATTCATAATGTCTTCTGATTGGATCCTGTGCCTGAACAAAAAAAGGACAGAAAAAGAAAAAACAACACATTTGCACATTATCAGGATATGATAGCATCGGGCATCTGCTGCCTGCGTTACTGAATGGAACCATTACCGTCTAAGAAAAAGAGTTCCGTTGATTAACTATGGATTACACAACAGGTAGTTACGGCCAAGCTATCTGAGTTTTCACATAAACATTAAAGACTATTTTTTTATAGCAAGGTAAATACAAGCAGAACAAAAAAAACTAAATTTTTCTGTTAAGTGATCATTTATTAGATAATAATGATGAAAAGATGGCTCGTAACTGTAAAGGTCATGTGTCTGATTCATGGAACAATGAGGATAAAGGAATACGGGATGGAACAGAATATGGGTTCCACTCCATCAGGACTTATTACTGAGCTGCCCTTGAGCAAGGCACTGTTGACTGCTTTAGTAGATTTACTGTGTGGACTTTGCAGCCCACATCCACACGTGCACGTTCCTTAATTTCCTACCATCACAGCCTCTTTCACAGGCTACTGGAACAACCTTTCAAGAATCAATAAAGGCTTTAGTGCAGATGTATTGTGTTATCTAGAGAGCAGACCACAACTGGTCCAAACTCATCACAGCCGCTCCAAAATGGACTTTAAATACTGCCCCAGAAATACCCACTAAATCTCTGGCATCCTCTAGTTTAACAGTAGGCAAAGCACTTCTTTCCTCCTGGGGAGGATTTTAACAGGCCTGTATTAAACTGATAAAAGTCAGACACAACCTCATTATGGCCACTTGAAGTCTGCTCTGTTTGCAGTGAAGGAGGCAAGCACACATTATGCTGTTAAAATTAATTTACCAAAACATTTGAATGTGATTTGAGTTAATTTCCTTTTAATAAAGGGCTCTCCCTGCTGCGGCATTTGCCACTCTCTAAATCAAAACCATTGTACCTGTAAAACTCTGAGACTGCTCTGGTCGTGGTTTTCACAGTGAGTGGTTACACTGCTGGTTGATGTGCTAATGCACAGGGAGAAGGGGAGTCCTGGGCAGGTTTTCAAGCAGTTACGGGGTAAGTTTCCATTTGGATTCCATGAGGCGACTGTTTATGGCGGTGTTTCCCTGTGAGCCTGTAGTACCACCGCACCACTTGTTTTGTTTTGTTTTTGTTCTGGATATCGGAAAGAGTGTGTTTCCAACATAGACGAGCCATGGACCCCTTGATGATGCCTTGTCCTGCACAACCACTCCCAGATGCTGAGCGGGTTTTACGAATATACACTTTCCTCATTATTTGGGGCTTAACTTGTTTGGCAAAACACCGGCTATGTTCACCAAAGTACATAAATGAGTATGTTTTAATTGCATAATGTGGGAAAGTCAGAACCTTCAGATATTGGCTGGACTTCAAAGATTGTGAGCCGAACAATGTCATACAGAGCGTATATAGGAAAACAATACACGTTTGAGACTCTCTCAGTGGAAGACCCTCATCAAATCAGTTCCCTACCTATGGGAAATGGGTTCAAATGTATTTTAAAAGAAGGCGCAGTGGGTTCTTGGCCCATGAAAATCTGTTCTGCAGTTTTTGCATAAATACTGCAGACAAACAGACAAGGGGAAAAAAAAAAACCCTGTGGTGGAAGGAAACTTTACACTTTGACTATACAGGTCCCACCTTCTCTTCTTTTCAATAGAGAGACACAAGCTGCACTTAGATACAAAATCAATTCTGGATCTGGATTTATAAATTATACATAACTTATATACTAAACGACTTTTTTGTAAGGTTATGGATGCTTTTCCACAAATCACAGTATCTCCCTCACAAAATTAGAGAGGATTTCAGGGCATCAGTTTGGGAAAGTGAAAGTGTCTTTTTGCCGCAGGCAGCAGTTTCTTTTAATGATTTGTGATGGTTATAAAAGTGATTTTCATTCTGTCACCAACCTGTTTTTATTGGTGCATCTCCAGCAGCCTCTTTATGTTTCATTCTCTCTTTAAATCACATACACTGTCGTACTGTAGCAAGGACTCTTGCAGCTTTTTGCTTTCATTGTCATCACCACAGACACATAGTGACTTAGTACTGACCCTAATGTTATGTTTTCTGTGATATATATGTAATTTGACGCTGTATCTTCTGGAATCAAGGTGAATTCAATTGTTTTCTATTTCTTTGATTTCTGTCAATACGATCAACTTTCACGAACCCATCAAATAAATCTGCACGAGAAATTAAGGCTGTGAGTGTGTAGAGAAGATTTGGTTTTGTAAGAAAAGAAAAACAGAAAAGAAAGATTCTAAAATTAGTCTATGAGCAAATCAGTGTTGAAGTTACATAAAGAAATAAGTTATTTTGTGACCTGTGTACAGGTTTAATTATATTTGATGAGCCTCTGGACAATAATGGTATTTAATGTGTTGTCTATGTATCCTTGCCATTACATGAAATCACACACTAGGGGGAATTTTAAGATTTAATGTAGTCCTCTTGTTTTCACCTCAAACTAAGTATCTCTGCACAAACTAAACAATGAATACTTTTGCACAGATTGTATTGAAACTGCCTGTTTTGTTTGTACAAATAATATAAGGACAGATTATTACTACAAACCTTAGAATTATTTGTGAAAACACTTTTCAAGGTCAAAATCTTGCTCAACATGATCTGAGCTCATGCTCGGAAACCAGTCTTTCAGATAAAATTCAGATGCATTTCTGCTGTGCTATAATGACAAGCAAATGTTAAGTGTCTGTCAAAATGGATTTGATGTCAAATCTGAAAACAAAATCAGGCCTTTTGTTTTTGTACAAAAAACCTGTTCAGTGCAGTTGCTGCCGTTTAGAAGCCATCTTTGTGATAACTTGTTCAAGGTGGAGTCAGTTCAGCTCAAGCTCTCCATCATGGCCCCGCATCATTACGCTGTTTGATCGCACCTCTTAAGCGGCGCTCCCGACATGTACGGGGAGCTGGGACCTTCACAACAAACAGGTGATTAGCATCGGAGGGGAAACAAATAGCCGACCTGGTTTAGAACCAGCGCTCCTGCCTTATGGGGAAGATTACTGGCATGTGGGGCCAATTGTCTGACAATGGCCCAGTACAGGGTTTGAATGGCAGATGATTGCTGACAGATGGGAGCCTCTGAGTCCAAGAAGAAAGCAATCAGGTGGGAGAGGAGGCCGGGGGTGTGGGGGGTCGATGGGAGGAGGGCAGCACCGTGGTTGCTACCGGGTGGATGAAAGTACTGTATGATGTCAGCCTGACTCAGCGTACACATCCACACTTACCGAGGCCTTAAGCTAGGCTGATGTAATGTGGTGCAGGGTTATGTTTTGCCTTGGGGGGTGTAAGGGTCACGAGGAGCAACTGAACTGGATAACTGTAGACGGGCGCCACCAGAAGCTGCCTAGCTTAAAGGGTAGGCATGCTATCAGGTGAGGCCATCTTTCAGAGCTTCCTTCTGGTGCTGCTGCAACATCTGTTGCCTGCTGTTTACTTTGATCACTGTTTTCCTCAATTTATTTACTTTTTTCCAGCAGAAAGGTTACTTCATTTGGACAAATGTCTGGGTTTAGTGTCGGCTTGTTTACTCGGTCAGTCGGTGTTGTACACCTCTGATAACCCACAGCTGCAGAACGATCTGTGAACATGAGCCTGTTTACATGTGTCCTTCATCAGTTGAGTTTTTTTTTAGATAAAAAGTACAACAAGAACCCGACAAGTTTATGCAATGTCATGTGAATTTGAATTCTAAAGGTTTATTTTCCTTTAAAAGTGATTGGCTGGAGGAGAACTACAGGAATATGGTCAAACAGGGTATTCATGACACAGAAGAGATCATCAGAAAAGTGACATAATAAAAGATTAATTACACTCATTATGTCAGCATGTCTAAGGAACCGACCAGTGGCACCAAATAGCCAAAAGGAGGCAAAATATGTCTCTGTGGTTTGTAAGTATCGTTGAGGAGCAGAGAGAGAAACGTTTCCATGACCTGTTGAGATTTAATGCTGCTTAAGGTTTATTTATATCAGTGAACTTTCCTGAACTTTTTTTTCTAGAATAGAAACATTTCCTTCTGGACTGATTTTTTTTCTGGACTCATTTGATTAGTGTGGTTGCTTGTCGGAATGTGCAATATGACTTCCTGTCCCTGTCATTTGGACCCCACTGCTTTCTATCATGTGCAACTGATGCATGAACGTGACACAGACAGTGTTGATTCTGAACATGAGGAAGACTCCAACCAGGCAAGCTCTTTGTTGTAGTTCTCCCTTTGCTTGAGTAAGTTTTCACCAGGTACTTTGGCTTCCTCCCACAGTCAAACACATCCAGTTTAGTCTAATCGTAAACTATAAAGAGGTCATTTGTGACACTGGCTCCACCCCCAAACCCTGCAAGGACAAGGGATATGCATAATGGATGGATGAAGGTTTGGTTTAGATTTATTCGACTATTTTCTGATGCGTGAGAACAACAACTGAGCACGTGCCTACGATGCTCGGTCAACAGTGATGAAACATGGAGCTTCTGGGAAATGCGACATAGGAGCAAATGCAATTAGAGCTTGAGATGCAGCTATAATTAAACATTTCCAAGGGAGTGGCCGTTCACCTGGAATGCCTCCCGAGTGGAAGTAACTCTGAGCGCCTCATCAGCATGGCGCCATAATGATTTTAACACTGGCCTTTATTCCGGCTGTTACCATAGCAGAGTCTGGATCCATACAGCTGGCAATTACTTTAGAGACAGAGACAGACCAGAATAGATAGAGCGCGAGAAAGAGAGAGACGGAGAGAGAGTGAGATAGCTTGATCGAGAACGTGACACACAGGAAGGCAGAGGAGAGAGAGAGAGAGACGGGCGGTCTAACCAACCTTCAGGTGTCAGGATATGGATTCCTGCCAGGGGTGGAAACAGTAATGAGTATTCTCAATTCAAGAAAACAAGCGTTAATTTGTAAAGCACTGTGTAAGTCATTTAAAAGCTGCTGTGTTAGTGTTTAACCCAAAGAAACACATGATTACATAATTACGGGCTTTCCATTTGACAATGATGGAGAGTTTCAGCTAAAGCCCACTGATTAAAAAGTATAAAATAAACTTCATAAACCTCATAAACCTCATTTAATTCTTATACCATCCCACTTATCAAATGGGTGGTTGTGCCTCCCCGTCTGCTCAATTCAACATTTTGATGTAAAACACTATCTAATTTAAACTCTACAGATTAATACATATAAAACAGGTTAATGCAGATGACACAACACACTTGACACTGAACATTGAAAGATATACTCGATCATAAAAACAAAAGTATTTGTAATTATTCACTCCGTTATTTCACGTATCAATCTGCTCTGTTGCTCAGAACACAAGGAAAAGATGAAGTCATTTCACACTGTTTATTCCAGCATAAACATGTGCTGTGATTTCCAGGTGTTTTTCTATCAGACAAACGTCAACCATCGATCATATTAACTGTTCATTTTCCCACCATGCCAAAATGACCGATCAACAACCCCCCCCCCCTAAAAAAATGGTCTTCTCTATGTTAGTGTTACAGAGAGGTTACGACACATAAAAAGTAATATACAGTGAAGCATGGCCCACTTCCCTCCACCATTTCCTTCGGCGCCACCACTTTCATTTATCAAAAAAACAGAAGATGTCCAACAGCAATAATTTCAGAGATTAACATAAAAGTATTTTTAGAACACGATTATGGCAGTTGGTACACACTTTCCACCGAGTAAAGGGGGTCTGCACTTCGCAAAATGTTTCTTTTTCTTTGCACAAAAATGTGACCGTACTCCAACTGCCTCGCGCAGGACTCGCTGGCCCTGCTATTCTGTAGCTGAGCAACATGCAAACACACAAAGCTTCATTTGTAAAGCAGACGGATCAGTTATATGATACCCTTCCACTTCAGTCATGGTCTTGGTCCTTGGTTTTCTTGTGCATGGCAGTGGGGCAAAAAATGGAAAATATGAATTCAATTTATTGTATTTTTCAGCTTTTCGGCATCTGAAAATAACTTTCCATTCACCGTGCCACCGTATATTTAGCATGTAGTTGTCACTTTCCAATTCATTCTCAGCTGGAATTGAGCAAATTTGGACAAACCATAGAAATGTTGCCACCCATTTCAGTTTAGGCTGATGTAATTCACAAATTTAATGGGCCGAATCCCTTTTTACATGTCCATGTTAATCATCTATAGTGGTTTCCTGTTTTTCATACTGGCTGTTTTTTATCAGCTGTCAGTCAAATATGGTCAGCAGTACTACAATAGGCTAATTAAAATAAAAACAAGTCTATTTTCATGAATGGGCATCACCATTATAACATTATCAAATATTAGGCAACAGGAAAATTTGAAAACAAAAACAGAAAACACAGAAAAAAACGTAATCATGTAGAAACAACCCAAAAACAAAAAGCTTCTTGCTTGAATTTCATATCTAGTTTTCCCCTTGCACACACTCAACCTTCCAAGATGGTTTCAGTTAGGAAACAGGTATTTCTGGTTAGGATACATAGCTATATTATATGTGGGAGTGCACAAGACCGAAAGTAGGGTAATATCATTACAGGAAGTTGATTTGGAACCTGCAGCCCATCAAATGATTTCTTGTAAATGGTTTTACAGCTACAGAGCAGGAGCACATTTGAAACGAATCACTTTACCATCAGCTGAGGCAATTTAAAGACTGAACGGTGACAAGAAAGGCAAAAACAAAAACACAAGAGACCCACAACAAGCAACGACAGATTGATTTTACCATCGCACTCATCGAAAGCAAAATTCAATGAATTTTAAGGCGTTACACAACAGACGTCACAGTGCATATGTCAGGATGTCGGGAGGCCGTGCACATTATCCAATGCGGCCGTGCACTTGCAGTGGCTTTTGATCTTTAGAGAAAAGGAAACATTACCTCAGTCATTCAGCAGAAAAAATACAGACTCTGGTCAGTTGTTTACATTTGATTTTTCACCGAAAAGGTGAAGAAAAGAGAGCGAGAGAGGGAGATTGTGGTTGAAAGAAAATGTGGAAGGGGGCTCAGATGAACTAATATTTCAGTAAATGTAAAATCAGCTGGGTTTATTTTAAAGCAGCCCTCTATTTTTGTAGTAATTTGCGCTGCTCATTTCATAATGTTAGTCTTGGAGCCGGCTCGGTGAGAGTGCAGAGCCGTGTTAGATTAGCCATCTGCGCAGTGTAAACACAGAGCCATTCCGCTCGGATAAAATAGGGTGCAGAGATGAGATGGTGTTAGCGCTATCTTGTTAATGTCACATGTAGGATCAACCCCGTTACTGTGGGCTCCTCATCCACACATCACGGTGACAGAGAGGCAATGGACGCTGGAAGAGTCAATGCCCTGCGCGTCTATAATTAAATCATATGTGCGCACCTACCTACGTCCGGGCAGGGCCACATCAACCTTCTCTCCTCTGAGAACCTGATGAGCACATGGCGAGGGCGTTGTCCCGGGAAGAAAAAACCCAGAGTTTTCTCAGAGCCTTCTGGGTTTGTAGAGCTGCGTTTTAGGTGGTCCTGCGGAAAGTCAGGCACCGGAGGGCTCGCGGGGTCTGTACAGTGTTGAACCCCCTCCCCACCCCCCAACCCCCTCCAGTGCTGGTGTAAAGGCTAAATGTTATTTTTCTCTCCTTTCTCTCCATCGTTATTCAACTTTTTCTCCCACAGTTCCCTTAATGAGACATCGAAAAGAGCGCAGAGCCGCGGCTGGAGCGCCTGGTGTACAGTAACGCATTGGGTCGGTGGCTTTGATGAAGTAAAAGAGTCTTTGTTGAAGTTGAACATCGCCGCCATGATGTAGGACAACGCTGCAGCAGGTCGGGTTTGGTTTTATAACGGGATTACAGCTTTGTATGTTGTACGAAGGCCTCAGGTTCCCAGCTTGGTAACCAAAGACCAAATTAGGGTGCAGCAGGGTGACTACGAGTTCAGCAAAGGTACCACATTAGGGTTTCCATTGTGGATGTACTCCTGAGCACGACAACAGCAGACTTCCTCATTATTACATCCCTCTGGATAAGCAGAAAAGGTGGACATACAACGAGATGAGATGGTTATCGTGAAGTGTAGCAGAAAGTGCTTTAAAGTCTCCTCGTGCTCTCTCGTGTAATATGAGATGAGCGAGCAGCCATGAAAAATCTCTTCATTTCCTCTTCTCTTCCTCTCACACTCGGGGAACTTTGAAGTCTGAGTCCATCTTGCTGACACAATGTCCTTTCCAGCCAGGAAAGGGAGGGGTTTCATTGTTTCTCAGACCGTATATAGAGTTCAATATCGGAGGCTGAGGTTTGTTATTTATTTTTTTACTCCGACCTATATTTTCAGAGGCACCTTGGTTAATGTATTCATACTCACATGGAAAACTATGCATCGATGCTGATGTGCAATTTCCACGTCGGCTCATGTAAGGGTCAATATGACATAAATTATAGATATGATGCAAGTATTATTAGTATTAGTATCTGTTAGGAACCTTTCTTTTGTATAAGGGTTTAACTGCTTCTCAAATACGAATGGAAGATTGAGACTTTTCACAGGACAGTGGCTATTCTCAGTGTTAGTGCTGCTGTAACCAGGCTGGAGCTTTCAGAGACAAGGCCCTGACCAGTTTAACTTAACCAAAATGTATGAGAATATCATGGGAGTGTCATAAACGTTTGAAATGTTTGACTTAGTAGAAGAACCTGAGAGCAGCACCATAGTCGATGAGGGTAGACCACTTGCATTTTGGGAAAATGCATGTGTTCTGTGTGGCACCGTTGCACGTGTTGACAAACGGCTGTAAGCTTAAATTCAACACTGTCAGAATTATTTACCTCAACCTGACATAAACTGTTTTCAAACATTAACGATAGAAAATATCTGGAATATTTATTCTGGACATTTTCCAGACATATGAAGTACGCAGCAGAAGATTTTCCAATTCAGACGAGTTCTCAACAACAGGAAAATGTCTGTAACACTCAGAGGAGAGGTGGCACCTGGGTAGAGCATGAAGAAGAAAACACATAAAGTACAAGGAGCTCAATAACAACAGGACGAATTGCTTTGTCACAAAAAGAGTCACTATGGTGTTTTATTGTTATTGATCAAAACGTCTGCATTATGATATTTATTATCAAGCCGTACTTTAGAACAACCTTCATTTTACTGTGCGTGCTTCATCTCAAAATGTGGTCATATTTAACAGGATTTCATTGTTCATCTTAAGCATACATCACTTTCTCTGTATGTGCGTGGATTGCAATGCACTTGCCAGAAAACTACATAGCAGCGTGGACGACATATCCTTCAACTCCTCCTAATACTGTTACAGAGGAATCCGATTATTTTATTTCATGTCGCAAACACATTGCAGACAATTTGCCATATCATGTTTCTCCTTGACTTCACTTTCCTCCTACACAGGTTAAGTCATTTCATTTGTTTGTGTCCGTAGATCATCTTCATGCTGTGTTACTAGAGAGCACTGATTTTCTTTCACTCTGCCAGTTCCACATGAGCTCATTCTAAGCTTGTTAAAAAGAGATGTTCCTTGTAAATAGTCTCTGAATATTTCCACAGTGGAATGACCCCACCAGAGATCACTGTACTCGATCACACAGTGAGAGGACACCCAGTCAGGGGTTGGCCTGGTGACACAAACAGAGGAGATGATTTGGTTTGCGCATAGACAACTTTTTTGGGTATTATTATTATTGTGTGGATGCTGGTTAGCAACAGCGAGCAACAGTTTTCCTGGTTTGGTCGTTGTATACTGTTTCTTATATTGGTGCCGCGATGAGCTCAAGGGAGGAAACTGCGGGTAATTATCAATACAGGGTTGACTAATCTCTGATAGTAAATTAAACCACAGCATTTGTTTTAAAGATTATGCTGTAGATGACATCTGCAGTCGTCCAAGTCTTAAGTTTACGTAATGACTGATTTACTGATGATGTGTTTCACAGACTGAGAACATTGATTATTTACTTGGGGTTAACGTCACAGTGTCACAGCCCATACAGATCAGAAATAGACTGGTGAGTTATCCCTGCTCATAGAAACGTGTGTTTTTAAATACAGCAATATAATGACAAAAAAAAAAATGTAGAAAATTATTGTCTGTAATAAATACTATGTTACTATATTTTAATGTACATGAGAATTAACTCCAAATTAGCTATTTGTATCTTCCCTGTGGACTTTTACTGATTGCAATCCATTGACACTACTTTTTCCATACTGTGTTGCACCAAACCAAAGTGACACGTAAACACACAAAGCAGTGGGGAACTCCTCGGTGAGAGTGGAGAGAACAGAGAAGGATGGAACGATGGTGTCACACAGCCGCTGGGACCCGCGGAGAGACTTACGTTCATCACAGAGGCTGAATAATGACCTCGGCCGGTTCTTTTCATCACTAAATTACAGCCATTAGCGTCAGATTCATCATCATTATCCCTCTCAACCTGAGGGAGACCATGTCCTGTTGTTCTCCAACAACTCAACGTTCTTTTGTTCTCCCTGACAGATTTCCTCTTAGGGTATATCACACCTATTGCCAGGGTGACACAGGTGACCTCTTAAAGGACACCGAGCACAACATCTCTCTGCTACTCGTGCATGCAGAACACTTGTGCATCCTCTCTCACCAGGTCGGTTCGGGCCACATTTCATACCTGTAGTGGCTGCAGTCAAACCCTGCACTCCGTGTCGTAGCTATTATAAATCAAACCTTGCCTTTTTTGTTGGAAGGGCTTTGTCCTCTCCATGGAAGACATTTACCTTAACCTTATATGCACCGGAGAAAAGAGTAGGTGGTTCAGATACGACTCTTCTTCAGAAAAAGGCATCTGCAGTTAAAGGGAGACAAGGGAAACACTTACCCTCATGTGGCTGCTGGTGCAAGATCTGAGAGTCACTGCTTCAGCATCCTCCACTTAAGTATGCCGAAGTGCTTCAGCACATTCAAAGAGAGATTTTTGTAAGAGACCACATACTGGAGATTGACATTGAACCGCATCATGTGAAGATGCAAGTTGCTTTAGTTTGTAAACCTCATTCATGTAAGTGGGCCTAATCGCAAGGGTGTTACAGTCCCACACCCGAGGGGTCTCCCTTGCTGCAAAGAGCAGTGAATGGAAATGGGGCACCAGTGAAAAGGAGCATGTATAATAAGCCAATACATAAATATTAATATTTGTTTTTTCAGTGTGATTATGTAGAACTCACATCTCAGCAAAGTTTAGTTGTCCACTTAACCTTCTTAGCCTCAGGCAACCCTTCATCCCAATGTGACATGACGTTGCATAACAACGCTGAGCCGCTTTCTGTTTCTTACTCTAAAACCTGTCGACTGTGTTTTATAATATCAGAGCAGACATGAGGTGTAACATTAAAACTTTTATATTTTCTCCAGACTGAGGACGCTTTCACAAATCATCCGAGAAATGATCTGATGATGTGAGAGATGTCTCTGCCAACCCATGCAAAACTTTAGGTGTGTACACTGGGATCTGTTACACACCACCCGTGAACCCCAGATGCACAAACACAGAAACAGTAATGCGATCCGCCATCTTTTACCCACTAGGCGGATTTATGCACATAAATCATTTCCTACCCTGTGTTTTGGGGGATTTGCAGCAATAATAGGCCATCGCTGCCATTCCCATCCTGTTCCCTCAGTGTAGTCCCTGGGAAAAAACTCACAGGTCTTAACTTTTGGTCACATTGGGTTCTCACTTGCAACGTTACCTTTTCTTAACCTCATGGCCCCTAAACCTAATCATGTGTCTATGAAGTTACCTGACTAATCTAATCTCGGAGAGCTTTGAAACAGCGGCCGGCCCGTGTGTAACAATGTTTTGAAACATGTCCATATGACCCCTTTCTGCTGTTTGATCGTGTTGGTTTTACTGAGAGGGCCGGCTGGTAAAACAGGGAGACTGCTTGTGCAATAATATGGCCACTGTCACATTTAATAGACTTCTTCGTTGTGTGTGTCATTTGCAGCTGTGAGGTTCATCACTGATTTGTCTATGGGAACCAGGGGAAGTGTAATGTGGCAGAATTCCCACAATAACGAAGAAAAGATTTCGTTATTCTTTCTGATTTTCAGTCAGAACTAGACTAGACTATGAAAATACCATGCCATGTTGATTTCGTTAATGCATGACACTTTACTACTGCTACTACTACTACTACTTATTATAATAAT
This sequence comes from Platichthys flesus, assembly GCF_949316205.1. Taxonomy (NCBI): domain Eukaryota; kingdom Metazoa; phylum Chordata; class Actinopteri; order Pleuronectiformes; family Pleuronectidae; genus Platichthys; species Platichthys flesus. The sequence continues at coordinate 9,649,159 of NC_084953.1, read as the reverse complement.
AATATTAATTAAAAAAATATATCATAATAATTATAGTCACTCCAAAATAAAATGCCCCAAACTTTCATGGAATCGGTTCAGTATTTTTTTGTGTAATCCTGCTATATAACAAACAATGAAAACGGAATGTCATTGTCAGAGGTAATAATAACGATATATATTTACAGAGCACTTTAAGTGCCTCACAAAGTAACAATCAAGAAATATAATATATAATTTCAAAAAACAGCTCAAAGAAAATATAAGTAAGACAAAAGTAAAATCACAAAATCAAAATTCAAGTAAATTCAGCACAGGCTTTCCAATAAATATGTCTTTAAAGGGAACTTGAGCCGATTGTTCCAGTGTTTCCATAGTTCCAGTTCCTCTGGGTCCTGACCACAAATGCTCTGGTACTCTGAAGGTACAACCTGGTAGTTATGGTACTGAAAAGGTAAAATGTACACATTATTGGAGATAGGCCTTGAGCAGCCCTGAATGTAATCAGTAAAATCTTAAAATCAAACTGGGAGCCAGTGTAAAGAAGCTAAAACAGGAGTGGTGTGATTATGTCTCTTGGTTCTTGTTAAAAATCTGGCAGCTGAGTTCTGTATAGTTTGGAGTCACTCAATAGATTTGTGGTTCAGGCAGGGGCAGGTAATGTAGTGTGTTGAACATCTATCACACAAACTGCTGTTACAAAGGACCTGGGCAAAGGGCAATTGTCTCATTTAATTTTACTTTTGATCTGAACATTTGTTAAACACAGCTTCAGTTTTTTCAGGGTGCTTGGTCATCATCATCATGATCTGCTGAAATGTGTGTTGCTCTTGAATAAAACACTCACAGTTTCTGAGAAGGAGCTTTGTAGATGCAGCCACACTCTTAATATGATTAGGTCAAATTCCCCGAGACAGAAAACAGGTCAGCCGCAGGTTTTCAGTTGTAAATAATCCATTTTTGAACTTGGTTTACTACACAAACGCATTGTTATAACCATGAGATTCAATTTACTTCTGAAGTGATGTGAAAGTACATACTGTTACAAGAAGCAGACACCTTGATTTGATGAACCCTATTATTGTGACGCACAACTTACCGATGCTGGTCATCGGCTGGGGCGTTAGTCAGCCACTGCTGCACATTCCCACCGGTCCAAGACGTCAAACTCAAATTTCATTCCCGACAACACAACTTCCCTGAAGACAGTGAACAGCAACTGTCTGTGCAGCTGTAACTGTCCGTGCGACGCATTCAGCGGTCTAAACATTCATACATCAACAGTATTCTACTCTGTCAAATCTCAAACTATTGAACACCTCAGCATATTTACAAATGATTACAACACCTTTGTAGATTGTGTGCTGTGAAGGTTGATGTATGCCAACCATTCCTGTCCCTCTGCATTGTGGCGCACACCAGAAATTATGTAATTACCAGTGGTGCATGCCGTCGTTTTGGCTGATCGTGCAGTTCCCATCTGCAGCGCCTCTTTCACCACGTTGATGAGCTGAAGGCAAAAGTGTGCGAACAGGTCCATCGCAACAGACATCTCTGGGACCCTTCAATGATGAAGCTTTGGAGAATCGCAGATTGCTCGTGTAGAGAGAGGGCAGAGACGAGGCATTCTGCTTGAAACAATAAAAAAAGCACTGTGACTGGTTTGTCAAGACAAAGAAACACACAAAACGTGGTGAAGAAGGCAAACCAGTGCCAAAACTGTTGACTTTTCCTGGTGGTGTGGGTGTATTTGTCTCCCCTATCATTTTGGAGATGACTGTAAATATGACAGGGGAAGGCCTCATGTTAACATGTTGGTCCCTGCAATAACCAATCCGTCAAGACAAATAAGGAACAATGTCTAAATTGTGTCATTATTCCATTCATCTAATCGGATGCATTAAATTGCTGAAGTTTGAAGTGATGTCAGGTACAGGTACTCTGTAGTGCAGAGTTCTTCTGAATCTCCCTGTAAAAATAACTACGGCCGGTGCTCAGTGACTGGCTTGGACGCATGTGGCTGTGGACGGACTCGTTGACAGTAGGGGGAGCAAACACGAACTCCCTGGCATTAGGTCACCCTGCTGCCTGACATGGGGAACACGCAGCCGTCTGAGCCATAAATATGGTAATGACGAATGACATCATCCTCGAGAGGTGAAGCCCATCAGGGTTCAATCCTTTTTATGACCATCATAAATGGATACTGCATACTCATTTCCCATGAAGCACCTGTATAATAGGTCTTGTGGAGCTGTGCGAGTCTAATATCATATGGCATTTCTTTCATGTTTTGTCCCGGGGGTAAGGTTTGTGCTGAGAACGCAATAACTTCCTCAGCACTTTCTGATTTTGATTGCTTCACAGTCATACCTGCACACACCTTGGGGCGCTAAGGTACTAGCAGGGTGCCCAACGAAGACAAAGAAAAGGGTTTGTTTTCCCTTAACTCAGCTGGAATGTCAAAGTGAGGCAAGGGATCTCAGTGTGTATCTCCGAACCTTGAATCAGAATCATCTTTTCAGAAGTTTACGCCAAATCAATCAATAGATAGCTCCCATTCACAACTGAAACAGTAGTTTTGTGGTGAAACGCTTTGACTAGACAGAAATTATTGAGCGTGGATGATAATGGACTGTAAGAAACAACTTACACTGGACACAGGTTGGTCGTCCTTGTGCAGAGTACGTCAATATATTTCAGAAAAAAGCATAGGTGTGCGTCATGAACCATGCATCTTGCGTTTTAATATCCCCAAGTCTTTATTGGTCTGCTGGATGTGTGCCCAGCTCAGGTGAGAGATATTTTATAATATATGTATTTGGCTAGAACTGTAGTAATTAATCTGTACATTTTTCTCTCCTCTGTTGAGATAAATGATGATTGTTGAACATGGTTGTTGAATTCAAGCCAGTAAATAAGTAACTCCTCCTGCCTCTAGCGAGGTGAGTATATTTACAGTAGCATTAAACGATAGAAGCAGGTCTGTCTGTGTGCTGCAGATGATCCCTCGCCGATTGATGCTTTTGTTTAGGAACCGGATCTGCTTTGATTAAGCACGCATCATGATACTTAAAAATGCCTCAGTGCAGTTTGTGCTGTCAGAGCTCCAGATGATGATGATGTGCACCTGAATACTTATCTGTCCTTGTGAGTTATAGTCCCATCTGTTTTGAATGTCACTGAGACATTTTTATACGATGATCCATGAAACTACACTAGAGAGGGAAACAATGGGTTTTGGTTTGCCGGGTCTTTGCTCACGTTGCCAGAGCCTTCTTCTCTACAACGGAACAGATTAGACATTGGCGTGCCCTTCCGAAGTAAGGAGCTATCACCAAAGTAGTCGGAGAGGTATTTTGGTGTAGCCACTCAATGACATCATCGAGAAGTGCGCCCTCGTTAGCAAAAGGGAGGGAGAGCAATTAGCCAGTGCAATTAACCTTTAAGAGGCCGCCTATGTGGAATGAGCAGGGATGAATAATAGTCAAGTCCCAGGTATAAATCCAAGGCATTGCCATCCAAAGATCCTCCCCAGAGACTGCTGAGGTAAATGGGTGCAAGGGCATCATGCAGGAGCCTGGTGAGTCAGGAGAAGGAGAGATTGCTAACTCATACTTTGGCATGAGCAAAATTAGCATAAATTATGGCCTCTCCTTCTCTGTCTGCTCCAGGGATGCGCTAATATTGCACCTTGCAGTTCTGTATAAAAGGTGCAGAGAGCATTTGAGGGTCTTGCCTTTGTGCCAACAGTGGAGGTAGTCAGAGGGATGAAATTATTACTGTGCATTAGGGAGAGAGGGAATGACGAAACAAGAGCCTCCGATGCTGTTGTGTGATACGTAACACCTCTGATTGAAGAACGCTTGAATGTGCACAGTCCGCATAAATCAGCTTGTTTGACGATTTGTCTTCTTAATAGCAATAATGCAGGATCTCTGTATAAAAGAAGCTATAGTTTTCAGGGACAGGTCAAGTTTTGTTTTACTTGCAGCCATCACAGAGCTACCGTTTATCGCCACCTTGAGGGCAATCGAAGGTCAGCGTTCACCTTCCGATGAATACTTTATGAAGTTGTTCGTTGAGAATACAATCGAACAATCTCTTGAGTCAACTATTCAAAAACCAACTTAATATCAGCAAAATGTAGAATTTAAAAGTGTCAGATGAACCACCCGCCTTTAATAACACTTTGTAAGACGGATTGTCTGACGATTCAGAAAAGGTGTTGCCCCCAGAGAGCATACATCACTCCCACAATGCCTTGCACTGACAAATGGGACAGTGGGATGCCGTCATAGTGACGTCAAACAGGGCTGCTGGTGTGGAGGGTGCAGAGCTTGTGTGTGTTTTGTGTACGATAAGGGTCAGTGTGCATTGTTGGTCAGGCATTAACCTCCCACATCCATGTGGGCTGCTGCCACCCACCTGCCTAATTACTGGAGGATAAAGGATGTATGTATGTACATACGTGCGATTTGGTCTGCAAGGATAAGCTGGGAAACAATGAGGATTCACTCATTTCTTTAATTTATGTCGCTATCCAAGAACATGTGGATTTTTTTGTTTTAACATTGCACAATTTAAAAGCACATATTTCCTATTTTAGACACACGTTACATTTTGTCTCCTTTATGCTGTGTGACTGGGAGTTAGATCTTAGTTCTTCAGTTCAAAAAAAATCTCGGTATAGATTGGTGAGGATCATACAAACAAAAGCCGACGTTTCTTCGAGTGGCACAAAAAGGCACAAAAAGGCACATATGCCACAGTTGCTAAAATAAATGTGTGATTGCACTTTATACAGAAATCAGTGATGCAAATTTAACAGCTCCATTCGGTTTTTTTTTATATACTAGCAGACTACAGCACGTCTTCAACAGAGCGACCAGAAAATATTACCACAGCCCAATCACGTTGCCGTGTGAGGAGGTGTGAAGGAAAGAACAATAACTCAAATTATTCCTCGATGATTGGTTTTGCATGCGTTGGCGTCTGCCGAGACAAACTATTGTTCCTGTTTGAGGGCAGGCTGGCTGCACATCACGTAAACGTCTATTAATAAGTATGACGAAATGCAAATGACCCACAGGGAAAGAGCTCCCGTTTAGAAGTGACTTTGCCTTCCCACCCACACACACACCTTCACAAAGTAGCACATGAAACTTTCCTGCTGAAATTTCACACAAATTTGTAGCTACACAAAGTTTTACGGTGTGTTGACTGAAACCTGGAGTGTGTCCTCAGATGTCACGCTGTCCTATATTTCACACTGTTAAGGGCATAAACAGTTTTCCACCGGCAAGTGTAATGTTTAACAGTTGTTCTGCCGCTGCCAAGTTCCTGGTTTGGTTTAATGACTTTTGGATGGTGCAGCTGCATTTTTGGAAGGTGCAAAGGTGTGAATTACTGATTGGAACATCCATTTGCTTCTATCTGATGATGGTGATTCTCAAAGCTAATGGAGACAGACATAAATATATTGATGTAATGGGTTGCTCATAAACGCCCCGAACATTAAGTATGATGATTTACTTGTTTTTAATTGAAGATACTGGTAATACAAACAGGTGCCTGTCAACACGTGAGCAAAAATCAAAACTTGGAGACTTTGTTTTGTCTGTGTCATTAAAGGACACTTGCTGGAGAAATGAAAAAGAGACGTATCTTTTCACAGGGAGTTTTAAGTATTGTTTAAATCTGTACATACTCATGTGCTACGTGAGTATGTGGGGCTGCTTTTATTGTGTTGCAGTTTGTGTGTGTGTGTGTCTGAGCTGTTTTTGAGTGATCCATACGAGATTCCTTTTTTCTTCCTAATCAACCTTAAGTGCTCCTCATCAAATCTGTTTTCAGAATTGCAAGCACTGCCAAAAGAGATGCGGGATAACGCACGTACCGTAATCTTTCGAAAAACAACAGTGAAATGCCTTAATCTCCTCTGCAGTGTTAAAGCAACAACTACAGACGTTATCGACACTGTTTGATTTCCTGCCAGTTAGATTGAAACCCCAGCTGAAGCAAGTGTATCCCCTCAGACAGAAAATAGGCGATGAAGATAGCAGTGGTCTAGAGGCCACACACACTCTCTCTCTTTTGTAGATATTGGCCAATGCATAAGTATGCAACTAGATTGTAGTGAATAATATTGTGAAATATTAATAATAGTTGAAAGTTGTAAGTCAGGGCTTGAGAAAATACAACGGCGTCCAGATGCCAGAAGTGGCTGTAGGTAACGCTTCAGCCACTCACATTAGTAGATGACTTTTGAGGGGGACATGTTTTGAAGTCTGCTTCAAACAGATGCAAGCCATTACGGCACAAGTGGTACACTGATTACCCCACTACACACACTCTCTACAGAAATGCACAAACACACACACATACAAACACATACACACACATTATTTCTTTAAAACACCATTAGGAAACCACCTCATCAGGGACCGCCTGCACCCACTGTAGATAAAATACACTGGAGGTAAGGAAATCCTTAAGTTTGAGGACTGAGCTTGTATCTTCAGCTTGGATGCTTTAAAATCTGAAAACAATGAAACTGAAGTATGGCAATTTTAATAACAACAATCCGATAGACAATTGGAATGCAGAAGCAGTGTGGACAGGATTTTCTGTGGATTTTCGGAGTTCAGATCATACATGTATGACTCATCGTCAACAATCTTTAAAATGACCAGACCTCGCTGCATCACTATTGTCACTGAATAAAGGGTCGGGCTGTGGAGCTCCACTCACTGGTGACATAGAGCGCCATTGTCACCATTAAACACCGTTGTCAAGTCAATTTATATATAAGACACCTAATCATAACAGAATCAGGGATCATTTCATGTGTAGTAGGTCTAGACTAGAGTGTATTCTTTACAATATTAATAGGCAGACCAGACACACCCCATCATCAAGCACTTTTAGGTCCCGGGGCTGGTTAGGGCTTGTGTTTAGGGGGGTTGCCAAATGCGAGTTTCACATAGAAATCTAACACGGATAATAAGACTTGTAATGATGATTGGAGCAGTAGGTGTTGAGTCAGCAGTAGGTGGCTGGCCATCACAGATCCAGACTCAAAGCACAAAGCGACAAGAGGAGAGACGAGAAAGCATTAAAATACGAGTGAGAGAAGATGCAGAGTTAGAAGTATGCATTAAATGGATATGAATGTGTACAGATAGAGATGGAAAGAAGGAGAGCAAGGGGATTGTTCAAAGCAAGCAGGAGACGACACTGGTGGATGAAAACTCTGCCTCCAAATGTAATTTGGGGTTCTCAAGGAACCACAAATGTTCTAGTGCTCGTGCAGTGCTCTACAAATCTACAAAAGTGTTGTACAAATCTTTCTGAGACAGGATGTGCCGGATTTTTGCACAAGAATCTAAGGTGAAAAACTGTTTATTCTATCATTTTTATTCCATAATTCGTAATCCATCTGTTTTACCATCCGCATAAACATGAAGTGTCATGCAGTGTTTAATAATACTTCCACAGGAAGCATACGTAAGGTGAAAAGAGCTGGTCCAAGTACAAAACTTTGAGAAACTCAGCCTCTGACCTTTGCATACATGGATGTACATAACATGTGCAATCGGACAACTCAGACCTAAACCAGCGTATCACAATTTGATCATCAACTGCCAATAAATCTCTAGGATGGCTGAAGGTATCAAATGTAACACTAAGATCCAACAATGCAAGTACAGAGAAAGATAATACACAGTGCACTTTTTATATATTTGTCTCTGTGTTTTCCAGGGTGTGCTATAATCTAAATGTGGTTCCTCTTTTAGGAAATATCTGTTGTGTAATGAGCCTCGTCCTTGTAAGAAAACAAAAGGTCAGAGTGTATTTGGAAATGTCTTGTGTTGTGATGACGGCCTTCGTGAATTATAATTTAGATGATGAGATAAGTAGGCAGATGTTTGGGTATTTAAAAAAAAATTATTATTAAGAAACATAATTTTTTGTAACAAACAAGCGAACCTGAATGCTACTGCCAGAATTGTTCTCTGACTTTTAAGCAATCAACATTAGTAATGGAAATGAAACTTTTTAATTTCACAAATGAAAGGAAACTCTATTCTCGTCTCCTCTGCAAGCGTTTTGTTAAATGTGCCAGATGGCTGATATTTACAGCGTAAGGGCCACTGATAGCCTCAGGTATGTTGTCAGTCTCGGAAAAGTGTATGAAATTGACCTTTAAACATCTCTCGGTGGTTGTCTAAACTTTCCAGCTTTCATTTTACCCATATGATGATCCCCAGCCATCTGGCAACAGATTAGACTAAACCAGAACATGGTCAGCAGTACCACACATTGTTTACCCCGGGTCTCAAAGCGGCATCCTTTTGGAAATCCCGTTGGTTGAGCCACACGCATTGAAAGCTAGATTTAAATGTATTTTTTCCACTTAACCAGAATGTAAGGTTTTCTTTCGAACTATATAACTCTATATAACTATCGTTGAGAACTCTTAAAAGCATATCCTAGAGACTGCTATCTTTAAGCATTGCGGTAGATGATCAAATCAAAAAAGAAATTGTCCCATGGACGAGCAGGCGCACAGACAGAGCCGCCCGTGGCCTCTCGAAAGATGCATTAACACAACAGCTCTTCAGAGCTCTAAGTGGCTTCCTTTGAAAATGTAATCCTAACTTTGTTCTTTTAGTTCGACAACTTTTACCAAATTGATCTTTGACAAGAGATGTTTGATCTGGCTTCCCGTGAACACGAGAAGCCTGGTTGTTCTTAAGATTGCAGTCTGAAAATGAGAAGGGGTTTTGTCACCTGTAACCAGGAGGACGGGACGTGTTGTTGGTAGCTCGGCTGCTGTTGATTGAGAGTGAAATCACTCAGATCTTTGAGGATGATTGCGGCGAGAGATGAAGAGAGAGTAGAGGAGGTGCACAGGGACGGAGCTAGCAAGAGTTCACAAGTGACCCTTGGCTGAGCTCTCCTACCCACAACTTGCACCGGCGGATATGGGGGAGGGTGGGGGTGCACTCACAAAAACTGCAGTAACGTCGAAGAGGGGAAGAGAGGGGAACAGAGGGAAAGCGAGCGAGAAGCCACAGGCAGGGGAAATAGAACCAGGAGGGAGGGGTGGAAACAGGGAGAGCAGGAGCGATTAGGGGTTCAGGTTTACCAAAACATGACTTAAGCAATTAACTGTGAACAGCGTAGTCAAGGTCATCGACAAAGGGCTAAAGAGCGGTTCCTGACGGCAAAGCCACTGCAAATGAATTTAAGACACTGCATCCGATTGGCTTATTGTGTGTTCCAGGTGCCACTCTTGCCTCGCTAAGAAACGTTCAAATCTTTGGCGGCAGCCCTGTGAAAGAATTCTTAAAGAGGAAGTGTGGAAAGTATGAGATCATGGCGCGCTATCCTTCGTCTTTCCTCTCAATGGCAGAATGAATGGATTTTCCTTCAGGTCCTAAGAGTCACTCAGCGTCCAGACATCCAGCGATAATCTGGGACTTCTAAGCCAATCTGATCCTATCTGCCCGGATTTTAATTGGTTTACATTTGTTAAATTCATTCTCTCTTTCTCAGGTCCCCACTCTTTCGTCTTGGCTGCTCGTGAAATATCTAGCAGCTACAAGTAAAGTTATCATAACAGGTAACCAATACAGCATAATGGACAATACACCAGCATTAAAAACGTTTAATGGTGCTAGAAAACATTAAGAACTAGTTATTTAATTTATTTAATATTCATTTTCTGTCATTTGCATATCATTTTTTTGTACTTTTTCAACTTATTGCATGATACAAGAAATGCTTCCAAATAGTAACACACTTCATAGTTAACATACGTGTAAGTCTGCTATTTTAGCGCATAACATTCAACACAACCTCCACTTTTTCGAGATATCAACACATGTTGCAACCGCGCTGCAGCGCTTCCATCTCGTCAGTGCGTGAGAGAAGTGTTTGCATCATTTTCTCCATGATAGAAAATGCCCAATTTTATTTTCCAACACTGCATGTCTGTCTTTAAGTGGGTCACTGACTGATTTTCATAAGATGACATCTTCAGTTACTTTCATCTCGTGTTCAAGTATCCAGCAATTTTACACCAGTCCTTCTAAACCACCAGAGATGCTCCTGGGAATCCCATCAGGAGTGCAAAGTCAAGTGACTTCTGCCACTTTTATAAATGACACCAAGATTGCATTTCCTTTCTCTACCCTCATGATCAATCCAGGTGTCTGATTGACACACAGTTTTTTTGAATGTTGCACAAACCCAACAGAACCAGATCTTTCTCCTCTTTTAACTAAGTGGTGGACCGTCACTGTCAGACTCCATTTGAAACTTTTGAAACTTCAAGACACTTTATCCTGAACCCTAACCCTAACCCTGTTTTTTTGTAGTTTCAGGGCCACTCCCAATTACTTATGACTACATCAATATTGTATGGATTTATGAAGACACAAAATCTAATTAAAATCGAACAGCCTGTGATCAGCAATTCTTACATGTTTGCAGCAACAACATTACTGCTTTTCAACAGCACACAATTTTGTCAAACGTCTTTTTCTTAGACTTAAACCTCCACTAGTTTTAGAAGGTGCTGTCAGTAATGTGCAATTATTTTCATTGTGCTCCAGTGCAATTACAACCACAATTTGTTGTCTCATAAATCTGTAAAAGTGTCTGCACTCACTTCAGATATAAGTGAAAGCTGAGATTTCTACCAGTATCTATCACAGCACATTTCATTATCACCTTCTACTTTGCCTTGAAAAGGGAGCTCCTGCCAGTTGTTAGTGTAACAACAACTTGGACCGAAGCATAAACAGTGTAATTAAATGGTTTTACGTGATTCATTTAACCTCAAGGCCGCAGCCATCTTACCATGATGGTCAGACGTTATGAGATAATATAAGAATTACTAATGTTACTAAAGATCTATGAGGACTTGCTACAGCCGGATCACAGGTGACTTTGTTAAAATATTTAACCTGAGTGTTTATGTGATGGGAACTCAACATCATCCAAAATGAATAGAACAGGAGTTATCGCTCATATTTGACTTCCCTACCAACAGGTTGTCTGGCTCCTGCAGGGCTGCATCTGGGCTCCATTATCACAGGATTGTTTAACAAATTATTTAACACATCATTAAAGCACCGGCTTTAAGGGTCTGACGCGCTGACCTTCTCCCACTGTTTTCATTTTTCCACGTAAAACCTATTTTAATATGTCCTCGGAGAATTAAATTTGAATTTTTTTGTTGCTAAAAATATAAACAGAATCTTTGGTTGTATATCAGGTAAGTTAGTAACACAATTAAAAACCCAGAATGGTGTTAAAATGTGACGACTGGTCATACCTTCACACTGAAAACGCCAGATTTATTTTGTATTTTTCTTAGGGAAGTAAAGGAGCATAATAACAGGTGCATGTGTACAATAAACAAAAGCTTCCCCAAGTGTGAAAAGCGAGAGACGGAGAAAGAAGGAAAAAAAGGCCTTTGAATCAGTGATCGATGAGGTGGCTTTATTTGACTTCAAAGACTTCCAGACCCGTTCAGGCCGGGTTTTGGCCGCCTCTTTGCTCTTTCAGTGGTTGAAGCGAAGCACGTGATGTGCCTCCGTCCTTGCTGGAAGCCTCCCCCTGCTGTTGTGAACAAAACAATCCAAACAATGCTACTTTCTCTCCGTCTGGCGCAACGTGTCAGTGGCGGTTTCTCCCCATTCTCCGCATTTTCCCCCTTTTTCCCTTCCTTTTTGGCATTCATTTTTATTGGCCGCCTTGTTTTGTACCCTGTGCCCAGCGGTCCTCCAGTAAAAGAAGCTGGGATTCTTTCCCCCGTTTCCTTTTGTGAAGAGGTGCGTGCTGGGAATATCTATGGCTACTCATATCAGAGGTCGGGTAAACCCTGCCTTTCCACTGTGTGGTTTTGGCATTCTGCTTTGTTGTTGGTCTGAGTGATGTGCAACATTGTGACTCGATCATGCAGCACCTAATTTGATCACGGAGCCGAACCTAGTTTTCATTTGCAAAAGTTCACTCTGTATACGCACGTGGAAAAGGTGCAAGAGTGGGTTCCACCTCTATTAGGGACGAGCTCTGCTAATAACCACACTTACTTATCAGTTAAACACTGACAACTGTGGGAAGCTTTTTTGTTTTTTGACTTACTGAGCTCGTAGACACTTGACAGTGGGCGTGCCTGATACTTGGCGGTAGAATGATAGTTATAGCGGCAACAACCAATCACAGATCCCCCGTCGGAACACACAACATGGCCGACTTTTGTCCTCGCATGACATGCTAGCTGTCCAAGTCTAAGGGAAGAGAAAGAACACCCAGCAGCCATCTCTGCCTCCTCTTCCCAGGCTCACTTTCACATTGGATGTCTATTGCAGCATATTTGAGATAACATGATTTGATTGATCATATAGTGCCTTGGTCTGCCGCTCGACTAAGTTTAGCTTTTCTCATCTTCTTCTATTGCTTTTTCTGTCACTGCTGAATCTCGGGCTGCACACTGACAGGTTTCCTAAAGGCCCAGCAATGCAACACCTGATCCCTGCAGGAGGCTGTGGTAGAAGGAGAATCATCAGTTGGAGCTATAAAGGGGCCTCTGAGTACATATTGTGAGTAACATCCTCTTGTCCATAGCGTAGGGTTTATGTGTCATCATCACAGCTTCCTTCGGTGGATCCACCCTGTCTAAGTTTACAGTGAGCAGTGCGCGGAGCTCCTAATAGCACTGAGGTCATTGTTGTTGCTGAGCCTGAACTCTGACAACACTTTCCCTGCAGGTATCAATACAATCCTTCATTATAACATTGCACCTCATAATTTAATACACAATGAATTCACATACATTTACCCATTTAATATCATACTTTAAATGATAACCTTTTCCACATCTTAAATCATAAGTCTACTTCTTACTATAATACCAGCCTGATTAAGTAAAGACAAAAACATTGAGATCTCACTTCCTGTTGAAGATTTTCCTCTGACTACTCAGGGAGGTGTGTTACCGTTTTCGAAGTCGGATGATTCACCGAACCGTGACCAGTCAGGAACTGGGAGTGGTGTCACTTCAAGCGGTCTTCCTTGAAGTGATGAATTCAGGTATAACAAACTTCAGCAGACTCCAATATTCTTAAGTTTACACAATGTGGACAATCCCTGCACCATCCTTTTCCTGTGAAGATAAAAAGAACATGATAAAACGCGTTGTCGTCATTGCACCAGCAGACACCAGTGATTAATAATGTTGCCGCAGCGTTATTTGAGGGTTTTTACGGCACCAGCGGGTTGTTGTGTTGAAATCTTCACTTACCGCATCTCTTCAGTATGTTTTTGATGCAATACAGTATGAAAAAAAACAGTCTTTGAATGGTTTAAATCAACATGTAAGTCATCTGGAACTTTCCCTTTTCACTTGTAGATTCCTTTGGTTAGTAAGAGAATCAAGTGTGTGTGTGGGGATGTGTGTTGGTGTGTGTGTACGTGTGTGTGTGCGCGCACCCCCTCTTCAGATGAGGAAACCTAGGGTGTTTTTTGGGTGCATATTTCACACTTAAAGGCTTTACAGAGGGGAATGCTAATTTCCCTGGCAACCTGAAGCCCGGGGCAGCAGTTCTGAGCACCATGCAGTAAGTGTGGGACTCAAAGCACATACAGCCTGTCTACAATATACCAAGCAGCGTATGAATATATGTATAGTAATTATTGCATCCTAAGCACGGGTCCAAGATTTTACCCCTCAGAGCGATTTGGAGCAAACAACTCAACTGGCATGTCAGGAATTGTCTTCCGCTGGGAATATTTGTAATACTCTCTCTTGCTCCATATGCCGCAAATGCAGGTAGTATGTGGATGAACGAAGCATTGATTTTATAAGGCCTGACAATCAACTGGTATTGGAGAGATTTGACGATAACGAGAGTGGATATACCTGCCTATCAACACCCCCCCACAGGCTGCATCGGAGCGGAGAGTCGGTGGGCGGCGGGCACAGTTCAAGTAATAGCAAACTTGCTGCTAGGTGTGGAGAGCCGTCAGAAGAGTCACAGAGATGATCCAAAGGTTACAGGTTAAGCAGTAGCTGATGGGACAGGGACAAACTGCATCACCGTGCGCATCACAGCACACAGGTTGGTGTGTCGGCGTCTGTGTGTGTGTGTGTGTGTGGGTGTGCAGGTTTAAGTTTAAAGAACTGTTTTACAAATCAAGGTTGTGGAAAAAGTTGGCCTCACAAATGGAAAATGACCCAGTTTTAAAATAGAACGCGGCCTGTATTTTATTTTATTTTATTTTGTGATGGCGATCAAAACAAATGCATGCTGATGGGCGGAATGTATGAGGTACCAGTCTGCTCTAGTATTTCACTATTTTGCTCTGACTCAAGTGTCTCCTGCTATGGATACAGCGTGGGCCAACTGGGCGCATATGGCATTGTATTGCGGTTCAGCGCAGTGAAGCTTAATATCATTCAAAATCATTTTGACCCAAATCATCGGGAGGATTTTATTATACAAAATAGCGTTGGCTCTGTTTCAGTAATGTGTCAGGGAAATTAGCATATTTTGTGCCACCTACATCACATTTTTGATAAACCACCAGACCCAGATTAAAGGAATAGATTTTGTACAAATTATGACTCAAAACCCGTTTAATCCCACTGATGGAATATATGAAACGCGTACTAACAAAACATAAGTACACTCAGGGCCTTCTGGAATCATCGACCAATAGGGGATAACCCTCACCCCTAGTCGTCCGTATGAAACGGACATTGAGGACAATGACACATCAAGGCCGCAGACAGGAAACCCTAATGGGCGCAGCGCGCTTAAACAGGGACTTGTTTCCTCTCTTATTATCATCTGCACAGACGAGGCAAACAGGAGTAAATTTGGGTTTTAGTTTGCGCTCACGCTGCTGCTTCAATTATCCCATTTGTTTCTTTCCCCTTTGCAAGTTGCACAGCTCTGATGTTTTCTGATTAGTGTTCTGTTCTTGTCCTGTTGCTTCAGTTTAGAGACCACAGGGGGCCGTTTAGTTTCAATAAGGCATCCAATCGTCAACAGATTGTCAAGTCACCATTTATTCAGTGAATTATCCATATCTGGCTATGAGGATGGCACATATTGATTGAAGGCTCTGGTTATAAAACGCATCTGCCCTTCTTGTCTAATCGGCAGTCATTCTTTAACTTACGAGAGACTTACAGCTAAGCCAGTTTTCTCAGACATTCCCTGGATTGTTTGTTTGGCAGATGGTCCATATTTCCTGCTTCACCTTATCAGAGATCCATCTCCTACCATTGTTTTCGTGTCTGTCTCTGCACACAGCATTTGCCCTTCTTCTGTCTGAGAGGCTGCAGTAGCATGTTCCTACACTGACGTGCTCCTCGTGGGGTGAAGCTGCGCTGTTCGTGTGTCACTTTAATGTTGATTTAAACTCTGTCTGAAAAGCCCTTGTTACGATGCTAAGCAGATGAACTCTGCACGGTTTCTTGCCAAGTGCCAAGTGCTTCGAATCGAGGCTGTTTATATCCCGAGGCCACATCTTTGCCACTTCACGCAAAATAAATAACAATTAACTTGAAATAAACCTACTGTATTCCCACATTTATTTTTTTTAATACAAACGCACCACAATGTAATTATACCTGTCAGAGAAATAGTGCAAAGGACAAGTTGTCCTCACTGTGGGCGGCGTCTCGATGTGGTTCTTTATAGGTGTTCAATTTATCTGATGGTAAGAGAACAGCATTTATATTTTTTTAATCTGCTGTTAGACTCGGCAGGTAGAAACACGTCTGACAGGTTTACTGTTCATACATCAAAGTAAACGGTGTTACAAGGTCTTATCTCTGTATCTCAGTGGTTAATCTGTAAATCATGTGATCTATTATGAAAGAGATCCCACAGAATACGCTGTTTATTGAACAGTTCTCCTCTGCTGCCTCTTCTGTTTTACTCTGTTTTTACTTTCTCTTGCTCAATGATGGTTATGGCAAACGTCTTGTCATTTATAAGCCACTTTAAGCCCCATGCATGGAATTCTATGAAGTTATGTATTAATCAATCGTAAGTTCAGTTATATGAAAAACTAGGACCTTTAAGAAGAAGTTCCTTACATTAACACAAATGTGATTCATTTAAACTTCAGCTGTTTCACTTGAATTACACAATCACACTATAACAATATCATATTGACGCATTTGGAGTGAGGGGAGGGCTTTTTCTCACCCTGTTTAGGACGTGGACCAGAGTGATTGTCCAATAGGATGCTTGCTTGAGAAGCTTGGCCTCGGGCCTCTGCGCAGGACGGAGTCACTCCTCTGAAGTTCCCGTAGCTTTCGTGTTAGAGCTTGAGTTTCCAGAGTTTGAGTGGAAAATGAGGCCTTTATCATGAAAAGGAGACCACACAAGAGCCGCATAGGTATTAAACTTTCCCACTAAAAGTTTATTGAGTTATTTTGGTTGCAATATTGCAATACCCAACCCAGTATGGGCCCCCCCAAAATAGAAACCAGTGTAGTAGTTTTAACATGGAATCCCACAATAAAACCAGCTCCCTGAAGTAGCAAAATACTGGGCAGGTAAATGGTACCAGGGCATCCTCAGGATGTCTCACTTTGTAAAGAGGTTTCCCATCATTGGGGAAGTACAGAAGCTGGAGCACTGCAGGCCTGCGCATTGGTCCTTTGGCTACTGGTTTTCTGCTGCCTTCTTAAGTTTTAGCAGACCGCTAAGGCTTCCCTTTCAACAACTCGCCGCCTGCTTCAGATGACATAACTTTGTCTCTTTTCATGTTAGATCATTGGTCAGTAAGACCTTTGCCTTCTGATGAAACTAGAGGTCCTGTAAAGGTCAAAAAGCCAATGGGACATGTAATAAATTCAATCCATGGACACTAAAGTACTGTGCAGACACACTGAAAAATGATTCCCCCTGTCATTCTTAACTTGTGCCGCTCACATGTGGATTTATGTTTGGCTAAAAGCTAGCAGGCGGATTTTATGCGGCTAATGGTGGGACAGCGTTGGGGACTCACCCGTCGTTTCCGGATGACGTTTGTGGTAATACACTGCTATAATTAGACAGTGAACCCTTGATGAGTGCAATGCTATAACTACATCCGTCAGACTCAACAGTCATCCTAACATAACTAATAACATCACTTGTCACACGAGGGGATTTCACAAGGGCATCAGCGTCATCCACTCATCAGGATGGAAATCCTGGTCGTCTTCTGCTTGGAGGCTTCTTATCCTACTCTAGTAGGATATAGCTCGGAGAGGAACAAGTCCAAAAGAATGGCATTTTAGTTTGTCATTGTCTAACATTAAAAACAAGTATTTAGCAGAATAAAGCACAATTTATTTATAAAGTGCTTTTCTAGTCCTGATGACCAGACCAAGTACAGTTCTACATTCAGTTCTCCATTTTCACACACATTCATACCGAGCATCTATGAAAAGCACTTTCGCTATGAGAAGGGGTAATTTGGGATTCAGTATCTTGCCACAGGACAATAACATATGCAGACTTAACAAGACTGGGATCAAACCGCCGACCTTCTGGTTAGAGGACCACTGCTCTAACCAATGAGCCCCAGCCGCCCCCCAGGCTTATATAGACGTATACACTACATTGAATGCAGTAGGAGATGGTTCAGCACCTAGGTACAGCATGCAGGAGGCAGGACATTAATTCTACTGCAGGATTCACATGTTTTTGTTTGCAGCACAGCAACAACGATGTTTGCCCTCATCGCTTAAAGCACTAAAATCTCATTGTCTTTCTAGGATTACATCTTTGTTGGGGTCCACTATGTGTAAAGCACCTTTTCTTCATCCTAAATATATTTGTAATCTTGTGGTATTCTTCAATTATGCGTCCGGTACCATCACCGTACCCACTCGCTCATTGGGAATTCTCGGCAGATTTCCCAGCTGTTCTCTCACATGGACATTTTACTAGGGAGCTGACGGGGAAAAGCTTTACCTTACAGAGCTTTACATTTCACAGCTCTGTGTTCTGCTTGATGCCCAAATAATTGTTCACTCTCCCAGGGCAGTAATGGAAAGTCTCTGTTCCGTGGTGGTTAAGGTGGAAAGCTGGACAGATGATGACGTTATGATGAAAATAAAGGATTTGGGAATTTGTGTGTAGTGGTTGGAGTTTGGCGGCTGGGTATCATCAGTGAAAGGGTCGCTTGGCCCTGGAAGGTGTCGGAATCCTTCGAAGCAACAGCAGCTTCTGACGAATACGTTTATATTTCTCATGCAGCTAGAATTTCTGAAGGCCGTATTATTGTAGGGCCTGTAGTTCTTTCATTCTATTGGCAACACGGGTAATCTACAATATTGCATTATGTTTTTGCTGTAACTACAGTATCAAGCAAATGCTCTGCATAAACCATTACAGGAGGAGAGGGATTAAATATGTGAAGCACTTTTCCATCATGCTGACACAATATGCAGTGGCTTAATTGTGGCCAACTTTAGCCGTTCATGTGAACATCTCTGATTCCTGCAACATAAAGCCCCCTTTAAAAGGTTTAAGGAGCGTGGGAGAGAGACTGATGCAATTAACTCATCCCGCGTATAGAAATACGGAGACTAAAACACGGCTGTTACTCTTTGGAAACCAAAAATCATGGAGCAATCATCCAGGAAAGGTAATTAAAGTGCAAAATCTTGTATAAAAAAACATATTCCGAGAGCTTTGTTTAAAAGCCCCTGCACATAAAAAGTTTCAATGGAGGGGGAGGGGCGCTTCAGCTCTGGGCCCCGGTCCAGACGCTTGTGAAAAGGCTTTGACCCAACTACAGTTGCTCCAGTCAGGGCCAGAGTGGGTTTTGCTTAAGAACCTGTACGGAATAAAAACAGCCCAAAACAAACAGTTAAAGTAGATGGGATGTTGCATTTCTTGAACAATGTTTTGTTTGATGATGATGTTTGACAGTTTGGTACCTTTATTTTAGTGTGGAGCATTTTGTCAGTCTTCTTTCTCCTTATATGTTGCTGTTGTGTCTTATTATTGACTAAAGTTAATGCACCTAACCTTGTGAATTTCAGTATTTGATGACACTTGCATGTTACGATTATTTAGTATTGAAGTAGTTAAAGGATCTGACCAGCTCCCTGTGTTGGAGGCCAGTGGACAGTGTGGAGCTGTTCTTCAGCACCAGTCCTTCTCATGCACAAAAATCCTTCCTCCACCTCTGTTGTTTCTTTGAGATTATCTGGAAAAATAGAATATTTGTATTTTAAGAATATTTAAATGGATTTAAACAAATATAAATGAGGATTATTTTGTGGTTATCAGATTCAAACAGTACTGCAGAGGCGTGATTTCCCATTATTGTCTCTTGATGAAATGTCATACCTGTGTCTGTTCTGTTTTTAATACTCAGCTCTACATTCTGTCCTAAACAATACCTATGTTGCATTGATATTGTATTAGTTTTATGATTTATCAATTTCATAAACATTTTTGTAAATTAAAGTTTTCACTTGCTTGAAAACAATTAAGTTGACCTTGACGTGTCTCAGAACAGAAGTCCGCTCCTCCCTGGGATGAAGTCATTGTTTGCGGTTGCAGTCTGTGTTTGACTTTAATGTGCCCGAGTCTCCTCCAGTCACAACTTCCTACAGATATGACTCATCCGTCTGTCTGTGAAAATGGGACGATCATACACGGTCCTCAGCGGGAACTTGTTTAAAGAGTTATTGTGAATTTCCCGTTAATTGCAGAGATTAGTGCCTGTTCAGAACCTAATTATCCCTTTAATACGTCAATACTTCATCCAATCATCTGATAATGCTCCTTTAATTTCTACATAACGGCTGTGTTATAATATTAATAATAATAAAATATCCTATTTGCCAGATACCTGACCAGAAAATACTGGACTGTCAATTCAGAGGGAATACTCTATACATACCACTCTTTTCTGCAAAATGAGAAAAAATGGGTTATACTAAGAGTTGTACCCAATCTGACTTTAAATCGCAATTCTTCTATTTCGGATTGACAAAGAATTAGGAACACCTCACAGTTAAACCAGTTAATAGTCCCTTATTTTCCTATATGGCAGCTTCCAAATGACATTTCAAATAAATAAACACCTCTTTCAAACAGATTAATCAGAAACTTTCAATTTGAGTCATCATGAGGGCAAGGATTTATCATAGGACAAACTTTACTAAGTAAGTGAAAGTATCACAGCGATTTGTAATCTGTTTGTTCTGATGAGGTATCTGACAAATAGGGGCTTTTGTTATTATTGTTATTAATATCCCACCAAAACTTAGACATTGGGTGATGATGATTTGAAGACTAAATAAAATACTACTTCTACTATTCACGAAGCGCTGTGTAAGCAGTTCGCTGAATCTGTCTCAGCTCCGTCCTGTGACCACAGCTCGGTTCTTCGTGTCCTCTGTGTGAACCGCTCTCTTCATACTGACACCACCGTACCTACCTCCTGAACTGAGATCAGAGATTCTGTCAAAGGGCGACCGAGTTGTGCAGGTTTTCACTTTGCTCAGTCTCGCTGCTGGGAAACGATTCCCTCACCCGACCGCTTTGAAATCTACTTCAATCTATCAGACTGGGGCTCCGAAGGAAACAGGTTTAATCCTTTTTGGTCCAAGCACCGCTCGGTGAATACAAAGTTATCTTCAAAGTACGAGATCAAACTTTTGCCGTGGTCAAAATAATGACATCATCAATTTAAAATTGTTTAAATTGATTTCGAAAAGACAGGAACATGGAAGAAACTCAAGGTTGACTGCTTGGGTTTCCAATTACCGTGACCTTTCCAAACCCTGACATCTCAGAAGATTAATCAACCATATATTCTGCTTTTGGATAAAACGTCCGTCTCAAAATATAATTAAATTACTGTGTTGTTGCTTTTGTTGCTGTTCTTTTTTTTTCTTAACGTTCAGTGTGGCCTAAAGGGCAAACGTCAAACTGAGGAGCAATGGATGTGTAGGAGGGCGTCCATTTTGGTCGTGACCCTTGAGACGTCAACAAAGTGCGTGACAGCAGGGTGACGGTCGACTTGGTGCTACAAAGAGTCAGACATTCAGACACACACACACACACACATATACACACACACGCAGCAGCCATCAATTACCCCAGTCCTTTTATTCAACCTTGCCCCCCTCCTATTTCTCCCATTTTCTTGCTTTCTTGCACTGTGGTTCAGTTCCTGATTCTATGGCAACAGGACCAGAATAGAGAAGTAGAATTACGTCACTTCATATTGTTAATGTGAACTTACATAAACAACACCTGCTACACATACAATTAAAGCATTAGAGCAATAAAACATGTAAATGCCATTGATAGAACTTGTGGTGGTGAGAGTTTGAACCGCCGATCCAGGGTTGAATTTTCCACCTTCCCCATAAAAAACTATAGAGTACAAAGTGTAATCTAGTGCTATTAGATTATTTTTTTTAGGAGCACACAACCAGAATTCACAACAGCAGGGACATTAAAGAAAATTCTGCTGCAGACTCTCTTCCCAAGCGATCAGCAGCTCACGCAGCCAGCAGTGGTCGGCTATTTATGGAACAGTCAACAAGTATTGAATGAAAAATGACCGGACATTGCGTATAGATGATGCTGGGTATTCGGCTCTAGGTTTTTTCCCAGGGAGAGAAAAGCAGGCTGTATCTTGAACCACTGCATAACTTAAAACCCCCACCGATGTAATTGGCCATAGCCGGAGCAGAGAGCGACATGCCCCTCTCCAGGCCATGACCAATCTCCTGCACAGATCCATCAAAGCAGCTCAACACTGGCTCTTTCAGCACAAGGCCCACCCTGAACTGATGAATGACCTTGGCTACAGTATCCCCCCCCCACACACACACACACAGACAGACACACACCCTGCACCTCCCTACACACACAAATCGGTTGCAAACATGTGGCTTCTGCAGCACCAGTCTGACAAACACATGTAACCGCCCACACACACTTCAAATCGACAAGTCCAGTCTCATCGGTTCATGCTCAACATGTAATAAGTCAATTTGGAGGATGCTTTTTTCCAGAGCATCCACACATTAGAAGCACAGAAAGCCTAAATTGAAAGTTTTCCCTTTCCAACTGATGAAGATGCTGACCTTAATAACAGTCCGTGCAGCGGCAGCATGCTCATAAACCCCTGCTTCTCAGAAGAGTCGGTGCAGCCGCGTCATGCAACATCCTCTGTCTGAATTATCTGAGTGACCTGCATTTATTAATCAAATTGCTTCCGGCCATGATTTTAGAAATGTAGCGTTGACGTCATCAAAACTTGGTTGTGTTTTCAATCACTTGCATTGTCTTTAATTCAGTTAACTGTTCAGTAGCACTTTAATATTCCAACAGAAAAGAAGGTCAAAATCTGGCCAGATTTACTCTTATTTATATTTAATTATTTATTCATTTGTATATTAAAAAGTTTTCCAACTTTAATTTCTGGAATCATCTGATAACATACCCAGGTATGTGAAGTTGCTTCTTGTAATGCATGGCTGCATTTTTTGGGGTTTGGTTGGGCGACCTCAAACGCCTGTAGCAAATACGAAGGAAGTGATGCAGCGGTCATTCAGGTTAAGGACCTGCTCCCCTTGGCACCAGAAATGACTGACTACTCTTATAGGTTATTAATTTACTAATACCATCATCAAACCAGTCAACAAGATACATTCATTCCCATTCTCGTTGGTAATTCTCTTATCCTGATAGAGGATAACATCTAATATATTGAAAAGTACCAAAAGTGTCTGTAGGATTAGATATTGCAAATATACACTAATATTCATATTCTGTGATCTTATTGTGTTTTGACGTATCAAGTTTGTTCATGAGTTTTCATTTCTTTTGCATAGGGTTCGAATGTGGCTCTTCGCCGTCCACATGTTGTTCCTGGAAGCAGAAACTCTTTGAGTCTCTCTCTGTGTCTTTTATTTATCATCCGATCTCTCGTTCTCATTAGTTCTTGCTCCAGTCTTTCATGTTTCTTTTCCTCTCAGCTCTCATTATTATCTCTGTCTCTTTCACTCTCCTTTTCCTTTTCTCACTGTTGCAGTGAACTGCCTCTCCCATACGCTGCAGGCGTGGTTAGATCCAAACCCAAGAGGGAATTGCTGAGAAAACATCTCTGGTTACCACCATCTCTGTGGCTGTGCTCCTTACCAATTTTTACAAGCAGTCCGTTTCAAGTCATGAATGAAAAATGACAATACTCTCACTCTGACCTAAAAAACAGGTTGGTGGCAATTAGAAACCTCATATAAGTGCTCAATGCAAGTTCTGGGTTGGATTCAACCTTCCTGCTTCTTATTTCTCCGCTCTAAGGAGTTATTCAAGGATTTGCAAAAGCTCTCAAGAAAGAGGCCTAACAAGAATTACACTGGTATAAAATGGCAAAGTAAAACCTGTATTATTTATCAAGGTTAAGAGGTATCATCGTTATCAAAGAAAATATTGTGCAGCAGAAAAAAGGGAAGCAATAGATATGGGCTTCTAGGCTCTTACGCTATCAGGACCTCAATCCTATATAGGCCATCCAGTTCATTTGATGATTAGATTAGATTAGATTCAACTTTATTGTCATTGCACAGTACAAGTACATATACAACGAAATGCAGTTTAGCATCTAACCAGAAGTGCAAAAAAAGGCAGTAAAAGTGCAGAGCATTGTGCATAGTGGAATATGTAAATAAATAGGAAGTACTATATATATATATATATGACAACTGTCATCAGGCTTAAAAGAATAATACAATTGAATATCATTAGCATTGCGGTGGTAAGAGTTGCCTTTAATTTTGTGAATTATATGGAATCAAATGGTTGCTTCAACATAATGAATATTAAAGAGCCTAGTATAGGACCCTGGGGCACATCACATTCAAGAACACCTACTAAATGGACCTCATTGTGAATATGTTCCTTGAACTAGTGTTGTCCTCTCCTGAATTATGTGACCTCAATTCAACTTGAAATCAATAACTGGTACTGGGGGCTTTTCTATCAAATTAGTTTTTCCTCACACCAGGGCTGACAGCTGCTCAAGAGGGAGAGAGGGTTGTCCACTTATTAGTTGGGTGGCGTTTTGATCCCCAGCTCTTCCACTGCCACTTATACTGTAAAGTGCTTTGAGTGTTATACAAAAGTTCTATATTAATTTAGACAATTTACAAGACCTGTATAGAGGGTTATTCAAGTCAAGGGATATTTAGGATGCAGGTAATATTTGAGTTAAACTTTTTCTTTCTAAATGTCTTTTTTCCACCGTCGACAATGAGGTGGAGGATAAAACAAACTTCTCTGTGTGAACCATAAGGACGCTCTAACAGAGCTGCTCTCTGTGATATGCAAAGAAACAAAGCAGAATTTCCTAATTAATTGTGAAATCATTAAGCTGCATTGATGTTCCCAAATTAACGTTATGCTCGTCAAAGGCCTGAATGAATAGTTTTTCCTGTGAAAAAAAAAGAAAAACGCATTAAGCAACCCCAAATTAAAAACACAAACACACAGGCCTTACTCTTCTCTCAGTGCCGAACAGACTTCCCTCCTTCTTCTGTCTTTGCTTCTTTTTCTCTTTTCCAGGCTTACAAACACATACACAGACGATTACAGACGTCTGCTCATTTTGCCCTGGGAAGCTTTGGCAGTTTATGGGCCAGATACTGCACTTTAGAAGAAACTATTTGGTACAGTCACGAAAGAGAAGACAAACCTGACCATAAAACGCTGTTCACAAGGTCTTCTGCCTTCAGGCAAATGGTCAGCATCATATCTTTGTGTTTCTGTTCATGAATAACAGTTATATCCTGATTTTGTGAAACCTATTTTCTAAATGTTTATATATCTTTCTCCCAGCAGCTTAGATGTTCACTTTCATAAGTGCATCTCCTGTTCCTGCACTCTGCCATGAGCTGAAAAAAACGAAATAAGAGCTCAGATCCTTATAAGAAAAACCGAAATGCTTCTCACATGCCTCAAGTATTAAATGCATGTGGGGTTTTCTCTGTAGCACCACCAGAGGGCTCTCTCTTCAGGTGATGAGAAATTTAAAGTTGGAGTTTATGGTTCCATTTTGCTTTAACCCAAATGTGTTCCTTCTAGTGCTATGGAAAAAGTCTGCGGTGTATGTTGTGTTTTCATTCTGTGGACCCAAGAACCAGGTCAACTCCCATTTCAAAGTAAGTGTAACAATTTCCCACTACGAGTAGAGGAGGAGTTGCTGGTTTGAAACCTGTAAAATTTCAACTTTGGACTTGATCTCGGGCAACACACTTTAAACTAGAAGCTCATGAGAACTGTTGCGGCGAAGAAATGCTGTGAAGAAGAAGGTTTTTCTTTCTGTTTGTATTCCTCGACGAGCTGGAAAACTGTCTGGGGAAAATGAGTAACATGCTCTGCTCACTTATAAACCACAGTTAAGGTGCCGCTAAGCAAGGCACTGAACGCTGCTGCTGCTTCAGCCGGGGTCAGGGGAGCTCGCAGGCCGAAACATAACACTGAAATCTGCTTTATAAGAATAAGGTTCGGTTCATTTTTCCAAAACAAGTACAAAAATACATCATGTGAACATAAGAACATACGCGGAATGGGATAAAAAACGAACTTAACTTGGAGTAATAAACCAACAGACTTTGAATGCACATGTCAACACAAAAAAAAGGGGATGACGTCTGTGCCAGTTTCACTCGCGCCGACGCTTTCCATCAAAAAATGGCGAGTGACAGTGCAAGAGAAGAAAAAATAACCATCTCAATCATGTCCAAGCCGTCACGTGTCCCCTCTGTCCCTGTCTGATGTCGCTCTCAAACAAAGGGACAGAAACCCCCCACAGAACAGAACAAAGGCACCAAACACTTTCCACATAAATGTGCAGTGGAAAGAACACTAAAACCAGAGTAAGAGTGAGCAGATGTCCCCGGGTTTGAGATGACACCATGTCGTCGGTCTTTGAAAAAGCCACATGTGTCTGATGTTGGGGACATGTAAAAGGTCTATCGTCACTGGAGGAGAGGAAACGGTCTGTGGTGCTGAAGCTGCCGGGCCCCGGTGCTTTCTGGATTTCCGCTGGTGGGCTGTCGGCAGTGTCACTCCTGCCACCTTCTGGATCTCTGTGGGACGAGTGGATTGGGTCAGACGAGGAGGAGGAGGAAGAAACAACAGAAGTCAACAGCCTCATTGTGTGATCTGTACAATAGAGCTAAACTGAAAGGTACAGATATAAGTGTGAGTGGGGTATTTCCATTGCTTGAATTTTGCTTATCTTCCATAAAAGGAAAAAGAATAAAGAACCACAGAAAATTTTTACAACTGAGGTGTTGCCAGAAAGGGAGGAAGGTGGACTGTACTCGCACTTGTCTTAGTAATCACTCAAAGCACTTTACAGCACAGGTGTCATTCACCCATTCATGTATACATTCATTCTGCGATGCCATGTGCAGATTGTGTCTCTTGCCAAAGGACTCTTCAAAATTGTGCACTGAATGAAACTGGGATCGAACCAGCAACCGTCTCGTGAGTGGACAAGCTTCCTTTCCCCTGAGCCACCAGCAGCAATTTCAAGAGGGAGAAGTTGCAGGGAGTCAGTAAAAAAATTATTTTTAAAACAAAATAAGGACTGCTGGGTTACTGTGATGAAAACCATCTTGACCATGATAAATTTACCAACTATCAATAATAACATATCATATGGATAATACCTGGGTCCCGACTATGCAGCTTTGCGAAAACTTGCATTCAGTAGTTTCAAATTGACTGGAGTTTAAAGCAACATGAACTTTCAGAATTTGTTATTTATCTACTAATTAAATTTTGGCTTGAACAGTCGCTGAGGCCGTTAGAAAAGCAAGATTAAATCTCTTCTGTTGTCTGAAGAGAGATATCCACTGAGGCACGGTGCTGAAGAAGCAATAAAACACAATGAAATGGTTCACTAACCTGTTTCATTCCAGCCTGTGTTTGATTGATTGGATAATCTAAGTGAATCATTTCTATGCAAATAAATGTAGAACAAAGTTAAACCACTTATTTTCTTTCTCATCAAAGATTAAGATCTAGAATTTGAATCATATTTTTATGTTTTTTTTTAAGTTTTCTCTGGCCTCAAACTGTTCTGTCTTTTCAGCCGTCTCAACGCTCCTCTAAAAAGCAACGTCTTTAAATAGAACTGATTCTCAATCTCAAGACTAATCTGGAAAATGGTGGTTGAGTCACATGATTCAGAAGTTGTGCAGTAAGCATCAGGCATCATGATTTACAGGATCGGGGTCGGACACATCCTGGGTTCGGACTGACCCATATTCCAGAGCCAGGAAACTTGTCCTCACCACCACCACCTCCACAAGCAACCCGGTCCAACACAGGTTAGCTGCAGAGGGCCAACTGATCGTGATCCAATGCGACCCTGCGCTAATTCCCCGGTGAAAGCCACCCAGCCAGTCCAGCGATGCCTCAAAACCTCAAGGTTTATATGAACAAGCTCCACTCTGAATGGGAACCCAGGAACTAGGCCGGTAATAACAGACCTCAGGAAAAAAGCTTTCGACCAAAGAGAGAGCACTGAACAGAGACTCACCCCGTTCGCCCCCTCGTTTTTCTTTCCCTGCAGGTTTTGGGAGAATGTCGAACACGTTTCCTGTGAAGCTGTGTCGTATTTATTACATCCTCCGTTTTTGATGGCTGGGGTCATGTAGCCTGCTGTCTATTTATCCTAGAGGTTATTTACTACATTAGGCCTGGTTTCAGGGCCAGGAGAGGAAGAAACGGGCGAAATCTAAGATGCAGGAACTAAATTGGTAGCAAATGTATAGCCTCCAACTTGCCCCTTGGCCCTAATGCGTTTCTCAATTGCTCCGCTCAATGTGCTCCAAGATGCGGGGACGGCTTGCCTCTGAAATAATATTTCAACAGTGGTTACAGACGCAAAAAACGGCGCCATCGCTCAGCTTGGGTTGTTCCCACCAAAGTGCAACATAAGGGGTTTTCATTTTTGTTTCTGGGAAGATATTCTGCTTTGCTGTGTGGTGTTGGTGATGGCCTTAAGGTTAAGAGGTAGGTTCATGAGGAAAAGGTTGCAGGTTTGAGGCGCCTTTGAGCCAAGCATTTACCTGCATCTACGTCAGAGCTGTGGGATGCACTGGGCCGCTCCCAGGTTGAAATTCAAGCTCAAAGTGCTTATTGTCATATTTACAGTCCTGTAGAACGAAATTCTACCATTGCAATCCACTATGAATTCAGTTTT
Source organism: Platichthys flesus (assembly GCF_949316205.1). NCBI lineage: Eukaryota > Metazoa > Chordata > Actinopteri > Pleuronectiformes > Pleuronectidae > Platichthys > Platichthys flesus. Next base: position 9,620,896 of record NC_084953.1, on the reverse strand, counting down.
TTTTAAGGGTAAAAAACAAATCTATCCAATAAAAATATCTGAATATATGTACAATGATTGAAGGCACCTGTGTGAATATGACGCTGGTAAAAATGGCTTGTTTGAGTTAATACCCAGAAGAAATGTTAAAAGCAGGCGTCACTGCAGAGGAAACCAGGCGGCCTGGAACTGAGCTGCTGAAGAATGGGAACAAATTAAGAAACACACCTTGTGTAAATGAGAGATCATTTACCCGTATGGTATAGTCATTGTGGTCGGCCATTTTGAAAAACGGATTTGCACTAAGTTTGCGATCAGTGCCTCGGAGAAGCTGGCGATGAGGCTAAATCGCCTCCTCACTGCCGCTAATCTCTCTGAACGACGACTTTGACCGTCTCATTTTCATCTGAATGGCTCAGCGGGGAACCATTTGCGCTCCGTTCTCCGGCGGCCCGACAGGCTCAATAAAAGCCAATGAGCTGGCGACGGGAGGAAAACCTCGCTGTCGTCGTACACAAACAGCATATGGTTCGCTCAGCGCGGCTGCACATGGCGGCAATCCTTCGACTTCATTTGCTCCTCTGTACCGAGTTGTCCTCTCGCCATCTGGGCAATTATGAAGTTTCACACTCTCCCAAGTTTCTTTTGTCAACACTTTACAGGAGCCTGATAAAAAGGGAATCACACATGTGCACTGTGTTGATAGGATGTGCAGCAAGCAGGTAACGGGCCTGTTATTCCAGTATGAAAACCATGAAAGCTCATATAAATATTATATGCACTTTACAGTTCATATGTTTTTTTATTTTTCTAATTTGGAAACTTCTTTTCTGCTTTGGCCTCAGATGTCTTATTGCAGGAGTTTGACATTTAGCGTACAAACATCAGCGTTGTATTTATCGAAGGGCTCCGAGCCAACTGTCCTCTACAGTGGCCAGGGTTCGATTCCCACCTGATTAGAGAAAGTTGACAAAAAGATTCAACAATGTGTACATGTGGCAGCAGTTCCTTAGTGTCTGTAAATTGCCATTAGTGGATCTGATGCTATTCGCTCAGCTCAGCAGTGGGAGATCCTCTGAGTTAGTTTGGAGTACTGGGGGCCAGTATGGCTCTTGGTTACTAATGAGATCTCCTTCAAACAGACCAAGTCTCTCTTTTTGAGGTTTGACGTCCTCTCACTGTGAATCTACCACCTCAGCAGCTCCTGCAGTGATCAGACATCACAAACTCAATTAGCTGCTTGATGGTCTTCACCTATCCACTTAACGATTGCTGAACATGTTTGTTTGATCTCTCTTCCTCGTTTGATTTATTTTGCATTGATTTAAAGTTTATTATTGCACTATTATCTCTTATCTAATCTTGTTACCACCATTTGTTAGTCAGTTTGTTTATTCTATGAAACGTGTTAGAAGGATGGGCCATTGGCCTGGATCAAGGGGGAATGGGGAGATCCAGGATTTTTTTTTCATCTCTTTCTTTAACATTATGAGATATCGTCTGAAAGTTTGTGCAATTTGGTGCTGATGAAAAAATTGATCAAGTGAATTTAAATGAAATTTCATGAGTGGGTGGGCTTCACCAGCTACTACCAGCTCAAATAATGGGGGGAAGCGACAGTTTATATACATCTATCTGACTTTTGTTTTGTTCAATAATCGAAAAAGAATGATCTCCCCTCCGGACCTTGAAGATATGAAGGAGCGGGACGTGTCTTGTCATGATGCCAGGCTCTGATCGGCAGCCATGCATGTAGCTGTCAAGATGTTGCAGATGTTTTAAGAGATTTCCCCTTCCCGAAGGCAAAGTGAAATTAATGGCGCTATTATAAACACCTGTCACACAGCCCAGATCCAACAAAGCACAGGGGCTTCCAAAAGGTTTTTTTTGCTGTTTCATGTCTTGGCTGGGAAGGATCCTGACGGCGTGGAGGTAGCTCAAATCACATGACTTCATGGGGTTGATATATATATATCACCAAAAGGGGCAGGGCAAGTGTCAAGCAGAAGCTCCCCATTAGAATTGTGAGACAAGGTCAGTGACATAAGATTCTGACAAGATAAATGTTAAAGATATGAATCAGTCATTAATAAGACAAAGTTCCTAACTGGCATCAAAATGTGTTTTTGATGTTTTCAAGCAACAAAACATGCATTGAGTGGTTTTTCTTTCAAATATGTTTTAGTTGTTCCACTTTATCAAACATGATTTAAATGCTGGTAATCTGGAACAGTGATTGCAGTTCTCTAAATGAGTTAGATGTGCTTTTTGGGTCTTCCTGAAGTACAAGAAAAAAAGTTAAACTAAAGAGATGTAGATGATCTACAGTTGTCAGACAGAAGTTAATAATAAATACATTTTTCCCTATCTGTTTAAACTGAGTCTGGTAAGTTAACTAGCACATCATCAGTAAACTCTCTCTGACAGAGATGATCCTAACAGCATAGGAGAGTCTGTCCTGTGAGATCTGCAGCCATTGGTTTCATCCAACATGGGGAGAAGACAATGGGCTGATCCATGATGATGATCAAAAGTCTCTGCCTGTGAGGACGTGATATGAAACACAGCCTTCAGAATAAGTGAGATTAATGTCTGACTCAGGTGCCTCTGTTATGAGTCGAGTCAAAAAGTCTTGTTGCTCAGAGACTTCTTCTATTTGTGTTTATCTGTCAAAATCAAACCAGTGGCTGAAGGTTTCTGTCTCTCTTCATTCCACATCATCATTAAAGATGAAGGCAGCAACGTGAGACGTTCAGCCTCTGAATGTTCACACTGTGACCACTAGGTGGAGTAACGATATTTACAGTGAGGCTGAATTATATTGTGGTTTCAAGCTCTTGAATAACTTGTTTATATTAAAAATAAGGTCAAAACACTTCTATTTTAAGTGTGATGAAATTTAGATTTAATAACTTTCATTGAGCTTGTTTTTAAAAAGCTGTTTGGAGATGACAATGAACAGTGTTGGTTGAGAGGAGAAGATAATTCTCTCACAACCTAATGCTGTAAAAAGAATGACGTCATTGTCTTCTCATACACACTGTAGGTGTGATGCTGCCCTCTGCTGGAAATAAGACTATCTGCTACCGAACCATGTAATGGTCCCATCAGACTTCTCTGGTTTCCTAATAACCACAATGACCTTCTGCCTCGTCACCACTTATCATGACACAATAATGAATTCATTCACAATTTAAATGAAATAAAAGTTTAATAGAAATATACATTTAATTCATTCTGAGCAGAATTTCTGAGGAGGACCCAAAAAAAAGAAAGGACAATTTGTTGTAGATGGTGAACAGGAAATAAACAAGCTGCATAAAGAGACTCAGGGAAAGATCCCAATATCACCAAGCACTCATGTTTTGGAATGAACCCTTGAATTGTCCACATGATTACAATGTATGGTTGCTTATATCAAAACATTCATTCACATTAACAGCAGCCACATTGTCTGACCAGGAACCTACAGAGTTTAATTGTACTATAAAAACCATCTGAGCAAAAGTAAAGTGTGACCATATAAACAATCCTTTCCACAAAGACAAATCTCTGATCTTTCATGATTTTATCCGTAGTTAAACTGTTAAGTGGTGAAAACAATGGGCTTGATGTTTAGCAATATGTCAGCAACCGAGATCCTTCACTACAATCCTGTCAACCACAGATGTTGGAATCGTGTTTTGATGTTTGACCTTTTAAAATGTCTTGGTGGAGTTTAAAAAAACAATAAAGCTAGAAAAGCGAATAAGAGTCACAAAAACAAAAGAACAGCATCCGGAAGCTTGGAACCACAGCTTGACTTATAACGAGAAACGACTACACTGAAATTATTCAGTATGAACACAATGAATAACACTGCAGTAGGTCACTGAAGATGACTCTGCACAAACACTGTCGAATACAAAATGCCTGTCTTGGTGAAGTTTTCATTAGCATGACGGTGCTATAATTCCATGTGTGAGTTTTACAGCAGTAAACAGTGCCTTTTGTGAGATATTCAATTCCCTTAAAGAACCCTCTGCATCGGATTCTTTCTAAATATGTGTATGTCACTGGCTGCATTATATACACAACATGTCGGAGCTCCAGACGCTGCACAGACGATTAACTCATTCACCGTCTGATGATTCACTGGAGCTGGAGGAAGAGGAGGAGGATGACGAGGACTTTGGTTTTCTGCTCTTCTGGCTTTTCTTGGGCTGCTTCGCATGCTCCTTTTTGGTCTTTTTGCTTTTCTTCTTGTGGCTTTTCATTTTCTTTTTCTTCCTCTTCTCCTCTTTATCAGACGAGGAGTCGGACTGGTCGCGTTTCTTTTTCTTCTTCGTGGTCTCCTCATCACTCGAGGAAACAGATCTTGGGATTGGGGGAAAAGGGTGGGGATGATTAAAAGATCACAAAAACCTGTGACTAATGCAATTATAGTTAATACTATAAAACATATATAATCCTTTGGTAATAAATACCATTGACCACAATGAGGAATTGACAATAATTAACAAGAGTTAAAACCTGCGCAAAATATATTTTATTCCTACTCAGATTATTCTTGATTTAAGTCAGTCAAGTAACTTCACTGATCTGCAAAGGCAGAAGACTATACAAGTATAACAATGTGACATTTTGAAAAATAATGTTACCTTTTTCTTGACTTTCTGCTTTTGCTCTTCTTCCGCTTTTGTCTGTCGTCGTCATTGGGACCTAAAATGTAGCATTTGTAATCAGATCGGTCGAGATTCTTTTTACTTAGTATCTGCTCATAAATTTATAAAGGCAAGTTACTCAACATTAAAAACAAGTAAGTCCACCTGCACTGCTGGGGCTTATGCTTCTGTTTGTCTATGTACATTCACAAACCACCTGATGAGTCTCACAGGATCGATGCATTGATCTTTATAGAGATTCAAAAACAATTGTGGGATTGAATCTCTTACGTCTGCGATGCTGGCTACTTTTCGCCTGCTTCTCAGTGCGCTGAGGTGGAGGGTCGTCCTCTTCACTCTCCTCAGTGCTGGTGCTGCTCACATCCAGAACTATGTCTTTCTGGGGGTCGACTCGGACGAAATTTCGGCATTCGAACGTTAAGTGGCCGGCTGGAGAAAATCCACACAGAGAAGAGAATGGATGAACAACAACAGTAAAGCAGAACGTTTTGTTTTATTATTTACATTTTCGAATCCTAAACCTCAACTCTTATAACCTTTATAAGTGGATATGCAACAGGGTCTGGAAAATGTAGCAAAAAACAGAATTTGACTCATATTGCTCACCGATATGTTTTAAGAGTTGTACATTAGAGCTTAATAACAGATTCTATCATGACTACAACAAACCCACAATTATTCAGATTTAAAGAGGGACTTCTATAACACATCCTTAAGTATTCATGGCACTCAAGGGTCGAAGCTTTACTTACGATATCCACATTTCTTGCATCCAGCCCTGATGTTGTCCTTGTTAGGACCTGTAAGAAAAGATATACAAGAGGGAATCAGTTAAGTATTTCAGTGTTGTGTGCATGTACAGGGATGTCCATCACGTTTCTGGCACTATTTATATTCTTTTATATGCCACAATACTTCTGACAGGTCCCCCGTTCATCCTCAAGCATGACAATGACCCCAGCATGGCTTTGATTACCTGAAGACACACCGACACAGCCTGAATTCAAAGTTCTCCAACATGCACAAAACACCACTATTGTTTGATTCAGAGACTGAGCGTGACCACACCAGACACCGACTTGTTTTGTTTGCTGTGTGAAGTCAGCTTGATAATTAAAGCTTCACACGATCTGGCTCCTGTTTAAGTTAACGAATTGCTGCGTCCTTATCAAACCAGCAGGACACTGACATCCTCAGATCAGGGGTCGGTGGGTCCTCTCTGCAGGAGACTGGGCAGTCCATGTTGTTGTTCCAGCTCCTTGGAATCTGTTCCATTCAATCTACTTTCTTTCGACTCAGTGGAATATTTTTTAAATCCTCTTCAGGCAATCTGTTTCAACCTGATGTTTTAAAAGATCTATTTTAACTTGCTGCTTTTAATGTTTTTTCCTCCACCTTGGGACTTGAAAGGTGCCAAATAAAAACACAGATTATTATTAACACATAACTTACTTTAATACATTTGGAGGGCACCATATTTAGGCTACTTATAGTACCTAAAACATTTTTCACAATGCGGTTTATGGGCTACACATACTGTTCAAACTTAAGAGTCGCTTACACACACACACACACACACACACACACACACACACACACACACACACACACACACACACACACACACACACACACACACACACACACACACACACACACACTTTCTCTTTGTGTTTCAACACTACAGTTAAAGACTTCTATGAAACAACTAACACACCAGGTGTGAAACAGTGGACCGTTAACAACGGAACACACATCTATAAGTTGTCTGGTGTGTGTTAGCATAACGTTTAGCATTATGCTACTGTATTTATACCACATCATTCCTCCATTAGATTTCCAGAGTAAACAATGTGGGCGATAAATCTGAAGCTATGAACTAGAATATATGATCAATGTACAGGACCTACCTGGAATGGTCGTTGAGTTATCCAGTTTGAGGCCGGAGTGATAAACTTAGCGCGAATCAATCGAACGTCCACCAGTCCGCACACAAAACAACGTCGACCGGAAACATTTGTTTTTAGAAACTACTTAGTTCCGCAGTCTTTTTCCGCTTCTTTCCTCTGGCGGGAAACCGCATCACTGGGGTTTACCGCCGCCTATTGGACTGGAGACGAAGGTTCCTGCAGTAACAACTTAACTAATACATTTTGGTTGTTTTTAAAAACCACTGGTCCCCACATGTTTATATACAGTCTATGGTCCCCACATGTTTATATACAGTCTATGGTCCCCACATGTGTTATATACAGTCTATTGTCCCCACATGTTTATATCCAGTCCATGGTCCCCACATGTTTTCAATTCAAAACTCATCCAAGTAACACACAGTCCTAGAAGCAAATTGTCCTTCTCTACTTTATTGAAAATATAAAACAGCTTACAACACAGTAATCAGATATAAACTTCTCAGAAAACATGTTTGATAAAGTGGAACAACTAAAATATATTTGAAAGAAAAAACACTCAATGCATGTTTTGTTGCTTGAAAACATCTCAAACACATTTTGATGCCAGTTAGGAACTTTGTCTTATTAATACAACAGAAATGTACTTTTGTTGATAAAAGAACCTAAACAAATAAATAACCAGCAGATAACACTAGGGCTAAATGTCAGGTATCTAATTCAATAGTAAACATTTTATATTTTTAAGTGCTTTTTCGTCCTTTAAAGGTCCCAATCTCCCACAATGGGGAGATTTGCTGTGGTGCAGTTATAATAGGGATAGTCAAAAAAGTTGACATTGATAAAAGTATAAATAAGTAACATGGATAAAAGAGCGAGTAAGTATAAAATAGAATTTTATATATACAACTTAAACGGAATATATACAGTGGAATACATAAGGATAGGAGTGACTATTACATTTAAAAAAAATGGTGTAAAAATATTATCAAAGACAAAGTCTTCAATCTTTCCGCCTTTAAACATGGAAGGGTAGAATTCATAATGGCGCCACCCTGTGGAGAGATGGCCACACAGCATCTGATCCTGCATCAGCTCTGTCTCTAAACATGCAGCTGATCTCAGACTTTTCTATCCTGGGAACGTTCGTTGAGTCCAGCAATATCTTTACTCATTGTTCTTTTAGACATTTATTTTAAAAAGATGTTTCACTAGTGGAGAAAATGCTTTATTATTTCTTGAGATCCATAAACCAAGTTCTTTGACTCAACTGTATAAATGAGAGGTCAGTAATGCTGAAATAGCTGTGCACACATGGCAGCGGTTCTGCAGAGTCACACATCCAGCCCTTCAACAGTAAATAATGACATTTAAATCAAACTTGAACTAGTTCTTTTTAAGTGGGAGCTGGCACAACAGGGGTTAATGTAAGGGTGCCACAGTCAGACGGGGAGACGGAAAATGGCGACAGATGTGAGTTCCCCAGACATGTTCTCATCATCGAGTCTTTGACTGTGGCACAGACACACAGACACAGACACACTCAATTTAAATCTCCCAGTGACCATTCTGGGGGACTGTAAGTTATTTAAGTTTGTTAAGGGGAGATATTTTTAGAAACCTGTTCAGGTCTTCTGCACTGTGACTTCCTCACTGTAGAGAATTGTTAAATTCACCTTTCAGCCACTGGAAGGTGCAAAGAACACTTATAAGAAAGAAATAGTACATTGGAAGACGATTAATTCACCATTCATGTACTATCAGTGGAAATAAATAGGCTGCTGCCTCTACTGCAGCACAGAAGGGAAATCAATAAAAACACTAATACATGTGATTCACAGTGTGTTTCAAAGCCAAGACAGAAACCTGCATAACTCACTCAGCCAGTTAACAGTGTTTATAATCAGTCATTAGTCTGTCAGTGGAAGAAATGCAAACCTCCAGACTGAGAGCAATGAGGGTCCCAGCTCCAGCCGCTAATTCACTGTATATATCACATTACATTCAAAGCAGTGTAATCTCAAACTGTTATTCCAGATGTGCTTCCACAAATCTGTCATGCTGTTTTCTCACACGCACACACGCACACACACACACACACACACGCACACACACCCACACACACATGCACACGCACTCACACACACATCACTGTCAGATATAATCATCCAACTGGAAAACAATGCTTCCATTTATTCGTCTACAAGGTTTTATTTCATTTGTCTTGTTCATGTCAAAATAGTTTGGTGCATGGCCGTCTTATCCCTGGTTTACTTGTTCAGCTGTGAGCACGGTTCACAGAATAGGTAGGGGGATCTTATAGAATCCCAATGTCAGTATTGAGATTAGAATAAGAAGGAAACTGAAATACCGTACAATGGATGCATTGTAGCTATGTTACTTTTAATCAAATGATGGTGGACAGCAAAGTGACTCTGGTTCATTGACTGTATATAAACATGGACTATGCATCTCCACTTCCTGCCACTGGCATGGAGGAGGCTGGCATTATGACCTCTACTGCAGCCTTGGTGATCAAGATGGTTTGGCCTTAGTCATTTGCATCTTTGTGTCCACTTCAGCTTGGTTGTATAAATTAGTACCTGTCATTTTACAGTAGGCTAACTTAAGATAATGATCTATCTCAGTAAAATGTTATGATGCATATAGACAAATCCAAAGTTATCTGACTAATCTTGCTTTGGGACTCAAGCCTCAGGCCTTAAGTTGGAATTATTATAAACACGAAGCTGCTTATTTCTCATATGTGTTTTAAATCAATTGAACTGTGAATATGCTTCAAATCTATATGGTCAAAAAAACAAGGGTTGTGCCTTTTTTGGGCGTGGGTGGGGGGGGACTCTTATTGGGAGCTGCTGACAGGCTGTCTGCACATATGATACGAAGCTCCCTGACAATGATAAGACCACAGTAAAACATTCATCAGTTGCTATGCTGCTGCTCTTTCCCACTCATTCTTGTCCAAGCCAAATGTCTGTCTTCTCTTTCGCCCCCGGTTCCTCGACGGAAACAACGAAGATTACTTGTGTACCTCATCAGAGGTTTTGTTTAATCTTTTGTGTTCAGCATTGTCTTCAGCATGAGTCACTGAACTGTTCAAGGGAAACGTTTATTTTCTGTTTATTTGATACTAAAATCGTAATTAGTTGCATGCAAACATTTCAAATGAAAACAATTACACTGGCACCGAAGAGGCTTGACATAGGGGAATTCTTCTTCAGTGACAGAGACACTTAGTTACACAACCACGTTGAAGCTGTTGACAAACACAAAGACTCCCAAAACAAAAACTCCTTCAACTGTGAATAAAAGGTTCATTAGGTGGATATGGTTTATTCTCACTCCTTCATGACATTTTCAAACTGTGATTAATGATGTCCTCTAAACACAAGGATCAAATCATTACCAAATGGTTCCAATAAAGTTTTCACTATGAGTGTATGAATACAATTGAAAACAAAAGCTGGAAACAGTCTGTTCTCCTCTGGGATGCTCCAATGTTAATGAAATACATCATGCGTCTCCCTGTTTGAAGCTATCACAGGATCTTCGTCACTCACTTGTTCATGTCGCTGACAGGATTTAAACAATTGCCTCACACAAAGTTCTCTGGTGGTTCCTCAAACCTTTTCTTCTCCGTCTCAATGTTGCTGTCACCAAGTTTCATGTTACCCAAACAAGCACGTGGAGAAGTGGGCTGAGGGAAGCAGGATGTTTGGGTACGAGGGATTGTTTTCTTTGTTCCCAAGGAGCAAAACAATATTTTTGTTGAATGTTTTTTAACCAAGATGTGGAAATCTTTGATGCTCATATTTCTAATGAGTAATAAACAACAAGTGCCCTGAAGCCAGTAAGCCTTCTCATGGCAGTTCATCCAATTGGCAATCAAGCTGTTGATGCATATCACCAGAAATAGGCTTTAAGGATAATTAAGGGGGTAAGTTGTATAAAATGTCACCATCCATCACAATCAAGTGGAGATATTTCAGTACCAAGAAGGTTGAGCGAACCAATTCGTTTTTTGGGACTATCAGGTGAGTTACGCCGGGTTTACACCGGGGCTATGTGCGTTTCACATAGGCTGAGATGCGCCGCGCGAAAGGCAGTCATATAGATAGAAATAGTGTGTGTGTGTGTGGGGGGGGGGGGGGGGGTGGGGGGGCCACATATTCTCAACATAAGCTAGACTGGAGAATACGTAATTTCCCCTCGAAACCCGACATTGAACGGAGCAAACAGCAGAGAAGTTCTTGAAGATGGATGACATTAAATTAATAATTGAAGTGGATAATGGATAGTACAGTGAGTTGTATGATCCTCGGCACATGTTGTATAAAGACAACATAAAAAAAGAGAAAAGTGGGCACGTTTTTGCAGTTAAAGTTGGAGCAACAAGTAAGTATATGCTTTTATACTACTGGGTCAACGGGTCTCCTAAAAGTGCAGTGCGTTTTTCTGCATCCGGTATTAACCGGGCGTTAAGGGTCCTGAGAGTAGCAGATAAGATTGAACCATTAGTAAAGTAACATGTATCCACAGTGCATGCAGTCCCCTGGGTGCATGTGTCATCCCCGAGTAATGTCAAGTGCCTGGTGTATCGGTAATCCATGCATGACGATGTGACCTGAATGCCCAGTTTGCAAATGGAAAGGAATCGTCTCTCGAGTCACTGGGAGAGAGAGAAGCAGTCCATCTCCCGGTGGTTGCACTCCTTGCACCGCTGACGGACTCTGTCTGGTCAGCACCTGGCGGACACTGAGGACGCTGCAGAGGATGTTTTTGGACAGAGGCCTGCTTAGGAAAATAAACCTACGTCTGACCTCAAGCGCCAGTCGCGGAGGCTCCTCGCCTCGCCACCTGACACGATGGTCTTCCCACAAGCACGAGCATCACACTTGGGTGGCCGTGCAGGGAGAGGGAAGGGAAAACTAAAGCTATTAGGAAGAGGAGTAACAGGCCGTGTTTATACACCTTCTTTTACCACCTTCAGTCTTCTTGTCCTACATTTGCTTCCACATTGCCGACAATAAAAAATGAATGAAGGAGTATTATACATTTTCCTTCCCCAAATGTTTGGCCAATTCCAATGTTTCTGGCTCACCTTGCCAGGTGAGGCAAAGGGCAGCTGGAATGGATTTGTTTTGAATGATACTCCTGTATGCAATAGGAGTGTGGTTGCCCGACCCCCACCCCTCTGTCTGCCCGACCCCCACTCCCCAGCTCCTTCCTCCCTCCTGGCTCTCTCGCTCTCCCGCCCTGAATCTCTCCATGCATGTGCGATGGCTTCTGTATTGAGGGCTCTTTGATGTTGAGGAGATCTGGGGTAATCAGGGTGCTTAGTTGAGTGGAAGGCGAGGAATGCCAGACAGGTAAAACTGTTTTCTCCCGTCAGGCTTTGCTCGACTTTCCTGAATGCATCTCCGTTGATTTCCATAATCCTGTTTCTCCACATAAACCCTTTTACAAGCAACAATTCACTCATCGGTCCAAGTTTATTTCCACGTCGCTGTCTTTGTAATGTACACCGATGTACACACTTGTGTTTCTCTCTGCATTCCTTAAATCCCTTTGTCCCACCTCTGAAACCAATTCTGACGTTTCCTGCAGCGAACTTGAAAGGCCTCAAACCTGCGCGAGCTGCTGACAGACAAGTGTCAAGAGAGAGAAACACTTTTAGGTGATGGATTGTGGAGGAAACAGATGGACAGAGTGGGGAGGGGAACCGGGGCCATGCTCCAGGATTTGACGGATATTTCTGATGCAAACTGGTAAGAAGGTGAGGGCAGGTATGTGTGTGTGTGTGTGTGCATGTTTCACCTGCTCTCAAACAAAAGATTTCAGGCAAAACTACAAAATGGTAGTGGTGGAAGGAACCTAACTTTGTTTAGCCTCATTCATTTATTAGCTCTATAGATACCTGGAGGTGAGAAACTTCACCAGCCGCTCTTGCAGAAGGATTGTGTGAAGAAGAATAAGTCTTTTAGTGTTTGGAGGCTCAGGAAAGCAGGAGAAGAAGAAAACGAAGAAGAAGAGGTGAAAACTAAACCTTGTTGTGAAACAGCTGAAGAGGTTTTTGAGGCAAGATGATAGCGTTGATTCGTTTACTTCTCCTCACTGGATGTGGCGCGGCAGGTGAGTCAGAATTTTGTGTTTGCCAAGTTGCTCAGAGCGAGAAAAATGGAGACGGTTACACCGACAGCCATAAGCAACAGTTTGATGTGGTCGCGAAGTGCCCATGAAAGCATTTTTTTTAGGGCATGATGTCAATTGGAATATAGTCTTCAATGCTCACAGTAAAACTGGAGCTGTGAGCCTGGATATGAGTTTACTGCAATTAGCTTTTTTTCCCCGAGTCATAACTTGTAGGTTTCAAGTCAGACATAACAAACCATGCACAATTATAAGACATCACAGAGAGGCAAGAAAGGCATGTTTTCACACACACAAACATACACACACACACAAGCACACACACACGTACATACAAACAATTGTACTTCTATTTAGGTCAGACATGAAAGTCCGTTGCAATTCACATATGGACAACGCAGCAGGAGACTTTTGACAACAACAAGACCAAACATCTCCAGAGCTTTCAGGTGAGGGGGGGGGGGCACAGGAGGCAGGACTCAGGATGTAACATATAACTCCCAATGCTATGATCATGTGTTTTTTACAGCACATCAACAGCGCCATTGGCCCCCATCACAAAAAGCTCTCTTGAATTCTTCGTCCAAAGACACAATATATCATTCTATAGCCATACTAACTTTTCTTTCGATCCTGTCATAATCACATGTTCTCTGCTTTTTGCTAAACCAGTCTCTACAATTTACAATTTCACACACACACAGAGACACACACACACACACACACACACACACACACAACAACCCAATTAGGATAAACTGGGTCTAATTAAGTACAAAGAGGGGCCACTTCTCAGTGCTGCCAGACTGTTTGATGTTGAGGCAGCGATCTCTTGCTAAAGCTGCTGCTGTGAGTCGCTGCCTTGAGTCAGGACGTGGGTCTCTGGGTGCTTCGCTTCTAATTGTCCCCCAATTGAGTTTCATGCTGCCAGTAAAAAACCTTTTATGACTGCCCTTCCAACCGCTCTGAGATGGGATCTTATTTACCAGCGCTTCACATAAAGAGCACTTACATCATTTATGGATGCTCCTGAAATTGATCTGGATACATTCTTCATGTTTCTTGTGGAAGTCACTTTAGATGCCTTTAGACTTGCACTGGACTTTGCAGTTTTTCCCTATTCTCTCCGGAGGAAGTGCATGTGTGAAAGCAAATGTCTGATTGAGAGGCTCCACAGTTTATGCGCCCTTTCTCTGCCTGGCCTCATAGTGTAATGTCTGTAGGAATCCAGGAGAAGCCGATGTGAGAACACAGCAGGGGATCCCTTGCGAGTGGGAGTGTTGATGACGCTTCTAACATGCGACACATGCTAAAATAAATAAAACAAAAACAAAATAAATATCTCCAGGTGAAAAGCAGTGACACACACGTAAAAGACAAAGAAGAGTTTGTTGTGATAAGAGCCCACCAAGGTGTCGGTGATCTCTGCATCTTAGATAAAACGTCACTTCCTGCCTCGGCCTGCTGCTCCCGGCTGCTTCACCTCATTCCTGAATGACTCAGAGAATTCATTGTTGTTGTGAACGCGCCCGTGCAGAGAACCTTCGATGTTGTGCATGTTTGAAAAGCAAACTCTGGTTAGCCTCTGGAGCCGATTCTCCGGATTTTACCCGCAGGTCGTGTCTGAAACGGCTTCTGAGAGTGTTTTTGAGGGAAAGGGGGGGGGGGGGGGGGATACATATTTACCCTGAGGCTAAAATAGATCAGAGGCATCATTGCATACTTAGTTTCTGTTCTACCAGAGCTGTCTCTGTTTTTATTCTCTTTAAGATCTCGCAGTCTCTCTGTCTCTTACCCTCTTTTTTATTCCCACACTCAGTCTCTGATTCTCTTTTTTTAAGATACCATCCCAAGCATCCACTACTTTCACCATCAATATCCTCAGCCCCATCTCTATGTCCTCTATCTTGGTCCAATCTGAATAAATCCGGTCAAAAGTCAATTTTAAAAGTCATGAGGAAAAGTTTTCTCTGAAAATGTGGCTGTGTGGTCTGGCACCACCCACATGTATATCCTCGCTTTGACAACCTGAACCTAAACATTTCCCTGCACGAGTTGTAATCTAGACCCAGAATGGTAATGACTAACCACTGTTATTCAAGGAATCCATAGGTTAAAGGATGTAAGGAGAGCAGCGCGGAGGGGAGTAAAGTTTGTAATTTACATTCAGTAGAAGCGACGACTCAGGATCCAGATGCTGGAAAGACAGAGTGTGTGAAGAGCTACTGTAAAAACCAATGTATGATACAAAAAGCTTTGACTAAAGATGTGTTTAAGGTTCTTTATAAATCAACCGCACTGTAGAGCAGCTCCTGAAAGTAACTTCACTATAATAATTCTTGATTCTTCACATATTCGTATTCTTCCATTTGTAAAGTCAAATTAACAATATTAAGACGTGAACAATTGATTGTTTGTTTTTTAAGATCAAGTTCTATACGCTTCATGCCTTTATCTGATAAACCCAATAATCAGACTTCTGGCTACTGAAAGTTCTGTGAGTGAAATGTACATGTTTACATTGGGATTAGATTCCTCAAACCGTTGTTTTGCATTACTTTGTTTATGTTTCCACGTTTGAATTCCCAGGAGTCGGCCGTATTCCCATGAGCATCCAGGCCTGCCATATAATCAGCCTACAAATGCACCTTAGGACCTTTTGGTTGGATGGATGATCCAAGCTGAGACCTAAAACAACCACCAGGTGTTTACACTTGTCATGCAGGAAACTGATTTAACTTTCCCAGCAGAAGTTAGACCTTCCCTGGGAGGCAAACCCATAACAAATGGACAAGCAGTCGTGCCTCCACATGTTTTCCTGCCCCAGCACTTAGCTGCTGGTATTTCCAGTTCCTGTGGTGTGGGCCACATCATGTGAGGCCTCTTTACCCGAATTGCTGCTATGATTTTATTGCACTCTTGATTAGGCACATGTGACCAACTGCAAACCCCCGTTGGCAACGGGTGAGTGGTTCAGTGGAAAGCAGAGGTCCTCCAGATCGCGGCTGGTAACGGGATTCAGACAGGCGGGCTCACGAGGGGAGGGCCGTTTCCCCGGGAATTAGCTTCTTCTGGTCGTGTGGAGGGAAGTTGGCTCGACTCACCTTGTTTTACACTTTAAGTGTTGTGTTTGCGCGGGGAGTCATTTTCATTCTGCAGGCGGTCTCCACTACCTCACAGAGGAAAAATGCGAACCCCGCTTCCCTTCCCGTGGAAAAGCAGCCAAGTTGATCTGGTGAGGGAGGGAAAATATCGGGGTCCTTCAAATGCAAAAAAATATCTGAGGGGGGCGGGAGAGAGAAATGGAAATATGACCATTTGCCTGACAAGAAAAGCAGAGCGCATCAAGACCCAATCATGATATTCCTCAAGAATACGTTGGACCTGGTTCCATTTCCTCCCTTGGACAGATTTTCCAGTGGATGGGGGGAAAGAAGTGGAAAGAAGCATGGTTATGATTTGTGTGTTACGGATGCCAACACAAATTGGGCAGCCATTTTTCCCCCTCTCTCCCTGTTAAAGAGGCTGCTGCATAAAAAAAGACCAATTATTCATCCACCACATCAGAGGGACATTTAAATTTCTGCGCACACTTCAGCCAGAAGAGGTAGAGCTAAAGTAAAGGAACCTTTCAAAACAATAAAAAAAGGGGTTTGCGCACTTTCAGGAATCGAAATGAGTGGAGGGGCCGCGATGCTCCAGTGCTCTTGTGTGGTCTTTTCCTCTCGTGTGTCTCTCCCCTCGCGGCTCTTCCTCCTTCTCTCACTCTCTCTCTCTTCCCCTCTCTTGTGGCTCTGAGCCTATGAGCTGTCGTGGGCCCTTCCTTACTACACACCCAGCGGGGCTTTAAAAAGGAAGGGCTGAAGGTCTCAGCAGCCACACACATACACACACACACACTCTCTGCCTGTGCCTCCTGCCTGTTGGTCTCTGGCTTGCTGCTGTGAAAGCCGGCTGCGTCGATCTCTCCAGCCTCCACCGGTTGCTCGGATTAGAGATGCAGAAGCCACAGTGCGGGGCCCCCAATCTCACGCTCATCCTCCTGTGCACCGTCCTGCTGGCCGCGGGCCGGGCTGCCGTGGGGAGCCAAGGTGAGGAGATGACAAGGGTTATTATTGCCGCCTGCTGTGGGGATATTTGTAGCACTTTGTGGGCAGACGGATGGACATGCACAGGGACTTGAGCAGGTGAACTAAACCTGGGAAAGGGTGAGTGTGTGAGGACAGGGCTGTGATTGAGAAGCTGCGTTGGTCCATGAGCAAGGACTCAGGTGTGTAGGTGCGATGGAGAGAGAGTGTTTGCACAGATGCACAAAAGCGTGAGTGAGTATATTTTTGCCTGTGTATACCTGGTTATGTAAATGACTGTTTGTCTTTCCGTTTGTTTTGGCTGAAGGAATGTTCCTCTTTGACTTCCTTTGCGCGAGCCCTTCAGTGGGGCATGAACGGACAGAAACTAATGGGTCTTCTCGGTTATGTGTTTGTCATTTTGACACTTCTGGCAAAACCCCTTTTTGCCAGAAGACAAAAAAATCTTATTCAAAGTGACAGAGAAAGGCAAAAAGAGATGCATGAGCGTGCAGGCGCCTTTACCGACAACGCTGGAATTCAATTGATGCTCATGTGCACCGGCGTTTTACCATTACACACATGCAAACACCACGCACAAGCAGAGAATATCACACACATGGCTTGTTCTCTACCTGCCTCTTATTATATCTGAGATCCACTCATATCCGTACACTCTCTCCCACACACTCACCTCACAGCTCTTTCTCTTTGTATGTGTGTGTGTGTGCGTGCGTGTGTGTGTGTGTGTGTGTGTGTGTGTGTGTGTGTGTGTGTGTGTTTGTGTGTGCGTGCGTGTGCGTGTATTTCAATGGAGCAGCACGCTATGAACTTGAGAGGGAGCCAGCGTATTGGGATGCTCAGGCGAGAGCGACACTGGATGCTGCGCTGAAGCTCCACCCTCGGAATCATCAGACCAAGAACATCATCCTGTTCCTGGGCGACGGTAGGTCACGCTATCCTCGCTGCTTCACTTCCAGCAACCATGCAACACCGACTCCGACTGTGGGTGAAGTTTGGACAGAAATGGTCCCTTTCGGTCGCAGTGACAGCTCGACATGCAACATGGCTCAGTTGTGGTGCGTCTGCGGTGCTCAGGATGGATTAATGGAAAGTGGCTTTGACAGTGGATTGTGTTTTTCTCTAGTTGTAAGGATCAGTGAGCAGGAGATTGTCATTAAACTTTGGACAACTTCTGTGAAAGGAAACATGCAAGGCTCTTTCAGTTTGTCTTTCCTCTTTTGTTACATAGTTATTTTTTCTTTATGGGGGGGGGCTTAAAGAGACAAGCGCTCAAACCAAGTGTTTCAGACAGATGCTGAAAAAAGGAGCTGCACTGATGGACAGTTATATGGAAAGTGATATGTTTTCTGAACATCACACAATGTAAACATTTTCAATTCATAACCCAGATTTAAAATTATGAACCTGAATTTGAGCTTTATATGTCTCCTATATGGATTTGACAAGCTAAGCCTTCGTTTAGCCATAAAAGTTTCATGATCTGAAAGCTGAACTAATATAATAGATTAAATGAAAGAGTGTAATTTGAAAGGCGTGGTTCACAGTGACAAACACACATGATTATTAGCTGACTCAACGGTTCTTAGCTCTAAGAGAAGTAGTTCAGTTTTATCTTTATGGGTCCCTCTGAACGTTCTAATCATTTTCCAATGTAGCAGGCAGCTCTTTGAACCAAGCACGTTTTGATAAACCCCTGTTCACCACCGGACAAGCACCAAACAACACACAGTCACTCAGTACAGCCGGTTGATGTAGTTTAAGTACCAGATATTTCCATCAGGATTCTGATTTCAAACCAAAACTGAAAACTGGGCAAATATTGGACATGAATTCATCAGGTGACCAGAAACCCAACTCCAAATGAGTTTCAGTTTTTTCTGATTTGTTCATGATGAGAATGTGTTAATCAGGGTGACAATTGAGAGTAATTAGCAAAGATGCTGACATGCTCCATCTTTCAGCCATTCACACGGCGGAGTCTGGTGTTCATTGACTACAAAGGGACGATTGCCGGTTAGAGAAGGTTTCCATTTGGAATTGACAGGAAGATATTTCACATTGAATGTCACTTGTGTGATACATTTACTGCTGCTGAGGCATGAAACTAATTGTTGTTGGGGGAACTGTATAAATGCAGAGGGTGTTTTTCTCCCCCCCTTGTTAACCACCAGAATATCTGCTTTAACTCAGACCTTCTGAGTCACGATCCTGGGTGGTCGAGGCTGAGTTTTCTTTGCACGTTACTTCTGTAATAATCTACACAGAGCCTTTTCTCAGTTTAATGTGACTGTGATGTACAGGAAAGAGTTAAGTGCCGAGGCTTCCCACAGGGGCTGTCAGAGTCAGGGGTGAGATGAAGTTGTGGGACGCAGAAATAAATAAACTGTTAAAATGTTTTGGACAGTGATCAAAAAGCATGTACTTAACCTTGTAACCTTGGCAATAAATGTGGTAAAGTGACATGGCAGAATCTTTATGTAGGTTTTCAAACAGTGGTCTGATTATTTGCAGAGAAGAGTCAATGATCGCCTGTGCGATGTTTTTGTTTGACAATGTGGTTCTCCTGCAAAACAGCTGCCATCACTGTCCTGCCCTTGTACATATTCAGTTGACGTCCTTTCCGTGCTTTGAGTTTGTTTACCTCAGTTACAGTCTGAGCTATTCAAACAAACACATGCTTACGTTTCTGGTTTGGAAACGACAGAGAACGGTTGTCACTGCTCTGTGGGGTCGGACAACCCACTAAAACAAATACGCAAACAGAGGCTTGAATTGTTGAATCCCTAATACATCATTTACTCTGACTGTAGATTGAGATTGCATTGCTGAAAAAAAGTGCATCGAAGCACATCTGGGACCTTCACCTGTAAATCATTTTCTCCATAGGGATGGGCGTGTCCACTGTGACGGCAGCGCGGATCCTTCGAGGGCAGATGGAGGGCGGATCGGGGGAGGAGACGATGCTGGCCATGGACACCTTCCCATATGTGGCCTTGTCTAAGGTGACAACACAACACTTACCGGCTGAACATCACAGAGCCTGTAAGGTTTCATCATATAACCTTGGTGTGTTTTGAATTAATTAGCATTTTTCAGCAACAGGAGTATTTTATAATCACCGTCCTGTTATGGCCTGATAACAGACTGTAAAGATGGAGGATGCATCTGTTTGTTCTCTGCATCAAGTAGCTTATTAAAAGCAAACTTAGCACAACAAATAACACTTGAACAAACATCAGTGTGATAAGAACTACCTCAAAGGAGCGAAGCATCCCATTCACCAACATGGAGGAAGCTAGGCTTACAACCTATACTTCCTCCAGCCAACAGGGGGCAATCAAGAGGTTTCGGCTTCACTCTTTGGCACTTTTATGCCGTGCATCTTTACATACAGCTGTCCCATGCATTAGGGGCACCATTTAAAGTCTTTAATCCAAGTCTTTAAACTTTATTGTCTTTCGACCTGAAAAGACTCAGTAACACTCTGGGTTAGGGATGGGAGCAGAAAAATGTTCTTGGCCTGAATACAGTTTGTATTCACCACCACCACATTTCCATACCACTGGATCAGCATTAGCCAGTAAGTTTTTATTTGGACTATACAAGGATAGAAATGACAAAGCAGTAATTCTGTAGTTTTCACATTGCTCATCTAAATACTGGAAAAGTAAATAAAAGCAGACGAAAGCAACAAAGGCTCATTTCTTTGCCTCTGCAGCCTGTGACCTCACGCATGTATGCAGAGAAGTCTTTGGACATTGCTGTGTTTGTTTGGTAAATCAATAAAGTGTGACACGTGGAGGTGGAAAAAGAGCGAGAGGCAAAGCGAGGACAGCAGATGAATAACCTGGCGTAAAGAAGAGAGGTTCAGGGTTCAAGCGCGTGTCCATCTTTCACACGCTTTGTCTACTGAACACGTTCGATCCTGCCTCTGTCCCTCCCTCTCTTTTAGTCTGAAACCAGCTTCAGGGGATTTAACTAAATCAACACTTTGACTGAAAACGCTGACATTGTGGTAGTAACAGTGAAAACAGATCATACACAGATCACAGTCATATAATTGTTGTATTGGTTATCCCGACCAAGCAGAATCCAGAGTCTTGAGTTTCTCTGTGTTCTAACCTATAATCAAACAGGATTTTTGCATTTACTTCATTCAAGAGCAATGCACGAGAAAACAGTTATTTCCCAGGAATGTCCTCTGTCTGTTGTGTGAGACCAGTTTTACATTAAATAAAGGCAATAGCGGTTTATTTGAAACAATTAAAAAACTATAAACTTAGAAATAATTTTTACCCCGACACCTATAGATTCTCCCTAGTTGCAACAAACACGAAAATACATGTCATTTTATCCTAAAGGGAGATATTCTAAATGTTTTAACTGACTTGTCCTGATTTGTGTCTCTCTTTCTACTACGCAGACCTACAGTGTAGATAAGCAGGTCGCCGACAGCGCGAGCACGGCCACAGCCTACCACTGCGGCGTGAAGGCCAACGCCAAGACTGTGGGACTCAGCGCTAATGCGGTGGCCTACGAGTGCAACACCACCTTCGGCAATGAGGTCTACTCGGTATTACGACGGGCAAAGGCACAGGGTGAGGACAGTAAACGGCTCGGCCAAATAGTGGGTGTGATTTGTAATTGAGAGGTGAATTGTTCTGAATTACATTCTTATCTCAAGATACACACCGGAGTAAAAAAATCCTCTGATAAAGGTGCGCTCTGCTACCTAAAGATAAACACTCATGGTTCAAGGTACAGAGCAACCGTGTCTACACTGCCCCCTTCACAAGAAATCATTAGCATAGGAACATCTATTCGTAGGTAGAGTCATGTTTATGAGGGCACATTAGTGTCCATTCTGTGACATATTATATTCACTGCTGCAGTATCTTTGTACTTTTTATGTTTCTGTGTTTACGACTGAAGGAGGTTATGTTTTCACCTCTGTCCGATCTGGATCAGGGGATACATCCAGGATAATTTTGTTCACGTTCTTCAACATAATTCATGGATCTGGATAAACTGAAGTTTATTTAATTTTATTTGTTTAGTCTTTTTGGTTAAGTTGTATATATTTTAATAGAAGCTGTGGATAAATTGAACCTTAATGATTTGAACAAAAAAACTATGATTTCAGAGAGGATGATAAAATGCATTAGAAAATAATGATTGACAATACTGACTATTGTTATTGATCTAATTTTCTCAATCCCTTAATGATTAAGAAGCAATACATTTTTCTTCTTCCTCCAGTTGAGCAGAATAGGCAGAACTGTGACCACAATGCTTGTCTCCAAGAGGTGTTTGAATAGAGTTTGTGATCGCATAGCTCCACCAAGGATAACACTCTATCTTCTCATGTCAAGGAATGAGAAAAACATGATCCTAGAACAAAACTGTTTGATTCTTGTTCCGGTCACACACCACCCCTCCACAACATTTCACGAAAATCTGTTTTGTAGTTTTTGAGTAATCCTTCTGACAAACAAATACACAAACAAACAAAAGGCAATGAAAACACAACGTCCTTGGTAGAGGTAAAGAATAGTCACTCAAATAATCGTGTTCTTTCACGATTATTTCACAGTCAACAGTTGTATTCCTGATCTAAATGTGTGTTCTGTTCCAGGTAAATCCGTCGGTATAGTCACCACCACCCGTGTCCAGCACGCCTCGCCGGCCGCTGCCTACGCTCACTCTGTCAGCCGCAGCTGGTACAGTGACGCCGACCTCCCTTACAGCGCTCGCCGACAGGGCTGTGTGGACATCGCCACGCAAATGGTCACCAACGTTGACATTGATGTACGTCACAACCAATCTGTTTGGCACTTTTTAAAATTAACTGAATTAACACGTTTAATTTAAGAAACAATCTTATTGTTAGTGTAATATTCAATCTAATCTCAACCAGCTGCCCTTTTATTGCTTGTACGTTTACAGCTGTGGGATTTTATCTGACTTTATATTGCTTGGATATAATTGAAGTGAGCGAGGGATTTTATTAGAATACGATTTCATTTCCAAAGTGGCACAGGGACTTTGGTTTGGTCAAATAGTTAAAAACATTACAAGGCAGCTGAAAATACAAAATATAAAATAAGAGCAGGGCAGGGCCTCAGAGTTTAAAGGAATGCATTTAAGGAATGTGACAAGGATTCAAATTACATTTAGTCAAGCTGAACATATCCACGTTCAGATACATGACTATCACAAGTTAATTAAAAAATATATGTTTGACTTCAAATTTAGAAAAGACCCAAGTGGTAAAAAGTTTTAATAGAATATTAAGGCACATTTAATTTTAAGCCTCACTGTTACCATCACTGTTAATATTAAATACACATATACAATAATACACATACTACACAAAATAACATATAAAGTCAGAGAAACTAAATGTGTGTCTTTCCATGTTGTGATCGACTGAAAACCTCCACTACATGCTAACACTTGTTATGGTGCTGTGGTTTTCCCTTCCACACTGTCTAAGCATCTGATTTTGATTTGCATATGCATCTGGAAAAACGTGAAATTCACCCTTCTGCTTCATTAATGCGACATTCCATTGCATTTGGTTTTCCTTCAAGGTGATTCTGGGCGGAGGGAGGATGTACATGACACCGAAGGGAACCCCGGACCCGGAGTATCCTACCTCCAACTCTAGAAAGGGGGACCGCAAAGACAAGAGGAACCTCATAGACGTGTGGCTGAAGGCTAAGCCAGTAGGGTCATTGTTTTTTTCTATCAGCTCTCTACACTCTAAAGATGAGCACCCATAGCCTCATGTGTCCCCTGCTTTGTGTTTCAGAACAAGAGGTCGCACTACGTTTGGCACAGGAAGGAGTTTGACGAGATTAACGCTGAAACTACAGATCGGCTCATGGGTGAGGTCATAAACGTGTTAACACAGGGGTCATCAGGTTGTTTGAGCAGGTGAACACACACATGAACTTACTCATTGTAGAAACTCACTGACAACATGCACATCAAGATTGATAGACATGTGTGTGCGTGTGTGTGTGTTTGTGATTGTGTATGTGTGTATGTGTGTGTGCATTCACTCTTATCTAAGTTACGACATCTGCTCAAGGGCTTCAGTTTTCATTTTTACAAGCATGTGAATAACTTATTATGGTTCACAGTAAAGTAACAGGTAGCTTACAATCCCCCTTCACCACAGCGATAAAATAAAGAGCACAACACAGATATAGTAGGAATAGTCATGTCACAAATGGACTTGTACTGTTTGAAATTTTTTTCCACATTTGAAAGTGTTCTTATATTAGAAATAATACGCCGTAAAGATAGGCTGCAGTTTATTGTCATTTAAACTAGATAAAAGGTACATATGTAAGTACCTTCACCTGGTTTTCCTCTTGCACTTTGATTTAATTAGTATGTTATTGAACAATCTATAGTTTATCTTCCTGTCAACATTCCTGTTTTCTTCTTGATGCAAACACTAGCTCAAACGTTTTTTTTCCACATCTCTGTGGGTCCAGGTCTGTTCGAGCCGAAGGACATGAGATTTGAGGTTTTCCGGAACAGCACACGAGACCCCTCCATCGTGGAGATGACGGAGAAGGCCATACAAATCCTCAGCAAGAATCCCAAAGGGTACTTCCTTTTCGTGGAAGATAAGTATTACTTTATATGTATATTATCAGCCTTTCTCAGAGTTGTTAACAACTCACCAAGCATGAATTATCAGCATCATTAAGAATGGTGGCCTTGAATAGCCACATGGTCAATATGAGGATTCATACCCGGAGTGACTCCTGACCCTTGTTTTATGGCTTGAATATAACGAGTAAAGGGCAGTCATCATCCAATCAATTATTTATTATCAGAAGCATTTACCATATAGCTACTGTAAAAAATGAGTCAAGATAATTTTCGTAAAGATCCAGTGTTTGTGGCCGGGTCTAATTCACTTGCTTTGCATTGTGTCTTATTTACGAGGGAGAATTGATCACGGTCATCATGACGGCATTGCGAAGCTGGCCCTGACAGAGGCAGTGATGTTCGACCAAGCCATTCATCGCGCCTCACAGCTGACCAGAGAATCTGATACACTGACTGTGGTTACCGCCGACCACTCCCATGTCTTCACCTTCGGTGGCAACACGCCTCGGGGAAATCCCATCTTTGGTAAACCTAGCATGTTGTTTCGGATGAATGAAAACAGCGTGTAGCTATGTAGCGAGTAGCATAAAAATAAAGCTCAGAATCATGAAACGTTCAAAGTAAAACTGACTTGTTTTTTAGATACTCATATATGCAGAAAGTACTGTCATATTTATGATTATTTAATTGTCATGTTCCTTCAAAATGTCCATATTGCGAACATTACAACTGTCATTAGTCAACTGTCCTATCATGTTTTGCTGTGCAGGTCTGGCACCAAAGAGAGCAGACGACAAAATGCCTTTCACCAGCATCCTTTACGCCAACGGCCCCGGTTATGTCCATGTAAATGGGACCAGAGGAAACATCACAATGGTGGATTACTGTAAGCACTCAAACTAATGTCTTTCAGATGCAGCACTCGTCTCTCTTGGAGTGTGCACTTACAGCATGTGGTTACGGCTGAGTCATGCCTGCGTTTTTCTCTTGAAAGCAAAGATGAAATATGGCGTCTGTGGCCCCGAGTTGTCTCGACCTCCACGCACAGGCCTCCTCGTGAACAAGTAACCTTTAGAGGTTATTTGTGTTTCTTTGTGGAACACTGGACAGCAGCGATCTGGTTCCTCCTTCTCCTGTTCCGCACTGTTTGCGTCAGTCATTGCAGTGAGGGAGCATAGAGGAAATACCTCAACACACACACACACACACACACACACACACACACAGACACACTGACCTTTAAAGTCCAGATTTTTTTACTTTTGATTGGACTGGCCTCACTTTATGTCTTTTGAACCATTAGTTGTGTCTCAAAAGTGCACACTCATCCTATTTGGATTATGTGCATAAGTGAGAAACACTCACCTTTAAAACTTTATCTGTTGGAAGTAGAATGGCACTCAGTGGAGCGCATACCTCTGCCAAGGCACAACAGCCCTGTTAAATATGATCAAGCTCTACTCACATTTCACATACTCATAGATATTAGTCCCATAAATGTGCCAGATTTGTTCCATCTAGATCCATTAATTATTCCCTGGAAAAATTGTGAAAATGTTGAAAAAAAAAAGAAATTCCTGAATCTACTTCTGGATTTAATGGGTTCCTCCTTGACTCATATATCATTCTTCTAATTCTGCATAATCTTGCTAAAACATTGATACATGCAAACAACAAAAATATGTGCAGGGGTGAAAACATAACCCCCTTGACAGAAATAAAAATATGAAGTACTGCAGTCTGCATCCATGTCCTGATGAAGACTTGTTTGTACACTTAGGTATGATTAGTGACAAATAAATAATTTTTCCACAATACTGCAAAATGTTATATTTACAATATATTTATTTACAATACATGAACTACTTTTCTGTACTTGTTTTCCAACTGAGGGTTTGTTTTGGTGGAGAAAAGACTCAGGCAATCTTTCATTATACATCTAATTGCTGCAATTTGATAAAAAGGACTTAAAATGATCTTTAAGGGGATTTAAAGATTGTTGTAATCAGGTTTAATTGCATAAATTACATAAGATTTGCTAAACACCATTTTATGCACAAAACAGTCACAGAAAGCTCAGAATGCAAAGATAATGGTGGGTGGCATCTGAGTTGACAAACAAAGGTAATCCACTGTAATCTCTTTTTAGAGCAATGCTGAATAGAACTTAATGTTGAAGTGGTAAAGACAGAATATTCTGTTTTTACTTTATTATTCTTTGTTTACAATATATGTATTACACCTCAGTAAATTGTGTACTGGGTTTCAATCACATTGACGTGTTGTGATATTACGGTAAACATATGGTCTATTCAAGCAGCCACTTGTTTCCTTCCAGATGATGAAGAGTACATGCAGCAGGCCGCCGTCCCTTTGGACTCTGAGACACATGGCGGAGAGGATGTAACCATCTACGCCAAAGGCCCAATGGCTCACCTATTCCACGGGGTGAAGGAGCAAAACTACGTTGCCCATGTCATGGCCTATGCCGCCTGTTTGGAGCCCTACACGAACTGTCCTCCTCACCCCCACAACCACACCTCCGCCGGGTGTGTGAACGCACCCTTGAGTTTCCTGTTTGGCTTACTGGGCCTCATCTGGTTTTTCAGATGACCCTTAAATACACACATGTCAAAACAAACACACGTTGTAGGCAGGCAGCAATACACAGTGCACTAAACATCCATACACAAACACATTTTGCTGTAGACACTCAGGCTGGCAGGGATAAATACTTGCAGTATAGCACTGTATGTCAAAACTGAAAAATACATAGGCCTACTCCCTACACATCTAAACACATGTGTAACCTACCAAACATACAAACTACAGGCTTAAACATGCAGGTAGCATCTCATTCAAAATGCACACTGACAGGTAGACATTGTAGGTGAGATTAACTTGCAAAGATATGAAAATAAACTGAAAATATTAACATGAATGCACATGCAAGTGGTTCTTCAAGAAAAGGTCTATGCAACTGTGGAGCGACTGCAGAACCATCAGCGCTCACAGTATTCTACCTTCTCGAATCGCAACATGACTACTACCTTTCACTTGTTTTATCTTGTTCCTATTTTTCAGCATGATGTGCCTGCTCGGAACTGTCCAACTCTTGAGTGTAGCTGTAATTCTCTATTTACACATTAATCTTAGGCCTCACTCTGAATAACTTGAAACAAACCAGCAGACTGAGGGCTCAGTGTCCAGCTCGTTGACAGCAGTTAGGATAAACCTGAATTGAGCTCCATCATCCCATGCCATGCCAAGCTGCGACACCATCAGACCTTACAAGAACTCATCAAGATACTGAACCGCTCTCAGGAGGGGAAGACATGTAGCTTTAAAAAAAAAAAAATTTAGTTTGTATCTTGACCTCATTGGCTCCAAAGAGTAAATCTGTTTTCTGTCAGATCGTCTGCCTCTTGATACAGGATATAATCTATTTGGATTGTACATGAATGTATTTTGTATCCAAATCTTGTCAATGTATTTTTATACTGTTTCTTTTGCAAATGTTAGTTATATATATATATATATGAATAAAAAACAATTTTTATGGATGAGTCTGTTGTCCAGTTCATTCAATAACAACTCTCTAACTACCCTTGAATAAAGTAAATAACAGGTAATTCTGAAGATAAGACATAACTACTCCCCAAAAGTGAAGCCAAATCACCTGCATCGCCCCCTAGTGGCTGGCTGCAGAGTAGGTATTAAACACCTCCTCCCTTGTGCTAGCAGACCTGTTCAGTATGTTTTTCTCCATGACTTTCTCTGTCATTTTGATTAGTTCACTTCACCCATATTCTTGGTAAAGTGTTAGAAGGTCATGACTGACAGCTGAGACTGACTCGAAATTGGTCGAGCACGTGTATCGGTGGGACCTCGATACGCCGGCTCCACACCACGATCACCACTGACCACAAACTGGCTCCAAACGTTCATGGTCTGAGGATCAACATTTGAGAACCTATGTGGCATTTTAATGGATCAGCAGTGAAGAAAACATTTTCGGAATTGACCTGGGAAACTGCGCAACACAGTCTGTCAAATGCCATGTCCATGTCACAGACGTCTAATGACATGGTTTTAAGTTTGGCCTCTCCACTCAAAGTATTTTCCTATTGTAAAATGCTGATATTGAGAAAAAAAGGAAGAATTAAAAAAAGTTGTGACCTTGTGTTGGTCTGTCTGAACCACAAGTTTGTGCAGTGCCAGAGTGCTGCGAGCTTTCTTTTACCACGCTGCTGAAAACACCACACAGATGTGCAGCCAGACCCACCTGTACTCACACAGATACATGCGTTATCAATTTAATGCCGCCACAAATTCAAACAAGTGGTTGGTGGGTTGTAAATCTCCTCAGACACGAGCTAAAGTCTGGCCAGTTCAAATACGAGCTCGATGAGATGTGTACGACTGTAAAGTAACACAAGCACTTTAATAAAAAGTTGTTATCGTCATCATCACTGAATTATATGATATGATTTATAGTAGCCCTAACACAATAGTGATTAAAGCTGCTGCCGGTTAACATTCACCTGATAGCATTCCAGCTGTGTAGGCGAAAACAGGTAATGGCTTTATTGGATCACAGTTACGATTAATGATTGACAGGCCTCACACACACACTTTAAAAAAACATCCCAGAAGAAGAATGTATCATTTCTGATCAAGCCATTAGAAGCAATTAAAGATCAAATCTGCTGTGGTAAAACAGTCGCTGTCAGCTAAAGGACTGCGGTGACAAAGCACATCATATATCCCCAAACGTGATATCATGTGACTCGTAACACCGGGTCCTCCTATCACATGACACCTTACCACTGACACATCACATATATGAATACTGTAAAGAGAATTGTAGAATGTTGAACATGTTTAATGACAGAGTGCAGTTTATTGAGTTATGTTAGTTGAGGTTATTTGAAAGAAATGCTCAAGGAAAAATGCAAATCTACCTACTGTCCCCAAACGTGACCTGTCACAACACTTGTGTGTGTGTTTGTGTGTCTTCTCCCTTCATATGACCTTTGCTCCTGGGATACAACTATAAAAAGATCTTCGAGTGCTCTTGAACGCAGTTTGCTTATTCTTCAATTTTCTATATAGAGTTAACATCATGGCTCAGAGACATAAACTCCTTTTGACTGGATTATTGATTTTCATCTCGGTGCCATGGACTTGGTGTGATTTAGGTAAAGTTGCACATTACTGCTGTTAATCATCTTTCAGAAACTCTCAGAACTGCCTTTAGAGTTAGTACAGCTAATCAGTTAGAATTGTATAAATTAAAACTGATTTATACAATGAATGTATAATCTGACTGAATCTGCTTGGAAAAATTATAATAAAATATAATATTATATAATAAAAGTATAGTTTACATTACAAACCCACTTGCTATAGACACTAACATACACATAATATATCATGTAATGATCTCCAAGGTTCTTATGTACTGTCTCTATTATTGCTTTTTTGTCATTGTAGCATGGTCATACTATGAATTCAAAGTTGCCTGTCCTATTATTTAGCTTGTTGTTCTTATTTCAATGAGTTTTTAATGTCGGTAATGTTCATAAATCTTTTTTTCGATGTCGCACTAATCATCTCAATGGTTTTACAGTTTAAATTAAATCATGGGACTCGGGGAAAAAATTGCGAACCTCCCAAAAGGCCACTAAATCCCTCCAAAGAAGTTCATGGAGATCGATTCATTTCTTCTTGTGTAATCCTGCTAACTAACAAACAAAAGTAGTGTTGAGAACAGGACCTCTTTGGCAGAGGTAACAAGTCATTCAGAGTTGTTGGTGCCTCTTTGATATCACAATGTATCATGTGTTTTTTACCACCCACAGAAGAAGAGCTCCATGCCAGCTACTGGAACAACAAAGGGAGGGAGGCGCTTCACACTGCCCTGAACGTTCAGCCGAACAACCACCAGGCCAAGAACGTCATCCTCTTCCTGGGGGACGGTCAGTCTCCCACCGATTTAACACGAGTTGACGAACAGTTTTTGGCTTTTAGTCCAATTGGTTTGTTCAGTTGAGAGGAAGCCAATGAAGCTCGTCCTCATTGTGGCTGAGTTCAACGTCAAAGACCACCAGTTTAAACCGAGTGCACTACGTGACCCTTAAAAGCCGGGGCTTATGGGTAGAAGGAGATGAGGGTTGACATCTGATCACCAGCAGTTACTGCTGCCTGGAAAGCCACACATAAGAAAATGAACCGAGGCTAAACCACAGTCCACACAATGCCTGCATGTGTCCTCAACTGATCCGAACACAGAATAAAGGTTGAATTGCAGAAAAGAGTTGAGACAAGTTCATCAGGCTCAGCTGAAGCTTGGTTTCTGGTCTTGACACTGTTTTTTGAATCTACCATTGTTTCTGAAATCTTTGATCTGGTGGACGACTTTCAACTTTTCCAACTCCAGTTTGGACAGAAGATTTCATCATGGTCCCACAAGACGAGCTGTTAATCCCTGATAAGATACTACACGTGGCCATGACCCTTGAAAAAAGATAAAGTGATCACTGCTCTCAACTTCTTCCTCTTTCCTCGATGATTCTAGCTCAATATTTGGTAACACAACTCCACAAATGCCAGTTGCTTAGAGACATTGTGGATTTATGGTCGCAGAGGCCAAACCCATACATGCTGATAGCAGCTCAAGTCAGACTTTATCAATGTTTTGGATTGTAACATTTAACTGGGATGATACTGGGAGCAAATGACAAAGTTCTCGGGTATTACAAAACGATTCTATTAAGGACTTTCTCCATACGCCAACATCAACTTTAAGCACTGTCAGGGCTTTGATGCCCAAACCAAGTTGTGTTGAAATACGGGGTGAGACCATTAATGAATAATATACTCTCATAATGTTACGTGGTTTACGTGTCGATTCTGAAAGTTAGCAAATACTTCGTCCGATCTGAATCTATGATATGAAAATAAGGAGTGAAAATTCCCAAAGAGAGAAAGATATATATAAGAATATATAATCAGGTTTGCAGAGGAGAATAAATATGAAATATTCCTGTATTTGGTTTGCAAATCGTCCGCCAGCCTGTCAGCGTAAATAATTTGGATGTCTTTCACCGGCCTCTAAACTCCGACATCAGCTGAGCCTTATGAGGTTCGCTTTGAGCACAAAGGCAGCTCTGTGCGTTCCTGGTTGGACGTTATCTAAAACTCAGGTGTGCTTCCACCTGATCTCAGGTATGGGGATGCCGACGGTGACGGCTGCTCGGATCCTCAAAGGCCAGTTGGCAGGGAAATCAGGGGAGGAGACCAGCCTGGTCATGGATACCTTTCCTCACCTGGCCTTGTCAAAGGTGAGCACACTCTGAACGACACATGCACTGCTACAATGGAATGCTTTAAAATGAGGACAACATACTTATTATATTATTATAATATCTACTGTTATTATATTTAACTTTATACTTTATAAAACATGAAATCATCAGATTAACTGACTCAAACACTCACACACATACAGAGCTTCTATAAACAACGCTGTCTCTATCACACACCAGTCACACACTGCCGGTACAGCCATCAGGGGCAATTTAGGGTTCAGTGTTTTGCCCCAGGAATTGTTTGGCATGAAGACTGGAGGACACAGGAATCAAACCATTAACTATCTGATTAGTGCGCGCCTGAGCTCCTGAGCCACAGCTGACAATATACCAGTATGTTTTCTATTTATTCATGGTGGAGTAGCAAATCAGTAGATCAAGGATGTAAATCTTTGACTTCATCATAAATGTATAGGCCGTTTCGTCCCCTTTGTTTGAAACCCCTTCACCCTGAATCCGCCCCCACTGCTCACGTCCATGTGTGTGATTGTGTTGGGTCCCTGCAGACGTACAATGTTGACCAGCAGATGCCCGACAGCGCTGGCACAGCCACAGCTTACTTGTGTGGGGTGAAGGCTAACTACGGCACCCTGGGGGTCACCGCCTCCACCCCGAGGTACAACTGCAGCGCCACCTTTGGGAATGAAGTCAATTCAGTTCTGTACCGTGCCAAGCAAGCAGGTGGGTGTAGACTGTAGTTCCATAACGCTTAACTTCACATTTTTATTTCATATAGGACATTTGCACATACAGAACAGCGGTGCTGTGTTCTTACTTTTTGCAGTTAGCTTTCTTTCCTAATACAAAATTCATATACAGTATACGTGAGGTGGAATTTGCATGTTGTCCCTAAAACAGTGGATTCATTATGACCAAGCTGCTCTGTTCTTTTGTTTTTCAGGAAAATCTGTGGGCATCGTCACAACCACTCGAGTGCAGCACGCCTCTCCTGGTGCCAACTACGCTCACACTGCTAACAGAGGCTGGTATTCTGACGCCGACCTCACGGATGAGGCCGTCCAGAACGGATGTCGTGACATCGCACATCAGCTGATCAGCAACGTAGAAATAGACGTAAGCCTTGATGTCAAGATGTCGCTGTGGCGAAACAGCAGAGGGCTCGTGCACTGAAAAAAAACGTAGCAGAACATTTAAATATATCTTTAAACAATTGAGTCTTTGACTTGCTGCTGCCTTATTTTCTATAAACCTGATTTACAGAGAAGTTCCTCCAACACGTCAATTTTTTCTAAAAATTACTAAGCGTCTTCTTTTAAGGAACAATTGCATTTTAACAGACATCATTGTCATTGATTATTAACTACTGATACAGAATGTTTAACCTAACATCCCAAATGATGGTTCGGTCGTACTCAATCTGTATGTGATAAGATAAAAGACATCCACACTAACCTGAAGGTACAGACATCAGGCTGGATCAGAGAATCAGAACCAGAGATCGGAATCAAGAACAAATAAAATATATGGAGTAAGAAATAAGTTTAAATGGTCACAATGTGTCTCCATCCAGGTCATTCTTGGTGGAGGTCGTCAGTACATGTTTCCCCAAACCATGAGAGACCAAGAGTATCCAAAAAATACAGGAGCCCGACTGGACGGACGAAATCTTGTTAGTGAGTGGCTTAAGGACAAAAAGGTAAATGGCCGAATTTGCTATTCTAAATAAATATTACTTTGCTCTAGGGTTGAGTTGTATCCAAGTTGATGTATTGCTTTTTACAGAAAGCTACATATGTTTGGAACAAAGCTGAATTTGATGCCGTCAATCCCGCCAAAACAGACTTCCTGATGGGTGAGTGGAATGTTTTGATTCACCAGTAGAAGTGCCCTTCATTTCCAGTATATAATACTTTTCCAGTTTATTGTACAGACTTTATGTGAACCAACAGTAACTACAAAATTTTGACTCGGCAGAAAATGAATTAGTAATAAGTTTAATTATTATTAAATAGTTTTTTTAATTGACCGGATCAATTCGGAGAAACATTGTAGCAGGAACTTGATAGGGGAGAGCGGGGTAATGTGGGACATTTTTTACATTTGCTCCCCTCTAGGCGAGCTAAACTGATATATCAGTAAAATTTACACATTTCCCATTAATTCAGGATGTTTTCTAGCAATGGAAATGATCAGAATGTCTTCAGGACAAAGGGCAGTGAAAATATGATTGTTTTAAAAAAAGTGGTCTTGTGTCCCACTTTACCCCAGCTACGGGGTAAAGTGGTCCACTTACTTTTTCCACTTTAAAACTACCATAACAACACATGTTGTAATAGTTAAAATCCCGACAGCTAGATTGACAACCACTAATATCGGACTAGTAACAGAATCATGGGGATTGGTCAATTAAGCACATTTATGATTATTATGATTCATGTGATCTCTTGCACATCCTAGCTTGCCGGCACATTGATTCTCTGTCCAATTGGCAGGGACAGGGATATTGTTTTTCTCTGCGTATTCAAATGCCAGCTCACGGCACTTAACTGGAGCAAGGCCATGGAACTGGTCAGCTAGTTGTTTCAAGTGTTTGGCAAGCTCCTCCTCCATCACATCTGTGAATATTCTCTTTACCTCAGCTACTGCACCCCAGACTACTGATTTTAATTTCCCTTTGTCTTTACTTTATGAATCTTTTGAGGGTTGTCTTATCAATATTTCTATCCCTTCCAGCTTTTCTTAAGGACTTCTTTCCTTGCATGACCTCAGCGGCTCCACTCTCCATCTCTGCGAGGGGTGTTTGGCCCCAGGTTGTCTTCCTGGTGTAGTTTCTTGGCATGATGGGCTTTTTATAATGTTTATCACATTAAAAATAAAACATATATAATGTAATATAACACTTAAATATACATAAGACTAAACTTAACTTGTGCTTCATGGTGGGGTAAAGTGAGACACTGTCCCACTTTACCCCACAGCATTCGTCCCACTTTACCCCGAAGCCACAATTTTAGAAAAACAACTTTTTATCAATTCAGGCTAATCTTCAGCTAGCATAAATCACATGGTTTTATATGTTGAAAGTTCATCAACATGTATGATATACGTTTTTCTACCTGAATCAATTTGTTTTGAAACAACATTTAATTAAGTTCCAAGCAAGAATTTTTACTTTTACATGCAAAAAACACATTTTTCTGAAAAAACATACTTTCCACAGCACCTACACCAACTTCTCCTTCATGGCAAGGGGGGAATGGGAGGGGCTTGAAAACATATTAGTCACATGACCACAAATATGTTCCGTTGCCTAGATACAGGGGGTGTTTCACATCACCCGATGTCCCACATTACCCCGCTCTCCCCCATAGCTGCACAATCAGAGATCACAGGTTTGGGTTAAAAAAACCTGACTCAAGGACGCTGTTGTACTTTTTCAGAATTTCATTTCATATTTTGGATCCATTTCTTTCAGTCACTGTTTCCATCGTGAGATTACAGGTTTGACAGTTGACTTTTACATAATTCTTTAGCTCCAAAAAGTCCAAGTAAATTTCTTGAACATTTGTGCTACAAACCTGAGCTAAACTTGGACGTTTAAGGTGAATCTACTATCTTCATAAGAATGTTTGGATGCTTTGTCTCTTTACACAAAAGCTGACATGTTAAATAAGAGGCCATGAGTCAAATCTTAATAATCAGGCTTTGCTCTTTCCTTCTGCATTTAGGTCTTTTTGAGACCAAAGACTGTCGCTATGAGTTGGAGCGGGATCCCTCCATGGACCCATCGCTCTCTGAGATGATGGAGAAAGCTATTAAGATTCTCAGAAAGAACCCCAAGGGCTTTTACCTCTTTGTGGAAGATAAGTGTTCATGTTTCCTGTTGATCTGCACCAGACTTGAAACTCTCCTTAAATGTCCGGTTGGAGTTAAACTGTCTGTTCCAATTATTGAATGAACAATTTCTTCATCACTTTCACATCATAAACTAGTTGTGAATAAATCACAGGTAAATGATAAGGTTAATTGAACACCAGTGATCATCATTTTATTTTCAGCAGAGCGTCATATCTTTTTCGAAATCACAGCAATAAACACATAAAATAATCTGCTGTAAATAAGCATGTTACGAATCAGATTCACATAAGAATTAATGTACAATATACTAATTTGTCAATGACTTTCTTTTGGACCTTAAGCGGGAGAATTGACCATGGGCACCACGGTGGCATGGCCATAAAGGCTCTGACCGAGGCCGTGGAGTTTGACCGGGCGATCGGGCGAGCAGCTGAACTCACCAGTGAACTGGACACCCTGTCTGTGGTCACCGCGGACCACTCCCACGTCTTTGCCTTCGGAGGCTATTCTGCCAGAGGAAACTCTGTGTTAGGTGAAAACAAACAAAACACTTTGTATTCTTTGATCAAGCAAAGTTGGGGAAGGTTTTGTAATAAAAAGAGAAAAAAGCGTCTGCTTTTGCAAGTGAAAAGATAAAGATATTTATTTTAATTTTCATCTGTGGTTTGCAGGGGTGTCTCGCTCATTGGGGGAAGACAAGAAGCGCTTCACTACTGCTGTTTATGGGAACGGACCCGGATTCCAGATTGCCAACGGAACTCGCCCAGATGTGAATGAGTCACTTGCTTGTGAGTGGACTTTGATTATGCTTCCAAATGAGACAATGTGATAGAGCAGCTCCACCTTGTGGCTAAACAGGAAACCGACAGTAGAAATTCTGACAGTGAATTGACAATGAATAATAGAATTGACAGCAATGCCAATGTAACAACTACACCTACCTCCTTTGTTGTAATAGTTTAAAATGTGTATGCAGTATTTTTTGAAAACATGAGATGACAGATGTATTTTTCAGCCACACATAAAAATGGGAGTTTTACCATACTTTTCTGGTGATGTTAGTTTAGTGCACAACTTTGTTTATCTTCAAGTCTGTATTTATATTTGGCTTCAGGACTCAGGGTTACTACTAAGGTTACTTTTGTTACCTTATTTACCTCTCTAACCTAAATCATTCCATCATCTTATACTTAAAATATACTGTATATGTAGTAGTTCTGGTGGCTATACTATCATCACACGGCAGACTATGTGTACTTATTCATGACTTTATATATTCTTCTGCTCTTGTGTTCAACTGTTTTGTGCCTTCTATCTTAATAGGTTATCTGATATAACAGGGCTTTATTTTCTTTAGCCCTCCATGTACTCACGCTATAGATTAGTAGTTTGTCTAATCTAGTTCTCCTTTGTCCCTCTACACTTCAGCGGGTAAAGATTACCGTCAGCAGGCTACAGTCCCTCTGGATTCAGAGACTCATGGCATAGAGGATGTAGCCATCTTTGCCAAAGGTCCCATGTCGCACCTCTTCCACGGTGTCCAGGAGCAGAGCTACATCGCCCATGTCATGGCTTACGCTGCCTGTCTGGAGCCCTACGACAACTGCAGGCTGCCCCCACCCAACCACGCCGGAGCCATCAGCCCGAGCCTGCTGCTCCTCCTGCTGGGCCTCCTCCTCCTCCTGTCACCCTACTCGGTCTGAGCCTGAGATGATGGCCTCTGGAGAAACTGTGCTGAAGTTGGAATAACTGTGCTATCAGAAATTTTGGTTTAAAAATAGATCATCTTCACATTGTACTTTTTGTGTAGAATTGAGTGAGAGGGCGGTTGTCCATGTAACCTTGTTGTTAAAAAAAAGGGGGAAATCATTTGTTATATCCACACATAGACATGTATCACTCCTTCTACTTTATTTATATGAAAATATACTATAATTTTTTTTAAATATGTTTGAATAAAGGAGTCACTTCCTTATGATTAAAGTCAAAGATTGTCTTCTCATGTTTTATGATGATTTGACGAGTCCTTTGCTCTGCTGTGTATATAAGAACCAAGAATAAAAAAGATCTACCTGCTGTGAAAAAGAAAATATAAATGAGTCATTATCTTCTTCCACCATTCTATAGTGTTAATTGATTTTCATTACCTCTACAATGTCCTACATAACTACATAACCTACACCCCAAACCTACTTGAAAGAGAATCATGCTGTTGTTTCTTTCAGTTAAGGCTACTCTTTTTTTACACATACCCCAAAATAGAGGCAGGGACAGATGACCAAGACAAACTTAACCATAGGGATCAGACTATACAGCACAGAACAGACCCATCAACACGTGGGCTGACCAAATTTAAGATGGAAAATAAATGGTACACTTAAATAGCAATGA
The DNA here is from genome assembly GCF_949316205.1 of Platichthys flesus. NCBI lineage: Eukaryota > Metazoa > Chordata > Actinopteri > Pleuronectiformes > Pleuronectidae > Platichthys > Platichthys flesus. The sequence continues at coordinate 9,582,866 of NC_084953.1, read as the reverse complement.
CATTATTCTATGATTGAAAACAGTTTTTTAAATAGAGAGTAAATATTCCAAGTTTAAAATGTCATTACAAACATGTGACCCATGGCCATACTTCATTAAAGTATGCGCAAGGTATGTATAGTTTCAGGGTATCCCAGGCAATGATATCTAAATATAATATATTGCAATAATAGATTTTTTTGCAACACTTTTCTCAAAAAAGTTGCTTCACAGAAAGAAAACGAAATGGAGATTAAAAGAACAACAATCAAAACCACATAAATGTTGAATGAAAATTCACCAAAAAATAAAGACTGAACATATATTAATGTATATAGTACAAAAACATTCACAGTGCTTATAATTAATATACCTTTCAACCGGAGACAATAATCTTTTATTCAAACACAAAGACACAATAACACCCAGTTAAACACAATCTGACACGGATGAGCACCAATTAGATCTGCGCCTCCCTTTCTAGTAACCTGATTGGTGAAAAATAAAGCGATTGTCCAATGAGAGGCCTCAATAGGCGGGATTTCCGGCTGGAGAGGGGGCGTTCAGTGTTTGGAGGGAAGTTTAAGTCAAAGACTCGACCAAAGCACAACACGAGAATAAACAACCGCTGGAAGTTTCCACTGTTTGTCAACAACTTCCCCCCGAGGAGTGGAGATGCGGAAATATGGACTTTATAGTTAACTCCTGGTTGTATGTCTTCAAACATTAGTAGCTCGCGACGTTTAATGGGTCGATGGCGTCCGCAGCTTCTCAGACGCAGCTAGCCCCGCTAGCAAACGTTAGCCTCCATTGAGAGTTACCCACGTCTGGGCTTCTCGGGTTCGGGCCGCGGGGCTGAAGATGCAGGAACGCGGTCACAGGTGATCTGTAAGCGGACAGAGGTGATAATGGATCGACGGAAGAGAAGCCTGGAGGGTCAACTGTGTAAAGCTGTGAACGATGGAGAACCAAGGTGATCGTCCGACCCCCCCCCCCCCCCCCCCACCTCGCTCTTTGTTTGTGTTTTGTCCAGACATGTTGTCTGTCTAGTGCGGAACAGTGTTACTGTGACACGAGATGTTACTCTGGATAATACAAGTCAAACACTAAGTATGCGCCGTGTGGAGCCATTACAATATGATATCAGTATATATATATTAGCCATATATTTATTATATGTGTCAGTGGCTGCTGTCATCTACGATCGTAAATAAACTCGGGGCAGTGAAACGCTTGTTTCATCAGAGATTAACTCATCAAACTTATATTTCAAGGATAAAGGATCAAATATAGACATCGTGGTAAAATTATAAACCACATAGATACTGTTTTTGCTAAAAGGATTTGGAAAGATTGTCCCTGACACAGTCTCACTTAGGAATTATTGTTGAATGATTTCTGCTCTACTGTGTGACTTTCTTGTGTGATATATAGACATATTGTTAATATTGAACTCTACACCACTGGAAACAGCTGCTTCTTTCTTGCTCTAAAAAAAGAACTTGCCAGTGGCAGTACAACACACCAGCTGTTTTTGAATGGTAAAAAATTTGATTTTTGGGGATGAGAAATTTGCAGTTTTATCAATGTGAAACTAATATACTCTAGAGATGTGGTATTGGATTGGTACACGCCACTCTTTCCATAGCTGGCATCTGTATTGCTACATCTCTGCCAGTAACATTTTACTTTGCAATAAAGCAACACTAAGTTGATGTATTCCCCGATGTAGTATACATCTGGTTGTAACAGATCTCTCTTCCTCGGCAGATTGGTGCAGCTGCTTCTTTCACAAGGTGCTTGTCCCGACCTGTTGGGTTCTAAAGGGGTCGCAGCGATACACCTGGCTGTTGGCAAGGAAACAGAGAAGAACATGCGTTGCCTGAAAATGATGCTGGAATTTGGAGCGGACCCCAATATTAGGTATAGTTACTAAAAAGTGAAAATAATGAATGATAGTTATTTTTCCATATCACATTCTCCACATATATAAGCACAGAACTTATAACCAGTAATTCAAATCACTTTTGACCAGTGCAACAGATGCAATTGTCAATGATGTTGAGGAATTTATTGAGCAGACAATTTTTCCTTTTTTAATTAGATTTTTTTTTAAATAGAGACATTACTCACAGTTCAAATTCTTGAGCACAATTCTAATATAATATTTTGTGTCTTTATTTGAATTTCTCCCAGGTCGTCCGAGGGCCTGACTCCTCTTCACATTGCTGCACTGTGGGGATGTTACCAAAATCTGAAGATGCTCTTGATGAATGGAGGAGACCCAAACATCAAAGATAATGTAAGAATAGACTTAAGGAAAGTGTATGAGCCTCTTTTCAGGACATGGAAAATAAAGATAAAGGGACTTGTGCATAAAACACTTAGCATTATCTAAAATCACTGTTTATAAATGGAGGTTCTGTTAAGTTTTTGCCTGTTATCTTCTTCATTTGTGCAGGAAGGGAATACACCAGGGAAGCTTGCAGTGCAACAGGAGAATCGGAAATGTGCACTGGTCCTCCAGGAATACCAGGCCAGCTCAGTAGACACAGAGGAGGACGACTTACCTCACTTTCAATACTGTAAGATCATCTCTTTGAAAGTTTTGTTCTGTTGGTGATTTTCATATTTAGTTGTTTATCAGATCATTTAAGTACAAAAATTATTCATCTATTTTTTTATTATTTCCATAACTATATCTAAAGAAAGCCATACTTCACCAGTGGTGTTACAAATGGTAGCGACATATACTAATGTGGTAATTTACCTAATTTAAGTTTTTAAAACTTTTCCTAACTTGTCAGCAGTGTGTCACATCATTATAATAAAAAATTTATTAAATTGTATACTAACAATGACATGCAAGTCTTGACTTTGGATATTGTTTGTCTCAAATAACACTGGGAACCAGGGCAGTTGAGCAATAAATACCACCAGTACCTGCTGTAATTTACTTCAAAATTGACCTCTAACCTTCACAGTTTCCCGGCCAAATTAAACAAACACGGGGCCGATCATCTGTCTGTCAGATAGTTTTTTACCTTTTGTTGAAACTGTTAATTTAATATTTTTAATACATTTTCTCCACAGCTGTGTATTCAGACCAAACAGACACGTCCAGCTACCCTGCCTCAGACTCCAGCTTCAGCTCCCACTCCTCTATGATGAGCGACTACAGTGAAGCCCTGTTGAGCAGCACTCGGCGCTCATCTTTCTTTAACCTGGCTAACATGAACGGGAGGCCAGGCTGCCAAGGATTTTCATATAACAGACTTTCTGATGTGGACTCAATGAGATATCACAACCAGGACTGGAACAATTCCTTTGCACCCTGGGCAGAGGGTCCCTCCATACTATCAAGCACTCGCATGTCTGCTGTGGGCCTTGCAGCTCCAATGCCGATCCTCAAGGAGGATGATTTATTAACAAACGATGATGTGTTCAAGGCAAACAAACATGCTGATGGCAGAATCTCTCCCTCCCGAAGAGACACTCTTCCAGCACTTCACTCTAGGCGAACAAGTCGCAAGAGCGTGACCTTCAGGAATGTCGATGAAATTTTCCCGGTGTTTAGTCCCGATTCTCCCAAACAGCAGCACACTGCCGACAGCAGCCAGTGCACCAGCAACTTAACCTTTGACCTCTCTGATTACTCTGGCTTCCTGGATTCAGAACGCATGGCCACAGTTTTACACAAGCAGGGTATCGACGTCACATCGCCGGATCATGTCTATGTTTTCAGCAGGGAGAGCAGCACCAGCACGGAAGAAGACATGGAGAAAACAGTTGTCAGACATTGTGCTCTGCAAGAGAGTGATGATGAAGAGGAGAGGGAAAGTGTAAAAGAGGCTCAGGCTAATGTAGCTGAACAGCCAGCACGGCCCTGTGGGAGCAGTAGCAGCGGCACGGCCAGTAGTGATTACAGTAGCTGTGACAGTGACCATTACACCAGTGCTCTGGATGCGTCTGCTTTACACCCGGCTGAGGAGGAGGTCTCTTTCAGGCATGAATCTGGCAAAAAGACTGAGATTTCTAAAGACTCTGATTCTGAATGTATGTGGCGAGCTGGGAATCTCACACCCGTTAAACCCCAGATAGTTTCAGAACCTGAAACTACAGACCATTTACAGAAAATCCTTGATAAACTGTCCCTGTGTGAGTTAAAATCCCCAAACAATGAAGCATTTGCATCTAACGGTCCTGTTGTGGACACTTCAAGTGAAGGCGGAGTTGACGAGGAGGCTACAACACGTACGACAGATGCCGAATCTGATGCAGTTCAAGTTTTTGAGGAAGTAGCCGAACTCCCGTTCACGCCGAGTCCTTTCGTAACTGGCAGGACTCGCTCCAGGTTGAGTCGCTGCTCACTGAGAACAAGCAAAACGCACGAGAGCCTCCTCCTCACTTCGTCTCTGTTTGAGGAGACCCTGCCTTCGCCAGTTCGAACACGCCACCAGACGCCCAGGTCTCGGAGCAGTATAGACTATTACAGGTCGCCACCTGTGACTCATTATACGCCATCATATTCAGGGAGTAGCACTGGAGGAGACTCCTTACCTGCAGATTGCAAGGACACGCAGTCCTGCACCCTGAGGGCTGGTTCAGCTGTTAGCCATAGCCAAGATGATACCATCATCCTCTCCAAGAGTGTAACTGAATCACAGACTTTATCAGATACAGTCTTACTGGGTAAAGACCAGGACTCTGTAATGGATGCTTATGAATTAAACCTCGCAGAGGTTGTGCTTGCTATGCGAGGCCAAGACAGGGATGTTGCTAAAGGTTTAGATTTTATGACCGATGATGTGACGAGTACAGATGAGGCATTAACAAAGGGGAAGGTACACGATAAACCTGACGAGGCCAGAAGCGACAGCGTAGGAAACAAAGATGTCTGGATCACTGAGGACTGCAGCTCTCAGCTGGACTCTGTGTCCTCTTCATCCAGCTCCAGTTACTTTTCCCCCAGGAGGTCCAGGGACGACTCTGACCCGGCGAGTACCCCGGGCACAGGATGCACCCCGAGGTACAGCATCAGCCGGCTGTCGGGCTGTCGCAGGCCTCAGCACCTGGCCAACCTGTCTTACACACCCGGAGGGCGTCCGCTCATTCGGGATCTGGAAGAACCGGTGGAGTACCTGTACACCGATACAGAACAGGGCCACAAGTTGATCGAGACCCACGTCCCACCGACTGCGGACACCTCGCTCAGCTCCAGCATGAGTGCCAGCAGCAGCGAGGACACCATCCTTTATGACTGGCGCTTGGTGCAGACCGAATTGACGAGCAGCAGAGGAAAGGAGAACCAGAAGCCTCCGACGGTGATAAAGAAAGAGAAACAGGATGAGGGGGAGAGTCATTTCTTGCCTGACACTAAAGGGTTAACGGACAAGGATCTGAGATCGAGGCTCCTCGAGCTGGGGGAGAGTCCAGGTCCGATCAGCAGCCGCACCCGGCCCACATACATGAAAAGACTACGCCGCCTGATGCAGGAGGCCCAAGCCCCACATCACCAGAAGCAATTAGACCAGCCGCACACAGGTGAGGCTTTTTTTAGTTATTGATTCAGTTATTGATCACTGTTTATCTACATTCAGATAAGGATAGTAGCAGTTTTTTTTTTTTTTTTTTTAATAATCGATACTTGTTGGAGCCCGACGGACATATCAATATATGAGTCTTTAACAATCATCATATTAGTAATTTGTGTCAATAAGATAACTTTAAATATTTTTTTTTATCTAGTTCAAGTTATTATTTATTTATGTTGTATTATATGTCATTATTTATTCATACATATATTGCTCGATAAATCTATAAGGAATTTCTTACTTGCGGATATCAGTATATAGGCTCTGATAGAAATGTTTGGCCTATGAAGTAGTGAAATACTGAGTTGACATTCAAATTACTATGTCAGTCACGTTGTGGGTGGATTAGATCAGAGCTACTGAATGAATGAGACTTATTAACACATTTACTACAATCATTTATCTTATTAGCACGGTCGCTGGCACACACTCATTTTCATGTGCTTCCCCCCCCCCAACCCCTCAGGTGATTCCGGTTACAGTCCCGAGTTGTGTCGGGCCCTGAAGACCTTCCAGCTGCCTGACTGTCAGACTGACGAGCAGGATCTATGTCAGCAGTTTGACCAACCAGATCAAAACAGGAAGTGGAGGGAGGGCGTCATTAAGTCCAGCTTCAACTACCTGCTGCTCGATCCAAGGTTCGAGCGTCTCTCACGCTGCGTTACGTGATTTGCTTTGCTTTCTGTCCTGTTATGTTGCCAGATGTTATGAGATGGTGACATTTTTATTTTAATACTCTACAGTCCACTCTGATTCACTAGAACAGTACACACTAATACACACCTATTTCATTTAGTCAAGGTTATAGACAATATTCACATTGTTTACTTAATACATCAGTGATGATCAATTGGTTCATTGACTTATTTGCTCATTAGTGCTCATACAGCTTAAAAAAAATCTTTGAAATCAAATCTACAATTTTTACCACACATCTCGCCACTCGCCTTGTGATCCTCAAACATAATGAAATGGATCTTTGTGTTTCTTCTCCGTCAGAGTCACGAAGAACCTCCCGTTCCGCAGCCACACCATGACTCCACAGGAGTGTTTCCAGGCTTTTGTCAACGCCATATTTTATGTGGGGAAGGGGAAACGCTCCCGGCCTTACAGCCACCTGTACGAGGCTCTAGAGTACTTCAGAGGGGATAAGACCTGCAAGGTAGGACACTGGCCACATGCTGATCATTCTTAAGAATTAAAATAATCATCATGTGAAATGGATCGGTAAAACATAAACCTTTTCTTCTCTGCGACAGAAACTGTGCCCCAAAGTGCAGCACATCCTCCAGGTGTGGGAGGCCGGGCAGGGCGTCGTCTCCCTGCATTGTTTCCAGAACGTTATTCCAGTGGAGGCCTTCACTAGAGAGGCCTGTATGGTGGAGGCCATCGGTGAGTACATCACCGCGAGTCTCTGTGAAGTGGCAAACAGTGCTGCTATCCACTGGGGAACTCCAGGTTGAACTCTCATCTCCTCTTTATCAGCAGCTTTTGTTACTGATCATTTGACCCATAATTGGGGTCAAATGATTATTTATTGTCTGGCTGTTGGTTTGATCCCAAGCTCCTCAGCAAGATGCTTGCCGGGGTGTCCTTGGGCAAGGTATTGAACTCCAAATTGACTGTGCTGATGGTGAATGGCGAGTGATAGGAAATGGTGTCAGCTTATAGTAGCACTGTGTGAATTTGAATGGGTGAATGTGGGTAGTAATTTTTAATGGCTCGAGTGGTGGATAAGAGTAGATAAGTGCTACATGAATACAGTTCATTTCCCTATTACCATATGAAATATGTAGTATTAATTACAGTGGCTAATTACATTCAATTTTGTCTTCATTTAAATTTTCACCTTATTTGGAAATCAAATGTGACATAATCACAATGATGCACTGTACATCTTATTTTTTAACAATAAAATGGTGATTTCTAAAAGCTGCACTTTTATTCTACTAGGTTATTGTCAATTGAATGTATAAGCCATCTCTGTTATATTGCACAGAGGCTGCCTCATCCTTATTGTACCAACAGTGCAACTCAATGCTTGTTCTTGTGTCAATATTGATCTTGTGCCGGACCAGTCTGTCAATAACCAATCGATTCTCTGATAACATCACAGGTCTGAAGATGCTCACCAATCAGAAGCGAGGCGATTTTTATGGCGTGGCGTCCAACTGGCCGGTGAAGCGTAAGCGGGAGCTGGGCGTCCACATGCTCTCCCGGGCCATGCAGATCTTCCTGGCTGAGGGCGAGAGGCAGCTCAGACCGGCAGACATCAGGCAGTAGCGACCCCTACAGGAGAGGGGCATGAACAGCAACAAAACACCAACACAGGGAAATACCACTAGGAATAAAAAAGGAATCCTTGATGGGTTTGAACCTCAGGATCCCTCTGTGCTGCGGTTTGGCATTATCTCTAGTTCTCCTGCTGTATATTAACTCTGATCGCTCCCTTAGTTAAATACACTCTGTCTTACATGTGACACTATCTGGAATAGACATTTACACCCTTTGAATTTGAAGATCATTTCGCTTGATACTGTATAAGGATTAAGGAAAAACGTGGGAGTGTGGAGATGAGCATTATGATAAAATACAGAATTATAACTGCAGCTCTTTCATCAGTCAGGAAAGATATTTTACAAAAACATTCTTCCCAGCGGGACATGTTTCATCTCATCTACTATAATGATCCTTTAAATTCATCCACAACCAAATTCAAATATCTTATGTGGCATTTTTAAATTAACTGGTGCTGCACTGATCTTATGTATTTTCCAAAGAAGCTTTATCGTGTTACTACTGCAGTGTAAAATTAATCCGAGGCCAACATTTGGCTCTTACTACTTAGTTTAAACTTTAAGAAACTTGATATGTGTCAAAAGCATTTGTTCATGTGACTGGATTCACATTTCTTTTCTTGTATATTTAAAATGTTTTTTTTTAAAGAAAGCCAGTGATGTCGTAGCCTTATTGGTGTTTCCTATGTGTACAATTCTTTTAGGAATTTCAATATGATCAGTCTTGTGTAAAAAACAGGATGCTGACGTTTTCAGTATCACAACTTAAAAATGTTCAGATGTCCAAGTTAGTCGCTAAACTGGTTTGTGTTATTTCGCATGCTGTCATGAAATATGGATAATCCTACAGATGTGTTTTTTTAATGTATATTTCAACTAGGTTTGTGGGTATCAAGATAATTATATCCTAAAACTCTTGTTCACTTGCCTGGAAGGTGCCAAGTCATTATCTCACTGGGACGGCTTGAAGAGCAACAATTACAAACTGAACACTTGTAGTTTGGAAAGATAATTTTCTTTTTTATTCTCAATCCCCTTGTTTACGTAAAAACACCTGACCTACAGCATTAACATTTTCATCATGAAATTAGTTGTATGCAAATAATAACCTTTATTAAATAAACATTAAAGCTATTTTAATAACGTGTCAATTAAGAGCGTAGAGACACCTTTTGAGGTTCCAGGTTTTTGTAGTTAAACATAAAAATTCCAAAAGTAAATTTAGATCAATCTTTTGTAGTTTGTCAGTTGTGTATGAATTGTTAGAACGTTCTTGTTTCATGTTAAGCATCAACAGTAACTTCAGCTTTAATTCCTGTTTATTTTCCCCTTATTTTGCATTTATGTAAAAAAAAAAGAAGAAATACAGAAGACTTAAATTCTTGAAGTGGTCGACTGGTGTTTTGAATGTCTTGTTCATCGGTGTCCCTCTAGTGGACAAAGGAAGTCATGAAATCTCGGAAGTAATCTTCATGCAGAAATATGATGCATTGAAAGTGGTGCTTCGTTCTTAATGTGTTTTTTTGTCTAATACTTTTATTGAAAAAAGATAAAATATTTTTTAAACTATAATTATTTTTACTATTACTCTACCTTTTGCCAAAAACGGCTTCAGTTACATGAATCTTATAAAATGCATTTTTATTTATGTATTAAGAACATTGAGGTTGCTTTGCAAGAGCAGGTTTTTCTTCTCATGTTGAAAGATGCAAATCTAATTTAGGAACAATGGTCTTCAGTTACTGATGTGACTCATCCGGCCACATAGATGGACAGCTTCTCGGTAGTGATGAGCCAATCATCTTATTACAAGCATCATCATGGTTTGATGTGTGTGAGTGTAGTTGTGTGTCTCTGTGTGTGAGTGGACTGACCCGCTCTGACTTTACTGACACATTAAATTACCTGACTGAGCAGAGCTGCGTATCTGATCTGTATCATTTTATATGTGCAAATTTAATGTTAGGACTCAGAGGCATAAAATACTAGTATATTTAAAATACTTGATATATTTTACTTGATGATTGACTCTATTTCAGGGCTATTTTAAAAGTGTAAGCTTACATTTATGAGTAAATGAAACTAAAAGACCATGTAGTAAAGGGGTTTTCCAGTAGCACCAGTAATGTTGTTCATCTTCGCTGGTCGAGCGCCGGCTTTTGATTCACAATCTGAATTGTCGTGTTCACAAAACAGTGCAGTTGCTTTTCTGGACATTTTTTCATGGAAAGCAGCAAATTTCAGAGATAAAGTGGGTTTAATGAACACACAGGATTCAGAGTGTGAATCAGATCATTCAGAAACAAATGTTAATGACTTGCTTAAATTATTTGTATATTTATCATAGTGTAAAATAACCTTAGTTTAGTCTACAGCATACATTTATATACATATTATAATCAAAACCTGATTTAATGGGATTAAAACATTTATAAAATTATCTTTTGATGAATGTGTTTTTAAATTGGGAAAGCTGGATAAGCAGATATAAGTTATGGCTTGACCAGCTGTTGGTTAATCTGTTTTGCAGTATATACAAATATTATTAATATTTGTATTATTATTTCATTAACATAAAAGTATAGATAATTTGAATCTTGTCCTTACACAGTAGCCCAGTCAAAAACTGAGGCCTATGTGAATTCAGATTAACAGGGATTCATAATTTTTTTTTTAATTGTGCTGACTGCTGAGGCAGCTGTTTGGTTTATAAACACACATCTCACAACTGTTCAGTTGTTCATGACGTGTTCGTTAATTAAATAAAACCTTTCTATAAAGTTTCTTTTCTTTTGAAGACAATTCTTAAAAAATGTGAATCACCACTTGTAATAGTTATTTAACAATTCAAGTGTATTTTTTTTCTTTATCTATCATTTATATTTAAGTACTGCAATTGTAGAGAATATATATATTTGCAAAGAGCATGAAATAAATAATTTAAGGTATTGTTTTTAAAATAACTTTTTTACATAGCAGATAGTGACTAGTAACACTAAATATTTTCTACTTTAAATATGTATCAGATCAACACACTGCGTTTATTCATAGGATTAATGTCTGAATATTCAGAATGATAAATCCAACCTCATCATTTCAACATCTTCTCCATCTATTGTAAGAGAATCATATGAAAAACAACTGCATCACTGAACTCTATAGTGACCACTTATTTGTCAATGAGGCCAAAGAGAACACGGAATTGAAACAATCAGGAAAACACTGGAAAGTTGTTTTATGGATCTTTAATGGTTCGACGAAAAAAACAAACATGAAAAGTAAATACTTTAATAAACGGTATATAAGCTTTGTTCCATAATGACATGTCAGTGTTAATAAATCATGACTTTTAATACATTAACATTACCACTTCAGTGGCTTACCTTGTGTTCCGGGTCAGATTGGCAGTGACTAAAAGGTCGTTCATCTTATTGGAGAGTCTTGCTGGTTTTTGTGTCACACTTTCAACAACTGAATCATTTATCAAACTGTAGATACACACCATATTTTTTCTTTAAAGGTCATTTCCCCGACTATCTCTAGAATCTTTATTCCACTTTCCCCCGCTGCTGTAGACAGACTCGGAGCTCTCCGCCCCCCCAGCCAGCGTGATCAAGATCCAATCTGAACTGCCTCGACATTCGCGCCGCCGGTGTGCGTCTGCAGTCGGTGGGAGGCAGAGGAGTGGGGGTGAGGGGGGGTGACAGGCGGAGAAATAAATAACGGCATCATCAGCATGTTGAGACGCTATTCCTTGTGACGGTCGGATGAAATCTGGGACACAGTTGCATTCATCGTTCAGTGAGCTCTACCACACAGCTAAACCCACCGACAGCAATGAATGTTGATTGTGACCTTTGCTGTGGTTTGGAGGACTTCTGTAGCGTCTGCTGCTGAGATGATCTTCTTCTTCTTCTTCTTTGTGCGAATGTTCAAGGAGTCGTCGGCCTCGGCTGCAAACGCAGGTGTCCGCACGAGTTTGACTTCATCTTTTTCCAAGACACCCGTTGACAAAGGCTGGCCACAGGGCACAATCAACGGTCGATGGTTTTCAATTTGGTAGAAACTCACCGACAGCGTTGAATGTTCACTGGTGCGAGCACAGACCTGATGGTGACCAGAGATGATGGCAGAGGGGACGTGTCTTCAGTGAGGGGGCGAGGAGGCGTCACACTAAATCCCATCCCAAGGTCACTAAGAGGAGTCATGAGTGTTCAACATGGAACAATAACCCCCCCCCCCCCCCCCGTTGTCTTACTTTTATTTTTTAATTCACAGTTGTAAAATGTTTATATTCAAACACACATAATCCTGCCTTATTTCAGTAGTGATGGTCATTCACACACTTTACCTGAGGATAGGAGATAATAGTAAACATTAAGGAACTACACACTAAATGCAGTTTATTATTAAAACAACTGCTCCCTGTGCTCTCCTCTAAACCACAGTATGTAAAAAGAAAAGCAGAACTAGCTTTGACCAACCTCTTCTTAACTCCTGACAGAGAATGATCTCTGTGTGCAGTAACCTCCATGACACACGGCCATCATGACACCAGAGACAGTCAGATTCTGGGAACTCGTTTTTTTTTTATATCACAACAAGTAGCAGTTAGAGGAGGGGGAGTCATCCTGAAACTCGAGACTCATTGCAGGTTTTGGTAAACACAGCACCTGGGCGTGGGCTGCAGCCGGTGCTCAGCTGGTTGAGTTGAAGCACAGCGGCACAGTGAGGCCTCCAGAGAGGCGCTGGCGTGCCCCGAGGGCTTCCTGCAAGGTGGAGGATGAGGAAGAGGCAGGGTGTGAAACTGCAGACTCACCCTGATCAATGGCGTCTGCTGCTTTCGCTATGATGTGGCACTGGGGCTTTTCTCTCTCTCTCTCTCTCTCTCTCTCTCTCTCTCTCTCGCTGTGCTATTAACAGTAAAGGAACTGTCCGCCATCTTGCATAAAGGATTTTATTACACTGTGCTGATCCAGTGTTGCTCACGATGAGAAAGGCGATGAGCAACAAAGTGTGTGAGACGCACAACAATCAAATGCCACAGGGCTGCTGCTGCTGCTGCTGCTGCAATTATATAGATACGATGTGACAGTGAAGCTGTGGCAGTGAGTCAAGATGTGGCCGGGTGATAAATGTGGTGTTGGGACACTTTCAGCCGGCAGGATCGGGGGGTGACTAAGACGATATCTCCCGCTTCTTCTCACACAGAAAGCTCAGTTAAAAATAACACTGTGACTATTGAGCCACATCACATTAAGTAGTAATCGCTGAAGAATTCTAAACTTTTTCCACCACACTGACTGACGGCGAAACAATGCGCCGCTTCTCTTTTCTCCTTTGGATCACAAGAGCCGCTTCGACTTTTTCTCATTTCCTGTGCATCTCTCTTAATAAATTCTGTAAGTTTGTCACTTGTGAGCAAGAGCCAAAACTATATCGTAACCCAAAATACTTCAGTCACCAAAGAAAAAAAACTGCTTGCCGACTGCCCGGACCGAAAAAGCCCAGTCCTCGCTGCGAGGGACACGGCTAACTCGGTGGCTCGTCTCTCTCCCCGCTCCCCCGCACAGCGATTTGAGTGACAGCGTTGGAATTGACAGAAGTGGATGAGAAGGAATGTTGCTTTATAAAGGTCTTCTCTGGCCCGCAGGAGGAGGGTGACAGTGGGAAGAAGGATCCGGGGGAACACGCAACGCGCAGAGAGAGAAGGGCCCTGAGCTGACGATGTGGCCTTAATCTGAGTGACAAGGTCTGCACATCAGCCCTCCAACCAGCCCGGGTTTGGAGGGGGAGGGCAAGAGGGGAGGAGGCTGGGGGTGAGAGAGCTGAGGGGAGACAGGAGGGGAATGAGAAGGGAGGGAGAGGGCGGATGAGGGTGTCCTTCCTTCAAACGTGCTGGCCTTAATGGCACGGACAGCTCTGACATTTAACCACTGAATCATTTTTAGATAAGTGGATGTGCTGCGGAGGAATGTGACTTGTAAAAATTTCAGGAGGCGTTTTTTCAGGCTGAAGGAAAAAGGACCAGAACCAAACCTCCGCCGGGGAAATCACACAACACGGTTCCTAATGAGAGGAGCGACCCCCGGGAAGAGAACGAGGGCAGATTAAAGGGGAGAGAAGCAAGATCCTGACTTTAAGGGGAATTTAATTGGTGGGACTAGTTTGGAAAATTTGTACAGAAGTGAACTGAAAGCTAATTTAACTAGTTGGGATCAATACACCTGCTGTCCTGGTGAATCACTACAATCGTGACCCAGGGTGCTACAGGTGAAGGCCAGGGACTCTGAGCAGAGGGAAACAGAAAAGCTACAAGAACAGAAATGCCAAGAGCCGCCCCGAGCAACGTTCACAACATAAAAACCGGCCGAACAAGTTTGCCTGAGCAGATCCTGTCGTAAGTTTGAATAATTGGTGCAGCGTGCCCCGTCAAAACCGCCTCGTAAATCCGGAGGGACGTCACACAGGTGGTGGTCGGATTACTGCGGAATAACAAAAGGGCCGTCTGCGCCCGTTATCACAGTAGCGTGTGAATGAGTGGTTCCCTTCAGAGGATTGCCTTTCATCCGCGCAGGTAAAAGGAGGACGTTGGACAAAAAAAATGTGACGCAGGAATTTTTAATTCCTCCCCTTTATCTCTACCCCCCCCCCCTCCCCCGCTGCCCTCAGCTGTAACTTTGTGTGATTATCTCTCCATCGAGCTCATCTTTCAAAAGGAAACCTTTGCTTTGGAAAAACACAGTGGACGAAAACTAACAGAATAAAATGGGCAAAAAAAAAAAAAACTGAAAAGGAGAATTTTTTTCCAAACTTACAATAAAACTCTGGATGTGGATATAATTTCAGTAATTATTACAGTTCGTATAATGTAATTAATGCATTTTTAATGAGGGACATAGGCCTGTAGGCATTGTGGGTCTCAAATAAAATGTCAGCATCAAAGCCTCTAATGAAAACTCCTGGGCTTATACATAGAAGTAATTAAGTATACATAAGTATACAGACTTTTTTATGAAATAAATTAAAAATCATCATGTGCCTCTGAGACTTCATTTTCTAGTCGATGAGTCTCAGTAGTAGAAAATATCTGATGGTGTGACCTTGAACCTCTTCAGATCCGAAACGATTAAATTAAGCAGCAGCCACTTTGTGTTCAGGTTTCAAATTGTGTGTTTTGCGTGACAGTGGAAATCCCACTTTATGTCTTTCTCTCACCTTCAGTTGCTCCCCCCCCCCCCCTCTCTCTCTGTCTCTCAGGAGGGGGAGGGAAATTCCTGGCGAGGTTGCTGGGAGTTGTTGCTCTGCGCCTGCAGGTACAAACCGGCCTCCTCTGTCTGCCTGTCTGCAGATATCATACTGCGACGTGATCTGTTTAGCTGCCTGACTTAATGCTCGTGCGCCCCCGGCTCTGTGTGTCTGTCTGTGTGCGTCTGTGTGTGCATGTGTGTTGACTTCTTCCATCTCCTCACAGCTGGAATGGCGTCGCCCACTTAATCTGCCGACCTGCGATTACAAACACACACACGGAGAAAGACAGACAGACTTTTACTGCACTGATATTTACAAATTGAAACAGTATTAATCTTCCACCACACAATAGGCAGTTAACAAGAAATGTCATTCACACACGCAGTGGCAAGATGGTTTAGGGACAATGGGGTTGATAGCACGAATTGTGGCCAACACGGTGGTGCATGCGGGGAAAACAGACATAAAACATCTGAGCACTTGCCAGAATGGAAGAAAACTGGCTGAAGACATGCAGTTTTAATACGTTTGGTTGTGTAGAGGGTCTTTGTACACCTCAGTAAGTCGAGCAAGAGGTTAAATCCCCCCCCTCTGGATTCTTCCTCATCTGTTTCTATGTTGTATACTTTTCATTATTTTATCCTCGGGTTGTCACGGCGCTGACTGATACAGGCTGACATGCACGACCACGCTCACCACAACACAAACAGACACACTTGAGTAGGGGTCCGGGTCCAGCTGGAGGTGGTCTCCTGCCAAACCTGCAGGCAGGCTGCCTGTGTTCATAATCATCACACATGCACTGATTGGAACTGACAGGACACACGCACACACTAACACACACACACACACACACACACACTCACACATACACACACACGCAGACACAGACACAGTTGGAGAGAAAAATCCACTCGTGAGTAAATCAATATTTCAAGGGCAACCTGCTGTTCTAAAAAATGTATGAGGAGGAACTATTTTGCCTCCTCTGATGCATTATTCCGTCTTGGACTGGCATGTCTGCCATTTCATCCACCGCCACATCCACAGTGTGCATTAAAAAAAAAAAAGAGGGAGAGCCGCTGAGAAAATAAAACATGGAGGTTGGATCAGTGATCAGTGTCATGAGAGAGGAGCAGATTGGCCAGAAAAAGGGAGAAGTGAATAACTGCCAGTGGGCTGAGGGAGGGACAAGGAGCGAGAGAGATGGAGGAAGAGAACATCCCTCTCTCTCTCTCCGTCTCTCTCTCTCTCTCTCTCTCTCATACACACACAAACACACAAAGCAGAGAGAGACTCCGCAGGGCGCCATATAACAACCTTCCTTGTCATTACCGTCGCCCAGCCAAAACCGCTCCTCCTCCTCCCACCACCTCCCGTCTTCAACGCAATCATGGCCCTATCGCTTACAGTGTGCTGCTAAATGGGAACATCGATAGACACATCCATTAGCAGCGCGAGTACTTTCCTCTCTGATTCTCAAGTGCTTTAATAGCCGGCATACACACACACACACACACACACACACTCTCACGCTGCACCCCAGCCAACTGTTAACCAAGCTAGCCACGAGCAGGCAAACGCCAAACTGATGGAGTGTGTCATTACAGCTGGTTAGTACCACGCTCGCTGCGAGGGGGGAGGGGGGGGGGGTGCCATCAGTTAACCTGCAGCTAGAAACCAGGATGATGGGGCTGCGCTCTGATTGAAGGAGCTTTCCTGCGAGAAGCGATCCTAGGATTTATTTATCTATTGCTTGATTTCTCCCCCCCCCCCCCCCCCCCCCCATGTCTTTGATGCTGTAAAGAAACACGGTGTCGTATATTTGCACGGTATTTGTCCGATACAAATATATCAGTAAATGTTTTTCAGGGTGGGATTTTCTTTCCTTCCCAGTTTCTTTTTACTGCAAAACAATGTGCTCTTATTTTAGGAATATGTATTCACTGGGAAAAGCATCAGGAATCCACTTCTGAAAAGTGCACAAGGTAAATTAAATAGTGCGTCTTACTGGGTGATGGTTGCCACAAACACTAGTATTTTTTGGCCATTTAAAAATTACCTTTAAAAACAAACAATAACAAAAATATAAAGTTTTATATCAAAGAGCCGCTCACGTGGAAAGTATAAAGGCCAAGAAATAAAAACGAAGGCACTAATGGTGTTTATGATGGCATTAATAGAGGCAGAATGAGAAGAAGGGCAGATAAAAGAGAGGGATGGGTTTCCCACCAACACGCTGTTATTTCAGCTCGCATTGTTTTTTAGAAGGAGGGAGGAAGGGAGGGAGGACGCTGGGAGGCCTGGGAGGGGCACTGGGTCGGTAAGAGAGGGGAGGGAGGTTGTTGGGGTTTGTGGGAAATGTGGTGCAGCTGCTGAAGTTGACTTATGAAGATTGGTTTTGACTGATGGAGACGGAGACAGAAAAGAAAATGGGGTAGGTTTTTGTGCACACACACACACACGCACACGCACACACACACAATATAAATGGAATGCATGTCTGCAGACAGTTACTCCTGATGTAAAATGACAGTGTGTAAATTAAGGTTTGTTCCAGAATGTAGACTTTGATGATGACAGCACAAAGAAAGCCAGTTTTCATGTGATGTTCGTCAACTCAATTCAGACAATCCTTTTTTCTTTTATTGTTGATTTCAGATCATTGACGTGTCATTAAATTATTCAGAGAATTAGGTTTTCTCACATTCTCTCACACACACACACACACACACACACACACACTCACTCACTCACTCACTCACTCACTCACTCACTCACTCACTCACTCACTCACTCACTCACTCACTCACTCACTCACTCACTCACTCACTCACTCACTCACTCACTCACTCACTCACTCACTCACTCACTCACTCACTCACTCACTCACTCACTCACTCACTCACTCACTCCTGACTCGGTGGTCTCGGATTCTTACCGTCACAGTCATGGGTGTGTGTGGCAGGCTGGTGGTAGACCGCAGACAGACTCCAGGTGCCATGGATGTGTGTCTGTGTGTGCGTGTGCCTCCTTCATGTCTGGACCTGGGCAGAAACAAAAAAAGGAAAAAAAAGCAAAAGATAAATTCAGGTGTTGTTTGGCTAACCTTGTTATTAAAAAGTCATACTCACTCACATACATGGAAAAATGCAAAACACACACACACACACACACACACAGGGATTTAGAAAGAAAGAAGCAAATGCATGTACACTCTTAAAGACAGACACACACGGAAAATTTGTGACAAACAAAGTTTATGACCAAATTCATTGTTATTTTTGTAACTCCTACATTTTCCGAAATAACGTTAGAAGAAGTTTGTTGCTTCTTAAATGTGTCACCAACACACTAATATGTGTAACAGTGTAAACAATCATACGGATGCACTTTGTCCTCTCTAAAGGACTCACACACACCATTTCATACGTACAACAAGCCCACTCAGGACCCAATTCGTATAAACACAACGGGTGGTCCAGAGTAAACAATGACAAGCAGCCAAAGTCAGTGTGTGTACATTAACACAAGATTCATCTTTAAATAAAATTCTCAAAAATAATAAGAAGAAGGTGGTTGGACGAGAAAGGACTTTGATGCCTCGACAAGGAGACGCTCACGCAAACATTTGAAAACCGCCTCTGAAGACACTGATCAGTCTCTCAAATCAGATCTCGATCATGGTGCCTTAAACAAAAGAGTCAAAGTATAATGGCGGCACGGGGCTGTAATGTATTACATAGAGCCGGGTATCTGACATGCTCGCAGTGTGATGAGGCCGGGAGGGAGTGACGTGAACTGAGACAGAATGAATTATCAAAAAGAATTTCTGAGCACAACATCTTCGGTGGACCAGATGGAGAGGGGGGGGGGGGAAACAGGAGCACAACCTGGAGTCGCAGTGTGTGTGTGTGTGGGGGGGTGGGGGGGGGGGGCTGACTGAGATGTAGCCTTCCTGGTATTTTACTAAAGCTATTCATTATTGAATGTGTTTTTAAAAAAGAGAGTGTTTGGATATAATACACAGTATTCAACTTGTTTTCAACGAGATTTAAACTGAAAATGTTCTGTGTTACTATCGCTCTCTACACGAGCTGCACAGAGGAGGATTGAACTGAAACTAATCACCATGTTCATTACTGATTGATTCAATGACTAGTTTCTTAATTATTCATTTTATGGTTTGGGCTGTAAAATGTGTTTGTGAGCAAGTTTACACACAAACTATTCGACAGAATGCCATGGAACTTGATAGGAGGATGCAGTGTGGATCTGGGATGACAACATTCAAATTTGGTGTGGATCTGCATCAGGAGGTGGATCCTCTAAATGTTGAAAAATAATTATCAGGCATATTTTGGGTAATGATATCTATGAATGTGTGTAATTGGATGCAGTTGGTTGAATTGAATGGGACCCTTGGGCTTTGGAGGAGGCCTGTGTTCTACTGAGACTAGTTTCTTCTTTGGTTGCTGAGCAAACCCAATCATGTCACGGGTTAATAAAGATCTGTAGCTGTAGCTCTACCTCTGCACAGTCTATGTAAACATCACCAGTTTTGGACCTTAAGTGTGAAACAGCTCCCGATCCTAAACTACAAATCTATGTTGAGAGCCTGAGGTTTAAACTTGACCTTTTATTACATGTGGCAGTGTTTCATATTTTAAGCTTCCCACAATCTGACTTCTTGGCCTTTTTCTTTCATATTGTAAGTAAGTAGTCTAGACCACACTAATGAAAGCCATGCTAAGAAAGCAACAACACCCGAGCTCTAATTAATGGACCTGAAAACTCCAACAAATCCCTCGTCAGTCTGAAAATCTGGTTACAAATGAAAACACACATAAGAAAGAAAGAAAGAAATAGCAAAGGCTGCTGAAAGGTGACTTGCATAAATAAGACTCCCCAGTGAAATATGGTTCTTGTGAGTTCCTCTCTGCCAGATCTCCATCCACACAAGAGAGAACAATGATTGACCTTGGCCGCAATGAAAAATTGCCTCGATTGTTCACACTTCACTTTGATGTTAAATACAGCTGCGCAGGGCGGCACAGGAAAGCTGCTGAAGGAGAAATTAAACCGCTTTTTTATGACGCTTAACAAAATGCACTTTTGTTAAATTTACTGCATCTGCCAGAATACATACATGCAATTCAATATTTGTCCTGCAGAGCTAATACGTCCTTCAGCTACTGCTCTTTTCCATGGTGCATTCCTTCATACATTCACTATGTTATCCTAACCACCTCCTACATCAGCCCCTACCCCCACTTCTACCTCATTGTCTTTTCTCTGTCTCTCTCTCTATCTCTCTCTTGCATCCCTCGCTCTGCTCCAGTAAGCAGACTTGCCGGGACCGGCGAGGGCACCACCGTCATTAGGGTCCCGGCACGGAGTCACCAATTTATACTCTCATTAACGGATCCATGTGCTGCTCAGTACATTACAAAAAGAGAAGAGGGGGGGGAAGCTCCGGGACCACCCATGTGTTTAGGCCCCTTCAAAACAAAATGCAACAATAAAGAGCTGTGTTCCCTCTGCCAGCTAAATGAGCCAATTCACGCGAAAGGGGGAGAAAAAAGAAAAGTTCCAAATGAACAGACGTTTTGATGCTACACGGGGTGTTTATGTGTTAACGAGAAGATGCTATTAATCAGGGCTGAATACTTGAAAGGCCCTTGTTATCAGATTTGTTCTTTTTCCCCCGCAAAGTGAGGGAAGCTGCGTATAAAATAGCGCTCTTAAAAAAAAAAAGACTATTAGAGGAATTAAAACTTGTATATTGACTCCTAACTCATAAGACTGGCTGACACGAGGATATGGAATCCTGCAGATCCAGAAAGTTTCCTTGTAAAATAACCCTATCTTCAAATGTCTTCATTTCACAGGAGGGATTTCATCTGAGAGCCGCACGTCTGAAGCCGAGCAGCAGTGACAAGGTGCTAAAACCTTATTTCCAGTGACCCAGGGGATATTTTTCTTCCTGCAGAGAGTGACAGAGCGGCTGCAGGGTCGAGCAAATACGCAGCGATATACAAGTTATTAATGAACATGCCTCCTCGCTGTTCGAGGCAAACTCTGTACTTGTGGCCCTGCGTAACTCAGTGGGTAGAAAACAACACAAACATTGCATCAGTGAAGAGTTCAGCTCTCTGGGCATCCCAGGGTTGAACTATACTGGAATGACTAAGAGATTTCGACTGTTTAGGGGAAATTCCTGGAGATCTTTGTCTGGTTCTTTGAACAAAATAAGTCAACACAGAAAATTTATATATTTAAAAGCACAGCGATTTATATATATATATATATATATATATATATATACATATAATGTGAGGCTTTGGGATCATCTGCTATTCAATGTCTAAATAAAGGTTTAGATTTGAAAATACATGGCTTAACCTGGTTCTGTGATAAAATGCAGAGAGCACAGACTCACAGTTTTTCTTTGTAAAATGTAGCCATCGTTTACTAATGCTCCTCCATGAATGTCAGGTAGGTCTGCTTTAATAATATCTTTATTATTATTTTTCTTGTTTTTTAATCTGCCATGTCCAGACAACCAAACTGGAAACTAGAAACATGGCTGTTTTCACTTCAGTGGTCTTTATGTCGGAGCACATTATAGTATATGCTGATCTTTGTGCTTTGTCAGAATGTGTTCCTACCATATTATGCCTGTTTATAATAAAACCAGTCCAGACATGTAGAGCTAGACCACCCAGAGCCGTCACTCATACACTCTCCTTAAAGAAAAGTCACAAGTCTTAATTATATCCATCCTCTGGGCGTGTCCTTCTGCTCAAAGCAGACATCTGAGCCGACCCCCCCGCCCGCCCCGCCACCAAACTGCCGCAAACCTCACCAGAGCCTTATGGAAAGAACATTTTTGGGCAAACTCGCCGACCTTAGATGGAAATAAACCTATTCAGCACAGCTCAAAGTTGTTTTTACTGAGGTTACCGAAGCTAATCTGGTTTTAAGTTGTTCATTGTTGGACTATCTCCTCTTGTACCCTTGAACTCGTAAAATGATCCCAGACTTTTTTTTTAAAACAACAAAAAGAGGAGCCTGTCGAGGTTCTTTTGATGGCGAGATCGGCGGGATGTGAAAATCAAGAGGGAGAATTGTTTACCATATCAAAAGAGGTGCGATGAAACGGTAATATCAAAACCTGCACTCAGATGAAAGGGTGGCAACGACAAGAGAGAACGTACACACACACACACACACACACACACACAAACACACAACTGTGCACTGTAATAAGGAGGCATGTGCTCCAGGGAGGAGGATGTTGTGACTGCATTGTTCTTTTTCATGATCTGTAATTTTCAAGCCGCCAATGCTAAGGGAGCAGCCTACTGGTCGACACTCACAGCTGAGACATGAAGACAGGAAGAGGAAGAGAAAGAGAAAGAGAGGGGGAGAAGTGAGTCTCTGCACAGGCAGGACCCCAGCGACTACCTGCCAGACAAATCCTCCTCAGGCTTTGATCCACTGCCCACTTCTCTCTCGCTAGGCCTTTTATTTTTTAAAGCTGTTTTCAGTCGGGCAGCTGTGATGTTTAGCCCGAGTGCAACGAGATTCCAAGCACGCAAAGTAATACAAGCAGGAACCACCCATCTGCTCCCAAGTTGAAACGGAAATGCTAAAAATAAAAGTGAAAATGATTTGTCGTCACTCCCGTCCACTGCTTCCTCCCTAATGTTTTCAATATGATACCCTCCAAGGATCATGGGGTTAATCTGCTTCTCTTGTATATTAGCCGAGATTGTATCGAAGCACATTTGTTCCAAGCAGCGAGGCTAATGACCCTGAGCCGACACTCGGCGTTTGGCTGGGAACTCGGGGGGTTTTGTGTGTGTGTGTGTGTGTGTGTGTGTGTGTGAGGGGGAGGGGGGGGCTAATGAGAGGGAATGGGAATACGAGCTACGGTCCATCATCTACTTAGGACCTAGACAGTAGTGTCGTCCTTCCCTTAGTCTGAACACGCACACACACACACACACACAGGAAAACACTGCTAGGAAACACAACCATTTTTCTCCTCTTGCATTTTGCTCCTGTCTTGTTAAGTAAATGTACAACGTGCAGCGTTTAATCATCAGCGAATCGATAATACATTTATTCTACGGGATTGGTATGATTACTGTAAACAAGGAGTTCTGTCATCGAGATGGTCCTTTCACCCGCGTGCCTTCCTGCTCCTGCTTCTGATTAATAACTACTTCTATTCAGTGTCCAAAGATATTTAAAGTTATTGATTCCAGATGTGCAGGTGCATGCTCGTGTGAAGCTCAACATGGGGATGTGTATATCTTTTGTGTATAACTCGTCATCATTGGTGGACTAGTGGGTGTGACTGGTTGTGGGAGAGCTACCGTTTGAATATATTCATGTGTAATTCTGCTATTTGTCTTATGTGTGGAGATTTTGTGTGAAGGACCCCCTGGAAAACAAGAAGATTCTCTCAAGGGTTTTATCTTAATAATGAAAACCTCAGGTACTGCTGCTAATCATTACTGCACAATGTACTTAGCAGAATTCCAACAAAGATATAACATGAATGTTTAAAAAGCAACGTGTGCCCCCATTTAAATTAATAATAGAGTTACACGTCATACTGTTTTCAGGGGTCTGTGGTTTCTTTATTGCTGGATCGGCGCGGCAGCTACTTAAAGTGGCAGCCATACTGTATATGCACGAACACACACACTGACTGGGTATATAGCCGAGTGAGGACTCCTCGACTGTGTGAGGCTGAGTGGATCCTGCTGCAATGGGGAAAGCAGCAGGGGTCCACTCCGCTGCCTTGATTCCATTCAATTCGCCTCGCTCACTTCTCTGGCACATATAAGAATATTATGTGTGTGGGGAAGAGAGAGAATGGGTAGAGGAATAAATAACCTTCTGCACTGCACTGTGCATGTGTGTATAAGTGAGTGCATCTGCGTGTGTTGGGGTAATACCTCCAATGGCAGACTAATGATTGGCCTTATCAACACCCTGCAGTGAATGCGGGCCTTTGTCTCCTCTCGGGACGCATTATGGAAAGCTTAGTGGGGTCTGCGTGTGACTCCTTCTCATTCTCTCCCCCACTGATAAACCCACTACACCCACACACACACACACACAGACACACACACACACAAAAAGGCAAATGTTTTACGGCTCCTGAAAAGTTGAGACAAAAGACAGCCCTGAACTCCTGTCATCCTAATCAGCACAAAGTTATGCACACAGCTCACAAACTCAGAAAAGTTCTTTGGAAAAAGATTTAAAAAATGAAGACGGGAATTTACATTTTGGAAAAAAGAAGTCACTTTTCATTTACAGTATACAACAAATAGTGTATGGACAGGATGGAAGGGGGCTTTAAAGAAAGTTTCAATATCCCTTTCGATGAAACTAAATAACAGCTAGAAATTACACAACTAAGTTACAGCCTATGGGATGAATTGTGGCGTTGTTTGCCACATTCAGGCATTTTAAGTCAATCAAAGAGATTAAAAGAAATAACATTACCGCCATCCCATCTATGACGTCTGTGGACATGTGGTAACCCTGAAATGCAAAATGTCTGGATTTACTTAGAGGCTTTTATGTGGCTACATTATTTGTCTTCTATGTTTTATGATTCATGCTCCAAAAAATGTCAAAGGAATTTCAAAATCGTCAAATTGTCTAATTTAGAATTCAAACATGAATCATATATACGATGTGGCTAATGGCTCTTTCATTCATGTACATCTGCAGGTATCTAAGGAACAGTTAAGGACACGTTTACACTTTTTTTCCAGCTTTGTGTAAAAAGACCGCTCTGTTCTTCACTGTGCTGATTTGAGGGTTAGAGGTTGGGGCAGGGTCCCTTAGTCAAGCACTTTATGAAATGAAAATGTTTTCCTTTCCGACGATGTCAGGCGTTACTTTTCCCGTTTTTTAAGACTTCAGCACACGGCTCCTCTGGGAAGCGAAGCCATTTCCCTGGCTGTTTCACGCTGAGTCAATAAAACCCTCTCTCTCTCTCTCTCTCCTCTGTGTTTTCTTTCACAGCCTTGTTTTCAAGTGGTTATTGTGCCGAAGAGCCATTAAGTGGATTGTAATCTCACTCTCAGCGCTGTCTTTTGGACTTTAGCGTTCACTTACTTTCTTGCGAAATGACTAAGGGGTTTATCAAAGCACATAAGTTCCCCCTCTCTCTTCTTCTTTCTATTTCTCTTTCTCGATGATAAAGAATATTCAAACCTTCATAGAGTCTCTCTCTCTCTCTCTCTCGCGTCCCCCCGGCCAGGCTGTGAGGATTTAGGGGCCTTATTTAGTAGGCAGGTAGAGTCCAGTCTTCCCCATCCTTCCCCTCTCAGTAATTAGACCGAGGCCAGGAAGTGCCGTGTTTTATGGCCTTATAAAGACATTAGAGGCATCGCTTCATTGGCCCTGACCCCCCCACTTCCCCACCTACTCGATTTACCCGTTCTACTCTATCTCACCCCTTTGTGGTCCTCTATCGTTCTCCCTTTGAAATCCTCCCCACCAACATCCATCTACGTCTTTTTCATTCCAGCTCTCAGACCTTCTTTCTCTGCTCAACGTTTCCGTTCTGGACACTTGTCCGGCTGGTTTTTCTTCCCCTTTTCCCCCCTAAACACAGTGTTGTATCCCCCCCACACAATTGAAAATCTTTTCGCCCGCTCTTTTGCGCGAGCATGAAACTGACAATTACTCGCCCTGTCCCCCCCCGTCACACAGGGAATCAATACGACTTGACACAGTGACTCATTTGCCTGTCATTTTCCCATATGCGATTTCTGAAATATGAAACTGAGAGACACACTGTGGCTGGAGCCCCGCCCGCCTCCCTGCCTCCGCACAGACAAATGGACACCAAAGAGAGAGAGAGAGCTGCGCTGGGTCCTGAGTCCCGGCAGCTCTTTTTAAAAGCCAGCTTAGACAGACTTGGCTGCTCTTGAAAGACTTTTCTACCACTGGAGCAGAGGACAGACACAATTGAGAGGAAAAAGAGGGGAGAAGAAAGAGCGGTGGCACGTCTGGATACTTGCTTATAACATCCTCCACCTTTTTCCTTCCTTTTATTCCCCCTGAGAAGACATTTATTCCTCAATGAGTTCAGAACCACTTCCATTCGAAAACAACTCTGTCCGACCCAACTGGGGTTATTTGGACAAGAGATTTTGCACAGATAGAAGGACAGTGATGGAAGAATGTAAATAAAGAGACTTGTTGCAAAGACCTGAGACAGTGGGTGGCCTGAGAGGAGATTGCACGAGTCAGGCAGACAGAGAAAAGGTGCATGAGACGTGAGGAGCTAGAGGAGAGAATTGAGTTTGATGTGAAATGAGACAAGCTGAACTGGATCTGTGTGGAAAACTAAGAAACCCTGGACTGGCTCCAGGAAACCGTCTTGTTCCTGGTTCCAAGAAGAAAAAAAATAATAGAATCCCACCGCTGCTACTGTAACCTCCGAGTGAGAGGTTGAGGTGGAAGGGAGTCTCACAAGAAAGGAGGATGACAAGAAGGGAGTAAAAAACAACATTTTCTTTTCCTCCGGCTGCCTCCTTCCCTTTAACCATTCCTCCTATCTGTGTACGGTGGCAGCCGCTCCGGTCATGCCTGCACGCTAGCGAATGATTTACTGCCGCTTTCAGCCTCACACAGAGAGGGAGCGCAGGGAGATTAGTGTGTGAGAGACGCTCACTGTGGGAATCGCTGAAGCACAGTTAAGACAATAAGGTGGCTCTTCTCCCAGTTTCACTCCTCTGTTGGGGCTTTTGGCTTCGCTGGTGTCCAAGGTAATGATTTATTTTTTTCTCCCCCCTGAACCATTGCATTTCTTTTATTTTTAAAAATATTTTAATGAATTCTGGAGAGAAAAGGTGAAATCCTTACAAGGTGAAATCCTCACAAGGTGAACTGAAATCTCTGTATTCAGACAGAAAACAGGAAAGAATAACTTATCTGTGATAACACAGGTAAAGGATAAGTCAATAATGATAAAGCTATTTTCACATTACACCACTTTCATGTTTAGTACATGAAACGTGAAGATATTTTATTGGATAAAAGTTTTATGATTTTATTGTTTCACTAGTTAGTTTTTCAAAGGATAGCTTATAAACTAAGAATTAAGTAAATATAAGACCAGATTAAACACATAATTTTTCAACATTCTCAATGATTTTCTCAGAGAATAATTCATTGATCTTAATGAAAAAAATACAAATCTGACAAGTTTAGGGGACTGATTTCTATGAGTGTGTGCTATTAGGTGCAGATCCAAAAAGACAATCCGGATCTGGTGAATTTGAATGTGGTTTCATTTAGGGAACTGTTGGGCCTTGGCCGAGTTATGTGCTTTCAGAATCCCATTCTAGTTTCACTCTGTCGCAGCTGAAGAGTGAGAAAACCCAAATCTTACCAAATGAGGTCACTAGTTGAGGTATAATATTTAACCAAAGCCACCGTCTAGATGAAAAAACAGTTCCAACTAACTTACTTCTACATTTTCCGAGAGATCTAATCATAGAAATGAAGAAAGAAGAGTTGCTGCTCGGCTCCTCGTCACAGGGAGAAATGAACGTGTGAGAAAACAGAGGAGAAGATAAAGAGAATACAGACGGTGCAGAAGAGGAGGATGAGGCAGGTGAGTCAGAGCCGGCGGTAAGTTCCTCACCTGGCGGCTGTGGCTCGTCGCCAGGGACACACACACACAAGCAAACAGTCACACTCGCACATGCATGGAAACGGTACATCAACCCCTGGTACACATCTGATTCAGGCAACCAGGTGGAAGAGGACACACACACACACACACACACACACCCGACATGTAACCCCAGGGCACAGCCAAGCTCTCTTACCTCTCTTTCATCACTCGTCTTGTTCTCATCGTGTTCCTCTCTGGAAGGGGGGGGGGGGGGGGGGGGGGTTGTGCTTCCCTTTCTTTCCTCGGCGGTGAAGCCCAACGCTGCAGCTTCTAGTTCTGTTTCCTCTTCTCATGTCAGTCGGCTCCTCCCGAGACCTGAAACAGAGGACGACAGAAAGAGGAAACCAGCCATTAGGATACGGTTTGAGTGGAACTGAGATATCACCAATAGAGTCGGGCCTGGTGGGGTAGTTTGAGATACGGGCGAAGAGTTTCATGACCTATAGAAGTTTGAAGTGTTCCATCCCAAACCTCGAGTCACTATTTAAGAAATAACCCTTTGGCTGAAAACCTGAGCGATGCAGAGACATCGTGAGCGACAGCAGCCGGAGCTGTGTTTACATCTCACTCAGTGTAACAAGCTGTGAGGTTCACGAAGGGGTCGGGGAGACGTGATGGCTGCATGATACAGTTCACATGCCTGTGTTGGCTTGTTACTGTGTCTATTCCCTCCTCCATCTTTTGTTTGCTTAGACAGCGCTGACGTGTAATTGTTCTATCGAGAGGATGATTTTATCCCGACCACACTGCTTTGTACACAGACATGCTTTGTGTGTGTTTGTGTACGTGTGTGTGTGTGTGTGTAGGGGTTGTCTTACAGTGCAAAGATGAAATTGCTAACAGCCGTGACAGCCAGCATTGCGCACTTTGCAGCCTACAGCTGCACAGATAAAGCGCGAGGGTTAAGCAAATATTGTACAATGGCCAGGAAACAATGGAGCATCTCCATCCCTCCCCTGTCTCTCACACTCACGTACCCATTCACACCAACACTGCTGAGTGTGTGTCTGTGTGTGTGTGTGTGCGTGTGAAAAAATGACTGGAACTGCTTGTCCTCTTTATTACTGTGAACAGAACAGACACCCCTGCTCCCCTCCCGCTCATTTTAATCTCTTTTCTTAGTGATAAACCTCCTCCGTCACACTCTCTCTCTCTCTCCCCGTCTGTGCCCACCCTCCCCGCTCCACCCGCACCCCTCAAGCCTGGTGTCGACCCTCCCCAAAAAACCTGGGCGAAGCGGCAACAGTGCTCCTTTGTTTGCCCCGCTCCCCTCCTGCCCCCTCGTCCTGCCACGGAGGACGCTGGTTCCCGGGGGACGGAGGCATGTCTCGACAGGAACGCCGGAGGAGAGGGACGGGAGGGACAGCAGAGAAATATGTAGGTGGAGGGAGGGGAAGCGAGTTGGGGTCGTTAAGTCATTTTTACCCCCCCCCCCCCACACTCTCTTTAATTTCTGCACTTTTCTGTCCATTCATCATGGCATGAGAGGGGCTTCTCAGAGCCCGTCTGTGGCGAGGAGGGACAACACCCTCACTGAACCCACCGGCTCCAGTCGACGAGACTCGGGGGGGAAAAAATGAATTTACAGTGAACAGTTTCTGGTCTGGACCAAAAGGATCTAATTTTAAACTCCAAAGTAGAGATGGTGGAGAGGGAAGAAAAAAAAATAAACTCTTTGACTCCGGTTTTTTAGTTCTGCTCCGAGAGAACAAACACTAAAATGTAACGTGTGCGATATTCCGACAGGCGATGTCGTAAAAATAGCCCCTAAAGTACACAACTTGTAATTTCTCATTTGCGCAAAGAAAAATACTGGACCTGCCCGCTGAGGTTAGTCCAGACATAATTTTAGCCGTTTGGTTCTGCTACCACGGAGAGCGTGGCAAACCCAGTTCTCTAATAGCATAAATACTGCTCTTGTAATGGAGCCTGGGGCACGTCTCATTTGGATGAGGAGGCAGCACAGTAGAGCAGTGCTTTTTCTCTCAGCCAAACACACACACACATACACACACACACGCACACACACACACATACACACACAGCGGCAGCTCCGAGGCAATCGGATCATTAACCCCAACTAATCTGCAAACATTATGTTTATAGAAAATGCTTTTCCAGCTTAGGCGCACGCACAGCCGAGCTATGCTAATTCATTTTGGATGTTTTTTTTCTGCGTGCATGTGGGACGACGTGTTTGTGAGTTACGATGACACGTATGAGTTATGATGACATGTGTGTGTCCGCGCTGCTGGGTGTGTATCGCGTCGCTCAGTATGCACTTGTGTGTCATGGCTGCCTGTGCGCTCGCTGTCTGCTGTGACAGACACAGAGAGAACATGACAGAGACAGTGAGAGAGTGCGTGAGCGGGACTGTGAGTGCGTTTGTGTGTGTTTGTGTGTTGTGACTGTGCAGCAGCCTCGCAGCCTTGATCTAGTCTCCTACCTCTCTCGGACACCCTGCTGCGCCTGCTTCATTAATCAATAGGACAGATAAAGACAGACTCCCGCCGCGCCGGGAGGAAGAATGGTTGCATGCGTGCAAGGGAACGCGCATTTGTGTGTGTGTGTGTATGTGTGTGTGTGTCAGTGTTGGTTCCTGCGTGTAAGGTGGCGAGAAAACCCTCGGGGACAATGTGGCAGACGTGATGCAAACCCTTCAAGGCTTCCTGCCCACACAGAGATCATCTGCACTGGATTTGCTTTCTTGTGCCAGTGGAGAAAAAAAAAGTCATCCTCCATTTGAGAGATGATATGCATAGATTGATATATCTGCCAGTGTATTCACTCCAACCTCCGGCGCCCTTCCATGTCTACCAAAGATCAAAGAGGAAAAACAAATGGAGTGTGTTGTGTTTTTCGGAGAGGGCGCCAATTTCAATTTCTTTCCCCTCGATTTCTCACCTTTGAAGGACTACGGGTTGTGGGAAGTGGTGCAACTAAATTTGGAAGAGTTTTAATATTTGCCAAAAGTCATGCCGGGCATGAAACTACTTTGATGCCACAACTCGTCTTCCTCGTCTACAGTGTAATCCTGGGATTTAGATTTTATAGGAAATTAGGAAAGGAAGCAAACACTCCTGTTGGTCGGATGAGACTCTCACCCTGAACCAGGGAAAACACAATTACACACACAATTGTAATTAATTTGCTCCCTCACTCCAAATTAATGTGCCTGTCTACATTTCTTAAAAAACATCTCCAGGGCTGGTTCAGGGAAATCTTTTCTGAAAATGTTTTTTAGAGCACCTTCGAGCACACAGGGTGAATGAAGTGGAAACTGCTTAGAAGCTTAAAACTTACTCAGGCAGAGAAGGCAGAATTGTCAAGTGCACTTCTGATGTTTTCATTGTTTGAAATATTTTCTGTCAAATAAAGAGCTTGTGATACCGAACACGGGTGAAAGAGAAACACTCAGAGCTGCCACTAATGAGATGGAGAGACGCATAATGAGATCAAAGTAGCTTGCTGGGCGTCGTCTTTACAAATCCACCTGGTGTCTTTACTCATCTGTGACTGTTTATTGTGACAGTTTAGGACGGAATTAGTAATGAGACTGACTTGTTTCAGAGGTCAGACCGAAAATGTTCCCATGAGTCAAAATATGATTCTGCAGTCAGACGCCCACAATTTAACGCTGGAGCTTGAAGGTGAATGTGCGCGACCTCGATTCAATTTCTGAAAAAATATTCTCAACTTTAAACCAAAAAAACGGAAAAAGAAAGATTTTTCAAAACACTTAAAAGTTTGTTATATTTCTGTCATTTTATAAGTAAAGAAACTTTTTTGTAATACAATTATTTTAATAAAAGTCCCGAAAGTGCAACAAATTGAAGTCCATGAATTTGAGTATTTCTGGCAAAGTGAATAACTGCAATTTTTGACATAATTACTCAGAGACAGTAGGATGTGGGTATATTTTGTTACCGTGAAGGAGGAATGTGTCATTTCCTGTGGCTCCAAACGCCCAACTGACTTGAATGTAAAGCCACAGAAGCCGTTTATCCCACGGCGCCTAAATCCTGCAGAACTGTTATCAGTCGCTGGGAGGTTCGGCCTCCACAGTAGAAGGGCAGTTTCTTTTTTCTTTTTTGGGGGGGTTGTTTTCAATGTAACTTCTGATATTTGGCCGGGGCTCAGTGCCCTCTTTGTTGCCCATTGTGTGACATGAATGAATCGTTCTTCCAAGTTTCATACAGTGATGCACTGTGTGAAACCATAGAAACACCTTTGACACCATTACACTGCACCACAGACTGTGTGCGTGACACCGGGGCTTTAACTGTTAATCTACAGTAAATGCTTTCAGTCTATTAGAGAAATATCAATTATCTTTTTTTTATATAGTATTTAATAAATTGTAAATTAGTATTAATCTGCTTTCGGGATGCTTTTAAATGGCTCTGAAGTAGTGAGAGTTTTAAAATTCAAAGTGAGACTATGGGGATCAAATTAAAGACACAGTAGCTCAATCCTAAAATTAGCTATAAGGAAAAGTTATCGCACTAACAATAATAGATTTGCAAAGACTAGAAATTTGCATCTCTTCAACTTCTAACTTAAGAATGTAGATATTCTTTTTTTCAGCTATTCATTAAAAAACCTGATGTGTATCTAATATTCTGAAAACAAAAACATAATGTATGATTTTTGTGATGCAGTAGCTGTTTTTAAAAAGGTCTTAAAATCAGTATGTAGAGGATTTTCTTGTTACAAGAATTACAACACAGCTAAAACTGTTGTAACCGTGTATAGAGTACATGACCCGTTTAAATTCTTTATCCTAGAAATTATAGAAAAAAGGTAAATCCAGACATGGAATCCTGTCAGTTCCTCACCCGAGATGCCCCGATTGCACGGCCACATTGTGTGAATTGACATTGTGCCGACGCTCAGACAAAGGAGCCGGTGCAGGCCTCGAGGGGGCAGATGACAAACACTCCTAAACCGTGGCCAGACATAATCCCCCCCCCACCTCCCGCCCGACCCCACAACAAACGCACAGCGGAGGGGGACTTATTCAGTGCATATTAGGAAGGTGAAGGAGGCCAGGCACTGAGGGACTCTCCACACTTGGCTGTCCTAATCATCCGAGACAACCCCTCCAGAGGCGGGCCCCCGCCCAATCACCGTCCCGCCTGCGAAACCCCACTCCCCCCCCCCCCCCGACGCATGACCCAGACACATCCAGGAGCGTTTACAAGGGCGGGCGGCCATGAAGTCGGGAAGCGGACCAAACTGAACAGCCCCCCCGGGAGCTGTAGTTTAATTGTCCATCTTCTTGGTCCAAATTAAACAAGCTCGAGCGCGTTCATATATCCACACACACACACAAACACACACCTCTCCCACCACCCTGATTTTAACAGACTGGCACGTTCCATAGAGCATGCCGCTGATGCAGAATGATGAGCGAGGCCCCATTGTCTCCCTATATTGTCTTCAATTAGGCAGGAGATGATGGGAGACAATGACAGAAGCATTTGTAATCATGAGCCCCACAAACTCACGCTGGGACACAGAACTTCATTACGCCCAATGGTCCCTCATCGGCGATAAAAACGCTGAATCTGTGCGGCTCACCCTTAGGAAGTTTCTGAGCCGAAATGGCCCAGAAAGAAGTGAGTCACCAGGAAATGCTGCAGGGGGTTCTGAAACTGAACACAACAACAGACAGGGGCGGGCAATTCTTCTTTTAACTGCGCCGCAAGAGAACAGCAGGTTTCAACATGAGTGATCGCACCCATCATCTTATTACATATCCTGTTCACTTACCTGACATCTCATCAGACGCAAGTTGACGACGCCGGTGTTTAAAGTTTTACAAGTCAGGATTGGGAGTGTTTTCAAAAAAAAAAAGGAAGGAAAAGAGGAGAGGGGAGGATAAGAAAAAAATAGCTGATAATACTTTAAGAAGAACAAGAAACTCAAAGCATTTCTGAGCTGGCTTTTCAGGGGATGAATTAACGGGGCGTAAAGTGTAGTCATGATGTCCTTTCATCTCGAGCACATACATTTTGTACAAGCTTAGCTGAGAACAGAAGCTCCGGCAGCACCGGTGTCAGCTCAGCGCCGTCTGTAGAAATGAGACTTCTCAAAGAAAAAAGTCGAGAGCGCATTATCTGCATTTACCTGGAGAGCGTTGAGCTGAGGAACGACTCTAACCCGACATCTTGCCGGCTTTGTACCTCGACGCGTCATTTGAAATCACCTTGCAGCGTTGGGCTGCTGGGCTTTGATAGAACCACCCGACCGGACGAATACCGCTTTCATAAAATTGTGCAAATGATTTCTTTCAACTAGGATCGCAGCGGTATTGTTCCCCCCCCGTCCCTGACCCCCCCCACCCTGTCTCTCCTCTCTCCTCACGGCACAAAGAACTAATCTGAGACGAACACTCGCACCAGCCCTGACGCATTGTCAAACCAAAACCAGGGTTTTCTCTCCAAATCATGTAAGTGAAGCGTGAGGTAAGAGCCATCATCCACGGAGGACAACAGAGGGGGTTAGTGGAATAGCTGCGCTTTTCCCCCACATCCACGCCCCATGGATTATATATATGACGCTCCCTTTTTACCCATCTATCCCCTCGGCAAGCTCTCGCACATGTACGGTATCAAACAGGGACCAGAGAGTTCCTGAGACGTTTTGGGTTTTGCCCATTTGCAGATGGAATCAGCCTGAGACGGGTGTCAGTGGGAGGGGGTATCCATCGAGGCGAGCTGCCCCGGGGCCAAACAACCTTTCCTGCAAGGCCCTGCTCCCTTATCTGATTCCAGCAGACGGGGGGAGATGATGGCCATGCCAGCCAGAGCCTTTGATTTTTTAAGTCTATCCCTCTGCCTTCACACTGTGTTATTGATCGCCGACAGAGCTCATTTTGTTCCATCGGCTGAAAAAAAAGAAAACGCTTCGAGAATGCTCCATTTGTAACGTGATCGCCCAGATGAGGATGGAAGCGAGGTGGACAGACACTAATCCTCTCTTTAGTCCCCAGCATCGTGGACTTTCTCATCGCCTGAGGCCCAGATGACTTCCCTGTCCCTGACGCGAGGAGGGGTCCGGGTATAATCCACACACAAGTGTCACTTTTTTCATGTAGAACAATTGCTACGGTTGTTGACCTGGCTGGGAGTAGTGGCCAAATTAGAAGCCGACCATTAAACATCCACCAAAAGAAAAGCTGCCTTTTGACAGTAAAATTAAATAAAAATTAAAAGCAGCCCGATCGAAGCTGTTAGCACAGATTTGCAGTTCACTGAGCGACTGTTAAAACGCGTGCTCATCGACCTCTGCAGACCGGACACATTCCTCCGTGTTGAACGCTACAGCTCAGTGCAGGGAGCGTCTGCCTCCTCACTCCGCCCAGACGGCAGCAGAAAGTATGTAAATTGGTTCATTAACCTTACAGCGCTCGAACCAGTGGGCCATGCGGAGGGCTCGAAATCCAGCCGGGGTTTCCTTGAATTTTATTAACGCACGCTAATGGCATAGAGAAAACTTTCGCGAATGGCCTGAGGTGGTTTTCGCGGTGGTGTTATCAAACACTGTACTAATTATACATGACATCCCTCTGATTAACACTCCGGTGATTATTGCACCATGTCAGATCATCTTCTCTTTTTTTTTCCTATCCCCCCCGCCCCGTTTAGAAGACAGTCATCCATTTTCTTGGCGAGAAAATATTTCAGAGGAAGGAAGGCGGGGGAAAAAAAATGAAAGAGGCCCGATATCGTCACAACCCCCCACCCCCCCTCCCCTTCCCGCGCGCCCCAACGAGGCGGCTTGGATCTTTAACCCCTGACAATAGAATGGCATGACGGAAAAGAAGCAGGGTGGGGGGGGGGGGTGAAAATGTGAAAAGGATCTGCGCATTTCAAGCTGTGTTTCCCCCCCAGCGCTCTCAGAGTGTGTGAACATTTTGGCTTGTGGTGTGTGTCAGCGTGCGAGCCACCAGCAGTGAGGGCTTGCACCTGGAGCAAGGAGGGGCACGCAAGAGGTCAGGGGTCAGGATCGGGGGGGGGGGTCTCCCTCCCTCTTCCTGAGAGGGCCAGACGATCCCCGCGGCAGCGTTGCACAACGTGGGCCTTTCACATCTCCCTCCTTCTTCTCTCTCGTCCACTTCCTCCTTCCTTTTGGAAACACTGCGGTAATCCATAACCCACTCAACTTTCAGCGGCGCCATCATCCCTCCTGTTCTCTCATTTTCTCCCCTCGGACGGAGATTCAAAAACAATTAACCTCTTCACGGCTGGAGACTTTTCCCCAGGAAAAGGG
Source organism: Platichthys flesus (assembly GCF_949316205.1). NCBI lineage: Eukaryota > Metazoa > Chordata > Actinopteri > Pleuronectiformes > Pleuronectidae > Platichthys > Platichthys flesus. The sequence continues at coordinate 9,546,741 of NC_084953.1, read as the reverse complement.
CACGGTGGTAATTGAACGACTTTGCCGTTTACATTCCTGACCACGGCTTTCGTTCCTTCACGCAGAAATCTGGTTAGAGAAAATCCTAATCTGTGGCTTTGTGATTGTCCGATGTTATTATCGTGGATGTTGTGTAATCTCGGCTACGAAGACAGTGTTTTACTTGAGGCCGGATTTAACAGGACAATTTGGCGATGTTTACATAACACCCTGTTGACCTACTTAAACACAATAGATTTGCATCATTCGGACTCAAACATGTTGACGGGCCGGTGATGCTTTTGAAAGCCACGCCTCTGCAGATCCCTCAAATAATAATTATTCTCGCGTCAAACTGGCTTTCCCGTAAAGCGGACGATTTCACACCGAGTGTCTACAAGCTTCGGCGCACCCCCCCCCCCACCACAACATCCTCCACCTTCAATAAAATGTCCTCCTCTCCCCCTTCGTTACGAAAGGGGGGCCTCCTATTCATCTCCAGGTAGAAAGCCTCAAAGTGTAGGAGGGCAGAACAGCTTGCTGCACCCATTGAGCTTTTTATTACTTCCCCCTTCAAAGGGTGGTGGCAGAGGAAGAGACATCCTCCGTCCCCTTGATGCCATGATACGCTCGAGAGTCAGCCCTCGGAAGGGACAACACGCACAAACAAGTGGAGGGATTTTCAACCGGAGCCCTGTGCAAATTTTACCAACACGTGTTCTTCAAAAACAACACATCAGAGAAGATTACACGGTTTGCGGACACAGGGAGAAAACACTCCAGCTGTTGTAGGGGGATAATCTTTTAACAAACAAGTCGATTGAAAAAAACGGACGCTTGATGAAAACAACTGGGAATACGCACAAAAACGATTAACCCCCGTTCGAGTAGAAACAGAGAAAAACATCACGTACCACTCCACTTCGGATTTCCACTGTTTGTCCAGCAAAGACGTCCGACAAAGAGCCCGATGCAACCAGCCATTTTGCATAAAGCAAGCTAGCTTATTATCTAGCTTACCCAGCAGCGGCCGAATGATGTAATCCCCAACCAACACACATCGGGAAAACAAAGACGTGTGCTCCTCTGAAAGTCCAAAAGCTCCCGAAGATGTCGGTCAAAAATAAAAAGTCCAAAAAATAGAAGCATTTTCAACCAACTCCCACTTCTAATAAGCGTTTTCCCTCCTTCAGAAGCCGCCTCGCCTTAAGAACCAACTCAGAGACGCCAACCGCCCGAGTCGAGATGCGACAGAACGCATCCGAGGGCCCCGTTTAAAACCTCCAGCACAGGAACCATTTCCATTTTCAAGCATCATAGTGTTTATTTTTTATGCTCAAAAGTCTCCATCTTTGCTTATTAATAATACTTATATTAATAATAATGTTCCCTTTGTATTCCAAGATCAAGTGTGAGGATTATTATCATCACGCTGGAAAAACTTAAAGCACAGGGAAACATCAAGCTTCAGGGCCTCGTGTGTAGAACAGAAGAAGAAGAAAAAAACCTCTGAGCAGTGATATAATTACAAAGAATGTGAGAAAAACCAAGTAGCACCGCACGTTGGAACAAAATGGAATAAAATAACTACAGGCACCGTGCCATACCTACAGTCGTGTAGACGCTCAGGGGGAACAGCGGCGCTGAAATCTCACCCGCTCGCACACAGACACACAAAGAAGAAGAAGAAGTCTTTGATGTTTCCTCATGAGTGTGTGTGTGTGTGTGTGTGTGCGTTGCAGCTGTGTGAGTCACCCACCCTACATCCAAGATCCATACACAGAGGAGGCAGCGATGGGAGCAGTGGCGATAAAACTGCAGACCCTCACACACACACACACAACGCACACACACACAAGGCACACACACACAACGCATAATAGTGATGATATCGGAGGTAAAGAGGTAGAGAGAGCACGGGCAGGGCCGAGCCAGGCCAGCAGGAGGACAAAAAAAAAAGAGAAGGAAGAGAAGAGGAGGAAAAACTAAAGGAAGAAAAAAAAAACTGGCTGTGTTCCAGACAGCCTGAAACTTCTCTTGATCATTATGTCTAGCCTTCAGGTGACTGGGGTCGGGCCGACTGTTGGCGGTAGTGAGGTTGAGGGTGGTGGGAGGCTTAGGGGGTGGGTGGGTGTGTGTGCGTGTGTGCGTGTGTGCGTGTGTGTGGGGGGGTTATAGATAACACAGCAGCCAGACAAAGGGGGAATAAGAGGGCTGCCTACATACCACCAGCATCAAGGAAAGGGAGGGTGTGAGGCAGGGGGGGAGCGAAAAAAAAAAGAAGAGAGGGTTATAAAAATTTGATTAGACGATCCTTTGCTGAAGTGACTTTCTGTGTCGGTTTGCTTTTCTTTCTTTTTTCTCCCCCTCTCCCCCTCTCCCCCTCTCTCTCTCTCTCCTCAGTTCCCCTCCCTCCTCGCTCTTCCAGAGCAGCGCCGCCTCAGAGAATGGGGCAGACAGATTTTATAGGTCCTAATTAAAGCCATCTGAAGCCTTTCAAAACATCAAATGGCCCCGGTCCCCAACCACCACCACCACCACCCGCCCCTCACGCTCTTTCCCTCTGATTGTACAGAAATCAGGGAAAGAAAGAAACCCCAAATCTGAGGGTCCCCAATTTTTTTCATAATTTTTGCTTTGACTCCTAAATGTACATACTCTGGACCCAGATCCCCCCTCCAACCCCCCTCCTCCACTCATTTCCAATCAATAAAAAGGGTTCAGTGGGTGACACGACCTCAGAGAGTCTCTTGTCAGACTGGAATTTGACATGGATGATTGTTTGCTCATTCTCTAAAAATAAAAGCATTCCCAGTTCGCCCCTCTAAACTTTAAAGGGATTTTTTTTTTTTTTTCGGTCATATCCTGGGTTGGAAATGACACATGGTCGTTGAAGATCCACCCTTATCCTGTCCGGCTGGTTGAAGAGAAGTGCAGCTCTGTTGGTTTCAGCGCTCCATTCCCCCCCCCCTCTCTCTTCCCTCTTGCCCCCCCTCTCTAATTGTCCTCATTGAGCCGTGTGGACCGGTTGCACTGCCGGCCTGGGGTCAGCGGGTTTGCCGTGTGCTTTTTTTTGTATCTATATTTCATGCTATGGCGCTGCGCGGACACGAGCCACACATGCACATCCACACGGATCCACGGAGACGCACGGCGCGCGCGCACGGGGCCGGATGCCCTCTCGGACCATCGGGCACAACATGAAGTCACACAACGAGGCGACTGAAGCGGTTTTTAAAGCTTTAATTCACAAGTGGATTTAAAACACAAAAAGGACAAGAGCGCATAGGGCGCAAAAGTGACACATGGAGCCAAACGTGTTACGCAGAACAAACAACAATAAAAGACAGTAGATACGAGGTAACTATGAAGTGTTAGTTATAAATAAAGGATAAGATGATACAACAAATAGAATATGGCCTACTTACGATTCATTTCAATAACTTCTGGGCGTTATTGTCTCGCCCCTGCGCCTCTCCGAGCGGCTGGACACGGAAAAAACTGGCCGCTCCTCCCGGCGAGGCGCGCTCCTTCTCTGCGACAGGACCGGGTCATCTTCGCGCGCCGCCGGTGGAAGTTTTCGCGCAAAGAGAACCACCGGTTTTTTTAAAGTGTGCTGAGGAGGACACACCGCGGAGGTCCGATCTCGCCGGTGTCAGGTCTTCAGTGATGCCCGCACTCGCCGGGATTGTGCTCTGTGGAGGAGAGGGAGCGTCATGTGAGCCGGGCGGCGCCGCGCCATTGGCCAGCCGCGGATCAGCGTGATGAGGCTGCTCCGGCGCGCCATTGGCCCAGAGCCCCGGGAGCGGAGGCGCCTCCTTCGGCTTCGGCCGTGCGCAAGAATGTGAGTGCGGCGCACTGTTCATAATGTTCAGCAGCCGGAGGGGGGGTCGGCGGTGGCGAGGGGGGGTTGCGTTAAGTAACAAATTGTTCCAAAGATCTTGTCACCGACGCAAAGAGTTGCACGAAGCGCAGTGAGGAGAACGTGCACATTCTGCTTCCTCTATGAAAACAGAGACAGAGAGAGAGTCTGGTGAGTCCACACCAACTCCTACATGTGGCTGACAGCACAACTAAAACACTTTAAAGTAAATAAGGCTAAATATGATGTGTAGAGGTTTAACGTTGCAGTCGAGAGGAAAGGTGGGAAAACCTCTATTTGGAAGAATCATCTGAAAACACAACAGGTTAAAGGTTAAACAACTTTTAATTGAATTGATCTTTCATATCTTCAGTCAGTCGGTGAGTTCTCAGAGGTTTGTTTTTCTATCAAAGCCCAGATTACAAGATTATCTGTACTTTAAATGGGGAAATACCGAGTCCACTTCATGTATCTGCTCTTGATGTGACGTAACAAGCACAGCAGCCGGATAATACTCGACCGTACTAGCAGGGACACATCATCTCATTGTGTCTCATGTTGTCTGCAAATGAAAAAAAACTAAAAGGAGAAAAGCACAAACGATTAGAGAAAGGCCCACCCATGATCTGAGATGTTTAAATCAACCAATGCCACTCTTTTCATCTTTCCAAATAGGCCATTGGGTTCATGTTGAATGTTTCCTCGCTGAGCATCCTAAAGGAACCTTTACAATGTCTGTTTGGATCCTAACACGTTCTGAAGATCAATTCATTATTTAAAAGTCGTGCGGAGGAAGGGAAATGACAGGAAGTGATGCAACCTATAGGTCCTGCCGCGGCAGCGACGGCATCCCGTGATATTCTCTCCGACATGTTTAGCAACAGAGGCAGCATGACGTGTTGCGTGTTTTGTCGTCTTTGTTCTTCCACTTTTTCGCATCTTCTTCGCAGTTGGACGTAACGGAGGACATCGCCACTCTCTCTCTCCCTCTCTCTGTCCCTCTCTCCGTCCCCCTCTCTGGTCCTCAGGAGTGTGATGGAGGCAGAGGAACTCAAGGTCCTGTATGGTTGGGAAATAGAGCGCAAGTAATCCGGAGCGCGCATCTTCCAGCCCCCCCCCCCCTCCCGCCCGGGCTGCGGCATTAAATCAATATTCCGCAAAGCTTTCTCTTGTTTTCACATTCACTTGACTGCTGCCGTGAGGCGGCGTGAGGGCCGGGCAGCCGCTCCCCTGATTTTTGTGGCACTTGGACCCCCCCCCCACCCACCCACCACCACCCCTCGTCCTCGTCCTTCTTCCTCCACCTCCCCGCCCTCCCCTTCACTTCATGGCAGACGCCCTTGTTTTAGATGGCTCCAAGGCAATGCACCCATTCCACTTGTCTCATGCGCTAACGGGGGGGCGGCAGGAAGAAGGCAAACGCGTTATCTAGACCCAAGACGTTATCTCCACCTCGTTCCCCCCCCAAACACCGTGAAACAATGATTATTAAATGCTTGAGGAGCGTGTTCAGGGGTTTCGAGGCTTGTCGTCACACTTAAGGAACATGAAATATGTTTCACAACACCCCCCCCCCCCCCCCCCCGCACTAGATTTTTGAATTTTTTCTCTTTGACTGGAGATAACGCTTCCTCTTTTCTTTGCCACTTGCGAGCACTTTCAGTACCGTCTTTCCTGTCGCCCCAGGGGGAGTACGGCTAACGGCATTAAGAGTGGACGTGTGACTAGCTTTTTTTTTTCTTCTTCTTAACCATAAACCCAGCCTAGCACTTCCTTTTTTTAAGATTTTAAAGCTCGTGCTGCATCATCCCGGTGTACGATACTGGTTTGTACATTCACACACGCACATCCCCGCCGCCGTTATGAAAGCAAAACCCTGCCTCTGCAAAATGGGTCATACACTGCAGTCACTTTATCTCAGCGAATGCATTGTGCTCGTGTGAGGGGTAGACGTGCGCATGTGCGATTACACATCAAAGCGAACGACTCAATGTTAGAGCGAGAGGGTCTTCGCTGAAACAGGACTTGAGCAAGTGGCACCGTTTGGCATTTTCGGGGGGGGGCGGGTTGCAAGCTCATGTGATAGTTTTGCCTCAAGAACCAAAACATAAAATCTGTCTTTAATACCTTTTAAACAAGAGGAAGATGCCCTCGCTCCAGAATGAACTCCAGGGGCATCTTGTTTTTTTGTCCCTTCTCATTCCACTGCAGTGCTCAGTTAAAAGCTTATTTTCCAGCAATTTCAACCCATCATCTGAACACACAGGATTTGCTCGGAACACAGAAAAAAACACCATCCGTTTCCTCGGGTTCGTGTGTTGAGGATGCACAGACGGGCTAATAGGAAGACTCACTCACACACACACACATACCCTTGCAGATATTTTTCCCACTGCGGAGTGATTCTGAGCTGTGGGGTTCAAAGCCTTGCCAGTCAAAGACGGGGAGACAGCTCCGCGCTGCCGTCTTATGGAACCATCACGGCGCGGGCTAATCCGCGGCGCGTTGCAGCCCTATATTTAGACCAATGTTTTGTGAACACTTAGCATAATTCGCTGAGACGAAAGGAGCTTTCGGGAGCTGTTAACCTCGTCTCTTTAAGACTCAATTGGAGTTTTTTCAGACGCGCTCTCCGAAAAAAAAAAGCACCTGTTCTCGCCCTTTGTCGCCCCATGAAACGCTCTCGGCTTCAATGAGGGAAATAGTTTGTGGTGAATGGAGACTGGAGCTGCGGTGTGACGGTGAGGACACGTTGTAAATGTGAGGAGGTGGTGGATTCTTTCAGCTGCTTCGTGAGAGAAATGGTATTAAGGGAAAATCAATTCCCCCGCCAAAAAACAGCGTGAACTTTGGGGTTTTTAAAGGTTCCCCTCGCTGGCTCTACCAGCATCACGTATCTTCATGGCCACCGTCACCATCTCATCTTCATCGTCGTGTGACACCCCCCCCCCCCACTGATCACGTCCTTATGAATTTAAAGGGAGAACATTTCCCTGGAATAACTCTACACCTGGTTATAATTCAGTCCCATTCATTACTATCCAGGGACTTCAGGCGGGTAGGTCTGTGCATGTGTGTGTGCGCGTTTGTGTAGGTGTGTGGGTCTGTGTGTGTGCACCAAATGCTCTGATCGGGTCCAGGTGAGCCAGGGGGGAGTTGGTCATACTAAAAGCCTTTACCTCCATCTGCTGTGTGGCCCGCACAAAACACACACACATACACACACACACACACACACACACACACACACACACACACATACACACACACAGGATGGACTGTCTGGTTCAAAAGCCTGTCCCTCAAGCATTGAACACTACGCTTTGGCCGCAGACAACACGCCACACTGGGGGCCTGCATGGCATCTGCCTCCCAGCACCCGAAGCCAAGGCACGGGGCCGAGGGAGGGGCCTGGGGCCGAGATAAGCTCTTCCTCCCCTGGTCACCGCAACGCCATGGGGACCGGACAGGCCTGGAGCCTCAGCTGAGCACCGCTGATAATATCCACATGAGTGTGTGCGGTTGGATGGGTGTGTATTGAGAGGGAGAAGCTTGGGATGTGCATGCGTGTGTGTGTAGGATGTGTGTTTCTGATTGGGGGGCATGCACCGATGAACATACTTGCATGTTTGTCCAAAAAGACGTTTATCACAGCGAAGACAAATAAAAGGCACGTCCCTGAAGTATTAAATATTGCAAATATTGGTGCCAAATGTTCACACAGGTGTGTACAGATGTGTTTCCTCGAGAGGAATGTCCTCGCTGTCAGGGAATCAGATGGCACAACACAAAAACAAAATCCACACACACGCAAATAAAATGCAAAACTGCAACAAAATTTTTTTAACGTCTGTGAAATTCAGACATTTTCCAAAGGAGGTAACCATAATTTTGTATATATCATCATCTCTCATCTGCCTATTTAGAGTGTTGGCGTCCTCCTGCACAAGAGACTAATAAAATCATCCAATTCCCAGATTGTCATAAGGAAATTACATTTTGAGTGGGAACCCTCTGTTAGGCGGGGAAAGACAAAGCTGGTAATAAGTTCAGCACATTAGATTTGACAATGACATGAAACAATGCTGCTTCCACAACGGTGCTCATTGTATTTTCTTTTTCTGTCTTCTTGTCTTCCCTCTTTCTTTCTTTTTTTTTCCTGTACGCTCACTTGCGGTGTAAGATTAATTGCTGCGCCGCTAACTGCAAATCAATCTGTTCATGTTCACTCGCTCAAATTCATTGTTTATTTAACATGAGTGTAATCTAGTCCTTTGTGGAACGACAGAAAAACTGTCCCACTTTTGTTCAGCAGCACTGACCTTATCATTTTAACCTGTCATATTGGAACAGTCATTTACTCGTCATGTTGGGAGTCGCCTCACGTAACAACCCAGCCAAGCAAATTAAATTAATTCCTGGTTACTTTTAATTGTGTTGATGTTTCAAGTAACAGTGCATGACAAAAAGGTCTGCATGAAGAAAGAAACACTAATTGGTAAAAAAAAAAGAAAAATGTTTTTAAGATGGACTGGATGATTCTTTGTCGAGCATATATTGCCTTAATATTACAACACTGGATAGGAGGAGGACCGGATCTGTTAAAGCTGAACTGGTCGAGCGGTCTTTCATGAACCTGTATCAGTTTTACATCAGCTAATCATCGCGTTGATTTTGAGAAGTAAATCTACCCATTGTTATGGATTAGGATTTTTAAAAGCTTCTTAGAGTGGAAAAAGGCAAAGAGAGAGACAGTGACTGGGGAAGGTCTTTTTATTGTGTGTTTTGTGTTAGGAAGCAATTGAGTTTGTAGTAAATGTGGTCTTAAATGTCAGAAACATTAGCACTAACGACACAAATGCTGTGAGGAGTCAGGTTTGGACTCTTGATTCCTTCCAAGATTACCAAAAAACGACCTAACAGATTTCCATGAAAATTGGTGGAAGGCTGGGACGGGGGGGGGGACGGGGGGCTGGGGCCTGGGGCTGGCATATGGGTGTGTACAATTTAGATCTAGTGAATTTAAATGTGTTTTTTTCAAAGGAACTGTTGCTCCTCGGCGGAGGTAGGTAGGAGTGTCCCTCTAGTCGACTCTGTGGCGTCCCGTCAGCCTGGAAGTCTGATTGGTTTAATTACACGTCCTGGGTGTGAATTCATCTATAGATGATTCTCATGTCTGCCCTTGTTTCCTGTTGCTTTCCCTGCTATAATAAGGCAAGGAAAAAATGAAAATAAGTCTCTCTGCTTTTCATCAGACAGCTGCCTTAATGAGGAATACAGAACTAACCGGCTGTTCCTGGTTTGATCCTCTGTTCCTGCTCGTGGAAAAGTTCACCGCCTTCTCCAGACACTTTTTACTTCTAATTGTGTGATGAGCAGTGACTGCGCCGCGGCCTGGTTGGGAGACTTGCCATATCAAATAAAGAAATAGCGAACATGGTGTAACGTACCATAGCTTGTCGTGTGTGTTACCCTCCGAGTAGGAGCATGTGTTTTGACAGGGGGAGAGAGGGCGCAAGGCAGAGAGACATGGACGAGGAGAGAAATACCCAGAGATCCAGGTCAGCTGTGAGGCCTCAGCTGGAGTGGAGGGCTACACCTGTCAGTGCCCGGGGGCCTCTCTCTCTCTCTCTCTCTCTCTCTCTCTCTCTCGCTCCCTCTCTCTCTCTCTCTCTCTCTGTCGTCTCTCACTTTGTGTCCAGCTGGACGTGCAGGAGCCTCTCAACCTCCCCCCTCTCAACCCAGCCGCCTCCTCCCGGATCCAGGCCAGTTCAGCCCAGCCATGCGTGGTCATCTCTGGGAATTCATTCCGGATGCTTCCTGTTCATTGCATCCACTCTTTTCTCTCTCTCTCTCTCTCTCTCTCTCTCTCTCTCTCGCTCTTCCTCTTTTTTCTGCATCCGTCACTCCACCCCCACAAGCCTCCACAACTATATGTCTTCCTCTTTACTATTTGTGCTTATTAACAAGCTCTATTTTCTCGCACACATGCTGACATGCACTTCTCATTGTCTGATGCACTGTTCACACAAATGTGGATGTGAAACTTTTTCCCTTCCATCCATCTATCCATTTATCTATCCATTTATCTATCTATCTATTTATCTATCTATCTATCTATCTATCTATCCATCTATCCATCTATCCATCTATCCATCTATCTATCTATCTATCTATCTATCTATCTATCTATCTATCTATCTATCTATCTATCTATCTATCTATCTATCTCTATATCTTAATACTGTCGGTGACCTACCTGGGTTTACACCTGGAGTTTTGTTATATCCCAAACACCAGCTGCATGTTTTTTTGTTTTCCTCTCAGACGCTGACAGAGAGGAGCAGCTTATTTTGTCTGCAAAAAGACAATGGCACAAAATCCCTGCGATTTCCTTTTGGTTCTAAAGTTTCAGCAGGAACCACCGAGACGCACACACAACACATTCCTACAACACTGCAGACTCCCGCTGTGCATCCAAAGCTGCCTCTCAGCGCAGGCGGCGGAGACGGCAGCTGGGAACATTAAAATGCTCCTACAAGCATCCTCTTTATTCCCAAAGTGTGTCTGTAGCCTATTTTTTCCCAAAGTGTGCCTGCACAGTAAAATGATAGGAGTACAGTATTCCTACAGCGTTGACGTGTGCAGACAAGGCAAAATAACACTTTATCCCTGATGTATACTATACATTTGTCTATGTGGGACTTTATCTTACTGGTATGTTGTTACAGTACATTTCCAGACAAATATGTAACAACGTATTATTTTATTAGGCTGTGTCAAGTTTGGGTCAAAGGTCAGAAAACAAATACGCATTTATTACAAATCATTTAAAATAAGCTTTAATTTATTTAAATTCCACAGTTGCCGTTTTAGAGTGTAAACATAATATCACCATGGCTGTTTTCAGAACAGGAGATTCAGGTGAGGAGCGTCTGAGGAGATGTTGTGTTGTTTTTTTAACAGGACATCAACAATGGCGTCTTGTTGTCTTCTGGAGTTGACATTCTCCTCATCGTCTTCTTCGTGGATGTTATTAGAAACCAGAGTTTTTACTTTGGGGGGAGGGCTCCCAGGAGGAACCGCAACTGACTCAGACGTTTGGGTTCTCGCACACAGCTCATAATTTCAGGAGATTACCCAGAGTTCAGTGCATGTCTGAATGCAGCAGATTTGATGCCCCGTGCCAGATTATAGCTGCCAGCTAATTCATATCTCTAGTCCCTTGGTAGGTCAGAACAGGACAATGTCAAACATTACAGAGTACTGCAACATACAAAGTGACACACACATACCCTTACACAGCAGAGCACACAACACAAATCTACACACAAAAGCCTATCGCAGATGCTTGTCAAATAAAATAAAAGCAAGTCGCGAGGACCATTGGGTCGATGTCAAAATCCATGAGTGCAGAGCTGAGCTGCTTTCAACAGAGTTTTTCAGAAGTTTTGAAAAGTGCTGATGAAGCTGCAGCTCCTTACATCATCAGGTCGGAAGTTTCCTCGGTGGCAACAGAGAGAATTAAAATCAGAGTTCAGACTAAAGATGAAACCACTAAGCAACCTCTGCACTGAAATGGAATGAAGCAGCTTTGACTGGTCCAACTTTTGCACAAGAATAACAGACCCCCGGTCAGATTATGCCTGAATTATGTTATTATATATATTTGTGGAAGCTCTAATTTCTTATTCAAATATGAGCTCTGTAAATGTTTCGATGGTTAACCTTCAATCTTAATATTCAGCCTTGAAAGTTATGGCATGTTATTTTTCAGAAAGCACTTTATTATTTATTAAGGAAGCAGAGGAATTACACGCAACCTGACTTGCTATTCATTCCGGGCTGTTCCAGACTCCATAAATCCCTGCTATAAAAAGAAATGCCCAAAAAAGAGTGCTCTCGCTCCGTCCCTGCAGCCAGAATAAGATCCCTTTTTATATTTAGAGGTACACCGGCAATTTTCTTTCTCATAATTGCGAATGCGAAAAAAAAAAACGATATTAGGTGCACAGGATGAAAGAAAAGATAACAGTAATGGGCACGGCTGAAAAGTAATAGCAGTCAACTGGTCACCTGCAATAAAGTGTGGAGCGTTACAAACGTGGACATGGTTTAATGCTCTGAAGCTTGTACCGTGATACAATTGATTTTCAGATAAATGTCAGGGCCTGGCATTAAAAGTAAAACATAAACCGTAACGTCGGTGTTTTCTCTTCTCGCTGGATACCTGGAAGATGTCCTGGGTAGTTTATGCTGCGAGGCACACGCTTGTAAAAAAAAAAATCTGCCATTTAACCTCGCTGAATATCCTTTTTGTCCTGCAGCAAGATGGAGCTGAGGGTGAATAACAGTGAGCTTCTTCTCCCGCTGCACTCACACTGCATCCTCTCCTACACGCCGGCTCCTGAATTATTCAACTGTTTTCACCTGTGAGGCAAGCAGGCCCTGTTAAGGGCTGCCCCAGTATGATCTATAATTAAATATAATGCAACATAAAAGTGCATAAGACATGAGACCACGGTTTGGACGAGTCACTCAGACTTCCTCCTAAATCCACTCCGTCGTTTCATATGCTGACTGCAGCTGTTTTTATTTTTGACTATTTATTTTACAAGGTTGTGTTTAGCCTTTCCAGGCGCTGTAACGTTGTTTTCCCTTCTCTCCTTTGCTCGGCCGCTCTCCGGCTAAGAGGTCCTGGGTGTTTGCTCTCAGCAGTTGACATTTGCAGGGCAATAAGATCATGTCATGTTTGATTGTGCTATTATGGTCTTGCTGTTCTCTAAGTACACAGCATCACACCCAACAGGGCCCCTGTCTCTTGCAGCATGTTTGCTCCCCCCCACCCGCAGCTCCATCATCAAATCTCCTCGGAGCTCAAACTCTGAAATAATCCTGCTGTGCATTTAGAAATATGACCGGAACAGTCTCCCCTAAATTGACCATTTGGGATACATAAAAAACCCAGCACCCGTCCATCATTTCTAGCAAGTGTCCGACTCTCCCGGAGGAGATTGTTGTTTTATTTTTTTGCAAACAATTACCTCAACCTCAACCACAGCCGCACACAAACTGACACGCTGCACAAAGTTTAGGATAAAGGACGTTTTTACCGATAAGCTTTGAATCAACTCTTCAGTCATCTTGTTGTCAGACTGAGAGCAGGAGAAAAAGGTTACTTAGCAAAATCAGACGGTTATGGACTTATATGGAAATCTCAGTGACAGTTGAATGCCTTAACCTTGCATACACAGAAACACATACACAAACACACACACGCGCATGCATGCACACACACACACCCACAGTGGGATCCTCGCATCTGTCCAAATGTGAACGGTAATATCTCCACCTTGCAGGCGGCTGTGGGGAGGGAAGGCTTAGCGGCTCGCTCACTTTCTTCCTTCACTGGCTGTGAAGTGGAGTCTGAGGTGTCAGGAGTTTTTTTTTCCATCCCCCTCTCCTTCGCTCCCCCCATCCCCTCTCTCTCTCTCTCTCTCTCTCTCTCTCTCTAGCTCTGTCTTTTCACGGCAAATACGTCTCTATAGTGGCGGAGTCTTTACTTAACAGGGAACTCTGTGAGCGCCTGATAAGGGGCTGAAAGCAGATATATACATCCTGGAGTGAGCTGCAGATACGCAGCCAGGGAGACGGTAAACAGATCACATACATTACGTCTGCAGGATTTACATGGAGCATATAATACAGAGGTCTTAGCATATTGGAGTGAGTGGCTAACTTCTTTCTTTGCACCTAGAAAGCAGAGACGGGATCATTCAACGCTCGCCATGATGAATTGTGACAGAATAAAAAGGTGCGGCGTCGCGTCTCATTTCGCTCCCAGACAAATTGAATTGACCCCTCCATCACTGTTGTGCCAAAGAAAAAAAAATTATTCAAATAAATTGCATCGACCGGCGATAGAAGCAGAGAGGGTGTTCATTCCCCTCAGCCATGCTCTGGGAGTATTTAGTGGAGTTGGTTGCACCACCCCCATGACAAGCCTCCACCTCTTCCCCTTTATAAAGACCCGGCAATTACTCTGGTTTGCTGACACCCTGAATACCAACACAACAATACCGCTCCTTTCTCCGCAAGAGCCCCCACACCCCCCTCAAAACACACACACACATCTTAGTACCATCCTTCCCACCCAAACACAATCCCCCCCCCCCCCGCTCCCCTCCCTAAATACAAAGTTGCCCACGGTTGCTATGGCTACGACAGGAGTTCATAAATCCGAGCGCCGAGGGACTTTTCATCGCTTGAAAATGATCAGGGGGATTTTATTTGGGGGTGGGGGGGGGTGATGCCGGGGGGTTGATGATCTACAGGACATAGGGATGGAGGATTTGGATGAAGAGGGGAGAGAGAGCGGGTGAGGCAGGGAGGAGGCCCCGTCCCCTCTCCTCCCACCACGTGGCCCGGCCGTGGAAAAGCAGATGGTGGCGTGTGGCGTCGCCGTGCCACAGCGGAGTCCCAGTGAGCGCCGCTGCCATAAGGAGGCAGGTTACTGGGAGATTTGGGGTGACAGTGTTTGGCACGGCCTACAAAGTGGAGGTGCAGGGAGGGAGAGAGAGAGCTCAGTGCCCGGGGCTGACACAGAGGTAAGCTGCTGTTATGTTCCTGTCTCTGTGATTTAGTGGCCATGTGGTGCAGGAAGTGGAAAGCAATGGCTGCTCTCATGGTTCAGGGTTTCAGCACCGCGGCTCGCTGGGTCACTGTGCATTTTTTTTGTTTGGGTGATAAACTCCTACAATCTTTTTCCAAAGACTTTGTGTCCTCATCGATTTATATTCCCCCTTGAAACAAAATGTCCGTCGATAAATAATGTGTTAAGTTTTCACCTTCACCTAAGAGGTTATATTTTCAACGTTGTTTTGTTGTTGTTTGATTTCACAAAAACATATGAATTGATTTCCATCAAGTTTTGTGGAGAAGATCAAGGAGATTTGTAATAATTCCTTTAAAGCTACAGTTGGTAATTTTTGAAAAGCTATAGCGAGAGCTTTTGCAAAACATGCAATCGTTGCATGCCCCCGCCTCCTTCTTGTTAAAGCTACAACCCCAAAGAACATGAACATCCACTGCCTGACAAATGCTCAAAGCCGACTTTTCTGTGACTTGCACGCTAACTGATCACCGTCCCTGCTTCAGCAGCATATGTCTCTCCAGCTGAAGACTTCAGCAGGGACAGGGTGCACAAGTACGCCAGCAAATCATTTAGTTTGCCCAAATAAAATAATTGGTTTATTTTCTTCCTCTGAGCGCCACAGACAACAACCTTTTTTTCCAGAGAACTTTATTTATTGACAGGTTGTTGAGATTTGAAGAGGATTTCAACAACTAAAATAAAACCTGTTACTTACCAACTTTATCACAGGACGTTAGCTTCAACAGATGTGTTCACCCTCAGCGCATGTCTAGCTGTCAGATGTGAAAACACAACTATTAGAATACTATTGCGAAGGTGAGCATGATTCCACTGAAAACTTTGTGCCACTGAATCCTATTTGATGGGAACCCAGCTAAATATCTTTACAACACAAAGAAAACTGGTTTGTGACACAAATCAAAAACACATTTTTGATAATTTAACTGAAGTGTTATAATATTTAATGTCAGAACTGGTTTATCCTCAATCAAAGGTTTGTAATCTGTTTCTATTCTTTTTCACAGTCACCAAAGAAAAGAGAGGAGGAGTCACAACAGCGTCTTTGTGACGTGAAGTGATTTGAATGAGTTTCCGGCAAATGTTCTTTCAGGAACTAAAAATTCAAAATCAAGGTCTTTGACTCATAAATCCTGTTGCGTGAATATGTGGGACTGCAAAGACGACTCTTAGCATCTTATTTTTATGCTATGAAAATCCAACTTTTATCTTTAAATACATTTCATATCGTGTTAATTTTGGTTTCCTATTGTGTTCCTTCACCAGTTTCTCCCTGGAGAACTAAAATCGTTGTCTCATATTACTTTGCCATAACTCAACCAAAAGTGAAGTCATAATTTGAGACTGACCCCGACCAATCATATCCATTCAGACGCCCTGCGCCAGGAGATGACAGGCCAGACTCGGTTAGAACATTGTGTGCTGGACTGAGCGTGGCGGGGTGGGAATGTGGGTGGGGTGGATGGGTTTGCCGGCAGGGGCAGGGTGGAGGGATGGCGGGTTGGACCAGGGGGGGTAGGCGAGGGGTCTTCTGCTGGAACATTACTGCACACATCACGACATGCTGCATACGTCTGCCTCCCTCACTCGTGCACACTTTAGTCTCCCATCTGCAGCCTGTGACTTCTGCACACACATGCAAAAACTAACAGCATAATCACTACCAAAAAAAAACATGAAAGACACAACTCTGGTCTTTGATCCACAGCCTCACACACCCACACACACGTATACGCCGGCTTTCCAGCACACCCGCACTTTGCACCAATATACTCCTAAACATATAGGCAGACGCCCCAGTCCTCCCAATCCGCGGCCTGGAAGAATGGAACCAGTGTGCAGCAGTGCAGCCGGCAGACAAGGGCAGGGCCGGGGTTCTGCAGGGGCACATGTGTGTGTGTGTGTGTGTGTGTGTGAGAAAGTGTGTGCTGGGAGGGCTTGGAAATGTGGGTAGGTTTTGGGAGGGGTCCTGGCCCATATGTCTGTAATGCATTTAAGTAAATAGACAGAGTCGCAAATAGGAACCGAAGTGTTCTGGAGAGTCGAATTTGTAACAAACTGGGATATCTGTGGTGGCATCTCCAGTACAGAGCCCTGGAAGGATGCGAGAGTCGATGCTTGCCGACCAGTTTGGGAATAAATTATTGAAATCATGACTGTTTCTGTGCTAAATATAGAAGCTTGTCTAAAAGTAGTGCTCAAAGGATTTGAGCAACAAAAAAAAAAAGAAGCTGCCTGAAAATGAAAACTCTGCCATTGTCTGCTCACCTTCTTGTCAGCTGAAACTCGACTGAACTTCACAGAACCGGCAAACACGCCGAGTTAATACCCGCGGGTCTGTCTCAGCCTTAAAATATAGGAGGTGTATAATCATTGGATTTCTGGGTCCACGCTGTAAACTATGGTGTCGAACCATATAGACGATAACCCACTAAACATTTGCGGCACTGTATTCTTCTGGCTGTGGAAATATGAACCTGTTAATTCTATAAGAAGACTAGGAGCCAGCATGTTCTGTAATCCTAATCCTTTACCCAAGTGCAGAATGAAAATTCAGTTTTCATGAACTATGTCTTCAGAATCTCTTTTCCCCCGTCGCTCTACTTTCCAAGGTGCTTCGGAGTCAGACTCTCAACCTGTCACAGTCGTGCCTCTAAACTCTGACGCGTAACTGTGATTAAGATTATGAAACCAAATCTGACTCTTCACTGCGTGAGGTTTCTCTTTCATTTTAAAGCCATTGGGCTGACACTCCTGATCCGTCTGATCCGGGTGCACAGGTAGGATGTTACAGTGAGTGCTTTTTTTGCTCAAGGACATTTCAGCAGGATTTTGACTCCTGCTCAAGGACACTTCAGCAGGATTTTGACTCCCACCTTGTTTGGTTTGGACTCTGAGACCTTCCACTTTAGTCCGAACCAATATCACAGAAGTGAAAGGTGCCTCAGAACTCGGTCCAGACCAACGGACCAAAATATTGTGCGACAAAGAGAGGTGGTCTCATGCCGGATCAAACTGACCCATGGTTGGACTTTTGGACCAATCGCAGGAAGTTGAGAAAACATCAAACGGGAGAAGACAAAGATAGGATTGCTCATAGTCTTCATCCCTATAGATATAACATGATTTGAGCGAATAGGATTTTCCTTATATATATATATATATATATATATATATATATAAGGAAAAACATAAGTCAGATTTATGTTTCTCTATGAACTTTATTCAAACACGTTAGTGAAGGCTCTGCAGGTCGACAACACCCACGCTTCAGATGCGCGCCCACGTAGGTGAGGATGACAGGATGTTTGAATGTCGTACTAAAGTCTTGTGTGCTCCCTAAATTAAAGGATGTGAACAAAACTAACCCGATCAAATATGAACGATGTCCCACAGACATGAACCTCGGATGAACCTCGGCTCTAACATGATGGAAATGTGATTTTTGTTTCAGCAGCAGCCTCGTCTGACTAATCGCTCTGTATTCACACTGATCTATTAATCATTATTTCAAGGTGCAACACAAATGATTGATTCAGTTTCATTTATAACGTATTAAACGTTGAATCTCAATATGGCCATCGATCAAACTGAATACGTACATCTTTGTAACAGGAATTTGTATCTTACATCTTCCACCCATCTGCGTTCATGCAGTATCTGACCGGCTGTCAGTCTATCACAGATGTTGATCCAGAGCATCTGCCAGAGGGATATTTGACCGTAAAGAAGAAACACAACCACACGACAATGTATTGCAACAGCTTCAAAGTTCATAGGGTTGGTGCAGGTGTTTTCTGTTCAATGTAGTTGGTTCAATCCACAGCACCGAACCATTTGCTTTTAATCATTATTTGTGTCCTCATACTGTATCGGAGCACTGATAATATTTTCAAAAGAATGAAGATACATATAATCCATGGAAGATAATGCTTCCTCAAAAGCGGAGGCCAGGACTCTGGGAAATTTCTGTTTCAGTCAATAAACCCTGAGTTTATAAGTTGTAACAACCAGACATATTTCTGTGCCATCACTCCTACAGTGCCCTTGGGTTCCAGAACAGCTTGTTTTATGCAAAAACTTGACTAAAGTTCACATATGTCTGTTTGACACATCTGTGTCATAAAGGAAAATGAAACACAATCACCTTTACTGTTAAAAAAAATTCCAGAGTAGGTTTATTATTTCTCTGTGGTTAAAGTATCATCTGTCGAGGCTCAACTTTTATGATTCTGAATCTGCACCTTTCAACGAAGGCTGATGTCAGATCAATTTGCACTGCTGCTTTGAATCATCCATAATTCCTCTTCGTTACTCAAACTGCTCCTTTCTTTATTTCCTTTTCACTCATCATTTTCTTTTTCAGAGAAGCAGATGTGAGGCAGTCTGCGTGTGTGCGTACAGCGTTTGTGGTTGAAAGTGTGTGTGTGTGTGTGTGTGTGTGTGGGAGAGAGAGAGAGAGAGAGAGAGAGAGAGAGAGAGAGAGAGAGAGAGAGAGAGAGAGAGAGAGAGAGAGAGAGGGAGGGCCGCAGGGAAGTTAGCCAACTAACCCTCTCCTTTGAAAGCCACGAGGCCTGGCTGACTCCAGTCTCCAACATGGCGGCTGTAAATCAGTGGGAGAAGGAGCTAAGTTAATTGCACAAGCGTTTAGGAAGGAGAAAGCCTTGATTTACTCCAAAAGCTTTACATTTCCCCTGTGGAGTTGGAGTGATGAAAGATGTGGATCGAGGGAACAGAGCAGCAGGGATATGACGCTGGAGCACAGGGACACGTGTGGTGTGTGAACAAAGTTCACTTGCAGCGTATTAGATATGCTGATTGGTAAACTAGATTGTGGACCGATATGCATCTGATGCCTCGGGAATAATTATTAAAGTTTGATAGAAGTCAGGGTGACTTTAGTTTATGAGGAAAATGTTCATTATGGAGTCGAATATAGAAGCAGCACAAAACTGTAGGTATACGCAAATTACCATATAATAAATAATAACACTATAAACACTATGAAATATAAAACAGTGAGTGTATGTATCTATTCCTCTACACTTCTGAAATATTTATATTGGAATAAAAGCAAAAGTTCATCAATCACAAAAGTGGAAAACACTGCATAATAAAGGTATTTTATTAAATATTTCTATTAATAAAGAGTTATCAAATCGAATCCACTATATTTCAGAGGGAATTAATGCACATGTTGTCCACTGCATTTACATGACTACCTGTACAATAACCATACACCATGATGATGGGCTATTGTAGTATAATCTAACATAGTTTTTGAAACAGCCATTCTGCTTTATAATATTTGTATTAATTATCTTTTTTTCAGTTTACTGTTAATATATGTTAAAGCTTCTCATGCAGATTTTGTTTCATTCATGTTGTTGTAAATCATTTTACAGCATTTTATTAGGCTCTGTGAAAAGTCTTATTGAGTTTCTTTTTTGTTGGTTTGCATCAGTACTTGAGGTTTGTCTTTTCCACACAGTGAATGATTGTTTCAACACTGGTGCTTCATGGCTCCTGTGAAACTGAATTAGACGTCTACCACTGAAGATTTAGACTGCTGGGAAAATGTCAATACTATAAATCTACAACGTGGCCACGCTGCAGATCTGTCTTGACATGGCATCACTTTCTTCATCACCTGCAGGAGTAAGATGATACGGCACCAAAAAACCACACATGCAGGGCTTATCACTGAATGATACTTTATACAGCGCGAATGACTGTAACTTCATCTTCTCCTTCAGAGCTGCCTAAACCCTACGTGTGAATATTTGGTTTGCACATACTGTTCATCCGTCTTGGCTAATTAGTAGTGGTGATAAACTTTGGATAAGGACTTGCCGCTTTCCTGACCTCTACAAAGAAGCCGCAGTGAAGAAGTCTGAAGAGTTCCCATGCCTGCTGAACATCTGTTTTATCCACAGAGAGACAGATTAGCACTCGACCGCAATTCTCCATTTTTCCTCCACGTTTAGCAGCGCCTGCTAGCGTCTAGCTCCCCAGCCTCTTTCCTGTGTGACGATGCTATCAAGGTTTCGACAGCACTTTTGGCAGCTGTGTGCTGCATACAGCCGCCCACCCAACCCACCCTTAAAACACACACGCACACAAACACACACACACACACACACACACACACACACACACACACACACACATAAACACACACACACACACACACGCAGGAGGAGGGGGAAGCGGTAAGAAACCGTTGAGGCCGTGGTTTGGAGGTAGGTCTATGTGGCTGATGATGGGAAACATTCGTTACAGTAGGGCAAGAGCTGCAGCCGTGACGTAGGAAGACAAAGTAAAGGAGAAACATAGCAGACTAAGAATAAGTGTAATAACAAGAGTGAAAGAGAAAGTTTGTGGCCTTTAGTTAACAAATGTACTTCATACTTGTACCTTGTACTTAAAGCTGAGAATTCATCACACTAGTACTTGTTTCCTCTTTGACCTGGAGCCACGTGAGAAATTCATATACTGTATATAAAGATGATGACTGCCCAAAAGGGAAGCCAACAAGCCTTGATTGCCTCCTGGTGGCTGGCTGCAGCATAGTTTCTAAACCCAGCCTCCTCCGTGTTGGTGAAAGGGACATGTGTCAAACTATAATGTCAAAGAACTTCGTTTATAAGGTAGTTCTGATCACACTGATGGATGTTGAAAATTGACATTTTTACGGTGATTTTTTTTTTAAATGAGTTATTTGAATTAGGGTGAAATGTCCTGATTGACAGCTGAAAATGACATTTGATTGGTCGAGTCAATGTATGGGCAGGACCTCGCTACTGCGGCTCCAGCTGATCGCTGCTGTGCAGACTCTGGCAACAAGAAGGTCATTGTTGCAAGATGGTAGCGTTTGTATACGAAACATTTTGGCTTCATTTTTGGACAATGGGAGGAACGGGGAGACATGTCGTCCATCTTTATTTACAGTTTTGACCTTTATCTCTACGGCCGATGTCTATAGAATACATGAACTTCATCAAACCAGTAAGAAGTATGTCTTGTTGGAACACAACTACTTAAACATGGAGTTAGTCACATGTCAGTTTTACAAAGTTTCCATTATGGAGTTACTCTGGAAATAAGGTTAGAATTGAATGTTTGTCAAATTCAGCCAACAAACATGAAAGACCCGATGTAGTGGAAGGGAACAAACCGACATTCAATTAATCTCTGTGGTGTTCTCATTTTCCAGTTAACCACTGGTCTCCAGCAGTGCTGCCACACATGGTGCGTGGAATTAAAAGGCCAAATCTATCGGGAACCATTTTGTGTTTACAGACCTGCTATACGTAGGAAACCTTCCTTATGTGTGAATAACTAAAAGTACCTCCTCTCTCAAGCAATTATAAACCAACAATGTTATTCCAGCTCCCTGTGAAGGAGGCATCTCTCATTTTGAGCCCTGCATCTTGGACGACCAGAGACATTTATTTTGAATCTAATTAATATTTCAAAATATACAGATGATTAGCTTTTTTTTTTACACCTCTTATCATTTTGAATATCCCCTGTATTCTTCTCACTTTGTGCATTCCATCATTGCAAGTGAAGATTTGTTCACTTTCTTCCCATTGCAAGCCGCTCCATAGGCACTGAAGCCTTTGAAAACCCTTTTCCATACAGCGCTGTGACCTCAATAGAAAAGATCTCCAATCCTTCCTTCTCCGCTAAGCGCCACGTGTACTCAGGTGCTTGAATCTCTTTAGTTTTACTCCAGAGGGGATTTGAACCGTATGAATATGGATGTGACGATGATGAACCCGATGGTGAAGGTAGTTCAGTCTTTCTTCCGATAAGCGCTAATCGCATTTTGAGACCGTGGCGGCAGAGCTAGGTGTAAACTTGGCCAGCAGCATTATGCGGATGGGGGTGCAGGGTATAACTGAAGGTGCTTTTGTGTGTGATCGTGTGTGTGCGTGTGTGTGTGTGTGTGTGTGTGTGTGTGTGTGTGTTGATTGGTGAGGGAATCACTCAGTTCAGCCTTGAAACACTCACCCTGAAAGGAAGCACATCTCCGTGGGGGTGGGCGCGGTGGAGGATGTTATCTGAGCACACGTAATCCCAAACTAGGGATTGATCTCCTGACTCCTCCCCTCCGTGCTTCTTTCTTTCTCACTCCTCTTCCTCCTACTCCTCCTCCTCCACCTCCACCTCCCCCTCCAATCATCCAGGCGTTTTTTGATTCCATTGAATGTCGCCTGGTGCTGACGAAGCAGTGACATGAGGGGTTATAATTAGCTCAGATACCTTTATTCATATTCAAATTTCACATCTAATCTCACCAATGATATCTACCAACAAAAGATGATTGGTTTGCACATTCCCAACCAAAGATGTGATGGGTTGCATCACCTGTCAATGGAGAAACCCCGACTCCCTCAGTCTGTTTGGTTTATCCGTTGAACGTGTGGGTTTTATATATCTGCCTTAACAAACT
This sequence comes from Platichthys flesus, assembly GCF_949316205.1. Classification (NCBI taxonomy): domain Eukaryota; kingdom Metazoa; phylum Chordata; class Actinopteri; order Pleuronectiformes; family Pleuronectidae; genus Platichthys; species Platichthys flesus. The sequence goes on along the minus strand of NC_084953.1, from coordinate 9,523,767 downwards.
CTGGATGTTCCAAACTAGTATAATCGATTTTATTTCTAATTTCGATGTCAGATTTTTTGGCAATGTAGTTTTAAAACTTGCACTGGTTCTTGGTTTAAAGGTCCAGTGAGTAAGATTCAGGTGAAAGGGATCTATTGGCAGAAATTTAATATTGAATAATCCTAGTGATATTCACCAGTTTTTGATCATCTAAATTGTACTAATTTCTTTACCCTAGAATGGGGCCTTTATATTTGAATACTTATATTTATTTAGGGAGCGGGTCCTCTCTAGGGAGGCCGTCATGTTTTATACAGACTGGACTAACTAAAGACCTTTTGAGTTTTAATGACAACTGAGGGCTACCACAGGTTCTTTATCATGTTTGGAAGAGGATTGTGAGTTGAGGGGTATTCAGCTGCAACATGCAACTTCACCACAAGATGTCACTAAATTCTACACACTGAACCTTTAAGTAGAAATTAAAATTCTCCTCTAAAGAGCTTTATGTTACAAACAAGAGACAGTGACTCTTTGTGCTCCATTGTCTTTGTAACTGTTCTTTATTAACGCATACCACTGAGAGATGTTCCTTGAATGTAAGTGAGGTTATAGATAAAGTAGGATTGGGGACAGCACAGCAAGACATATAACACTATCACATAAACCTCTTATTAGATGCCTGGTTTTATAGCAGAGTGTGCGAACCTGCAGCGCCCCCTGGCAGCAAGCATGTGCCACTGTGCATGGTCGACTGGTAGCCGCTAGCTTTCGCTATGATATCAGCCACTCTATCACTCTACCCTGAATTGAAATATAAATACAAGTTTAACCTGTAAAATTCTTGTCACCTGTTTAAAATTTTTTTTAAATAAATTCTCTGTTCTAAGAGTTGTTTCAAATGTGGGAAAAGAGAGAGAGAAAGATATTAAACGGCTGTCCATTCACTTCATTTGAAACAATTGTCCTGATTTAATATTTGTATGAAATCTTTTCAGGAAAAGTGAATATACCAGAACATTTCCAAATGTTGGAAGGTGCCGTTTCTGTGATGAAGAAGTAGTTACCAACCATAAAAAAATTGAATTGCAAAATAAGTATTGTTAGTTTTTTTTAAACTATTTTCATGACACTGAAATTTGTTGAAATAAAACAATATCAACACAAACACCTCCACACAGCCTGTTTATCTTCATCCTTAACAGTTTACCATATTCCGTGCTAATATCGGGCCCTTTTTGTTCAGCACAGGGCCGACTCCTCTCTGAGGCAGGGGTTGTGTCACAAGGATGCAGTGAAGCTTGCTTGACGTTTATATATAAAGAAGAAAAAAAAAAGCTCTGCTCCACTCACCTCAGGGTGTGTGCTGCATCCATGGCGTATATGGCCTACATGCTCGCTCAAGCATAAGCCGATGTAGCCTCTGCCTCCCTGGCGCTGCAACTCAGAGTTTGTCATTTATCTCAGATGGGGTTTTATAATGTGCTGGAAGAAAATCCAATGTCTTTGGACGGAGGGTCACACAGTGGCAGTCTCTGTGGATTTTGTATGTATTACACGTATTAGTGTTAACTGCTGCGTTATGCATTTAGATTCAAAGCCGCCACATGAGGCTTTGGACGAGAGCAACATTGGAACAAGTTTTATTTCCACCTCTCCAACACAAAAAACCCAGCCGCTAATAAAGACTGACACGATGGATCAAAAGGATTCAACCTACATCTTGATATATCTGTGCTGCTGAAACGTTAAGAAAACAAGAGCTTTATAAATAAATGAAATATGGATGTGTATTTTTTCTTTCGTCCACCACAGGAGCAGGTGGAGCAGGAAGAAGGAGTGGGAGAAGGACTGCAGTCGGGGGGGAGCTTGGCATGAATTATTTCTCTAACAACTGCGTCCATTAGATATGACTCTTATTTTGAGAGTAGTGAAAACCAAGCAGCAAGAATTTAAAAATAAAGGTTATATGTCCACTCTTTTATCAGGAGATGTGAACAAATCAAAGCATTATAGGTTTTAACATATTCACTCCCCACCTATTTAGTTTATTCTTACTTATGCTCAAGATGATTTGCGATTTTAATATGGAAGACAATACATATGAAAGAAAGCACATTCCCATTTAGAGGATTCACATGGTTAGAGTTAGAAAAAGGCATTTTTAGCAGGAATCTTGTGTTATTTTGTAAATCTAACTGTTTTGTTTTAAAATCCTGAAAATCCTTTGTGAATCGGAAAATCTGTTTTTCCACTTCTCGTCTCAGATTTTCTTGTACCTATCTACAACTTACAAAATGCAACTCCCCAAGTTAAACATGTCTAGCTCAGCCCCCATGTATTTTTATATCTTTTTTTAAAAACAATAATCAAGTCCATTTTAGACGATCCCGATGCAAACCCTGCCGCCCTTCCTCCAAGTAGGTCACACCCTCCGCTAAGAATGATTTACAAATGCTAATTGGCAAATGTGTGATGAAAGCTCAACGGTGCGTTAGCTTGGCTTAATTGGCCCAGAAGCACACATGTGTATCTTCCAGGGTCAGATCCAGACATTAGTGTCGTTGAGGTTTTATTTGGACCACGGACCCTCACACCTCACATTGTACCGAGACGTCTCTCTGAAGAGCAGCAGCATGTTGCGTTCTGACATATTAAAAGACCCAATCTTACTGATATGATTCCTCTGTGCCCATCTTCAGAATTTGGTTTGTCATGTAGCGGCCGACACAATTTGAGCGATTGCTTTTTGAACCGTGCTCTCTGTCACAGTGTTCACTATTTGTCCCTGTTTGAAGCAGCCTGGTGAAAGCCCTACATAGACGGGAGCCACCTTGTGACACGGCCGCTGCCAGCTTCAATCTCATCCTGCCGCTGATTGACAGCCACGACATTTGGTGGTTGGAGGGCATTCGTTCAGAATACTTTGACTCAAGCTTGACCTAACACCGTGTCCCTCCTCCATCGAGTGTTTGGACATTTTTCTTGATTTCTCAAGTCATCCATGGGTTTTGACTTTATCATTCCTATATGTCAATATTCCGAGTGTCCATAACTGGAAAAGGTTAGAAGAGACACTGCAGCTCATGTAGGTTATGGGTAGGTGGTATACAGTTAATTGTTTGATGACAAGGCTCTACACATTCTGATGATGATGTGTGTCAATAATGCTTGTCGAGTCTGATCGAAATAGAAGTTGCATTCACGCAAAAATTCTTACAACACTTCTATGCGCTGTGCTTTTCCTATCACACACTTTGGAATGTCTAACCACTGATTTCCTTGTTCCACCCCTTTTCTGCTGGACAAAAAAATCCAATAACACCCACTAACATCAGGCTTTTCTCTGCCAAGGGAACAGATACAATGGGCATTTACACCGGGGTCAAAGGACTCTGCAGTAGATTCAGAATTTGAATCAGCTCCGGTTCCGATCGGCAGTGATGGAAATGTGACTCCCAGGTGAACACGATATATGGAAAGACAGCAAGGTGAGAGAGCGCCTCAGTATTTGGGGACGTTAAACATGATGCATCACAAAAATCGGAAAATGGCAAACCCCTAATTTTTATTGAGTTAACCCAAATCAAGAGTAAATAAAAAAAAAAACACTTCTATTACATGGTGAAACTCTGATTACCTGTTGGGCCCTGCTCTTTATTCACCCTCTCCTTCCCACCCACCCAACCAGCAGGAGTCCAGATAATACACTGAAGTAGCATCATTTGTATTGTTTAAATCATGGATAAGACTACTGATCCTTATTTTAATGATAGAAACTGTATCTCTCTGATTGTAAAACAACGAAATGAACCAGATCACACGAGGAGTTCTTCCTCCAGTTACATCAGCCTGTTATAAAACAATTCCATGGAGTATGTGTGTGTTGGTCGTAAGCAGTCTCACTCGCAGCCATGTTGACATCAATGTGACTCTTGTATAACAGCGACTTGTTCCACGGCTCCAGTGGCTCCACGCTCATGAGCATGAACGGTCACAGCTGTAATTGACTGTTAAGGAAGTTGTTGTTTCGGCCACACAAGCTGCACTTGTTGTCACCGAGCTATCGTCCCTCAGCTGATTTTGAACGTGACATTTGAGAAGACACTTGCCATTCTGCCAGTTGCGCCGTCGCACATTTCATCCGGCGTTTTGACGTGCCATCGCCACATCTGTGATTCAAACCAGAGGGTACCTGATTACGGATTCGTTTCCGGAGAGCGACTCGTCAGATCCCCCGTGCACGGATCACAGGATAATTGGGTGCTGCCAATTATTTTGATGCATCGCGTGTGATGAGGATGAGTTTGATTCTGCCTCTGTCCCTCCTGCGATAGAACACAGCTCAATATCCCACCGACTGTGGTCATTATGAAGACGCTGCGTGCGCTCCGGCATGAGAGCAGCAGAACACACAAAGGAAAGGGGTTCGTGGAGGATTGTGGATGGATGAAGAAATTATACTGGATATGTTTGATAGAATTTTCGCATAAAAACGGATAAGAAATGTAAAAAGAGGAAATGTCAACATCACAGAAGTGCCATGACAAGGAAATGATGGACAGCCAACTCTTGAACCGCACAGACTGCGGTAACACAATTAGCTACAGAGATGGGTGGACGCCGAGTGCTCAGTCACTATAACAGAGGATAAATCTCATCTCTTAACTCGGAGAAGCCCAAAATAAACGACCGGTTCTTCTTTGCTCATGAAAATGTTTTCCCCCTCTTAATAAGTGGCTGTCAGCGTGTTGACAGATGCAATTTAAACATGTCTTAGTCAGTCTTGAACTCACATAAACTGTTTTTCTGTAGGAATAGAGGAACGTACATTTACTCTGGACGTTGCACACGGATGCAAACACGCAGGAATACGCAGGAGAGCCAACACGCGGCTCGTTGTTAGGTTCTCTCAACACGTGCCGTAATTCACATCCGCCGTCTGTCATTCCCGACACGCACACACACACACACACACACACACATTCACACCCACACACACGCTCCCTGTCTGTCTGTCACTCAACTCACAGAACATAACTCGCCGCATTCGTTCCTTTTACTGTACGTCTATTTATATTTCCGCACACACACACTCATTTAAGGTGATAATTGAGTATTTCTTCATTCCCTATGTCCTCACTACTGGGCACACATTAGGAGTCTACATCTAAAACTGTGTTGTATATTTTGATAGAGCCGGGTGGCGTGTTTTCTTTCCTCCTCGCGTATCAGAGCGGCGTCTGGGTCCTGCAGGAGACTTAATGGACTGTGTCTTTTTACAGGCTTTGGAAGTCGCCTCCCTGCTGCTAGTGCAGTGAGAGAGGAGCAGAGGAGCGGCCAGGCAGGCGAAGACAGCCGCCACCTCCCACCAGGTGACTGACTGAACAAAGTCCAGCCTGAGCAGTAATAACACAGCATCAGGAGGTGCCGAGCGAGTAGAGCGGAGACATTCGCATTGCTGCTCTGTGCTCAGCATCAAATTTATAATCTGAAGAACTCCGCTGGATGAGCCGAAAGGTGAACTCGGATGCTATATTTCTAGATTACTAGAAACACATTTTACAGAAAACAGCCGACTTGTACCACAGCCATTAAATGGGTGATAATTAACAAATATGAGTAAAGAAGTGATAGAATTATCACCTAAAATATGAAACCAATAATCACAGGAATGTTTTATTAGACATCTAGATCATCGTAATTGTTTCAAGCCGCCAGCAGCTCTGAGCGGCCGTCATGCAAATCCTACACGAGGAGCAAAATGTGGCTATGAGTTTTAATCCAAGTGAATGCGTTGCCTGAATTGTTTAATTAATATCACGTTAGATATTGTTAGACCTGTGGATGACTCTTTGATTGCATATCGTCCTACTGTCGCTCTAGGGAAAGAGCAGAAAAAAAATTTATATATTAAATCAGATTTTTCACATCTGCGCTTATTATTGCATTGTATATATGTAAAAAAATATGTTGTAGGTACCAATAGTGTGACTTTTTCGTAGTGCTGAGAATTTACTTTTTTGTCATTAATTCCAAGCAGACTTGTGGAGTAGGACTTTTTCTAACCCCTCCAGACAAACTAGAACACAAAGAGATCAAATCAAAAGAAGAATTACGATAGAAGAAATCGAACACTTAAGCTTGTCTCGGTATTTCCACTAAAATGACCATGGTTTGCAGGTTTACGTTGATCTTATTGGCTCTAAGTCGACCAACATGCCACTAAAACACAGTGCTTGAAGATGATAATGTCTTGGCCAAAAGCCAAGCCTTGTTATACTTAATGGAAACATCAAATGAAATTCTTCGCATGCTGGGTAGGCCCCGGCCACATAAAATGTATGGAATGTATTTATAGTCTAAGCCCCATTTCCACCCAGGCTGGGCTGTGCCTGGTATTTCCAGATGTTTAATTGTAGACCCGTCAGTTCTCATGTTAAGTTTCTCATTTGAGTCGACAGTTTCAAGCACCACTTTGGTTAAGGAAGAAAACACACTGCCTACACATGAAGACTCTATCAAAGCATCTGAACAAGATACAGCTCTATGCCTCTGGGATGACGACTGTCTGAATTAGATAGAGGTACACTCTCTGAAAAACGTTGAGCCTGATTGTCGAACCAGTCCCCCGGCCACAATTTCAAAGCTTAAATTTGATTTGATGTTGCTGATTTTGAAAAGCTTGAAAGAGATGGGAGAACAAAACCAGTTAACCACGAGCCAGAAAAAATGTGTATACGATTGATTTAGCCCATCCAGACTCGGGAGCCCCTTCACAGGAATTCGAAGTCAACAAAACCCAAGGGGAAACGTCTAGGGATCCATTTGGAAGGGGACCCACGGTACCTTTGTATCTCGCTGGCATGGGGACGTTGCCCTCCGGCTACAAGGCGAAACCACTCTTGCCTTTCCTATGAGATCCAGCCTGTTGTTGCTATTTGTGTGGGTAGGGGAGCATGCTAGTGACTCAGGCAGACAGCTGTAATTAAGGCCAGCTTCTCAGCCGGATGAGCAGCAAGAGATAATGCGGATGTGTGCAAACTACCAACACCCCCCCCTCGTCCTACTCACAAGCACACACACACACACAGACAAAGCATGGACAACTTCTCTGGCGCACACGATTTGCAGTCATACGCAGAGGCATGTGCACAAGATGAAAGCATCAGGAAATCTCTGTAATGAATTGAACAAGTAGGACACTACTCATTAGAGATGCATTTGTGTACGTGAGGCTTCGGCAATTCATTATATTCAGCCTGACAAATCCTGGTGCAAGTCGGCGGAATCAGAAAGATATTTTAATGCGTTCTCAGCTCAGGAAATCTGTTTAGCAGTTAGTCAGGATGGGCGCGCGCCAAAAACTGGAAAACAAATATTTGCTTTAAATGGCCTCGGCTGTCTTCATGCATTTTTGATGGTGGTGGAACGTGGACGTGGAGAAAAAAAAAAGGACATTGAATATTTATTATGTTTAAATATCAAGGGTGAGGGCGAGACTGAAGTGTATTGGTCGAGTAAAACATGAGTTTTTATTTGCATTTCTGAGAAACAAAATTTGTAATTTGTAAAACTTGTAATGCCAGGTGAGCAGCCCAAACGAATATGGAAGCAGGTCGAGCGAGTCAACGACCATAGGGATACGGGGGTTCAGCCCTATTGGCCTGTGCAGTGTTAATCTGTCATAACTCAATTCCTCCTCTGCTGCCGCCACGTTCCTGGACCTGCTAAGCCCCGGTCCACCCCAGTGCCCAGATTGTACCGTTGCTTGGCTGCCTGAGGCTTCATTGAATAGACACTTCCTGTAGTTTAGGGCCATGATTAACCAGCCCCTTTATGCTCCCAAGCACCCGTCGCTTTTGTCATCAGTACGCCTCACTTCCCCCTCACCGGGAGTGCGGTAGAAAAAGACAACAGCGGGCTCCCAGGCCTAGTCAAACACACAACCGCAATCATGTTAACCCACTATTGTTTCCACAATCCCCTCCATTGAGGTTTTTAAAGAGTCGTAGACTGAGAACCTCATCGCAATAAACCTCTCGACATGTTTAGAGCCCCATGGCCCCTTTCTGGGCCGGGGAGTTGCCTCCAATTACGATGCCATTGAGACTCCTCTTCTGTAATTACGCACAAGCCTTGTCCGGCACTGCTCTAACATGGCGCCTTCTGTTTTGCATGTGAATCACCCGGGTCGCGTTGTTAAAGTCCGCTTTGCTTTGGCTACATTTACCGGTTCTACAAATATTAGATGGCTGCATAATAAATTGGTTGCTCTGCTTTTAGCCTCATGAAGGCGCCTGTTCAACAACTCAAGGACATGTAAATAACCGGAGCACGGCTCAGAGACACTTCACATCATGGTTTAAATTATGTTTTTGTAAATATTTATGATTTGCAGTCTTTTTTCAGTGTCACTTGTCACAAACGAGAATATATTTCGAGGAGACGGGAGCAGGGCTATATTTTCTTTTCTTCCGAAGGCAACCAGGTTGTGAGACAAGAATTTATATTACTCCTTAGAATATGTTTCTTATTAACCGATTTGAAACTACCAAATGAGTTAACATGGACATTGTGCAAAGTCAATTAAGGTCTTTTTGATTGATTATTACTTTTCTTACTGCAGGGATATGACAGTGTGGTCAGAAGCCGTATTTACAATCCAGTGACTGTACAGTAACATGAACTCACGTCCCAACTTCTCCACCTGTGCTTGATTCCTTTCAGCTGTTTCAGGAAACCTGTTGTTGACTTTGTATCATCCCGGCCCACTTTTTGTGCTTGACGTTAAGGAGACAGGTGAGAGACTCGAAGCAATTCCTCACATCTTGTTGGGTTTCCTCTGTTTGAGGAGGCATGGCGCAGCAAGAATGTGACTCATGGACAACTTGGAAAATGACAAAAACAAATTCACAAATGCAGAAACGCAGCCGGGGATTGTCCGAGGTCACTACAGCAGGAAAATGTCTCGAACATTCAGGTGAGAGGTGACAGTTAAGTAGAGGACGTAGAAACTACGCTGTAGAAATAATATTTGTTGAAAAGCACACTGACGTCCACCCTTATCACCAAAAGCTCTCGAATCTCATTGTCTTCATAAGTTGACCCCATCTTCCTTGTCCTCTACGTGTACGACACCTCAGTTCTGCATCGGTCACGTGTTTGATGCATCATCATCCCGCCCCCTCGCTCTCTGGGAATTTTCAGACCCCTGGTAAAATGTCAGAGTTTTACCAGAATAAAATTCTAACACGGAAAGGTACGTTCCCACATACAGCCACTACAAAAGCAGCTTTTGATTGATTTGAATTGTGTAGTTTTTTCCAAATAAGACAAAGCAGAAAACATTTGTTGTTTGTGCTCCACACTAAGTCAAGTCGTCTCTTTGAATGTGGTGCGTCCCTTCTTTGTTGTTCAAAGTGCAGCATTACAACACTGCTCACTTTCCCGATGGCTCAAAGGTGCTTTATGTAACTTTTCCTCTGCTGCAGAACGAGGTTTGCCGCAGGGATCAGGTGGTGATGATGATGGTCGCACGCCAACAGCTTCAACCACTGCTGTGTTCACACGACAAGAGGTTATAGTTGTCTGTCCTACTTCTACTTCGGGACATAGTCTTGGTGTTACTCCCCCCGACTGAGGCCGCTCCGGGTGAGGGAAAGAGTTTGGAGCTCAACTTGAAATCTTCATGCTTGATTGAAAACAACACAGCTGTTAATGCTAACGTCGGCTTTATAGCAGAAACATTTATGTGCATGTAGACCGATTAAACAGGAGCTCAAGCTGGCTGTAAGGTCCGGGATGGGAAGTCTAATTTTCCGGGTCGGATCCATCCCTCATGTCCTTGCTCCTGCATTCACATTAAATTTGATAAACAATTCGAATGTTATTTGTTTTACAGGTTATTTGTTATGGCTAAACAGCAACAACCATCATACCTCTTGTTTTACTGGTGTCCTCTCTAAAGCTGAATTGAGCAATAAGCCATACATCACAGTTCAACCCCTTGAGAGGACCACATAGCACACGTATAGCACATTAGTGCTTAAACCCATGTGGTGGTACACAGGAAGAGAAAGAGCATTTTTAAACTTACTAAAATGTCATAAAGAATTCTACATTTTTATGCTTTCATTTTTTAAAGCAATCTTAAAACAATGTTACTAAAGAATACTACATTTTAATGTATAACGGATATTTTCTCATTTGGAATAAAGAACATTCCCGTCGTTGTCTTCTGTCAGAAATGATGACTGCAACTTTATGTTTTTTCCGTCATTGCAGGCAAATTCTCTTCCTTCATTGCGGCTAAATAGAGAAGCACAGATGAAATCTTGTCCTGAGAGGACTGTGACTCAGACTGCTGACGCCACATATTAGCTTCAGATAAACCTTCCTCCATAAATGAGAACTGAGTATTTTGTCCCCATCACTTATATTGAGAGACGATAACACAACGCAGGAGCAGATGATCTGTCGGCTGCGGCCCCATTGGTTGGAGCACTTTCCCAGATCTCCAGAAAAGTCCAACTGTTGCGTTGTGATATGAAAATGGATTTTTCACCCTGAAGGCCTGAGAGCCCCCCTTCACCTCCCACGGGCCCCTCGCTAGTTTTCTCATGCACAAACACATGAATGACAGGGGAGAGGGACAAAGGTCGGAGGAGGTGTTGTGTGTGTGTGTGTGTGTGTGTGTGTGTGTTTGTGTGTGTGTGTGTGTGTGTGTCTATTTGTGTGTCACTTAACCCTCAAAGGGTTAAGACTTGCTTTTGAGGTTAGGGTTAGAATTAGGTTTAGGTTAAGGTCAGTCATTTAGTTGTGGTGGTTAAGGTTAGGGTGAGGGGCTGCATGGCAAATGCATTATGCCAATGATTGTCCTCACTAAGATAGTGTGTGTCGTCACTTTCAGACCCACTTTCAAAAGGCTTTTAGAGGGGTTGTATGGGTTGTGTGAATGTGCATGTGTGTGTTTGTGTGTGTGTGTTTGTGAGTGTGATGGTGGAGGGGGGGGGGTCGAGCTCCCAATATATAACTTAAATTTGAAGACAAACCTTTTGGGTTTAAATGAAATAGTAAGAGTAGGCATCCATGAAATAATGAGTCAGTTTCTGAAGTGGAGAAACGACTGTGTGTCTGTGTGTGTGTCTGTGTGTGCGCACGTGAAGGGGTTGGGGGTCTTCCTCGCACACACCTCCATTTGTCTTGGACTAATTCCACAATCTTGTCCCTGAGAAAAGGGCTCCCACTCACCCTGCTTACAAAGGGCCCCTCGAGCGTGACCCCTCATTATGTACGGCCCCTCCCCATACAACTGACAGGGCCCCTCAGGGCATCAAGCATCAGCAACACAGAGAAGAAACATTCAAACAAAACCACATTTGCATTTGATTTGATTATCCTTCATGGTTGATTCATGGCCCTCTGAGCTTCTGTTAGGGGACCGTTTACACAAGCCGTCAGCCTGACGCACTTCTTTGGGCTTTTTTTTTTATCCTCAAACAACTCAGATTCCTTTAGTGTCAGAAAACAGGTACTTTCTGAAAATAGATCTGCCCACAACTCACAGTTCAGGGAAATATGGTCAATTTGAACTTTGGAAAAAAACATTGAATTGAACAGCAGTGAGTATAATTGTGGGGCAACAACTGTGTCAAATCTTTTATTAGGTTATGAATTTTTTTAAAGCAACTGAAAATCCAACTGGTATTTTTGAGTGTGTTCACTTCGGGTTCTCCTCCAAATGAAAATGAACTAATTGATCTTTCTGACCTCCATCTAGAGACACCAGTGGCCGTCAGTGTCCTCTTCTTTGTCCTCCCCCAGAGGAACGAAAAACTCTGTCGTTTCTAAATGCCACAGGATGACATATGTTTACGCTCCAGTCCTAAAGTTGTGCAGTGGCCACATCAATTATGAAGGCAGCAAAGGAGGAAGTAGGTGATGACTGACAGAGGTCATGCAGGGCGGAGGTCAGGGTTGATGCACGGGTCAAATAAGAACTGTTTTCTTCCAACGGTCAAAAGAAACAAAAGTCTGTTGACGTACTTAAACAAAACTAAACTTAATCCATAGCGTTGCTGGATCTTAAAATGTTATCATTTTAACAGTGATTTCCGGCATAAGGAGGTTATGTTTTCACCCCTGTACTAATCCTCTGTCTGTTTGTCAGCAGGACGATGCAAAAACCACTGAATAGATTTCCACAAAAGGATGATGACTGATGGGAGGTGGGACCCATTACGTTTTGGCCTGGAGTCCGAGGGAGAACATCCAGACTTTAATTATTTTTTGTAACAAAATGTGTTTTTTGGCATTTTCACCATTTTCAAGTGCATGGACCCTGCTGAAAACACAGTGCATATTCAGAGGACAGATATCTATGAGCGTGTTCAGCTTGATGTGGCTTGATTGAATATAAGGGGACGGCCTGGCCTTGGTGGAGGTATGTGCTCGACTGAGTGCTTCTAGTTTTTAATGGTTTTGGAGTGGGGAGACAAATGATGCACTGCCAGTAGGCACATCAGCGTGGAAATCCCCTTTTTAAGACTGTTGTAGAGGACATGGACATTGACATATTGATGTTTGTTAAACACTTCACATGTGACCCACTGTACATGATCCTATGTTGGGATTTCATTTCATTTCAGTCTTCCCCCTGGCTTCTGTTTCCACAGCGGGTTTTCTAGAGCGTCTGTAAAGAGACCTTGTTGCACCAGTTAGAACAAGTGTTTGAATAGCCCCCCCGTCAGACATGTTACATATTGAGAAGCAACAAAGATCCTGTGAATTTATATTGTCTTCTGCTTGTTTAAACTTTGCTCGCTCACTGTTAGTTGTAGTCGATACTTAAGGGCTTATTGTAGCGTCTGATACGAGAGGATTTGTTTTGAGTACATAACTCTCCTTGGGCGACAGTGAAACATGCCCAAGTGTTTCACAGCCAGGGAGATAAATACCAGTTCAGAAACACTTCTCACAACTGAGGGCAAATTGAGAGATAAACACGCAATTGTTCAACTCATCACTTATAAGCAAATGGTGAAAATGTTTATTACCATGTTATGCCCTTTAAAACCTTTTTTTGCCAGAACTTTCTGTGAAACACATGGGGCTCAGTGTGAATCTCTTTTGTTCTTTGCTGAATTATCTTTTTTGCAGATACATGGTTTTCGTCAGCGAACAGAAAAAGTCTGTTTCTGCTCCGAGGCGGTTCAGATGCGCTGCTTTCCTGTTCCTGTTCGCCTGAAACACGCGAGCGTGTGCACATGTGTGTGTCTGCGAGTGTGTGTGTGTGTGTGTGTGCATGAGTACATGTCTGCAAGGCAGCTGTGTCCCCGTTATATGGGGACCTGACCCAGCTGTCACTAACCATACCGTGGGAGGTCTCTGTGAAAGCACAGGAACATAAATGTACGTTTGTCTCTCAGCAGGCACTGGCAGGGAATCGTCAGTGGCTAATATAAACAAATGGGTCTCGTCAGCGCACATCTCAGCCTTAAGTTCTCATATTATATTTGCGGGTTGTGAGGTTTTCGTGCAGAACTGGGAGAAGCAACAAGGCTGTGGATCTACGTGTAGCTACAGGACGCACAGCGACGAGTCCTGCTGGTTGGAAAACAATGTACATGAAAGGTCAGAGGTCTGATCCTCGAGTTAGTGTCGTCTCCTTTGGGCGTGACCCTGTCCTACCTGTGCAGACTGTGCAGGAAAGTGTTACATGTACTTGTCAGTGTGTTTACTAAATATTCAAAGATGCAACGCAACATGTTGTGGTCCTGTGTCCACGCCTAGATACTGTTGCTTCACATGCTGGGACAATGAACGTGCAGTGATGGACCCTGTGTCGCGAGGTGGGTTCACAAAATCTGCTACATCGGTTGGAGAAATGTTAAACCGCACAATCAGTTGTAGTTTAAATCACCTCCCCTGCGTTCACTCTTCATACATACTTCATGTTGCACAACTCTGCATAAAGAATGTACCCTTTATCTCTTCCTCCCGTCGTCCACGGTGCACACAGCGCTCTGGGGTTAAATATAATGTGGACGAGCGCTCTAAAGCAAATGCGATCTGAAAGGCTGGCAAAGGCGAGGGGACGCAGCTGTCGGCGAAGCATGTCTTTTTTAAGGGCTGCCCCTAATGATTGGAGACAGTTGGCAATTACGTAAGTATTCACTTTTAGGCCACTGGGCTGTGCACTGTGCCGAGCCCCCCGGACCCTGGCACACATGCAAAAATGGGAAGAAGAGGAGGAGGAGGAGGAGGAGGAGGAGGAGGAGAGGGAGGAGGAAGGTGAGGGGGCGGGGGGGTGAACAAGAACGGGGAACAGAGGAGTGGGGGAGCTGGCCGAGAACCAACAGGGGAACGGCGATGCACGTGCCAGCACAGAGAGCGCAACATATACAGATGGACAGAAAGAGAGGGGGATGGAAGATGGGAAGGGAAGGAAAAAGGAGACGAGTGAGCGAGAACAAAGGAAGAGTAATCACAGATGAAGAGGTGATAAGAAGATGGGGGGTTGGGGGGGTGGGGGAATTAAAGAGCTGCAACATGCAACGTTTTATAGAGGGTTTCATTTCACGTTCAACAATAAATCTTTGTAGTGGGATAAAGAAATTTACATTTTTAACGTGAGAAATACCATCAAGGTGTTTAGGCCTCGCTTTTTACAAGAGGATCAATGGAGACGCCACGGAAGACAGCGGAGTGGCGCTGCAGTTTTTTTTTTTTATTCCCTTATTTACAGAGGTGTCAACATGTGAGCAGGCTGCTGTGTAACTGTCATCTTAACTTAACTGCTGTTTATTTAACGTCAAAATATGAGCCGGGGCAAAGTGGGGCACCGAGAAGAAGGAAACCAGGCTTCCACGTGCAAACCGGGACTTTCCATAGGTGAGCTGCACTTCAGCCGTGACGTGGCACTAAGTGGAACTTACAGTAACACAAAACACACAAAATCGCTTCATCAGGCAATGTTTAGGGCGTTATTAGCAACATGAAAGCTATTACACTGTTTCAGTGTTTCCTCTCAGACTAGAGTGTGTGTGTGTGTGTGTGTGTGTGTGTGTGCCGCCCCCCCCAGCACTCCCACCACCACCACCACCACCACCTGTTTCTCATTCAGACCTGGAAGGTTAACAGCTGTCTGGGAGGAAGATTGATGCACACTCACACACACATACACACACCCACGTACACACACATAAACACACCCACACACACGCTCATGCACGCACACACACACATTGCATTTTTCATCATATAAGTAGGGATTCCAGGACTGGTCGCAGTGTGACCATGAGGATCAGGCTTTATTTGTTACAATTTGTCTCAAGTGTTGCGGCAAAAATGTGACGACACACACACAGACACACACACAATAATGCGAAATTAAACTATCACAAACCACCTAATTGCCTTTTCATTTCCTGTGGTATTGATCATGCCTCACACACCCTCTTAGTTGCTCTCCTCACATTTCTCTGCGTGTGCGTGAGCAGATTCTGTGTTTGTGCAAGGAACCGGCAGGAATGTGCACGTTTTCACAACTATCTCAGCCCCTGGATATCGAGCGGGTCTTTTCCAACACGGGAGCCGCTGATGGTCTTTGCTTTATTAGTCGACTTTGACTCGACGGTGCTTGGAGTGGCATCCCGCGGAGCCCACACTCCTGACGTCAAATATTTATAAATGTCACGGAGCTGCGGCCTCCCAATGATGCCGGCATATTCTGCTGGTGACCCGGCTTCAATGAGCCTTGTATGAAAAAGAATTCGACCCACCTTGACCTGTTTGTTTGTGATCTTGTTCTGCAAGATGAATTTAGTGTTTTTAATTAATTTAGTGTCAAACTGTTAATGTGATATTCATCTGGAAATAATAATCAGTTCCTAAGAGTTTTTTGTCATAAAAAGGACTAATAAACTATAATCTAATTAATTATTAAGTGTTTGTTTTTGTACTGTACTTCATTGCTTTGCAGGTGCTTTAACCAGCAGCTTTAAATTCGGATCCATATGTTTCTTGATTGGCCAAAAACAGAATTTAAGGATTCAACTTTTCGCTATTTTGAGGAGCATTAAAAATCCCTCATGTCATCGTGTTTTGTTCGTAATACAGTCGACCTTTTACTTATTCTTAAGTTAATTTATACAACATCAGCTTCGCTCTACATCAAGTTAAAGTTCAACGAAACCTCCACACGAGGATCATATTCTATGCACACTGGCAAACGTTATTTAACATCCTGAAGATCATGCTAATTAGTCGTCACTGCAGGCTACTCTTTACGACTTTTCCTCTGCTCCCAACGAGCAACTGAAACTCAACTCGTTCCATCGGGATCGGTATTCGCAGAGAGGGGTGCCAGTGGTGACTGGTATTGACTTGCACGCTTTGTTTATCTGTTTAAAACACTGTCCCAGTGAGGAAGCTGCAACAAAGGGGCTGTATGTATTCCCTCAGACAGTCCTTGTTACATTCTGTTTATCTGAACACAAAGATTATCTTAATAGATTAAGTCTCGGTCAGGAGGGAGGAGGCTGCGGAGAGATCGCTCTGCTCGATTCAGGTCCTGCACACGAGTTCCTCTTCTTGCATTTTTCATGAGCGCCTCACAACAACTGCCCAAGTTAAATCGTTGCTGGACTCTTTATTAGGACACAGGCCAGCAAGCATTAAAGCAAACAGCTATTTTAACATTGTGTATATTTGCATCAACAGTACATATAGATTTCTGAGCGCTTAAGAGAGCCCCACACCGATCCACAATCAAAGACCATGTGTAATCATGAATCATAATATTTACAGTCCTAATGGATCCCTGCGAAGCAAGCCTCCGTCCATCAAAGGCAAACAATGCGCGGGAGCAGCAACCAAACTGACAGACAGCTGCTTCAAAAGCCCACAGACCTCATTTGAATATTTCACTTCCTGCGTCCTCGCTGCTCGGTGACACACTGGCGAGTTTGTCTCCCATCTTATCACTCGTAAATTCCAAACGGATTACCCCCCTGTCTCCGACATGTTAGTGAGAAACAGCTTCAATTTTCCAAAAATTAAATAAATAATAACTTGCGGGGCGGCTTGTCAAGCTGCGATGGCTAATCTACGAGGGAGGATTTGAATAAGTCCTCGGCCGCTGTGCGCTCCCTCTCCTCTCCTCAATCTCCCTCTCATCCCTCGCTCGGCAGCCGACTCAGAAGGAGGGCCCCTCTTCGAGAGCCTCATCGCGCTAAGTGAGATTAATTTCGACATCATAAATAACTCGGAGCAGGTCGCCCCCGGGGAGCGGGCAGACGGCGGCGTGTTAGAGAAACAAATGTATTTGACTGCGGTTACCATTTCAGCCCGTGCTCTTTAATCCTGCCTTTGTTTTAGCGAAGCACTAAAGCGACGAGATGGGACCTATCACGATGACAAGCGGCATTGTCTCCGCTGCGCTCATGCAAATGGCTTCATCGGAAAAGACCGATAGTGTTCAATGAAAGGAGCTCTCGTATATTACCTGTCCGCCATTTTGACAATCACCATTATCCTGAGGAGAGGCGTAACTCAACCGGAGACACCTCAGCCAATAACGACAAGCTGTAAATTTGTATCGCTGAAAGGAGTTCAGATGTATCTGTCAAATGACAAAACTAACACTTTGTCTCTGGCTTCAATTCAGGGTTCGTATTATTCAGTTATGAAGACAGTGCCCTGTTCAATGTGAATCCAAATATTTACACTCACCTCTCTTTATAATCTAAGGAGCAGGACAGGCAACTAATTGTTTAATTCAATATATTTAAATCCCTCAGAGCTTTCATAATGTTGCATGGATTGAAGATAATAATCTGTGACACAATACACAATTTTATATTTGCAGTGATTTAGCATTTATTAACACTATTATAAATAGTTATATTTAAAAAGAAAACACAAATACAACCTAATATATAGAATTTCCATCCCGTGAATCCATTATGTTATCCATTCATCCTTTGAGGGTCCCGGGGAAGCTGAAGCTAATTTACCTAAGGGAAGAAAATAAACATCTTTTAAAGTAAGTTGTCAATTTAATTGGAGATATTCTCTGCATTGGCTCAGTGAAATTAAAGTTAGTGGCTAAACGCCTCTATACAGATATTTGTGTAACAGTATTACTGGCCGTGAATCTGTCTGGCTCTTCTATTCCTGCTGTTACGCAACTAACCAGAAAATGAGCATCTTCTGAGGAATCTCTGTCCAACACCCCCTGACCTTTCAACTCTGTTATCTTGAGCTCTAACTTTCTGGATGCTCAACTTTCATATTCCCCGATCCAACTTGTTTACTCTGACGCTGACATTTCGTGACGGGTAGGTGTCACAGACCCTGAGTCTGCCTGTCTGTCGCACGCAGCTGCCAGTGGTTCTAATCTGACTTTATTCCGTTAGCAGTGGGAGACCCAGTGGCTCCGGATCCGCTGCGACCTCAATTCAGATGCATGTGAAATTAGGTTTAAGGTTTTTTTGTTTGCTTGTTTGTTTGTATTAACAGATGCATGACCTACTTCAGATTATATGATACTGACTCAACGGCGTATGACAGCTTTGATATGGTTAATGAAAGGTCAACTGACACATGGAGCAGCTGTCGGTTTCTCGAGCTAGTCTTGAAGACGGGGTTTGACTTCGGCCCAGGCTTTGATTATTCAACATAAAACCAAAAAATAAACACTGAGGACAGAAACGATCCCATCCACATACACCACGTCCCCACAAAATGCATTTTATATATATATACACCCAGGAGCCTCTGCTGGAGTGCGTCTCTATTTATATGAGTACCTCTGTGCCGAATCCTTTGTACCCACCCCCATCCCCCACGCCTACCACAAACACACACCTCAACATAAAAAGCAGCCCCACAACACGAGCAAACACACCGTCACATTCATTACAACATCAGATTTTGGAATACATGAATACGCGATTAACGGAGCAGAAAAGCTCAACAAACAAAACGAGGGAGGGAGAAAAAAAAAAAAAACCCGGCCCAGGACCAATGCAATCTAAACAGGATTGACCTTAACTCAAACAAGTCTCCTCGGTTTCCCCCGCTGCCGCTGAGTTTGCGTGCGTTGGTCTCCATTTATTCGAGGGTGTCAGGGCCTGTTCCGCCTTGTTTACTGTTAAGAGGATGAAAATGAACAGTCAAATAGTGCTCCATTTATAAGCCTGTTTATACATGCTAATACCGCAGGCTGTTTTGCACCCACAGCACCACTGCTGGATGTGACTCAATCAACACAACAGTGCCCCCCCACACACACAAGTCTTCATAACCGAGTATGAAAGTGCATTTAGAGGCACAACCGAGTGCCGAGTGGCCGTGACTGACACAATGGTTCCCTGTCAGTGAGGTGAAATCTGCTGCGGGGACCTTTTATCCAAGACTGTAACAGTACAAATATTCAACATTCCATTTAAATGGCCAAACTACCGCAGCCGGCACTCACCAGTACGCAGCGGCACTCCATCTTAAGTCTTCCTCTCATTTAATCTCCTTGAGAGAAGGCGTATTTCTCGAATGTAAAAACAGCGAGATAAATGAGAGGAGTTGCTTTGCTGGGATCCACGCAGGTAAGCTCATTATAACTCCACTCGTCTCGGATTATATCTTCTTTTCAAACACAGATTCTCTGAAGGACCATAAATAAATGTGCAAAAACGAGACATTAGCCCTCCACGTCCTCTCATCGTCGGACTTCTTTGGGCAACGAGAGCAAATTCTGCAGATGTGGCCTCAAGTCGGGGAAAAATAAAAGAAATCATTGAACAGTTTTTGTGTGAAAACGTCCTCAGAGGCATTTATTCAACATGTGAAAGTCAATTAAAATGTCACTGCCTGCTCGGACAAGAGGAGTCGGTCCTGGCGATAAAAATAACAGGACGTGCAGTGGTGCCCTGGAAATATTTCCGTGGTGCTGCATTGGTCATAACGGAGGAGAGAGTGGGGAGAAGAAAAAAGCGCTGAGCAGAGGCGCTGAGGGGATTTCTACTAATAACCGACAACAGGAGAAATTTCTCTGCTGCACACGGGGTTGGCAGGATTAACAGTTGTGCTGTGTTTTGAACTTTTTGAGGCAGTGTCACCGAGCACACATTGGAGACATCAAATGTCGCAGAGAGAATGGGAAACTGCCTGAGACCAGTCACAGCAAAGCAATGGCTATGGATCATATGGTGTAAATAAAGATGATGACTCCACTTCCTCATGTTGGAAAAAAATGAAGCCAGAATATCCCAGATACGGGGGCCGCCATCTTGTGCTTTTGACCTCATATGGATCCAGCATGTGATTGTCACAGCTGTCAATCTTGATGTTTCATCTTGTTATAGCATAAAATAAGTAATGAAGAACAAACGTAACTCAATAATAAGCACTTGAACAAACATCAGTGTGATAAGATCTACATTAAATAACAGAAACCATCTTTGAGAATAATTTATTCAATTCAATTTATTCTGCTTTAGCTTTTTAATTTGTTCCCTCCAGTAACATGGAGGAGGCAAGGTGTCTGACCTACTCTTCAGCCAGCCACCAGGGGGTGGTCATGCATGTGTAAATGCAGTCTACGCTAAGGACATTCTTCAGCTTTCGTTTGTTGCTCTGAGCGGTTTCAAATGTCAGAAACTTTGGTGGACAGTGATCCGGACTGAACCATCTTGAGGCGTGTGAATATATCTGCATATTTCAACGGTGAAATGTGGCGTAATCGCTGCAGAATGTGGTCAAACTGAATTTCTTCTTGGCCGGTCGAGCACTGTTTGCCTCTGACATTATCGACACGGACAGCGCCGATGTGTCCGGTCTGTGCTTCGGGTGTCTGTGATGTCTGAGAGGGGAAAACTCCCGGGCCTCCTCCACTGCTCTCACTGCCAGCGACACGTAGAGTGGTCAACACCTCTTGACAAGGAGAACACAAGTAAAAGCAATGCCAAAGTCAATGTTCCTACACCTGCCTTGAACCCCCTGCAGGAGAGCTCCACACGTCGGTGACAAAGAAATGTCAGAATGGATTAGGCGAACACTCGCCTGTGCAACAGACCTTTCGAAGTGCTTGACTATTTAAATTGCGTAACAATGAGATTGTTGAGCGGTGCTATAAAAAAAGGTGGTTGTTTAGTAACCAATGTGTATTTTTATATGGGGGTCAAGGAGACTTCAAGTTTGAAAAAGGAACATTTTGTTTGTATTGCATTAAGTTTGAAAATAACATAAGACGGCAGCTGAATTTCAAAGTGACATTAAGAAAAAGAAAGGGGAACCTATGGGGTGGTTGTATAAATCCAATGGTGAGGTTAGAATAAAAAAAAATCATCAACTGACAGGGGAAGGTAGAATTAAGAAGGTGCTGATAATCTGAACCTCAAAGGCCTTTGGACACTAGACACAGTTGTTAACACAATTAATTAATAAGTTACTAGTATTTTCTTAAACTGTCTATCTTGTTATTAATAATTTAAATAATTTACAGAAATAGTCAGGCCCTTTTAAATTCGCCTCCTAATTATTTTGCTTCATTATTGTTGCATAAAAGATTTTTAGTGGGCAAACAATAAACATGACACTTCTTTTTAACCCTGAAAGTGTTTGAATCAAAACCTTGATGTAACAACAGTAGCTCTCTGATTATTCCCTTTATTGCTTTGGGCAGGAAGATGAATAACATAAAAAATGACGAGAGGATTTAATATATATTTTCTGCTTAAGTTCTGGCAACAGATTAGTGACATTTATCTCCCAGCATCAAACACATCTTGACTTTAGCCTATCAAATGTATTCTCCTTTGCTTTTCACACAGCAGTCTTGGGTCGACTAAATCTGGATCGGAAGTCTAAAAAGATTCCGTCTCGAGAGGAAAGAAAACATTTGATAAAACGTGGCAGAGCACTTCTTACCTCCACCAGCACATGCGAGGCCGGGGTCTACAGTGCACGGCTTCGGAGGAGAGGACGCCGTGCCCCCCCCCCCCCTCACATGAATGCACTCTGTCTCATGACGTTTCGCACACTTCAGAGAAGCGCGGCGCTCCGAACAAAACACTGCGTCTAAATTGAGCAGAACTGCGGATTGATGGACGAAGCCCCGATCCACGATACCTCCGAAGCATTCGGGGGGGTTGTCACTCTCTTTGTCATCCATCTTGATTTGCTGCCGTCTCTCATTCGCACACAGTGGCTGCATTCTGCCCGCTGATTACGAGGGCTGCCGCCGTCCCTGTGGGAGAGAACGAGAGGCTGAGGGAGAAGCAGCCCGGCAGCCGCCCCGCTGCAGCCACACAGATTTATTATTCGCCCAGTCACTCAGGACATTTCACAGCTGTGTTTACCTTGGACCCTGCCACGAGTATTAGGTGGCAGGGCCCACGATTTGCAGATGTGATTACCCATTCACAGATCTGCTAGCTCCCCTGGCCGCGGACCCACCGCCCCCAACACGTCCTCTGACACATACAAAAAAATTCCCGACAGGCGTTTTCCTAGAGACTGTAATTTACAGCATGATTCAAAGTCATAGCTTTATTCAAGGGGGGGGGGTAATGTCATGACAGTTACCCAATTAGGTCGTCTCAGGGTGAAGTCATCACAACCTCAGCCTACCGTAAATCTGGGAACGCGTCCAGCACTTTTGTGGATGGAAAGATCGCCAGGACTACGGGTTTATGTGCTGCCCTATTGGAACTGGATAGACTGGCTTTGTCTACTCAGGCTGGGCCATACATTTTAAATACCATATGTATCGGAAACAAGGACCATGCCATGCCAGCCGCACAAATGTCTCGGGTTTGTGGACCCAGGTGGGGAGGAGGCTTTCGGTGCGCTTGATTTTAAACGAGTCACGGAGGGAAAGAGGAAAGAGAAACATAAAAAAGTTGTCCTTTTACATTTTCTTTCTCTTTCTATGCTCATTAACTCTGTATTATTGGATGTCTGTGGTTGTCCGGTGCCACCACATTAAGCCACTGACAAATGCCATCAATTCGGCCCATTTGTAAAACAGTCATATTCCTTTCTTGCTCCTTGCTGCCTGTGTCACATCCCTCCTGCTATTCACACAGATTGTCTATTACTTCATCTGAGACGCCGCGCTGTCTGTCAGTCTCAGAATAAATGTGGTCGTTTTTTGAAAGTGGAGAAATCTTGTCAGTGGACAAAATTCTTTACTGCTTCCCCCCTTTCTCAAAAAATGTTTCACAAAATTTGTCTCTGTCAATCTTTTCCCGGCCAGATGACTTTAAACCAGTGAAATAGTTAAATAGCCTGACAGAGCATCATGCCTACTTGTTCTAATGCTCTTTGTCAGGCTCACATTATGAA
Source organism: Platichthys flesus (assembly GCF_949316205.1). NCBI lineage: Eukaryota > Metazoa > Chordata > Actinopteri > Pleuronectiformes > Pleuronectidae > Platichthys > Platichthys flesus. The sequence goes on along the minus strand of NC_084953.1, from coordinate 9,500,436 downwards.
ACCCACTCCATAATGATCCCATTTTTTGCACTCGCTCATTGAAATAATCTGTGCTGAAAGCAAACAGCCCCAAACTGCTGGTTGCCTCTGCCAGACATTTTTCTCATTAAACTCCGCGTGTATCAGGCAATTACCAATTCACATCCATGGTGTCGGAGGGCAAGGGATAAAGAGAGAGCAAGAGACAGGGAGAGAGAGAACGAAGACAACCAGGTGTGACCGCTCTACCATAAATTCCCGCTCTCGTCGAACATAAGTTGGCCCCGTTCATGCTCGTGCACTTTAGTCAGCGTGGTATCCAACACAGAGTAATCCCCCATGTATATGATCTGCTGCCGAGCCCCATCCTGCGCAGCTCAACAGCAGATTTACGGCGAGCTAAAACCGTCCCTGACATACCGCCGCCTCACAAAGTACCATTAAATGTAACGGAAAACGTCGGGGCCCTCACCGCTGGAGAGATGTACAAATTTTTATTGTACAGTAAAAAACTAGAAAAACAACACATCTGGCTCAGGTCTTGCTCCTGGAGGCACAGAGGTGTCCTCCTGAGTCGGAGGGAGAGGGACGAGGCTCCATCCAATCAGAACATATGTCGCAGGATGCTGCCCGTCTCGTTAGGGCCCCCCCCACATGTTTTATTCACGCTCGGCTGCTTGTTTACTATGTAAATGATGTGTCAGTTCACATGCACGGGCACGACGAGCACATATGGATCCACTTTTACATGCTAATGAGGTCATGTCAGAGTAAAGCTCCTGTGTGTAAAGTGTGGTTCCGGTGAGGAGCAGGGTTCATCGCGCTGGTTCATTAGGGATGTTTTCTGGATTTGGTCGGTGAGGCTGTGGGGAGATGCAGGTGAGAGTCTCTCGTGTACGCACAGTAGAAATAAACCTGTTTAATTATGTATTGAAAGTCGTCTCAGAGCTCGGTGTCAGAGGACGTACCACATGGAGTGCAGAGCTTAGGGTACAGTAGGTCATGTGTGATGGAATATGCATGCGTGCACACATGCTCCCACATATGGAATGCCCATCCACAGGCATGCATACACACATGAATGGACTAGCATGCACACACACACTTTTAAATGCAGTTGCTGCCAATTAAAGTGTGTCTAATGGTCATGCAATGTTCATTATAGCACTGAATCGGTTTCATCAATGTTTCTATTAAAAATGTGACGTGCATTTATCAGTGATAAACATGCAGCCTCCACCAGTGCCACACATTTTGAATTTGTTCTTAAAATATCACAAAACTTACACTAAAGCTGAGAATGTTGAAAGTAGAATTAAGATTATCGACAATATTAAGTTTAAGCATAATGTCAAGGCAGCTCTCAGTGCAACACGAGATGATGAAGACGTAGTTACATTGATGAGGGTATTAACCTGTGTTGCTCTCCTTCTGCTGACACATATTCAGATTTACCTGCGTGGATCAAACTTCAAATCAGTTAGACGTTCAACAATTTGGGATTGAATTATTGTAAAAACAGACAAAACTATTTGGAAACATTTGCTCAAATGTGCCGTGCGCGTCTGACACATACAGAACATGTCGGGGGCAAAGTGACTCAGCTCTGTGCCTAAAAATCGGGCTCAAGAGCCTCAGTGAATCCAGCCCTCAGTGCGCGAATCTTTGATAAAAAATGTCTGCATATGATGGTCGCTCCAGGTAAAGTGACACCTTTAACCCTCGCCCTTGGGAAACTTGCCTTCCCTGTTTTCCCCCTCTCATTGTTTGTTTGAAATCTGCTTTTTCATATCGTCTCTTGCATTTCTACAACCGTAACTGTGTGGTGATGTGGCTCTCTTGACCCTGTCTCCTGGAATAAAAAGATGCCTTATCTCACTGGGGGCCACATGAGTAAATAAAGGTTAAATTAAAACCAGTAAAATATTGTTTTCCGAAGCATCAAATAGTTTTCTGCTCTACCTCAGACACAGAGATCTGCATCATCCCTTGCCAGCTGTTGCCCCCCCCCCCTCCCCAAAAAAAAAACCCCTACCACAATCATCCTCTCAGGATCAAATCAGAAAGCGACTCAAGATGCAAACAGCGAAGGAGAGTGCGGCTGCGGCAGCCTGTCAGCTCGGCTCACGTCTTTATCTCTTCGTGGCGTCTTTCTATAGAGAAGACAAGTGGGCCCTGCCTGTGGCGCATGGAATAGTGAAACGTCCATTCTAATATCCTGTCTGGAGCGTACACGCTCGCCGTCAGCCTCACGTCTATCAGGGGATCTGGCTGGATCTGGTGTAGGGAGGCTGCAGCCGCACTCATATCTGATGTTCTCCTTGTTCTCCCCCTTTTTTCCACATTCAACATGGCAAGGACATGCAGCGAATTCCTGTCGAGCGGAGACACACACACCCTACGTGGTTTATGAGCTGTCTGTGGATATAATGTAAAGGGAAATGTAAAAAGTGTTTCCTCAAGGTAACAGAGGTTTGAAACCGCAGACGTCACACAGTGAGAACAAAAGGGAATGCTTACTATATTAGTTCAATATTACACTGACCATTTAATCAAGCAATCCAGTTTTTTTTACATGTTATTTATATATTTCTTGGGTTGACAGTAGTTTCTACCACCTGCAGTCTACTGTGTGAAAACAAGGCCTCATCTCGCAGAGTGATTTTAACCTTTATTTGCTCACTTTAGCCAGAGTCCTACTGTTTAACCACTAAAGCAATGTTGACCCAGAATGCCAGTAAGCAAACTTCACACCTCCCATTTGTACAGCCATTTTTTTACCAATGTGCTATGCCCTAATTTCATTTGGAGAGTTCGCTATATTAAGGCACCCATTGCTGAAAATTATTTTATTTATTCCTATCACTGGAGTACAGTGCAATTGGGTAGTGAAGAGCTTTAATTCAGGGATTATAGCTTACAAGTTTTGGCTATCAAGCCCCAGATTCACACATGCACAGTTGGAGGGAGATGGGAAAGGAAGGTCGTGTCGAAAGATACCCGCAGTTCCAGAAACAAACTGGAGGAAGTGAGGAAAGGAAGCGGAGAGGGAGAAAAAAAGACACAAATCGAAAGCTCCACATCTGCCAGAGCCTCGTTTGTGGCACCCCTCCATCTTGCCTTGCACGACCTCGTCTTAAAGTACAGGCTGTGAAGTTTTCCCCAGTTTATAAATAGTCCCTGCTAAATTCTACACTTCACTGAATTATTTCGACAGTCAAGGTTTTTTCTGAGTTTTCCTTGCTGCTAACGGTGGCACCTCACCCTTTGTTGCATATCGTCGGGACACAAATATGGCCAGAGGTGTTCAACAACCACCTCGAATATTTACCCTCACCACGCGCGTATACTTCAAGAGTTTTTTGTGGCTGCATCGTGAAAACTCTCTCTCTCTCTCTCTCTCTCTCTCTCTCTCTCTCTCTCTCTCTCTCTCTCTCTCTCTCTCTCTCTCTCTGAGATTTATTGTTCCACCAAAATACACTTAAGGGGAAGTGGCTGAAAGCTCGTAGACGAGGTGTAAAGTCATATTTTTCAAATACTGTCTTTCCTCATCAAGCGTTAGCATTGCTTGAAAAAAGTATGTCCGTCTTTAAACTTGTGCCAAGGTATAAAAATAGTCCAAAACAGCAACAGGGTAACAAATACAGATATAATTGAGAGGTGCAGCTCTCTGTTGTTGATCACTATATATTTTTTCACCCAAACAGTGAATCTTTCTAAAATGCACTACTCTTAAATGAGCTACTCATTCATAACTTCTTCAACCTCCAACGTGATTTTCTCTTGCTGGATTAATTTTGATTGTAAATATGAGGGAAAACAAAATAATGCCTTCTGTCACTAGTGTCAATGCTGCAACTTTATTTAGAAAAAACTGAATTTAAATACCTTCATGAATAACAAATTACAAAATCAAAACACAAACAGCTGCAACTGAACTATGGGAATCCTCACAGATGGAACAACTGAAGCATAACTGAAAATAACAGACATATATGTAAAATAAGATACGATAAGATAATCCTTTATTAGTCCCACAATTGGGACATTTGCAATATTACAGCAGCAGTAGTCAAAATAGGCAATACTCAAGTGTGAGGCATATAAAAAATATGAAAAATATAAATGGAATTAATCTTATGAATACATTGTAAAGCCAGGAGAAATATGAGAAGTGTGAGAATATGTACAGTTAATGGTTTGCATATGAACCATTGACCATTGATTTTAACATATGCACAGTAACAATACCAAGTGAGGATATGTTGATGTGTGTCCCCAAGTGATGATTAGCTGTTAGACACTTATCAGAGGTACAATAAAAAAAGCTGATTTTTTGTTATATGGCAAAACATATTTAGAAGTTTTAACTCACAATCATATTTGCCGTTCTCCGTGATTACAGAACTTCACATGTGAGTTTCCACTGAGGAGACAAGCATCAGAAGATTCAGTGTAAACACAGCCTGTGTGTTTGCTCATATTGAATATACTGTTTTATACACAGCTCACCACTGAGTGTGCCAGTATTTCTCTTTTTTTGGGGGGGGGATGTGTGGTGGGGCAGGAGGTTGGTTGGGGGGCGTGAGGTTTCTGGTTGGGCCCCTTGTACAAAAAACAAAACAAAAAGAGAGCCCCTGTCACCAGCATGGGGTGCAAAGTGCAGCTGCCCTGCTAATGAGATTTTAAAATGGGCCATAATGCCCCATTAAGCGGCCCCAACATGGAGAATTATATGCTTCGTGTGTTGATTTATTCAAGGGGGGGGGGGGTCCACCATATGCATTTGTGCATCTGTGTGTGTCTGTTGTAAGACACAATAGCCTGCAGCTAGGTCGACTGTCAGAAAGCCGTAAGCTCACATCACAACTTTCCTTTACCCTCCCAATCAGACAGACTGCACAACAAGCACAATGAAAAAAACAGATTCATGGCTACATGTCTTTATTTAAATAAATAAATACTTTACTCGCAAGGTTCTGTTATCCTGTGTGATTTAATCGTATCAATTGTTTGAAGATACTGGGAACGCATACCACAGTTTGTAGTACACAATAAATACTAATCAAGACATTGAACAGCGCTATAATCAACGTAAACACAAACTTGTCACTACTTCTCTCATGCAGAACATGCATATGATTGTTCTCTTTTCCCGGTAACCACTAATTCCCAAACCTCACTTACTTGGTTGAGTGCTTTCGCAAGTGAGCCGAATATAATGCTAATTGCCGAGATAATGTTTTAATATACTGTCTGTGTACTTATAGAAGAAAGAACAAATCCATGCTAGACTGAATGAGCGGTTCTTTGGTCAGTGGAGAGGGGAAGAGAGAACCAGAGAAAGGGACGGGATAAAGAAACACAGTTTTCTCTTTGGTGGATGTCACACATCAAGAGAATGTGGCTATTTGGGAATGAGCAAGGACAAAAAAGGCAGAACAAGAAAGAGAAAGAAGAGTGACATACATATGATATTGTCTTCCTTCAAAACTCTTCTCCAGGTTAGCCTCCATTAGCTTTTCTATGACACAACCCTCTTCTTCTATCTTTCTGGAAGCGGTCTCCTACGTCACCTTGGCAGCAGGTTGTTTTAGCAGCTGTCAACAGGCTGGACTCAAACCTGACACTGGACCACTTGCACCTCGTGCTCCTGAACAGACCCTCCACTCACTCCCCTTCACACTGATTCGTCCTCTCGGAGCAGCCCTTCTATATTCACTTTGGTTTATATATTTAGTTAGACTGATTTAATGTTAAAGTCAAACATCATAAGTGGGGACAAGACGTGTCTAACCTAATGGTTTAGGGTGTTAGTTTTGTTTGTGGGTTTGATTCTCAGGTGAATTATTAAGTTAAGGTGTTTGACTTCCAAAGGATGCATCCCATAGGTCTTAGAAGCATCAGTCAACTGGTACTGTCCAACTGGCTCCAGGACTCAGAGGACTTTTTACATTTTTAGGTCAAGGGTTTGCTCTCTGAGGTTTTGAGTCCAAAGATACAAATCATAAGCTGCAAGAAACAATGGTCAAAACGAACGTTAAGTGTGTTTAGAGGAATGTTTTTAAATGTTGAGGTTGAACGTTAAATTGTCGAATGAACAACTAAATTTTTTAAATCTTGGGTTTAATCCTGACTCTCCACTGAGATTTTAAGTCAAGCCACTAACGTTTACACTTTACACTATTTGAATATTCTCACAAATATTAAAATAACATAGCTAAGTACCTTTAAAATCAAAGGGCTGGATGAGTGCTTGGATGGTTTGAGGACATGGGTTAAATCCTTTTGCGGCAAAGGACTCAAATGCTCTTAGAAATAAAACTCAGTTGTGTCTGACCAAAGGGTTCAGAGTGTTGTGAAGTTTTGAGGTTGTGGGTTAAGTCCAAAACCAAGATAAAATACTTAGAGATTTAAGAAAAGAAACTTGGTCTGTTAGAGGACTGATCGGAGGTACTGAGGACATAGGTTCAAAGAAGGTTAGCCCTAGTGAAGTTTAAGAAGTCTGAAGACTGAAATGTGAAAAGACAGAAGCTCCTTGTTTGATCAGAATGTTGTTGTGACCTTAAGGTGGGAAAGTGGTCCAGTGTCTGGTTCAGATTAATCTGTTCCTGGATCACCATGGGTTAGTGTTTAACCCTACAGTAATTTGAATATCTTTATATATTTGTGCTGATATGTTTGCCTGTTTACTATTGTTCCATAGAGAAAATAACATCATCATTTTCAGTATATTTTGCAAAGAAATTTTAAGAAGTTATAAAGGTCAAAGTTATATGATACATTTTTTAAGATATTAAAAGGGTTGTGGTTCTAAAATGATGAACACTTTATCCATATTTGATCGACATAGTCCAGTAGTCACTGCTGGAAAGGTAGAATTCTGTGAGTGTGTGTGTGCACGCACATAAGTACCAGTGATAAGATCCACTTGCTCGTATTCAGACGGGCGACCAGCTGTGAGGATGAGTACGAGCGTGTGCATTTGAGGGCCAGTGTGTTTTTCGCTTTGAGCGGGTAAACGCACGCACGGTCCCGTTTGTGTACGTGTGAGCCCCCAAGTGTGCGTCTCAATGCATCAATGTTTGCATCAGACAAGAAATGACTGTATGCGGCCGCTGAATCAGGACACTGTCCGAGTGTGAGAGTGTTGGAGGGAGGGACAGAGACGGAGAGTTACGGGCCCGTCTGAAGCCATCTTTTGTACGAGCTATGTATGCTCTTTGTAGAGGGAAATTGAAAAACATTAGCATGATAAAGGCTTGCTAGCGCTGCTCCGCTGATCATGTGACACATTACTGAAAAAGCGCATAGATAGTAAATGACAGCCAGCTCATTCACACAAACAGAAACCAATGGGTGTGCCAATAATATCAAGGAGAGGCAGCATTCATTGAATTCAGTGCACAAGCGGCATCAGTTCACCCCCCCAAAAAAGAACAACCCTCACTACTTGTCGTCTTTTTGGAAGGGGTGTTGAAAATACACAAACTACTGTACTGTGTTCTTTCTTTGATCTCTGCTGTCTTTCTGTAATTTGTGTACGCATGCGCGCGCGCTTGTGTGGTTTCTATGTGTGTGTACGCTTGTGTGAGCATGTGTGTGGGAGCACGCAGGCATCTGTGGGCCCCTCTAATTAGAGAGTGCGCCTGGGCCAAGCTCTTGTTTTTAAGATCCCATTTCAAAGACGCAGAAAGAGGGATTATTTCTGGGTCGGGAACGTGTCGGTGTTTCCGCAGACCCTGCTCGCTCGATGACTGATAAAACAGGGCAACGAGACTTAAGCAGGAGTGAATCGTACACTGGAACTGTGCTGCGAGACGGTGGGTTTCAGACAAAGGACATGCTCTCATGTGCGGGGGTGTGCGACTCTAAATGCTCACAGTAACTGATTCGCTGTGACAGTTGTGCAAGGCTTTATTTGATGAAGTGATGATTTAGGGAGAAGGACAATGTCACGCATTTCCAAACTGGGCCCAACATCGCCCCCTTGTGGAAATGGATTACACAGGCAGCTCATTAATGCCGTCATCCATTCACAGATTAGGCCCGTTTCAAAATCAGGTCAGCCGGGATGATATGTGAACGGTGATTTGAAGCAGCCTTCGATTTGTCATGTTGGGGGGTTTGTGATTCTTTGTGTGATGCTCTAATGTAATTGGCCATCCATTGACTGCATGCAAGTGTGTGTGTATGTGTTTGTGTGTGTGTGTGTGTGTGTGTGTGTGTGTCCTCTCTATCTTTCTTCTGACATCAAAGCCAATTGTCAATGCTGCTGCTAATGCTAACTTCGCAGCACAACATCAGACATTTGTGCATTCATTATGTTAAAACCTGTTTCACAAATATCTTCATCTTATATCTTTATACAACTAATGAGAGTGGGGGGGGGGGGGGGGGGGTTGGTACGTCCAACAACCGATCATTTTCAATAATTTGCTTTGATGGTGACACCCTGAATTGTGCAATGTGATATCATGAACTGAACATCAGCAGTATAGAAAACGGTCAGGAGTTCACTTTCAGAAACAACTATATTATATTTTGTGGCATCAGCTGCAATGTCCAGCTAGAATTCCTGTTCATGTCTCCACAAGCAAAACACTGAGATGCTTGTTACCTCATTACAACCAACTCCAGGATTAATCCTCATCATACAGTTTAAATTGTGATCAAAAAAACATGGCACCTTCTGAATGAGAGCCAGCTTTAGATAGATGTGTTTTAATGGAAATATCCACTGAGAGCAAATGGGCAAAAGGCGAAAGCAGAGCCATGACTGTCAGGGCGTTTCCTTTGGCCCAGAGAATGTTATTAAAGAGGAAGATGCTGTCCTCTAGTGACAACTCTCATCATGGCAGCTTCTCTCTCAGAGTCCATTGTCTCCAGAGGGAATAAATCCAATTTTGGAAAACATTGCAGCCGGACATAAATCCGTCAGAGATTGATTTGCAGGCAAAGATCTAATGATGACTCATAACTTTGATGGTAAGACAGGATGTTCATTTTAGGAGACCGGACTTCAGAGGGGTCATTTATTGTAATTTATGGGCCAATATAAAATCCTGTAATCTGTAAAACAATCGCAACTTTTCTGATAAACATCCCACGATCGTTTTCAAATTTAAAGACCAAAGAAAAAAAAAATCTTTTAATGATTTCTTTATGAAATTTGAGCAGACAAGCAAATCAGTTAAAGATCAGACTTAGAGATGGAAGAAATTAGATAATGAGATGGATGAATTACTGAAAGATTATGTTTTTTCTTTAATTGGAAATCAATTCATTTGTGTTGTTATTTTAATGTCATATTTCTTGTTCTCCTTCTAGATTGTAGTGTCCAAAACGTGTGTATTTACTTCCTTTTTCTGTTTAGAAAAGGTATCATTGCCATGTATATTCATGCACTGTTATGTTATAAAAGTACGTAAAACACATTTTATAAAGACTTTTATCAATAATTCCACATTAGTTAAATTTCATATGACAAAAGAGAAATGATTTTTTAGCTGTACACATGGGCTTATATATTTGCATTAAGCATAATACTCGATTGCATGTGGTCTTGTATTTTTGTAACTTTTCACACCCAAACTTTTCATGGATTTTGATACTACTATTACCTCCTATTCATGGTGTGAATTTGCTGTATTTGTGAATCAAAAATCAAAAAAAGCATAGAACACAGACACACACACACAAAATAATGTGTCCATCTTCTTCGTGTTCTTAGTTTCACATGGGAAAGATTTGGCGGTGTGGCCTAGGCGGAGTGTTCGTTCTTCAACAACAAGGCTAGCAGTTCAATACCCGTTCTTCCCCATCTTTGTGCTGAAATTTTCTTGGCAAGACACTGAACCCCTAAATTTGGCAGAACTTCAAACACCTATTCATTGCACAATATCTTAAACTATGTAATTAAATACATGTATAAATACATTTTAATAAATTAAATTAAAAAAATAAATTAAAAAAAGTTCTGCTGTTTCCTCAAGAAGAGGAAGAAAAAATGATGCCTTTGAGGCAGAATTCTTCCAGATTATTTACATGATTTTAATGTTATAAAGAAATGTCAGTAAAGGAGGAACTTTGGAAATCCGACAACATCTGGCAATCCCAAACCGCACATCTGCCTATCTCCCATTAAACTGGAGAGGACCTGCAAGGAGATTCAGCTGACACAGGCATGGTTCCACTGAGAAGCACTGATACAAACACTGGGTCTACATGGAAGAGTTGTAAGAATGGAACTTCATCTGGGACATCATCACAGATGGATGTCTGATGTTCGTAAAACATCTGGACATCAATGGATGAGCTTGAATGATTTTGGAGTGTGGACAATGAAGAGCTCATCAAAGGTGTTTGCCAACAATAAAGTATGTGTGTTCAATATTCTTTGGCCTTGTTTGACTGCCAGTGGTGCAGGCAACATAACACTGTTGGAGGAATATAGGACTACAGTAATTTCAGAATTCAAAGGTCATGGTGTAATTCAAGAAAGGGTAACTGTTCTGCATCAGGATATACCTGAGCACCCACCACGAACTTCTTCAGGACACAATCTCCTGCCATGACCATAATTTAAAATCTACAGTTAGATCTTAAACATGCTTTATAATTCAAGAGAACATGAAAATGTCTCAGAGCTGGAAGTGATCTATGGTAAGATTAGATTAAAATTCCAAAATCAAGACCAAAAAGACTCTCAGTTACAATAAGTGACAGAGCAAGGACATTTATTGGTGCCTCATTTGTTACTCCTGTTTGTTGCAATGGTCGCATTTAGGTCAAAATCAACAACATATGTTGCCCACCTCCTGTAGCTGCCGAGCTTTAGCACAACATTTCTGGTATAAATTTCTTTCACATAAGGTTAATGGGGGTTACTTGTTCTTCTGAATTGAGTAAAAAACAACTCAGGCGGCTTGTTGTGGTTCCTCTATGTCAGAAAAGATACACTTGAGTGCGTCGAATTGGATTCATCCGATAAGTACGTCATTGTCGAACCATGCCCATGTAGGGAGTCTCGCTACATGGCCTTGCCCCCCATGTAGCGAGACATTTCAGTAAGACCCCAAGGAACCATATAAACCTGTGGTAAAATGGGCATTATATGTCCCCTTTAAGTAGAAATTTTGGGTATCTATACTTCACTGGAGTATTTATTTTTCAGACGACTTTTAACTTCTACTTCTTACATTTTCACGCAAATATCTGTACTTTCTACTCCTTACATTTTAAAAATAGCCTTGTTACTCCTATTTAATTTTGGCTTGTTTTCATTCCGGTTTGTCATCGTTCAAAAACACACACAAAAAAAACTTTCAAGATAAATCACGCCATCTGGATAGGGTAAATTTGATTGTGGTTGGATGAGAAGTATAAACATATAACATTCCGTTACCATATTGGTTTTCTACGCCAGCGGTCCTAAACCTTTTTTGTGCTATGGACCGGTTGGATTTCAGACAATATTTTCACGGACCAGCCTTTAAGGTGTGGCTACGGACCCTCACTACGGAGGCCCTCTGGTACCGCCTCTGGTGACATCGGAAGATTATTTTTTAATTTAACGAAATCAACGAATTTTTAATACGTGGCCTAAAATTAATTATTGCGTGGTAAGTTACCAGCAAGACGGAGACGGACGGAAACCATAGCTCCATTACGCACACGCTGCGCTTCTGTGCGCTTTGGAGAGTTTTTTTTTTATTTAAAATTTAAAATTAATTCGTTGTCACTAGAGGTGGATGTGGTGGATAAATATGACAAAATAAAATGATATACGGCTATTATAAAAACGGGGGTATTTTCTAAATATAATAATAATAAATATGAAACTGATGTGTATTCTTATACAACTTTATTAGCAGCGACCTCGTAACATGGCACCAACAACACAATAGTGAGTAGCAATGAATAAATCTCCCAAATTATATATATATAAGTGCATGAAAAAAAAGCTAACCACAACGCTGAATCAGTGGGAGCCCTGAGCCTGTTTCTCTGCAACTGTTTCTCAGAACACCGGCAGAGTTGTTTTCCCGAAACATACTTTTAAGGTCGCCATCATTTGCGATCTCCAGCAACTGATCTTCCTTTTGTACAGACTTGCTGGATTCACCTGGTTTGTTGACAAATGGGTCTGACAAATACCGTGTTGGTTTGTGTTAAGCGAAAAAATCACGTGACTGAGACAAGCATCTTGACATGACATAACTCGCAACTCTCCGAGTCAAAACACAGAGGATCCGGTCATTTTTCAAAAATAAAACGCCATTCAGAATCAGTTAATAAATAAAACGTAAATAATGTAAATTATTTATTCCTTCTGTGCGGCCGGTACCAAATTATCCACGGCCAGGGGGTTGGGGACCACTGGCCTAGTGCATCCTACATTTTTCAACATAACCTTTTTATTATAACATTATAGTCAGTATGGCATTTAGAAAAACATTTTTTGGGAGGAGGTGGGGTAGTGCACTATGGGCTCCTGCGGCTTAAGAGTTTGTCCTTAATGGAAAACAAATTCCCCTTACATTACTTTTACTTTTATACTTTAAGTAGTTTTGAAACCAGTACATTTACACTTTTACTTAAGTAAAAAGCTTGAGTTGATACTTCAACTTCTACAGAAGTCGTTTTTAACCCTAGTGTCTATACTTCTACTTGAGTAATGAATGTGAATACTTTTGACACCTCTGTCAGTAACGCTTTTATTACCAAAATATCAAAAAACATCAATCAAACTTAAAAATCACACTAATTAAATAACAGTTTTTGTTTATTTTAATTAACTAGTCCAGATTTGTTAACAGTCCATGGGAACAGAGAGGGGTGTGTCCGTTTGGAGCTCTTCGCGAAGTCCAGTTAGGCGATCTTGCTGGTTCGTGGCTTCTGTTGTTGTGCATCTGGCAAGACTGTGCCGTGGATTCACATGCTGAAGCCATAAGGTAGGCTCTCTGGGGGCTGCCTTTTGGAATGTTTTAGCAGTGTTGGGACATAGTATTGGTGAACAATAGATGGGAATATACATTTGTAGCACAATCCTGACCACATATCTCTTTTGTCCTACAGCCAATATGAATGAATTAACATCTCAATAATAGCTCATCATTGATAAGTCATTATTAATAATGACCACACAGTTACCAACACTAGCCGTAAGTCGGGTCCAGGGGAATGTTTCACAACTAGCTGTGAAGATGTGAATGAGTCTGGGAAGCTGACTTCAGAAAGCTCTCCTTTGTCTTCAATCAGATCTGCTCTGCTACGACTTAAAACACGTGAAGCGGGATTTGAAAAATCGTCGAATCTTCTTGAAAACACCTGCAATACAGGAAGGAGTAGAGGATGATAACTTTGCCTTGCTCTTTGGTTTCGTTTGTGGCGTTGTCTGTCTGCACTCATTGAATTTAATTTCGGCTGCTTCTTCCATGTGTATTCTGGACTTTTCCTTGTGCTTAGGTTGCATTATTGTTTTCTTCGGACTGGATACAGCTTTGATGAACGCAGCAGTTTCTTTGTGATCTGCAAGTGACTTATTGAATTTAGAATTGGATGTGTCTTTCATTTGAATTCTGGATTTTCCATTGCGCTTAGCTTTCTCTGGTGCTTTCTGCAGATTTCCTTCAGCATTGATGGAAGCAGTAGTTTCTTTCTGATGTGAAAGTGAATCCTCAGTTTTCGTAGAGGATGCTACTTCAATGCGCGTTGTAGACTTTGCCTTGTTCTTGGGTTTCACTGGTGGTTTCATCAGTTTGCACTCCTTACTGGTGCAAGTAGCAGTTTCTTCCTGAATTGAAGGCAAGCCACCCAAGTTAGTATTGGCTGCTTCTTTCATATGAGTTCTGGACTTTCCAATGCGCTTAGGCTTCTCTTGTCCTTTCTTCAGATTGCCTTCAGCATTGATAGAAGCAGTAGTTTCTTTCTGATGTGAAAGTGAATTCTCGGATTTCTTAGCGGATGCTACTTCAATGCGCGTTGTAGACTTTGCCTTGTTCTTGGGTTTCAATGGTGGTTTCGTCAGTTTACACTCCTTACTGGTGCAAGTGGCAGTTTCTTCCTGAACTGAAGGCAAGTCATCCAAGTTGGTAGTGGCTGCTTGTTTCACGTGAGTTCTGGACTTTCCATTGCGCTTAGCTTTCTCTGGTGCTTTCTGCAGATTTCCTTCAGCATTGATGGAAGCAGTAGTTTCTTTCTGATGTGAAAGTGAATCCTCAGTTTTCGTAGAGGATGCTACTTCAATGCGCGTTGTAGACTTTGCCTTGTTCTTGGGTTTCACTGGTGGTTTCATCAGTTTGCGCTCCTTACTGGTGCAAGTGGCAGTTTCTTCCTGAACTGAAGGCAAGTCATCCAAGTTAGTATTAGCTGCTTCCTTCATATGAGTTCTGGACTTTCCATTGCGCTTAGGTTTCTCTTGTCCTTTCTTCAGATTGCCTTCAGCATTAATGGAATCGGTAGTTTCTTTATGATGTGACTGTGAATCCTCGGATTTGGTAGCGGATGCTACTTCAATGCGCGTAGTACACTTTGCCTTGTTCTTGGGTTTCAATGGTGGTTTCATCAGTTTACACTCCTTACTGGTGCAAGTGGCAGTTTCTTCCTGAATTGAAGGCAAGTCATCCAAGTTAGTATTGGCTGCTTGTTTCACGTGAGTTCTGGACTTTCCATTGCGCTTAGGCTTCTCTTGTCCTTTCTTCAGATTGCCTTCAGCATTGATGGAAGCGGTAGATTCTTTATGATGTGAAAGTGAATCCTCGGATTTGGTAGGGGATGCTACTTCAATGCGCGTAGTAGACTTTGCCTTGGACTTGGGTTTCACTGGTGGTTTCATCAGTTTGCACTCCTTACTGGTGCAAGTGGCAGTTTCTTCCTGAATTGAAGGCAAGTCATCCAAGTAAGTATTGGCTGCTTCTTTCATATGAATTCTGGACTTTCCATTGCCCTTAGGTTTAACTGGTGCTTTCTTCAGACTGGATCGAGGTTTGATGTAAGCAGCAGTTTTTTTATGATCGGAAAGTGCATCAGCGACTTTAGTAGAGGATGCTCCTTCACTCTGCACAATGAACGTTACCCTGCTCTTGGGTTTCAAGGGTTGTTTTGACAATGTGCACTCCTTACTGGTGCAAGCAGCCGTTTCTTCCTGAACTGAATGTGAGTAATCCAAGTTAGTTATTGATGCTTCTTTCATGTGAATTGGGGACTTTAACTTAGAATTCACTGCTGGCTCCTCCAGTCTGTTTTCCTCATTGGTGGTAATACAGGTTTCCCTATCGAGTCTTCCTTGTTGGGTCAAGTCACAATTTTGAGGAAAATGTTTTCTTTGAAAAAAACTATGCCAAAGTGCATTCTCTGCGGTGATTCTTTTTTCCGGATCTACTTCGATCATCTGCTTGAAAAGATTTACAAAGGCTGGCATGTCCTCATTTTCAGCAGTATTCGGGCGATCCTTCATTATCTCATCAAGACTTTTAAGCATCAAAGAAGGGTTTTCATTGTGGGTTGATGAAAGACCATTGACATGACAGTCACACTGTTCAAGTAGCTCCCATGAATCCGGATGTACATTGTGAAAAAAAAAGTTTGTGCTGTAAATTCCAGACTTTAGCAGTTTGTCCTCCGGCTGGCCCTGCAAGCGCACCATTTCTCTTATTCGATCCATTTCGCACCTTGCTGAATAAAAGTCTTCGCCAAAGAACATGAAGGCTACAATACAGCCAAGAGACCACATGTCTACAGCCTCAGTTAGAGGGAGGCCCAGAATGACTTCAGGGGCCCTATAGTCAATGGTCTGTGTTTTGAAGCCAGTGGTCAGTTTGTCGACAGGAAAAGCCAAACCAAAATCAATAAGCTTCACCTTGAAAGGCCAGCGTTCATGGTTAACCAACATTATGTTGTCTGGCTTGATGTCCATATGGGCCATTCTTATTGTTCGGAGAGTGTTGAGAGCCTTTACTATCTGTCGTGTGACTTCTTGAATCTCATTCAGATGCATTGGCCTACCTGTCTGAATGATTAAATCATCAAGAGTCATGTCAAGCTTTTCAAATTCCAGGATATAACTTTCCTTGGTTACGAAATGCCTGTTAAGGCTGACTATGCTCTCATGTCCGCCATGCTTCCTGAGTTCGGTGAGAGCCCCCAACTCATTTTCAGCATACCAGCCAAATTTTTTTGGAATGACCTTCACAGCCACTATCTCCTCGGTGTCGATGGCAAAGCACTTGTACACTTTACCAAAACCCCCTGACCCTAGTTGCCTTAGAACCTTATATGTGTCGGAAAGAAAGTTTTTGTCTGACATTTTTGCTGCTATTTAAGTTAAACAAAAGTAATTCCTTTTTGGTGCTAGCAGTTTGTTGATAGGCAGAAAATGATGTCTCACTATCTTCTTCCTCATTAGGTCAAATCTATTCTCTTTGTTATACTTTATAGTTCTTTATGAGGTTAGAATTTACTTTAATGTTAACCCTAACCCTTCCCTTTAATCCTTTGATACAAAACCTATGCACACCCCTTCTAAGGCACACCATGGGTAAAAAATGACCCGTATTGACCTACAATGTTATTTAATGCAAGGCTGAGTGTTTCTTTGATATACTTTTGGAAATCAATTTATCTCATCATTTGATATTCAAAGTATTCATTAAATATCTTGTTTTTGTTTACTACAAACTATTATTTTCATTTTCTCTTTCTCAATTTATGAACTATCTATTTTTACATCAAGTTTAAACATATGGGTAGAAAATGACCCAGGAATGACCCGGATTTTAAGTCACAATTTCTGTGTAGATGTCTTCAGGTTGCAACTCTTGTCTTACATGTCTAATTTGGACACTATTTAACCAAATATGTCCAAGTTACAGAAGCTCTTGTTTTGATGGCGTTTAATCAAACTTTGTCGCCACGCCACGGTCACACAGTGTGACGAGAAATCGATCTTTGAGTAGGTTTAGATCTCCAACTTGTTGTGATGACACTCAACTAAATTTTAAGTTGATCTGATGAAAGCTCTACGACAAGAACATCAAAGTAAAAATGTGGAATATGGCCAAAATGGCCACAAAATCCAAAATGGCGGGCTTCCTATTGCGTTTTTCATAGTGCTCCTTTAGTGTTTTATCTATGATTGGTTACGATACTACTTGTCCAGATTTTTGTGAAAATCGGTTATGTGGAAACCTAGGGGCTGGGTTCCAGGTGGCGCTGCTGAGCCTTTTTGCCACACCCATTTCCAAATAATCAAAAATACGTACATTTCCACCACCGTACTGCATACGTTAACAAATTTTTTAGCATGTTAAAGCCCTCAAAAAGCCAATTAATTTGACAAAAAAACAAAACAAATGATAATCATTACAATTTCAATATGGCCTCTCACCATTCGGTGCTCGGGCCTCATACGAATAATCCTTTCAATTTCAATAGGGCCTCTAACCGTTGGTGCTCAGGCCCTAATAATAATAATCATTACAATTTCAATAGGGCCTCCCACTGTCAGTGCTCCGGCCCTATTTAAATTAATTCTTCGCAGTCCACTTCTGCGCAGGATGTGCCATTTCTCTCCTCCGCAGGAGGTAACATTTATTTTTTAATTATATTTTATTAAATTAAAAACAGCAAAATAATTATAAATACAAAAAATATCAAAATAACAAAATAAATGAAAAGTATATTTGAAATTTTGGTAAGAATTTTAGCATGTTAAGCCCTCAAAAAGCCAATTCATTTGAAAATTATAATAATAATCCTTACAATTTCAATAGGGCCTCACTGTCTGTCAGTGCCTGTCAGTGCTCGGGCCCTAAATATCTGTCCTGTTATGATGAGCTGGAGAAGTTAGATGTTAATCACTGATGGGCGACAGCAGGGAAGCTCAAAGAGTCTGTCAGTTCAAAAGTTTATTGTTAAGATTTTACTGAATCATTATTAAAACTAAAAGTATCGCGTAATACCTAAAATGTAAAGTTGGTGGTTTGATTCCACAAAGACACATATGGCGTCTCCACGTATCCTTGAGCAAGACACTTAACCCCTACCCCCTGAACCATTGTGAGGCATAAGGCAGTCAGTGAAGTGCCTCGAGTGTAAAATGAAATACAAAAACTGCTCAGCTACCCCAATAAAATGGACACACCTCACTGTGGCTGTAATATTTCCTCCGATGCCCATCCTCCCTCCCAGCAGCCACTATAGAAGCCAGCCAGCCATAATAGGTGGGGATGGGGGGGGGAGACAGATGAGAGCTAGGGCACGCCACGCCACTTCACCTTCCCTCTCCTTCAGCCTGACAGGACCTGAATTACGGTAAATGATAGCCCTCCTCGGCCACAAAGCGATTTGACCTGCTGCCATCTCTCTCTCTCTCTTTGCCCCCAATCCACCCAGAGATGAGTCCCCCATGGGTGGCCTGCGTCCCTCAGGACCAGAGAGGGACAGTCTCTGAGGGGGAAAGAGGGACGGTGGTTCGGAGAATTGAGAAGGAAGTGAGTTGTAGGAGAGCTAGAAGCAAGCTTAGATATATCCAGAGCTGTAATGTAGTCAGGGATTTCCAGGATTAAAACTGTAATGAATGATGATTATGTAATCAGGATTTCATATATTAACTCTAAGCTTTTTAAAAAGGGTAAATATAAGAAATGTAAAAAGAGCGATTTATAATGCAGCTGACGACATTGATGTTTTTATGAGCTGCCGGATATTTTTTTCAAATCAAACCTTCATTCATGTTTTTTTTTTTATGTTATTTTATCACCTTATGACCTGTCTTTTTATTACCTCAAATCTACATTTAATCACAGAGCAAATAAAAACGGTCGGATGAGATGAAGGGGTTGAGGAGACGAGTGTGACGAGGAGCGTGGCTGACCTGCCGCTGACCCGCAGCTCGAGGTCAGCCGTGTCACTTCTCTCATTCGTTGTCATTCGTGTGTGCGTGTGTGTGTGTGTGTGTGTGTGTGTGTTAGTGTGTTGGCCTGATGGAATAATACTTTTTATTAACAGCTAAAGCTTCACGTGGCCTGGATACATAAGTTATTTACTACGGCAGGTTTGCCTGGTGTGATCTGAAAATAGAATACTTGTTGTAACGCCATAATATAGTGCATAATATAATGATATAGTTTTTATTTGGTAGTTGTGTGATATTAAGATTAAACTCAACTGTGAATACTTTTGAAATGGTTAGTGGTAATATGCAACACATATTTTAGTGAATTCCGTGTTTCTTAGTTCTTTTCAATATATCGTCTCATTTCTAACTCTGCTAAGGAAGTTATGGTTTTTCTGTCGGCAGGATTACGCAAAACTTCTGACAGATTTCCACAAAACTTGATGCAAGGTTGGGCCAAAGAGGAACCCGTTACATTTTGGGGCAGATCCTCACAAAGGTGGATTTTTTCATAGCAAGCATCCTTTTCTCATTTGCTGAGGAGTGATTTATGGCTCTTGATGAAAAGACATCTGGCACATTTAAGGGACTGTCATCTATGAGAGGGTGCAACGGATTTAAATGTGGTTTCATAAGGGGACTGTTGGCCCTTGGGTTTAAATCATGACCAGGATCATCCTTATCCATGAGTTCATTACCGTAGCTATGAGGACAAAACCTAAGCTTGACAAAGTGCTCAAATGAATTTAAACCGAGATTTTTCCCTAATCCTTATCAGTTTGTGCCTAAATCTAACCAAACATTAACCATAGCATTATCAAATAAAAAAAAAGAGATTATTACAAAGTTTACTACAAAGATTAACCTAATACTAGAGTTTTGCATTTATTAATTCATTGAATGTAATGAAGACCTTTGATTGAATAAAGTTATAAAATAATTTTCAAATACATGAACGTGATCAAAGCAATAGACTTTGCAAGGAATACAATTTTGAAATATAAATAAAAAGATAAATAAAACTGAGACCTAAATTCACACGTGATGTTTGTAAACAATATTACCTGACGAATGGTTCAAACTCTGAAATAGTTCATTCCACTAAATAGTCCCAAATATGTTTTGTAAATGTAAACCTTTACATAATTACATAACAACATTGAAGTCTGACCTTCGTCACAATAAGATAAACTGTGTGTTTGTGCAGAACCTGTTTTGACCTTGTGTGTCTGTGGGCATGTTCGTGATTTTAATGGAAGTCACATGAATAAAGATATCCATTGTGTGGTCTGTTACCTCTGTCTGTCAATAGATGGCAGTCTTGTGTTGACAAAGAAGAGGAAGGCAACACAGCTCCTCTTCGTCAATCTTCATATGTCCTCTGTATTTTTTCACTTTGTTTCATCGTATGCATATTTCATGAATTTAGAAAAGCATTTAATATTGTTCATTGCCCGGAAAGAATGTTTTTGTGTGTCTCAATGATAAAGTAGTAGAGTTTATAATTTTCATATAGACAATATAATGCTATGTTCCTCTGTTCCAAAAGTAAGTACAAATAATGGGGGACAGTTTTAGAAAACATTTAATAAATTTATTCAACAATACTTGTGTAACTGTAATTAAGACAATTCACATTGAAGATGGACAATATCTCCAACAGCTTCACTGATGTGTCTCCCTGAATTCACATCAGTTTCCCCAAATCATTTCCATGTCTTAAATAGCTCGCTGTGCTCTGGTGTATTTGAAGCAGTCTCAAAAGCACGAGGGGCCATTGTTACTATACATAGGTCAGTTTAGCACTCGGCCCATGATGAGTCTGTTAACACATAATTCACTGTTGAGATGTTTATTGGCTTGCAGAAACTCTTGGAGGCGCCTACACAATGTGAGTTTGACGGGTTATGACTTTCTATAAGGGCTCAGTGCTGTAACGACCTGGCAGGCGTCTTATTCAAAATAAGCATTTTGTATATTATATTATATTTTGAAAGTCATTTCCCTCAGACTTTTTAAATGGTGTATTTTCATTCTATGAAGCAGGTTCTGCTTATGTTACTTTTTCCTTCCTCATGCAATTTTCTTTTCACTAGGACATGAAAAAGTGGTGATGTATGCAGTGTTTCTGGCCGGAGTAGAACCCAACCTATCACCGCTCCCTGGTACCAGGACATATTTCTCCTTTTCTGTTGATGAAGGTTGTTTCTGTTGGCATCCACGGCGGCTATCACATTTAACTATTCAGCTCATACGCTATTTATTCCAGTGCGGAAGGTTTTAAATGTTTCTCTTCCAGTTCACCCAGAGACGTTTCACAGAGAGAAACAGACACCAGGTACATACAGGAAAATCCACAACAGGAAAGGCATTCATTAACTGGGTGGATAAACCAAATGGAGTGGATATAAATTACATAGCCCGTTCTCACAAATCCCGAATTTACCTCAGAGGACTTTACAATTTGCTCTTGTCCTGGAATCAGACAGACATGGAATAGATCCTGTGTCTGTGGAATAGAGCAACACGGTTGATTGACAGTGTTTTGACAACAGGTAGATTGGGAAAATGATGAGTGTCTGCACAAATAATATCAACTGGCTGGTTTGAATAAAGTTTTAATTTTGGTTAAAATATTGAAAAGGACAGAGGAACAAAAAGGTAGTTCGATAGATCTACACCAGTTTGGAAGAACCAGTACATTTGGCCATAGTCCCTAGTAGACGTCTCTGAAGTACACTGTTGTAGTATCTGACCCGTGCAGTGACGCTGCTCCCTAGATGTGTAGCACAGGTGTTTTACAGGACTGCTCAGTTTTTTTTTACTGGTGACAGGGGAGACACACGGCCTGGAAACCAGTGAGAGAGGTCTCCAAAGCCGACAGAGCCTGGGAATGGACCTGCAGCCATATATCTGCCCTGGTTCACACAGGCCACCTGCTGCGCTTGTGTGTGTCTGCCGGTGTGTGTATGTGTGTGTGCGGCCTGTCGTCTACTGGCATGCACAGTCTCTATCTCGGTCGCTCTCTCTCGCTCGCATGTGAGTGCGGGATGAGGGAAATTTGCGTATGTGTGTTTGTTTGCTTCCTGTCGATATATTAAATAACGTGAAGGTTTCATCAGTTTTTTGTTTTTCAACAAGTTAAGAAAAGTCTTTACTCAAACTATTGTGGAGACCATTCCTCCAATGCTTGATGAAATGATCCCACTTACAAATAATGTTTTCTTAAATGCATAACTGGTTTATAAGAAAAGGACTAAAGTTTACAGAGAACACATGATATCACGTGGCTCCAGATGAAACAACACACCTCACAAAGCAAAGCATTATTCATCACAACTGAACCAGATCCAGTCGGTGGATTAAATGATTCTGACTGGACAATTACACATAATTAAATCTTAATGTTCCCGTCAGGCTACAATTTTTTCGGTGAATTTTTCATGCTATGCTAAGGTTGGGTGCACAGATAGATTTATTTCTCCCTGTAATCAATCATGGTAGACAAAAACTCTCCTCAAGGCCAACATGAATCTTGGATGAGTGTTGTATGAATATGTGTCAGTGTTTAGTGGATTTATGTAAAGTTTCAATATTTCAAAATGTGTGACGCACAGCAACGTACAGCAACACCGCTGTTGAATAACAATTGACAGTATGGAAATAATTCACAACTCTTCTGTTATTAATAACTTGTTTGTGAGTAACTCACTGATTACTCACAATTGCTGCAAACGCATGGAGAGCACATGCTTCCTCCTCGAGCTCCGTTTGCAGTTTACATGATGAAATCTGTGATTACAGAAGAATTTACATCTGAAATGAATTCAAGCAACATTTATTGTATCTATTTCATACTGATTAATCAAAAGATATTTCACGTTAAATTTATTTGACAAATATCAGAGAAGATAAGGTTACACTATCAAACATCTACCATAACACCCATGAGGTTCCTGCAAACAATTTGGATGTTTTACAGCTGGATTTTATTTTCATTTGCAACTTAATTAAAAGGTTGTCACCCGCTGGTTTTGACTGTGTGATTTTATAGAAGCTCAAATTGCAGCCAAAACATTTTTATCATGTGTTTTTATTGCAGAAAATACTTGAGTTGTTCTGAAAGTGTACGCATGCTTTTGGAGATGCTGGGATCTCCTCCTGGATATCACATGAAGATCCAGTTGTGTGTCATGACAGAGAGCCAGTGAGTTAGGGCCATGTGTTGGAACTAATTGGAGTCAATAAAAGCAAATGGATCGGCCAGTGTCGTCATTCTTACGTTCGAGGCGTATTGATCGATACACTCACGCGAGAAAACAGTCCCTCATTCCGACCTTTTATCCAAGTTTTCCTCCTTTGTCACAAAAGGCAGCAAAACATCTTTTCATTCATCATTCACTCCTGTAACGATTACTTTTTGGTCTTGCATTCACAAGGAGATAATACAGAGCCAGTTAAGTAAACTTGGACAGCTTGTGCAGCATCCTGATGAAAACTAGCTTAACCACGTTTTCATAGCCTGTTAGACAAACTTCAACCTTTCCTCTGAATCATTGTTTCAATTACCTTATTAGCTTAATGCAACGCTAATTACAACTTACAACATCCATTGAATCATCTGAGAACACTCAGCTAGATATTTGACTGACTGCCGCCTGACATTCTCGGCATATGTCAGGAATATGAACGTAAACATGCCAACTCGGAACAGCAGTTACATTCCGTTTGAAATGAGCCACAACTTAGCCGTGCAGACACACACCACATCTTAGGATCACTCTGGTACTTCAACAAAAAGCTCTACACCTGTGTGTGTGTGTGTGTGTGTGTGTGTGTGTGTGTGTGTGTGTGTGTGTGTGTGTGTGTGTGTGTGTGCAGTGTGAACCCAGACATCTGTGCATCTGTCTCTCCTGTCTATGTGTGCAAGCGGGTGCTTTTATACACGCATGTGAACATCTGTTTGTATGTGGGTGCGTGCCTGACTCCATGTACGTGTGTAATGTGGATGTGGATTCGAAGCAAAGGAGGAAAAACAGCTTGAAAAATGAAAACATGTCTGTCGCTCCACAACAACGGCACGTCAGAAATCACAAAATAAAGTGATGTTGCTGTTTTCTAAAAGGTGAATAACCATGAGAACCTTTTTCTTAACATTTTAGAGTGTTCATTTTTTGAAAACAGCTAAAAAGACAACAAATACAAAGACTTAGTCTTGTCGTACCACAGAAGGTTACATTGATTTTAACACCATGCACCAGGCTTCACCAAAATGTAAATTGACATTTTCCCTTAAACCTGATCACAATCTTTCTCCAAGTAGGCAGCTCAGAAGATGATTGACAGATAACAAGACTTGCTTGGAAATAAAAAAAATTTATATTGCTAATAAATCCTTCAGACAAGGTTCGTTAGAGAGTTTAAATGTATGGTCGGATTCAAACCAACACACAAGTGACCGAGGCAGCCGGATTGTGTTGTCTGGTGAAGTTATGGTTATGGTTAACAGAATGAATGTAAGTCAATGTGAGTTGTTAGTCTCAGACATACACACTTATGGTGCCAATGTCAACATTAAACACCAGACAACTGTATAAAGCAATGTGAATATAATAAAATCAATCATCCTCACTCATTTATATTCACTTTAACGACTTCATCTGCAAATTGGAGTTTTTTCTCCTATAACACACACATTTTCTTTTCAACTGAACACAGGAACTTTATCAAAGCCTCCCTGACGGCTCCGGCGCTCTAAGGCCACACTCACACTTTACGAGACAATATTCCTCCCTGCATCCCTGAAACCTCTATAGACTGAGGCTGGATTTACTTTGACTTTAATTAGTCCAGAATGAGGATTTCCTGCAGAAACTCTATCAGAAATGAGCACTTATGTATGAAGCGGAAAAATCGAAAGACAAGGAATGAAGCCTTTACTCATTATGAGAGCAAATGTTTTGTATTTGCATTTCGGATTGATTGACCTGAATCAAAGGGAAACCTGGCTTTGCTTAGCAGATGAAGATTGTGTGAGCGTTTCACATGAATAACTGACAAACTGCCTTAACTTGGAAAGTCTTCAAATTACGTGTTTCTAAACTAATGAGAAATACATGTCAGCTACGACTATGACTGATGCAAACAAACCCTGAACAGGATCAGAACACATTCATAACAGACTTTGAATTGACCTGCAGTATGTGTATCAAAACTTTTAATTTGTTTGGCATTAATTGAAATGCTGTGTTTTCAACTTTATTTTCATGGGCAAAAGACTCAAAGCCCTAATTCCTCTGGGAAAACTTTCTGCTATTTTTATGGAATCAAATATCCACTATTCCTTTATCTGCCAACTAAGTTTTTTGACTGTACATATAAATATCAGCTGAGATGTCAGGAGATCTCACTAAAACATTTAAAAACTTAATTGGTTCATATTCCTAAACAAATATTGCATTTAATCTGTGACTGCAAACTACAATTCCTGAGACCAAATATCCTGGAATCTGGCTGTTTTTGTGGCCTGGATGATTTGGATAACAGCATGTAGTCTGTAGGTTTCACTGCAGCCATAGGGCACTGAAACCGTTACTAGAAGTACTCGAGGTGAGACAAGGATACAGGTTAGTTTGGCTGTCTTGTAGCCTTTTGAGTCAATTAAGCCGTTAATAATGAAAACATCCTTTGTTGAAACATTCTGATGGCCACAGTAGTATTGTTCTGTTATTTGTTTACGTGTGCGTTTGCAAACAAATGCGTCCTACTACAAACGTGCACCCCCCCCTCCCCCCTACACCCCCCTCCCTCCATCCTGGAGGCGGTTTTAATGAGATAGAGGATATGCACGGTGCACGTCCGAGTTGAAAAGAATCAGTCACTGGTGGCAACAGTGCTGATCCATCAAGGATAGCACCTTTTACCCTGAAAATTCTGCCAACTCAGGAGGGCAATTAACACCTCGGCAGCCCAGGTCAGAAATGAGCTGAAGATTTCTCCCCTGTGGACGTCGTGGTCGGCCGCAGAGCCGCAACGCTCTTTGCTGATGCACTGGTCTATGTGCTGGTGCGTGTGTGTGTTAGTCAAAGTGTGTGTGTGTGTGTGTGTGTGAGGGAGCTGAGAGAAGGGAGGGTTATGTGACTGGGTATTTTTGAAAGGGAAAAAAAAAAAGAGTGTGTGTTGCCTGTGGACCTGTGTGCGTCTGCATGCAGCGCTGACAGGCAGCGAGAGGTGTGCAGGTAAGGCGCTCCGCAGGGTAATTATGCACAACCTCCCGAGAGTTCACACTGGGGCATTGTGGGTATTTTTGTTTGTTTTAGCCATTTCCTTTTCCTTTCTTTTTTTGTTTTTTTTTTACACAGTCGCTCACATGAATGAAATATCAAATGTACCTCAGCGGCTCGTGCTCGGTTTAAAAGAGCATTCATCTGCATATTAGGATTGATGCATGAGGGAAATGTGATCACGTCTCCGGACTCCAGACACATGTTCCTGATATTAATATGCGCTTGATAGGCTCAGAGAAGAGGTTTCCCATGAATATTCATCAGGCTTAATGTGGATGTCTGCAACTGATACCACTGTCGATTAGAATAAAACATTCTTAATGTTCTTAATTGGCCGGAGTCCCATGACTGCATTAGTTTTCATCTTATAAACATTCTACGTGTCCATTTCAAATCCTACAGCCTAACCTCAGAATGCTAAATCTCCTGACCTCTGATCAAGGCAATTAACCCCCTCTATCAATTATCAAATGAAGCATAGCGCGGCTGATTCACATTTACTTACAGTAGCAAGTGAAGCAAAGACTCCATCTTGACCGACAAGACTCAATTTCATTTATAAGGCCAAAGTGCACGATGAAAAATAAAAACAAGATAGTTGTTATTAGTTGGAGAAGTAGAAGACATTTTAGAGACTTAGAGACTTTCCCATTGATTGTTGATTACATTGAACGAAGCAGTGGGATCTTCAGTGTCGTCCACCACGTGAGTATTTTCCATATCCTTGCGTAAGATCAAGAAAAACTAATTCCTCACTTAAACCGGGACACCTGCTCCAACCTAAATTAGCTTAATCCAAGTAAATGAAATCTGACCACTTAACCGCAGCTACCAGTGCTGCACACCTCTCTGATTCATCCTGCACCCTCATAAATAAGAAGGGGAATGCGTGGAAGGGGGCTGCGGGTGGAGGGGTTCACACGGCGGCTGCCGGGGTCACCATCCGTCATGGCTCCTTTGCAGACCAAAGCGAGCGGAGTCGCACTGCAGAGGACCAGGAAACCCGAGCCTTGGTTAGACAAACACATGCTACTTCCAAAATAACAATGGTCTCCTGTGACAGCGACCGGAGTTCTCCGGACAGACATGAGGCATGCTGAAGAGCGCAGCGGGGGGATTGCATTACCAAGAGCTTGCAGTGTGAACCAGCGAAAATAAAACACAAGTGGACAAACACAAAAGGTAATCAAAAGTGACAACTTCACGATACTTGGCGGGTTGTGTGTCACACGATATAAAAGGTCAGGACGGATTGTTTCCCTGCAAGCGATACCTGAAAATGTAGAGGGGCAATTGTCCCCGGGTGCATCTTCAGAATGCAGTTTAACTCCAGGACACCGCTGGGTCTGTATTTGGAGAACAATCCAGGGATTAAATATAGCAGCTGATACAATAGGCTGCCAGCTACAGTGCGGTGGATGTAAATACTTACCATATATAGTTTTAAATATTATCTGTCCTACACAATGGGAATGTTTTCAACTTTCTGTAATAATACGTCCATAGTTTTTCTGCAGTTCAGTGTCAAATCATTAGAACAATTCAAGTTAAATTATCAGTGATTTTAAGTTTTTTTCTTGATCGAAGAAAAGTGTATTCTTTATTCTTTATATAATTTAATGAAATTATTTTTTTAACATCCCTAATGGGCCAAAATCAAATTGTTGAACCCTGACCTCTAATGCGATGGTTCAAACTGCTTTTTCTTTGGTGAGGCCTCTGATGTCAGATGGTAGTGATGATGATGATGATGATGATGATCATCACGGATGGTTTTTACCAAAGCATGCTTGGTTAACATTATTAAAGAGATCTGAATCTTGTTTGTGTTTTCCTGTACTAGCTTGACAAGAAGAGTAAAAACATCACAGGTTCAAAGTCACAACAACAGTCGCTGTGAAATTGTTAAGTCACTGGTGTCAGCTAAATGTAATGTGTACATATTTTGGAGTAGGAAGTGTTCTGTCAGCTCAGAGCAGGTATCTGTCAGCAGGCCGTATCCTTTTGAGCTGCCGGAGGAGGAAGCAGCCTTGACCAGGCCTTTTTGCCCGGCACCGCCACCCAGCTGCCCTGGAGGGTTGGGCAGTAAATCCACTCTGGCAGCAACACACACACACACACACACACACACACATGTGGCCGGATTCCACACAAATGTATCTGCACCTGTACTCACATGAAGTGCTCTCCTGGTGCATGTGTGAGGCGCTGATTGAAATATTTCAACAGTTTTATCATGTTGGCAGTTACAACTTGAACAGTGCGTTTCATCTCCTCTGTTTTCTGACAGCAGGAAAATCATAAAACAGATCTCAACATTACTTGCAATGTGTCGTTCATGTAGTTCACTCCAGCAACTGTCCACCTCCACATGCCGACTTTGTCGTTGTTGTACACTCTGTGGTGTCGGCACTGGACAAAGAAGCGTTCGGGCTCCTTCAGAACTGAGGAAGCTTTTTGGACAAGTAGGGAAATGTCTCCAAGACCAAACAGTGATTTTACTTGCTTTTAGTGTGATTGTTACAGTTGTTTAAATTTTCTGTATTTTGTCGAAAGAGCACACAAAGTGTGGTTCTACCATTATGGACAATGAGCCAAATTTGCATTCCAAGATACAAATCACCACCGCTTTAAAACATTATTGAGGAAACTGACAAGTTAGAGACTTTCATGAAGTTGACATGTTTGTAATGAAGTCATTTGGAATAGTTCTGACCTTTTGGGGGTTACTTAAGGATATTTGAGTTTTGTTTATGGCTCTGATTTGAAAAGGGATTCGATTCTTAGACAAGGCCAGCGGAGCTAAATCTGGATAAGATTCCTCTTGAGTACAATAAAACAAATCTGTGTGTGTGTGTGTGTGTGTGTGTGTGTGTGTGTGTGGGGGGGGGGGTGTTTTAGTGTGTGTGTGTGTGCACTAATCAGCAGAGGCAGTGGCAGCTAAACTCCTTCCACTTCCTCCCCCCCCCCCTGCGCCTGTACTTCTTCCAGCTGCTCAGATTTACAGGTGCCACTGACCTTTTCATCATAGGAAGTCTCCACAACTGCCTGGGCCTCCCTCCGCCAGCTCTCATCCATCTATCCATTGCTTCTCCTCCCCCTGCCTCAAACACCCCACCCACCTGCTCTCCTATGACCAAAAGGAAAAGGAAAAACCTCAGCTGGAAGGCAGGGGGAGAAATCCTTCGGACTGGCTGCCTCTGAAAAAGGTCTCAGGCTGACGTCTGCGATTATTAGCCTACATCTGTCTTGCATAAGCCCAGAGTGTGTTTGTGCTGGGACTAAAAGTTAACAGGAGGGGGTTACAGACACTTAGTGAATGTAACACCTGCTGTTTGGTGACATTATTTGACATTTGCTTCAGAGTTACTTTATCTAAGATATTACTTCACGCCTACTTAGCTATACCATTGATTCCTGTATTCTTTTTACACACGTGTGATCTCTGTCTGGTGTCATCAGAGGTATGGATATGGCAAATTAGAATTGAGACCTCAGCACTGTCCTCTATCTGGAAAACCGCAACCACGGTAATTTGTTATCCCTGATTAATTCAGCATATTGTGTGGAGCAGTCAACTTGAGCAGCCACAGCTCGTGTTTCTGAATTATGCTCTTGTATGTCAACTTTCCAGAGTAGTAATGAAAACAAAGATTTCCAAAGTCAAATTATCCAGCCCCTTTGTCACCAGTAAAGAACCATAAATTCTTGGCCTCGGGGAAACCAGAGAACCTCAGAAATCCAACTGAGCAATGAAAATAAACTGTCATCTGGTCATTTCAACAGAAACAGGTTGGGATCAAACCAACAGGATGTGACTGCTAAATGTCATTAAACAAATGACACTGTCTTTGAGTTCCACTCATTAAGTCACATTTTATGAAGACACACTTGGACTTTGATCATATCTGTATAAATGGTTTATTTGCACTTTGTTAACCTTGTTGTTGCACCACAAGACCTGAGGTCTACACTGTTGGCAAAGCCCTCTTTTAACCAATTCATATTTGTGTAGTCTATCCACCCATTCATACACGGATGTACTATTTTCAAAAGTTGAGTATTACTTTTTCTAATGCCAATTTCTCTCTTGTTAAACACTTGTCTTCCTTGACGTATCAGTAAACCCTTGGTTT
The DNA here is from genome assembly GCF_949316205.1 of Platichthys flesus. Taxonomy (NCBI): domain Eukaryota; kingdom Metazoa; phylum Chordata; class Actinopteri; order Pleuronectiformes; family Pleuronectidae; genus Platichthys; species Platichthys flesus. Next base: position 9,470,137 of record NC_084953.1, on the reverse strand, counting down.
TACAGTATATCTGTTTTATGTGCTTATCGACTGACCTGATAGCTCAGAAAGCACAGGAGCACCGAGCAAAGCTGACTCACACTGTGCCATTCAAAGTGACCGTTAACATCTCCCCACCAGATAGATTAGTGCAAATAGCCTCTTATATGCCTGAAAGCCAATTACACCTCCATTCTTGTAATAATGAACTCATGAACCCAGCTTTATTGGAGAAGGCTGAGAGATTGGAATCAATACCAATGGACTGGAGAGGCGGGGGAATGCGGGGAGCTAGATTCACTGCACAGTCGGAAAACCTTACCCCACACTGGAATTTATTTGGATGTCAATGTGCTCCCGATTAAATCAATCCAGCTCGCCTGCTCTGCCTCTATTGCTTATTTCCAGAGAGTGATAGAAGCACTTGAAGTGAACAAATTCAGCTGCTTAAGATGGATATTAACACATTTGTATAGCAGGATGTCATGGTAATGGAAAAATAATTAATCTATGTTACAGGTCCTATCTTGAAATTGTGCATAATACAGCTATTAGTTCCTGTGGATTGAACCCAGGGGGATCGTTCAGGGGTCTTGATAGGAGGAGCGAGGCTGCCTGGCACAATTTGACACTCGCACTAACACACAAACACACACACACACAAACACACAAAACCATGCAGGAGTCCCGAAAGCTAAATGGAACCATCCCAGCCTTTAGCCCAAATGGGATCAAAGTCCATTGACCCCGTGTTCTCCATTAAAGATAATTAATTTGCCCTGCATATCAAAACACTATTAAAAGACTGAGGTCAGAGTCAAGTAGGGGCCAAAATGCTATTGATTGTGTAGGTCACATACACGGCGAGGGAAATGGGAGTCAGGGGAAAGATATTTACTGGACGTTGCTGTATTACCTCTCCATAGGGCTGGACCATTCAGGAGGAAATGATGCCAGCGGTGGATAGTGAGCCAACCTGCTATTGGACAAATACATTTCAAAACACCTTCATTTACCCTCTATTTTGTTGCCATAATCTTTTTCGTAACCGGTTTCATTCAATGTATTTCAAAACAGTTCTGATTGGAACACTTCTTATATACTCTGTTTTAGTTGTTATTCCCTATATTGAACCATATTAAGGCCTATTGTGTTTTAAGTATACATTTTCTAACTTATTTTCATCTTATGGCCAGATTTTTTTGCAACCTTGCAGAAAAAAGTGCTGCTTCAGATTCATTGATTGTTATTGATTTGTAAATATTGTCCATTTACACTGTTGAGAGTTTGATTTCAGCTGTTGACCACAGTGGCATAGTTCTCTGTCCTATACATTAAAAGATTCTCTGTTATGCATAAGAATAAGAATTAATAACATAAGAATAATTCGAAGACAAATGAAGATTGAGGAAGAGCAGCTGAGGAAGACATCAGTGCCCGAGACCTTTATTAAGAATTCATCTGCTGACAAACCAGTCCCGATGCCCATGTTTAGCATTTGACCTCCAAAAAGGCCGAGCACTTAGTACACTCAGAAGGGCGAGATGCTCAAATGTTCATAGTTGCTTTATTAGGGTTTTACATTAAGAAAACATCCACACAAGCTGTAGTTGTTGTGACTAGAACACACAGCTGCCCTCTCGCTCCCCTGGTGGATAAATCCACTTTTAATGAGAAGGAAAGTTGAATGCCAAGACATAACAGGGGAAGTCTGGACTTTTCCTGAAACACAACCATATCTGCCAACAGACAAATAATAAATCATTGAAAAAACCCACTTCAAGTTAAAACGGGTGTAGTCTATATGTCTCTCTACATCTGAAAGTTTTTTCTTTTTCAATGAAGGAAATTTGAAAGCTTTCAGACTTTAATTCTGATGGAAAAACAAAATTCCAGCTGCGTGTATGTGTGTGTGAGTCTGGAGAGAAGAAAGAGAGCCTACACCGGTGTCTTACAACTGTGTGTTTTGTATTGTGTTTTGTTGTCGTGGCTGTAAACTCATCCTGTGCCAATTCTTAGAAAAACCCAGTGACGTCACCTGGCCTACTGGCACGCAAACCCCAAATACAATACACTCGTCGAGTCCGGATCTGTCGAGTGGGATCTCTCGGTGCCGTTTAAAGCACACATTGTGTTTTGTACCTCCAGTAGAATTAAAAGACAAGGAAACAGTTATTTCACTGGAACAACAGAACATTGTCTGTGTTTAACAAGATGGCCCCTGCCCACGGCGTCGCCTCTGATGTGGACGCTTCGGTGCGGCTTGTCCCTTTTCCTGGTAAACAGTGCTGTACCTGACGCCTTTCCCTAGCATGGGGATAGTGTCACGGGATCCTCAGGATGGGACGTGACCGCTCTCGGCACTTCCTCGCGTCACCCTCCTCCCTGTGAAGTGCGACTCTTGCGTGTTTTATTGCGAGGCCCGGGTGAGTATGAAAACAAACGGGGGCCCGACTCAGAGGCTTTGATCTGCCGTTTCCTGGTCCATTATTTACGTCTGTTTCTCACGAAGTATTTTTTTTCTGTCTCTTTCACTTGATTACTATGCGCTTCCTCACACATTTTAAACCGGACCCAGAGACAATGCATTGCGCCTTAATGGTTTCTTCTTGCAGGAAGCTATAAAGGACTTTCGAGTTATTGTCATATTGTTTTTTCTCTATATGTCTAACAGAGCAGACAGAAATATATAAAATGACAAAAGCTGGTACTGCAAAAAAATGTATTCATGTAGTCTAATGGATGGAATCATCATTTTTCTTTTTTGTTAAGGAGTTTTTTTATGCTAAACAAAGTAAAAAAATTGTTAATGAATTATGGTCAATTTACTGTTAGTCTGGAGCTCAGTGTTAATGTGCCTCCAAACACCTTTTCCTTTTTTTAGATGTGGTTAAGGAAACACCTCATCATTTATTAAGTAATGGCCACTTCCTGCAGCTGCTGTCCAACAGGGCAAACATGCCCAAGACGACAACACTAATTGTCCTTTTATTATAAGTTCCCAACAGTTTCAGGATGACTCATCATAGATATCCTCTGTTGTATTTGTTTCAAAACAACTGCAATTATTTAATACAAAATTACTGAGAATAAAACACAGAACTGGCCCTTTCATTCAACATACAGTTTATTTTCCCACTTAACTACAAGCATAAAATATTATGAGGACAAAATTTATTGCCCAAAGCTGCATCGTCCAAGTTTGTGGTTTGAAGTTAAAACCCCTGCTTCCAGACCACCTCTGAGCCAGACACAGCAAAGTACGAAGGGAAAAAGAGGGGGGGGGGGGGGGGAATGTGTTTGAGGAAATGACCCAAAATAAAAAACCTAAAAAGATGATGGAGCGTGTGCTCAGTCGTAGTCAGTTGCAATTAACCGGAGTTCATCGCGGCTCTGACCGGTGGCCTGACCGTCGGGTCTCTCACCCTGACCCGCGGGCTCCACCAGCTCAGCAGATAGATCAAAAAGGCCTGTTCTCAGTGGAAACCGCTGCCCCGCTTGATCCAAGATGGTGGATGTCATTAGGGACCCTGCCACTGAGGGTCACAGCGGGCTGAATTGGTCCCGGACTCAATTTGATGTACGATCCAGGAGTTTTTTTGGCGATGTTGCACATAAAAAACGCACAACCCTTCCAGTTTCACCACTGCTGTGTTACTCAGTTTGTGTGTATGTGCATGAGTGGTAATGTGAACACCAACACCAAACAACCCATCCACCACGCTGCTGCTTAAAGGTGTCCTGGGGAGTTCTGGTATACAAGAAAAAGTTTTGTTAAAATTACCAAAATTCATTGAGTGTATCCTCGAGGTCCAATGAATGTGTTCTCTTAAAGCATTTGCATAGATATTTTAAAAATTTTTAAGCTCTTAAATTGTTTGCATCCATATTTCCTTGATCAAAATCGTCTACATTTAGTTGTTTTGTGCGATGCCACCACAATCTGTAAAACTGCAGAAAAAGCAAGAAACCAACACAAACTAAAGACTTTTGCACCACATTTAACTTTACTTTGATTAACTGTAACAGCACTGACACTTTAAGTTACTTGCTTCAATACCACACATGTAGAAATTATTTGCTGCGTCTCTTTACCTTTCCTTTGAATGCATATTTAGTTGAAAGTATTTTAATCAAAGTGATTATTTTGCCTTTTTAATTTCTTTCTTTCTTACATACTGTTTCAGCATTTTTTGCTTTATATCTGAGTCGACAGTCTCAGGAAGAGTCTACAGTTCATTATTATAACAGTGTGCTACACCAGAGGGGCCGGAGTCAGTTTCAAAACAAATCTACTGTGTGTGTGTCTTTAATGAGCTGTTTTATAGTTGTGCCCAATCAGCCGCTCATCTGTCACTATGTCTTTCCCTGCATCCGCCACTCAGGTTCCAATATCAGAAGCATTTTAGAGCACAAGCGGAAAGATCGGACACCGCGACACTCACTCGCCACCGACACGTCACAGGGCAATAATTGGAGCTGGGGGTGGGAGTATTTAAGCGAACATAATGAGAATGAGAGCTCCTGTACTGGGGGGGGGGGGGACATAAAAGAGCAGAGGGGGCCAAAGTGACTAAGAGCTGTGCAAATAGAGAGAGCAAGCCGGGGAAGTGAGTCTGACCATCGCGTGTTTGAAAGCAGCAGTTGGGACCCTGATGACAGAGTGGTCTTTGGGAATTTAAGAGCAGGGGCTCAGAAGTGGGTGTTTCCCTCCGCAGAGGACCGGGCCAGGAAGGAAGGCTTTGGCTTTCAAAGCGTCCACAGCTTTATTTATATTACATATTCCCATCGCCAGGACCCTTTCAAAGGGAGAAGAGGGTTGTTTTCCGATTTCCAATATGAGTTGGCCTCTGTCTTTTATTTCCCCACTCTGTCTCCAACAATGTATTTGTTTCCGGAGCAGCGTTCAACCGGGGCCCTGCCCGCGAGGCCCTCTGTTTACTACTGAAAGACACAGTCACAGTGTTATTGTCGCATGTGGAGAGAGTGATGGGAGGGCGCGTGATTGTTTTGCCTCACCTGTTTTCCAGAGAGATCCAAAAACCAGAGGAGGACTGGCGGTTAAAGAACAATGGCGCAGAGGCCTTGGAACAACTGCATGATGAAAGGTACGGTCCCAACGCCACAGAGACATCAAGTCATTTTGTTGAAAGTAGTTTTGTTTCTCTTTTTCTTTTTTGCTCCCTGACTAAAATTACCAACAATGAAAGATGGTTTTGGCTGGATTGTTGTTTTGTATTCAGATTGTGGTGTCAAAAGACAAACCATATAAATACATTCAGGGGTTCACAGGGGAGGATATTAATTCAAGGATAAATAAATAATGAATAGAGTGATTTCACTGACCTCTCCCATGTGACACTATTGGACAAAACTATGCTTTATTTCATCAGTTTGGAACATTAAACATTATCATAAGGTATCATTCTATAAATTCTAAGGAATATACTTAATTTTTAGTGCACTGCCAAAACGCTTTCAGCCTCAAAAAGAACCTAAAAGTTCTAAATATTGAACTTACCTCCCTCCTTTGACAGGACGCCCCAGCCAGGCCACCAGTGGCATAATTAACCATCGTTAGGCCACGACAGCTTCTGATAAATTAGTCATCCATCAAAGGCTCCCGTATCATCAGGAGTCCCCCGATCATTATTGGAGGCAAACAATGGTGTCACATGGAGCGCTGTCAACCTCCCACCTCCTCCCATCTCCGTCTCCCCACGGGACTGGACCAAGCCCACAGCCAATCAACATCCGCCACTCATGGGAATAAAGATGAAAGAGAGGCCCGCTTTTCATCTGTACCTGTGAAGCTGTGGAGCTGCTGTCCAAGACTCAGGTAACTGTCTGATAAAATGGAAGGCATCAACTTTCCTCTTCCCCCTGCAGGGCCCCGGGTTGTGCTGACTGCGGCGGATTGTGTGATCCGTCCTCTGAGGGGCTTCAGGCCTGATTCCAAGGGCCTGGGGCAGTTTGAGCGACAGGGAGCTCAGAAGTGAAATTCAATAAAAAGGACCAACACATGAACTTTGTTGTTGTGGAGTTATTGTCACACATATATTATGCATATTTTGACATAAAAATATTTAAAATATCTTTACTTAATACTCATTGTTGATCTATTCAACCTAATAACTAGATAGGATGAGATAAGATAAGATACAATCTATCAATCCCATGCCAGGGCACTTTAAAAGAATTAACAATAAATTGAATTCATTTTCAAATATCCACATCTGATCACATTGCTGATAACACATTTTCACTTTGCACTCTTGACCTGCTCACTCCACTTGACAGTCAGTGTGTGTTGTGCTACAAGTGTTAACAAGACCTTTGAATATTTATTTGGAGATAACACTTTAAATCATTTGTTATTCTTTAAAAGCATCAGTGATACCAAAGTATTGTTGCAGACAACTTGTCCATATGTACCATTAACTTTGTGGTATTAATACCTATACTGGTATCTGGCACTGGTAGCTAACTGACCTTACCTACTGATTATGTCATATACATTTTTGTTCTGCATCTGATCTGTCTCATGGAACAGCCACAGAAGTTTTCAGAGTGTTATTCATAAAGGTGACATCAGGTAAAGACGTTGTGAATGTGCCTGTGCATATCACGCTCCTGAGATGCCTCCCCGCCGGCACAATGCTTAATTAATTAAGGAGGGGGCTTCAGTCACCCCCGGGACCCTGGGGTAATCATACAGGGCAAATTACAGCATGTTCAGCTGTGGGCTTGAGGTGGGGAGCCACCAACGCTGGTGTCATCGTTGATTAATTTCTCCGTATAGATCCTGACACCACTGTGCATGTGTAACCTGTCAGAGCGCACCCGTGTGTCTATTCATCACTGCCTGGGAGGCGTGCAGGAGTGCGTGTGTGTGGTGTGTGTGTATTTTGTCACAGTGTGTCTCCTTGGTGCACAATTTTGAGTGTGTGAGCAGAGGGGTAGTGGGTCCTGTGTGTGATTGTTTACAAGCGGTTAGGAGCATTAACATGTGTTTGTGTGTATATGTGTGTCTATGTCTGTGTGTGTGTATGTATGAGAGCCGCCTGCATATACTTACACGTATGCTTGTGTGACATGTGCAGCACCACCATGTAAACAAGATGGTGATGCCTGATAAGAACAATGGACATTCCTGATGACAAACGGCTGATAATGTCCTGGGACGGGGCGGGTGGGGAGCGCCATGAGGAAGTCTATTGATTAGCCTTATTACCCAAAGCATCCATCTTGGGAATGAGCGAGGGGAGGGAGGAGGAGTGGGAAATTAGCCGAGCTCCACCTCCGCTGACGGACTGATTGCTCCGGGGGCCCTGAGGAGGACAAATGGCCCCCGCCTGTCTACACACACTCACACCCATAGACACTTATCATCCAACATATCCTACCTCCCTCGTTTTCACAGTCTTGCACCCATATTGTTTATATTGCAGAGCGTTTTATTCAGGATTATGTGGTCAGTAGTTTTTAAATGATTGTTCGATGAAACTGGGACGGAGCGTGGGCCGAAAAGGAACCACGTAAAAAAAGGCATGAATACAGAGTTTGTTTTCATCGTCTTCAAGATGGCGAGAGCGTTGTTTTCTTTGTTGTGAGAAGTGATATCAGATTTCAAACACATAAGAATCATTGTCATTTTGTATCATTGCCACTATAGTGCATAAATCTCACATTCACATATTCATTTATATTGAGAGGAACTACAGTGCACTGTACAAGCACAACATGTTCCGCTGGGTCCAGATTGTGGAATAAATATATTTTCTGATTGATGAACATCTTTTATTTCACTGTTTCTCAAGTGCCTCCAGTAAGTACTGCACTTGACATTTAACCTTTACTGGAAGTGCGTTGTACTTGCTGCAGAGCGAGGCACCAGTGGAAATAGCGAAGGCAGGAAAATGACTTGTAAATTTGTTCATCGGTAGAACAAAAAAGACCACAGAAGGATTTTTTTATTGCATGTTAGAAAAAATAAGCTAGCTTTTTTTCCAGGCAGCCACCGACAATCTCATCTCTACATTATGTTCAATTGGCTTGTGCAATTCTCTCGTCATTTGAATCAACAGTAGTCTGCACCATGTCAATTATACAGTGCACTTGTTTAATTCAATTTCCCTACATGCCTCCACACACCACCCTACAATATCTGTGTTAATCACATTTAACCGTAATGATCTACTTTCCCGAGCTTATTGATGAAACCACTGCAATTACTTAGCTCGATATTTCCCACATTAGTCGGCCTTAGAAGTGTTTCACACATCCATTTATCTGCATGGCTTTTTAAACAGCATAAAATCGGCTTCAAAGTGCATTCATATTTTATTCTATTGAGATACTGCTCGGCCGATGGGCTGCCAGTAATTCATAACCCTAAGCAGGCGTAATAGCCCAATGAACATGGACTCTGCTGATAGGAAAGCTGTTACCAATGGTCGGGGTTTCTCTTCCGCTGCTGAGCTAAAAGACTAATCCGTTCAATTACCAGTTTCCCTGTCAGGGCAGCTATATGAAATATGGCCGTTGTTTCTCCTCCGGACAGAAGAAAGATGACGAAAGGCTTTGGAAGACATTTTTTTCACAGATTCTGCAGTATCACCTCTTGTTTGTGACCAGAGAGTGAAAATTACTTCTGTGAAGTGCTGAGTTCTGTGATGCTCGGGTCTGTCTGGGTCGCTGTAGGTGCCACCATCTCCGTGCTGTAAAAATGAGGTCACTTTTTTCTGCTGTTTCACCAAATTTCTGCAGAGGTCAGGACAGGAGGATCCAGTTTTACTATTTCCTTTTCCGCGAAGCACCCTTCCATCTTGTTTTCCACGTCGTTGCACTCTTTCTTCGGCAGTTAACTTCAAAGTGTGCACACGCTCAAAAGCAAAGTTGTAAATTCTATCCTTGTTTAGCATAATTTCTTCTCATGTTATGTGCTGGAATCCTAAATGGTTTCCATCACTAATGTTCATAAGATACCAATTATCAGCCCCTAACATCCTCCTTGCTTCAAGCCTATTCATATTCCAGGCCCTCCTCCACTTAACCCGGGGTAAAAATCGTTATGTGTTCCTCCGTTTTCTGATTGCATTATTCTTGGTTAAGAAAAGCCCCTGCTTCATTAAGGTACTCTACTGGCTGGGTGGGGGGAGGGCTTCTGTGCTAGTGGGATCAATCAATAGCCATCTTCCCCTGGCCTTACTGTAAATGTGCTAAAGTATTTATGAATTAATTGACTTCCTCCGTCCACATAAGAGAAGCCTAGCAACATCTCCGGAGCTGTGGTGTGGAGGTCACAGACACTCTTGGTAATAAATAGAAGGGGGCTGTTTTTTTAATGACGGCCCGAGTTAGCGGTTGCGGCAGATTAAATGATGACGAAACGACAAAGTGAGAACTGAAACGGGCCTGGGTCTCTGGGTTTTCTCTGGGAAATGTCAGCTTTAGGGTTTGTGGCACTTAGGAAAAGAATGAAACTAACCCTAGCATCTGGGAAAGCCTGGGTAGAATTTGTCTAAGTTTTTTTTATGTTGGATAATCATGTTTTCCAGCATGTTGTTTTAGTTTTCAGTCATACTTTAACCCTCATGCAACCCTGGGGACGTTTTTGTCCTCAAGGTGATGAGAGGACGTTTTTAAGGTGTCCTGAGGGTTAAAGGCCTGACGTCTTCCACAGGAGAGGCGGTGGTCTAGTGGCAGAAACTTGGACTATGGGCAGAGAAGGTCTCTGGTTCGTCTCTGGTTCGACTCCACGGAGAGACAACAAAAGACGAACCTGGATTGATCTGTCCAAAAATCCAAGAGTCTCCCTACCCTGTCTAGTGCCCCTGAGCAAGGCACCTTACTCCCCCAACATCTGCTCCCCAAGCGCCGTACATGGTCGCTCACCCCTCTGTGTGTCCTGCACACAGATGTGTAAAATGCAGAGGTTAAATTTACCTACCATAGCATGAGTGTATTGTGCATGACTATGCATGTGTTTGCTATAAATAAACATATCTTAGTTTTTCTCAGCATTATGTTGGGGTGGCGAAGATTCCACAAACTAACTATAATTTGAAATGTCCATATTATTCCATGTCCAAACATCCATTTTGTATTTGTTCATCCAACGTACCATTTATTTATTAAATCTGGTTGAGAGGCACGCCAGATACCAGACACCACATTCGAATTTTTTATATTTTTTATTTGTAGTTACTTTTCGAGGTACCAGATAGGTTCTTCCTTTATTTTTTTCTAAAGTAATAGTGATGTGACACGGTTGATGAGCCTGTTGACGGCAAAGACTGATGATTTGGTTGATGGATTGGTTTGTGTGTGTCACAGATCCATTGAATTTTGGTGAAGGTCAGTCCCATTGTGGCCAAGACTGTAATAACCGCAGTGATAGATTGGACTGGAGAGGACGGGTGTATCTCTTAAGTCTGCATCACTTCATAGTGTGTCTCACTGAGGTGTGGTATGGACTGAAGGTTGCACATCGTAACCCTATGAACACGAGTGCACTAAAATGTGCTTGTGCTTGTTTAGCTCATCAGCTTGGACTTATCAAATAAACCCTGAATAAATCACAGACAAAACCCTGCCCATCATCCAGAGTCAGGAGCCCGATGAGCTGCAGAGGGACAAGGATGAAGGGTTCCGTCTGTGCTCATAGAAAACTAATTAATGCACTCTGGCCTCAAGGTTGTTCACAGGTCCGATTCAGCTGAACACCTTTCACAATTGGACTTTGACAGAATGAACAATAACCTCATCCAAATCAAAATACATTGTCCAGGAGGAACAGAAGTGCGGTTGACTGAAAACAATCTACCTTTGAGTTCTCGCGGCTAATCTACTTTGGTCCCCAGTACCAATGGTGAATGTGTTGGTGAATGACGAACTTTGAAGATGATCAAAGAACTGAAATTGGTGGATATATAGATTCATGAAAACTGGCATATATTTACGCCAGCCCGACCGCATCCTTTTGGATGAGCTGACCAACCTTAAACCACAGATAATCTTGTCATGGATTTGGCAAAATGTAATTTTCCATTAAAAGACTCTATTGCTCTTGTTAGGTCATGAAATGAAATGATTGCTGTGTTTCGAGTAGTTAGCAGTGGGGTCGGTTAGAGGGTAAAGCAGGTGAAAGATAAAACAGATCAAAGTGGATAACTACAACACCAGATCCAGGTAACCAGTTTAAATTATTGGCAATATAAGCATTGGTCTGAAATCCAAGTCTAATCCAAGTCAAGAGCCCCTATGAGACTCATACCACTGCTTCTAGAACGTTTTCCAATCTGGAAAATACAGTCAAATCATAAACACAGAATTACTCAAAAGGGAAGAAACTTTATGTCAGTCAAGCTCTTGGAAAATCCGCAGCAGCAGTAGCAAGCGTCGGAGTATATTCTCTGAAGAACTGTCTCTCTTCTGTGTGTTTAAAGGCTTGTACCTCTCTGATGTCTTGTGGAGCAAAGCTCTGCTCCTGTGGTTGGACATTTCTAATGCGTCCCAGATTACGGACCACCACTGTTTGAGGTGAATTAGTGTTCAGGGCACCCGGTGTACATCGGCCGTCTGTATTTGAAGCCGTCTAAATCATGTGATGTCACAAGATTCATTTTACGCACATTTCGCCTAACCCCACTCGGTGGAGGAGGCTCCCCGACGCTTGGGTGGTATTGGAGAGAGTGAGAGAGGGAGGGAGCAGACATCTTTCTTTTTTTCTAAAGGGGAAACATGTTGAACAAGCTTCTTCCCCTGCCATGGTCTAGCAACCGCGGGAGGAGAACAGAGTAACCAACCACCCTGAGAAAACATTGTGGTTCGACCACCACTTATGACGCTGGACTGGATGTGAAGAGATGCTGGTGGGTGGGTGGGTGGGTTAGGGGAGAGGTTCTCAAAGGACAAAGAGCGGGGAGGTTTGCCTGTGAGGAAACACTCTCCTTGGCTTCCTTTATAGAGATACAAGATCCACAGCTGTAACCAAAAACCTGTCTTTGCTTCCCAAGCGAGTGATGGGGACCGCTCTCTTTTCCCTCGTTATTGGGGTGAGAGAAGATTTCGGTTTGTTTTGTCGGGTACCAACCACAAAGTTTGCCACCTTCTCCACCAGCTGTGATATTAACTCTTTTCTTTAAGGTGAGACCACACGGCAAGCCCTCTCACCCCTGACAAGGGAAACCAGTAGGAGTATTTTTAGAGGAAAAACTCCTCCAGTTGGACTTTTCCTGCACAGATTTATGATCCCCTCTCTGAAGGCAAATAAAAAAAGACCATTTGAACGAACTAAGAATATCAGCCACCTACAGAGAAAATGATACTGGAAGATATTTGTGTCTTTCCTGTTTAATCAAGCATCAAACGCAAAACCAGGGCGTTCCCTCTCCTTTTTTATTTTAGAAAAATCTCAGATCTTTTACTAGAGCAGCAGATTTTCAATTTTTTTATATGTGAATTTTGTATGTGTTCTTTCAGTTTGATTTTAAAATTCTGAAATTCATTCACAAGTGCTTGGGTTTAGAGGAGGAAGTGGAATAGACAGATCCTATCTATGTATGTGTGTGTGTGTGTGTGTGTGTGTGTGTGTGTGTGTGTGTGTGTGTGTGTGTGTGTGTGTGTGTGCGTGTGTGTGTTTGAGTTAACTCTTACATGCAGACATTGTGATACAGGATCTGAATTGAACAACCTGACATTCTCTGCTTCCTGACCTGGGTTTAATGCAGGCCAGACACCGATAGTATGAAAGGAACGAATAGGCATTTCTGTAATAACTCAAAAGTTCATATTCAGTTTCTGTGTTATATCGGATTGGATTATAACGGCATTGGCCCTGTTGATGTTGACATTGATTGATAAACTGTGAGGATCTTAGAATAAAGATACTTGAAAAGTTGAATTGCATGACCTTTTCATTGTTTGCCAAAATGAACTCAACATGAGGTTTAGTGTATTAGAGAGAAACAATAAGAGAGAACGGAATCAGTGTTAATGTGTTTTTCATGTGGGAATATTTTTACTGAGCTGATACCTAAAATATTTCCTTAACCTCACATCACCATTTCATTCTCTCAGCCCAAATGTATTTGTATGATGTGTGTGAGATTCACACATTCTTTTGTGCTGTATGTCGGAGCACTAGTACAAGCGCGTGTGAGTGTCAGTGTGTGTGTGAGTTGACAACGCTATCTGCATCCTCCTTGGGTTCGATCCCATTTCCGTCTGGACAGGTCCAAAATAACTGCCCCCTCCGCAAACCCAGCGCTTTCACACACTCACACACACACACACACACTTGTTGCTTCCTCTGAACACAAGAGCACATCGATCAAGACTGGACCTGGACTTTCTATCTCTTCCTGCGATAGCAACGTGGAACTGTAGCAGAAACACATGCACAAAGGTCCACAAACAAGTAATGAAGGATTGTTTTGTGCTCGCTACTACACACTTCACGCACACAACTTTAAAGCAAATGCCAAAATATATGTATTTAAGACATTTCATATACATTCTACTGCATTATTGCTGCATACACTCATACACTACCTTCATATTTTATACACAGAATCATCATCTTTTCAAATATCCATGTTGATTTCCTTGGTTGCACTGTTTGAACAGGAAAAGAAGCTTCCACCACTGAGTCATACACCTGCTTCGGCTTCAAAACCTGTTTCACCAGGTAACAACCGCTCATCAACTGAGTTTTTGATTGTTTTCTCGACAGAAACACCTGGAAACGAGGAAGTGTGTTGCAAATAAATAAGTATCAGGTCACGACAATTTAGCCTTTATACCACCTATGTATATTGTTGGTACAGTACTGTTGCATAATTTTAAATGTTACCATTTTTAATATTTAGGTTTGTACAGAATTTTTTTTGAAGGATTGGAATTTAATAAATATTTTTGTTAGAAGTTACTGTACCCCATTGTGCCCTTGTCTTACTCTGTGTAAACACTTTTACCAATTCCTGATCATCACAAACAAGACGCACTATATTACCACATTTATAACACATTTATAACATATTTATATCTGAGTCCAGCTATTTTTGGTCTAAAACTGCAACGTAAAACCAAAATGTTGTTGATGTTGTATGAGAACGGTCATGTAGATTATATAAATTCCTCTCTACACCATTAAAGGTCAACAGCTTGAGTGTGACGAACCTTCTGCATAACTACATCATCAAACAGCTAACAATGTGTTGCTAATGATCTGACGTAGCTGCTCTAGCTACCTTAGCTTGTGAGATATTTACGTAGCTACACAGGGCCTCTCATTTGAGTTTTCTTGAAGGGTTACGATGAAATGAATAGTTATCAGTTATGCTATGAAAAGCCCCACCCACAAGTTGTCTGGCTCCTGAGGTATGTGACGTATGAAACAATTAAATAACGAATCATTTCAAAACAATAACATGATTCAAATCTAGTTTTTAATTAGCGTTCAATTCTATTAGTCTGTGTATATACTAGCAAACGCTTTCTTTTTAAAATAACAACAAAACAAGCACCCACTCTTTAAATCATTGCTCAACAGTGCCACAAGTGGTCATTTTTATAATGAATCCGATTTTTCTTACCTTCCCTGTTGATTCAATCCCAGAAAATTCTCATTACATAAACAGAGCAAGTAGCACAACAAGTCGTTTCAGTACCAGTAGAGAGTTTCTCCTGGTATTGCCACTACTGTGTTAGTGACTCCCTGATGTTAAAGCACCTTTTATAAAACTCGTTATGTTTTCAAATCATATAAAAGATTAAATATTATGTCTTTCAACATCGTTTCCAAGGAACCGACCGCTGTGAGAAAATAATTTTCCCATCATTTACTTTTTGAAAAGAGACAGATTCCTGGCTGCGATCCTGAAGCTCCTCTCAACAATGAACTTGTTTCCTTTCAGATTCCACTCTGCACAAAACCCCTCATATGGTTCTTTCACTTGGAGAGAAAGATGAATATATCCCAGAGTTTAAAATGCAAACAATGAATGCTTCCTTGACTATGTGTACCGTAGGTCCCAATTGTGTATATTTCTACATGTGCGTGCTTGTGAAGACCGTGGCTGCGTGCGTGTGTCTACGTGTGAGCTGGTCTCCATATGCATCCTGTTTCTCTCCTCTGCGCTGGCTGTTTGATGAAGTTTGAAACATGGAAATCCACACATAATCTCCCCTCCGATCCCTCTGTGATCAACAAATGGGAATGGTGGAGCTCTTCTGCAACGAGCGCGCACACACACACGCACACACACACACACACACACACACACACACACACAGTACACACAAGTATGCACACGCTTGTTTTTAAACATTCACACAGATTTTAAACTCAATGCTCTCACAGTAACAGATTTACTCGCACATAACAACATAAACAAATGCACCATCATTCTCAAACACACACACTGTCATGCATACACACCTGTATACTCATACACATGCATATATCTAGCAGATGGACTGGCTGTAGGGAGCTTTAGTAGAATCCACTGAGTACAACATGAGTCTGTTTCCTCGAACGGTCTCTATTTGAGGGGGGAAATACTTAATAAACCTTTCACATGCTTCCTGGATGTATGAAGACTGGCTTCACACCACACCAACGCACGATAATGCTGAATCGTCTAGACACTCAGACGCATCAGATGGAAACAAATCTTTTTTAATTACACAGGGAGCAGAGTGCTTCACAATCATTTGAAAAGAAAACAAATCACCGCCGGAGATTTATCATCCAGTGTCTCTGAATCCAGATCCACACCGTACTGGGAGTTTCAGTTGCCATCCTTTTTAATTTTCTGTCATTGTTTATTCTGTAAGGTGAGCCCCGTTTTTCCAGTGGTGAAACTTTAATTTTGGAATGAAACAGGTCTAAAATTATGCCCATAAAAATGATGATTACTGCTCATTTGGCATCATAAACACGTGGTTAAAACTGACACCGCTCACATTAAAAGTGTTTAAGGTTTATTTCCTTTTACTGAGAATTAGCCAAGCATAGCAAGCACTGCTCTTTTTCTGTGTCGAAAACTTTTCTGCTCCATGCTCAGGATCAATCCTCGCGTCAATACTTTACATGGTATTTGACAGAGAGCTCCAAAATATGTAAACAGCGTGCACGTTGAGAATATCACTGCATAGTTTTAGCACACCCACTGATGTGCTGAATGAGTTGTATGACCTTTGTGAATGTGAAAAACACAGAAATAAACGGATGTCGCAATCTCTTGTTTTTTCGATCTGTAGAAACATTCTTATTGCAGATGTGTGTATTTCATCTGAGAAGAAGTCACATCTTCATGTCCAAAATTGTGTTTTTCTCTCCTGCTGCTCATAATATCAAGCAGAACAATCCATTCACTAGGCCTTAAGGGCTTCTTTAATCTAACGTATCCCCAGCTCTCAGCACCTGTTTGGCTCACACCTTGCATGAGAACATTGTCAAAGCCTTGTCATGTCGGGGAACCACGGCTCAGCCCCACCTCGCCCTCAGGAAGGGAGTCCTGGGGCAGCTTAAAGCCTTCAGCCGTGCACGCTACCCCCCACCCCCCACGTCTCTGGCTGAACACAGCCGGCAGGGCTCCCAGTACTAGACCCACTAGCCTCCACAGATATTTCCTGAGGAAAACATATCACCTCAGGCTAGACCAGTCGGCTGACTCTGCTGAGGCAGCAGCAGCCCCAGCCCACAATCCACCGCAGGCCTCAACCTCCCTCTCCCTCCTGTTTCTTCCCTTCTTTCCTCCTTTTCACTCTACCTTTCTCTCTCTCTCTCTCCCGCCGTCTGGCAGTTTCAGTTTTCTTCTCCTTCCTTCCTCCCCCCCCCCCCCCCCGCCTTCTTCTGCCATCTGACAACACACTCCTTGCATCCAATGGGCAGAGAACAATTACGAAATCAATGTGGTTAATCGTTTTTACAATACATGAAAATATTTTGACTGAAGACGAAAAGCCATGAAATTCATCTCGTGGTAATTAAAGTGTCTGAGGGAGGGGTTGTAATGTGCTTTAACATTCATCAACGGGTTTTACAGTGTTAACTTGGCCAGGCCTGGAAACAGGTGTATGTGCTGGAGCATTTATCACATTTTCATTTTGGCTAATGCTTTTTAAAATAAATAAACAATTGAGAGCAATCTTTATTTAATTGAATAAACACATTTAAGTGCATTGTAGCAACACATTTTCCTCTGTCCTACATTGCAAGAAAAAGTATTCATAAAAGAACTATATGTTGTGAAATTATTATTATAACGAGAAAAAAAAGATAAAGGTTTGTTTTCATTAAAAACATCGTTATAGAAATCCGGGAAATTCAAGGTAATAAATTAGACAGCATATCGTGTCGAAACAGAAAAAGAAAAGAACAGGGACGACCAACCACTTTGCAGGTAGTGTTTCAGTGTGTAGGCAGATTTGCAGATTGCAACATAAATAGAATAAATTATGAATTGACCTTACATGCCACAGCCCCAGGGTCGTTGCAGTCTTCTCTTATTCGTCTTTCTTTTTTCTATAACGTGAAGGAGGTTAAGGAGAAGATAAGACTTAGCTTTTTGTCAACTGTCCCCCCCATCCTTGAGTCCAAACCAGCATCCGTCAACATCTTTGCAAGCTGCGGAGGAAAGGAAGGACTCGATGATGTGTTTTATGTGGGGAAGGAGGGTGGGAACCCAGTGGTGCGATAGTAAAACAGAGAGGACATGTTAAACGTATTGATACCATCGCCTCAGGAAATCCCTTTTACCCCATGTGTTCTCATCTCTCTCTCTCTCTCTCTCTCTCTCTCTCTCTCTCTCTCTCTCTCTCCCTCTCTGTGTGTGTGTGTGTGTCCGTCTGTCTTTCTGTTCCTCCTTCCAATGAAAGTGTTTTAAGACCGAGGTCCCCCCTCTGGATATTTCTGGAGCAGAATGATGTGACTCGATGAAAACTATAAATCTGCGGTAAACTGAACTGTTCAATCTGGTACAACAGAATCATTTTTGATAAGAGGCCTGGAGCAAAATCTTACTTGAAAAGAGACGGTTGCATTAGAGCTAGTTGTACTAAAGTAAAAAAAAAAAATAGATTGAAATTAATTGCTACAGATAAAACAATTTATATTCAAATCTGTAATTTCTTCTTTTCTGAAGAATAATGTACAGTTGATGTTTACGCCGGAGCTGAAGATCTCACTGGTTTACATCCAAGGTCACACAGTTATTCAGTTGTCTTGTCTATTATTATTATATTACTAAGTGAGTATTACCATTAAACACAATAATAGTAATTAAACAGACATGTAGTAAAGTATAAAATCAATTAGGGCTTAAAAGAAAAGAACAAATCGAATGAAACCTGTTTTAACACAAATGTAAATAAAAATAGAGAAGTTATTTGGAATTAAGCTATTTCTGCATCTTTCTATGACACGAGCTTCTGCATACAGTAATATAATGAATTACATATCATCCTTGTTAAATTAAAGGATGTGAATCATAGCCATACAAACTAAAAGTAAATAGGTCATAATGGGAATAGGAATAGACGGTTGAGATTTATGGAAGAGATGAAGTGGCCTATGATGCTCTGTAGAAATACGTATTTTAAAGATAGCATTTAATTAACTCAAGAGGCAAAAAGCAACTGATGAAAACCTTTAGACCCACAGTGCACACAGCACACAAACAGAATGGAACAATGTATCGGGAGCTAGGATTATGCAATAGGACTAAAAGGTGAGGCATGACCTAGACGACAATCGGTAGAAATTTTTGTTTTGTAATAGCTCAACAGTAAGTGGAAGGAAAAAGATCAGGGCTGGTTTTTAAGAGGCAGAGGACAAGATAATTTTAATTAGGGTGTAGCGAGAGGAATGTAAATAATTTGAACGATATTAGGGCTGTTGTAAATGAGACAAAGAGATAAAGATAATATCAAGATAATTGGTTTGTACAAGTTCAACAATACTATATTAGATAAATGAAACAAGTGCAATTTGTACTGGCGGAAAGCGAGAAAACACAAACTCAAGCAAACAAGTCTTCTATTATTGTGCATATACATATTTCACCAAATTGAATAAACCTTCCCTCTGTGAGTTAACGGTGTGGGTAGCATTATCTATACTACCTGTTTATCCTAATTTCAAATCATCCAAAGCTTCATTGAATGTTTGCTGGAAACTTTTACTTCTGTTTTATTTTTCTGTTAAAACTGACTTTTAAATTGAGGTGATTTGTTTTCCAGAAACTTTCCTCGTCCCATTATTTCTTTATTGATGCTGCACCCTGACTCTGAGACTGCCGCCGTCACCTCAGTTGTCACGCCAAAATAATTTAGAACCCAGACATCCCCACCACCACCAAAACACCATTAAATGGAGGACAGTGAAAGGACCCACATGCATAGACAATAGGGCATTATGAGTGTGCCCTGTTGACTCTGTTATCCAATATGAAAAGCTAATAATGCAGGTTAAATAAAAACAAAGCACATTTGGAGATTTGTGCCATCCATCACTTTGTAATTTTTTTTAATGGCAGCTATTTCACTTTGGATACAAACTATTCAGCCGCTGTGTGACCCGGCTCTGTTTCCCAGCCCGCAGCATCACTGAGGCCAGAGGAAGTCAAGGCAAAGAGGTCCATTACACCTCGGGGTCTATCTCAGCCTGCGTCAGGAACATCCCACTTAGCATGAAGGATGACTCCATCTGTCCACTGTCTCATTTTGCCTGTCCAAATGCCCCCACTGGCCCAAGCCTCCTGCCCATCGACCACTGTGATTTGTCGGGATCCAGTCGTAGGAATGATAATTGATTTAATTGGAGGTGATGAATGAAGGGGTTTTTATGGAACATGGATCACAAGTTGGTGACAGTCTGGGGGATAACGGGGGAAAGTTTATGGGTCAAAAGGAGGAATGGTCTTGTTGTGGGTTTGATAAGTCATCACTGAAGTCAGTTCATTGGGTCCATTGCGGGGATTTTCTTTGGAAATGTTTCTTCGAGGCAGCATTTTGTCAGCGGGTGATGAATGAGAGTGGTGCAGTTCAAGTCTTGTCGAGCCTTTATGTTACAACGAGAGTGTGTCTGTGTAAATTTAGGAGGACAGGCTGCAGACAGATTGAGAGAGAGACATTTACGGACTACAGCTTATAAATATGCATGTGTGTCATTGTCTGTATTATATTTGAGCATGAATGAGAGGAGAAATATAATACAGGAGACAGGGAGTCAGTCAATGCTTCATTGAGTATGAAACTAATAATTATATCCTGAGCTGTTCACATTCAAGTGATCACTAACTTTCACCATAAAAGGGGTTTTGGACCAAAAAGTAGATACAACGAGAACCCATCCAGGGAGTTCATATTCCTCCCAGTGAGGCCATTGAAGACAGATTGGTTGCAATTCATAAAGAGGGCAGCCAAGAGGTCGTCAATGAAATGGAGCGAGTGGAGCTGAACAGATAAAACTGTTATTTACGCCTGCTTCCAGACAAAAAGGACCACCTGTAGTTTACGGTTTAGGTCAGAGAAGCAAACCAGAACATTTTGGATCCAGGAATCTTTCGCTAAATGTCTCAGAGGATAATTCATGGATCTTAATGATTAAAAAATCAGGCTCACTTAAGAAACTTTGGTGGAGGGGACTGTTGGAACTTGGGAGAGGTATGTGCTTTACTGCTATTTTATGTTTTTTTACCCCATAGTTTTGTGCTACAGCTCCATCTTTCCCATTTATTCAGAACTATCCTGCAAACAACCATCATGAAAGCCTCATGTGTAGAGGTATGGTGAATAAAGGATCTGTCACAACCATCCAATAAACTATGTGTTGTGGTTTTTTCCTTTTTTTGGTTGTGAGGGTCCCTCTGTTCACCTGCATTTTTTAATTTCTGTTAAAATACAATCATGACCATTAATGTCTGTGTACATCTGTGTTGTTGTATACATGCATATTTTAGCATTTAATATTTCCTTTTCATACACTAATGAGTTTAGACAAGCGATCTACATCCGTTAAACCACAGAGCGACGGTGTTGTGAGCACAATGTGAAAAAAAATCCTGTGACAGGAAGTCTGCATGAGGTCTTGTTTGATGGATAGGTTCCCATTGCTGTTGCACGGGTTACAGACGGCATGTTGGGGGGGGGGGGGGGGGGTCTATTTGGTTCAATACCATAATAGAAGAGAATCAGAAAGACTAAGAAGCCAGTTTCACAAATGTAGCAAAGAAATTACAAGTTTGGCTAAATATTTCGTATTGCAGCTAGACTTGGCAGCGTGACCTCGGGATGTAAGAAACTTGGAAAGAAGAAAACTATTTTGTAAATTCCTGATGTCAATTTGGGGGCTAATGCATAAAAAAGAGAAGAAGTTGAAAAAGTGACCCGATGACTGACCAAAAGTTAGGAGCATTTGCGAGACTCTTTACCTCTTTCCTTTCTCTCTCCCGCCACATCCATTTCGCGCCGTCTCTCTCTCCGGGTTCAGTGTCTGCTGGGAGAGGAAGCGGACGACAGGAGGAAAACCTAATGGCTTGTCCCAGACAGATGAGCGGAGTCGTGGGTTCAACGTGCAGCTGAGACAGGAAGAGGGTAAAAGAGTGGGGTCGGGGGTTGGGTGTGTGAGGGTGCACAAAAAAGGGAGGGAACGTAGGAAGGAGGAACGGAGGAGGATGGAAGGGATTGACTTAAACAGATGGAGACCAAAAAGCAAGAGACAAAAAAGAAGTGGAATGAAAGAAATAGAGCAAGAGAAACAGAGTTAGTAGGGTGTGTGCTGCCAGGATCCGATTTCCACATTCTTCCTATCGCCACACCTAAATCCTTAATTGTGTGGCCACAGACAAAGTGCTGCTGAGACCACAGCACTCCTGCTAGCCGGCGTTTAGCAGCCGAAAAACCTCGCTGTTTAAATTGGTCGGCGACCCAGTCTGCATGCGACTGGGGTTTTTGGAGCGAGCGAGCGAGAGAGGGAGCGAGCGAGAGGGGAAAGGATCGAAAAATAATAGCAGGAGAAGAAAGGAGAAACAAATGAGAGAAAAATCCTTTTCGGAATTCGAGCTTGGCCGGGTCGACAGAGAAAACAAATACGAACATTTCTGCAAATCAAATCGCCACCACACCATCACTGTGTCAAATGTTTTATGGATGGAGAGCGGCGCCTGACTTTCTTTTTTGTTTTCTTTTTTAAATCAGATCATGTAAGAGAGAAAGAGCTGTCCCTGAACTGCCTGTATTGTACTAACTGGGAATCTGTTAACAGTGAGTGAAACCGGAGTTAATGGATCCGCCATCATGGATTCTCAATAATATTTACAGAACACCTATCATATACATGTGTGAGAATCAGAGTGAAAGCTGTGACGTGTCAATGATCCCACAGTTGTAATCAGACAAGTATCAATATGAAATGAATTATAATTAGTATTATTATCATTTTTTTACTGAAACCTTTTAACAGATTAACCACATAAACAAATACAAAATGAGGACAATGTTGGTGAAGCATTTGACTTCAGACACAATCCCTACCTGGTTGAGTCGGATTATTTGGATGAGATTGAGGTAAGAAGCACAGGAGGGACAATGAGACATTTCATGGAATGTCTCATTGTCCCATAAGATTACATTGCGGTCACTGCTACCGTGTTGCAGCGGCTGACAGAGGCGATACTGGACTGATTCCCAAAGTTTTTGCGAGTACCATTTATGTACACACCCACATTTATAAACATCGGACCCACATAAACACAACAATATAAGTATTCCCTTTTAGAAAGGGTAAACTCTCAAAGCCGGTGCGACACAGCAAACATTTTAGCATTTTATATCTGAGATTCACTTTTGCTCCCAGTGTGTAAGTCTTCAATTGCTGCCACCCTCTGCGGCCCTCCGACTGACCACCAGAAAAATAACAACGATGGGTGCAAAAATATCCCCATCTGACCTCCCCTTTAACACAAACATCTGAAATGAGCCCTGACCCTCTCCACGTGGCCGCAGCCTAAAGGCCTCCTCACTATCCACCCTTCTATTCGCAAGCCAGTGAGTGTGTACTTGTGATTTGCGCGCGTGTGTGTGTGTGCATGTGTGTAAATGCGACAGTAGGATGAGGGACTTGAAGTGTTCGTGTGGACGGGTGGGGCTTCGATCTGCGAAATAGAAAACTCAGTGAGAACATCATTTTCCTGGAGGTCGGCCGGGCCTCAAGCCCCTCCACCCACCCCCCACCAACCACTCCACCCGACATGCTGTCTCTGATCAATAAACCTCTATTTTCTCCCCCACACAAGGTTTCCCATTCAATACAGCTGCCACTGGCTTTAAAAACATAGAACTATGATCCATTTATTATTGGCTGTTACTATGATCTATCTACTCACCCCACCATCACCACCACCCCACCTCCCTTTATGTTACTGCCTATTGGGGAAAGGGGGGGTCTCTTTATTTCCTGCCCATGCTGCTTATTGACAGGCCATCACTGAAGCCTATCATTCATCACTCACTGTACATGAATGTGGAGATATATGGCTTATTGTTTGGAACTGTATGCAATGTAGAGGCTCTGCTTTATAGGGTTATGCAGACCTCCTGTTTTCGGTAAAAAAGGGTCTGCATGGCCGATTCTGTACATTACGTTTTGAATTGTGCAGAAAGACTTTGGGCAGTAGAAAGAAGAGAAGCAAGAGAAATGTGTTCCTGAAAGTGAGAGAGAGGCCGGCAGAGAACTGACAACAGGAGGAAAACAGAAGGTACAATTGTTTTTTTTATTTTTTTTATTTAAAGTTATTAAAGTGTAGCCTAATATCTTAAAGAGTAGCCTAATTCATGACGAAAACAATAAGGGCAGGCACAATGAAACCAACAATATATTACATTGAAAAAACAGGCACCAAAGTACAACTAGAGCAACTTAACTGATTTCACTGATGACTTTAAATCAACATTAATTTCATTTGCAGGATGACAACTAACAAGTCAACGGCACAGTTGTCTCACTGAGTGTGGATGGACTAAGGATAAGATGGGTAAGTGCTTCTGACTCAAGGGTTTTCTGTTCTGATTTGATGAGACTCATTTAGTGTGAATGACATTGCTTGGCAAAAATTAAGTATGTTATCATCGTAGTCATGTTTTCACTGGTGTGTTTCATCTAAATTGTACGAATTATTGTCTTCTTTACCCTTGAATGAGCCCTTTCTGTTTCCATCCTCTCGTCCGCTCTCTACGGAGGAAGCCTTGTTTTCTACAGTAGCCTATACTGGACAAACTAAACACCTTTTGAGTTTTGGGGACAACTGAAGGTTACCACAGGTTCTCTCACATGAGGAAAGAGAGGGTGAGGTGAGGGGTATTCAGCTGCGATATGACACTTCACCACTAGATGTCACTCAATTCTACACACTGAACCTTTAATCTCAATTGCATCTAGTTTACATTTAAACATATCTTCTTCTTTTTTTTTTTTATTGGATCCACCCAACACACAATAAGTAACTCAGAACAAATAAGATCTTTTCACTTTTCAATCAGGGGGATTGCAACTGACGATTGTTTTTAGCTTTAGAAAATATAGATAGAATATATAGATAGAATCGCACTGAGTAGAGTGCATACCTCCGCCAATCAATATGTTTCAACTCTTCAGAGACATGATTACAGAGGCTCGCAGACACTTTGCCTTCTCCGACTAGATTTCCGGAGGGGGGGGGGGGGGGGGGTAAAAAGTTTGGAGAGCAGACAGGGGTTTCTCTGGTGGTGAAGGTCTGTGTAGTGTTTGACCTTTCCCGAGTCAGTCGTGTAGTATGAACTCACACTGACTCCAAGACTCCCCATCACAGGACAGCAAGGACTGCACAGCGATCCAACGACTTTAAAAGTTGGGTAGTCTGAACTATGGAGCAGCCAAATTTAACTCTGATGGATTAAACATTGTTAATCTATATATATTATTTTTGTATTAAATGGATTAAAGGGTTTGTCAGATCAGATAAATGACTGCATCTCTTAATCTGTGTTGCACCTGCATGTGGGCGCTAATGTCCGTCTCTTTTGCACTGAGGTATGGTTATTTGTATGAACTCTGTCTCTTCACGTTAGAGCATAGGAACACTTCCCACAAATGCACACTCGCACAGAGTGTTTTGCCAAACCCAAACTGGCTCACCATTCTCTCCAGAGGATGAAGCTGTCAGCTTTCTGGCCGCCACAGGCCCTACTCTACCTGACCGCTCCAACTGGAGGTCCTCATTAATGTGGTCCGCAGCATGCCAACCTTTAATAGCTACACACGACTGTGCAAGATCAGATCATGGGACCTGCTGCTGTATATAACAAAATAATAATTAAGAATGACCAGAGAAGCTGTCTTACCGCATTTCTATAAATACCACACACGACTTTTCTGACCTCATCTGATTTCCAACGAATGGTGTGTTCTTAAATACTGATGTCATGGGAGAAGATGCAGCAGATGACGGACGCCTGGAGATATTTGTTATTCAAGGGAGGGCAAATAAGGGAATGTTAGAGATATCAATGAACTGATGAATGGTAAAAGTTGCAAGCAAGAGAAAAAGAAATGACACACACTTAAACGTCACCTTAAAACTTGCTTACCACAGGATGTTCTGGCTGGTCAGCGGAAAAGGACAAAGGCGACCATTTTGTCCAGATGATGAATGGGCTGGGCTGACAGGTCACTTCTTTCTCCCTCTCTCACTCTTTCGCTCCTTCCTTCCATCCTTTCCTCTTCTTCCTCCATCTCCACACACCCTCCAACCCCAAGCCACGATTTGCTCCCTCCCACTTTGGGGGCCTGGAGGCTTATTCCACCAGGTGACAGATTTATCGCGTCGGCACGAGGTAAAACACCTCAAACCCTCTGTAACGCCCGGAGACCCACCGCGGGGGGAGACGAGATTGAAGCACCATTTATATCTGCTGGGGTCCCGCTAAAGGGCAGCTCCTATATATCTCCGCAACAAGAGACTCTGACTGCATTTCTCAGAAAATTGCTCTCGCCTCCATATCCAGCTGGAAAGCTAGAATTTTTTCATTCCTTAAAACGTATCTGGATTTCTTTCTTGATGTTTCCTCGCTTTTAGACAAATGAGTATATGAACCATATGTGTGAGATCTCCCCCTCGGGCCTGAAGCGGAGGAAAGCTGGGAGTCATTTTCGCCTCGGCAGACAGGCCGTGTCAGGGAGCTGGCTCTGGAGGTTTGCAGTGACGGAGTTCACAGGTGTAGCAACCCCACCCCGCCCCCCCAACCTGCCACAAAACCACCTCAGACGGGGGCCATAATTAATCCAGGTCCGGGCCTCACCCAGAGACACTTAAGGCCTATGGGTGGTCCAAAGTGCACACAGATACGCACATGCACATAGAGTACTGTATATACTCTGCAGTATATACATCATGTGCTACTTGCTTCTTCTATTTCTGTTTCTCTAGCGCACACACACACACGGGCGCACTGCCTAGATACAGCTCTGAAAATATACAAAAGGCTTACTTGGCTGATTTTGAGCCTGTGTGACGGACTAACGAGGCATCTAGGTGACTGATTGGCTCACGAATGATTGAGTGCCTGGCTAAATAACGGGGGAAGAATCTAACTTTAAACTTGTTAATTGATACTTAATGGTCTGACACATTAAATGCCGAGCACACTGACTCGCTGACTGGCAGATGGAGTTAATCACTAACAGGTCAACTAACCAAATGTTTGTCGGACTCACTGGCTCAAGCCAACTGTGGTTCTGAGTTCATTCACCAACTGGCTTTGAATGTCTAGCAGTTCAGCACATCTACAGGTTGACTAATCAGTCACCACACGATATAGTGAACCTAATCATTGTCTGGTTAGGGTTAGAGTTAGGTAGGTAGACATGCTGATTTGCTGTTGGCTCCCAGTCTGCCCAGTCAGACCAATGGCTAACAGGCCAATATCTCCCCACTAACTGTCTGGCTGGCTGCATACCTGAATTTTGATGACTTGACTGGCTAATAAACTGAACTCAGTGGATGCATCACCAACTGGCTGACTGGCTGACTGACCGACTGCCTGGCCGACCATATGATTCAATGCAGAAGGGAATCCATCCAGATAAAATGAACTCACATCTCAGATTTCCCTCTGTCCAAACTTCTGTCAGAAAGTTTGCTGGCAAACCTTCTTCCTCCATTCCTCGTGTCAGCTAAGATTTTAAAATGAACACATTTGTTTCTGTGAGGAACTTTACATCATATACTTCAGTCTAAAGCATTTAGCCTGTCCGTAGTGAGCAGGTGAGGATTCATAGAAACACTCGAAGACATGCAATAAGACATTGAGTGTGTTGACCAAGGCACCAAGCTGAGGACCTTCAGTTTACAGGGAATGTCTCTAATGTTGCCATCGTCTTCTGCCAGACCAGAGAGCAGAGCAATGGGGAAAAATTACACAGAGAAAAGTATCACATAGCAACTTTCTGGTGATCCAGTCCAGAGAACCATTATCTGTGTTTATCGGTCAGTTGATTATTTAAATGATCCACTGTGCTTGTGCTCTGGAAAGATCTAATATTGGCTTAATTGTTACAATTTACATTCAATATTGTAATTTCTTTCATAAGAGTATTTTGTTCCAAAAGGTGCTGAGAGCAGCTGCAGTGAGAGAAAAGACCAACTGAAGTGTTTGCTTAAACCCTAACCTCAAACTGATGAACAAGCATTTTTGAAAAACTCTTCAACCAAAAGACTAATTTAAAGGAATATTCCAAACTAATAGTCTAACTATTAATTTAATCAGTTTCAAAATGTTGATGATCTGATGCAGGAAATGGTGCTGAACACATTTAGTTATGACCACACATAAATAAATCCTATTTGTGTGAACGAAATAAGATTTGAATATAACTTGAATAATTGTTTTTTTACATTTGGGGGAAATAACACCCAAACAAGAACTACAGTTATATTTGATCATATATTATATTACAGTTTAGGCAGAATTCCCACAACTCATTTCATCAGTGATGGATCCAACTTGACTAAAGAACAACCTCTGACACTGTGTTCCCATGTTCCCTCTTCTCGGTTCAGGTGTAGAAGATTGATAGAAAAGAACAAAAGAACATAAATTTCCAGGAATAAATTCCTTCAGTCAAACAGAGGAACTGGCCATATACACTGTTTCCTATAGTGTCTCCATTACTTAACATTATGGCACAGTTAATGGTTAGGATCTCAATATTTACTCTCCATTAGGTCGCAGGACACACAGTAACAGACACACATACACACACACACACACACACACACACACACACTGGCATAACGACCAAGTGACCTGCACATCACCTACTTCTCTCGGCCTCTCTCTCTGAGGTAAGCAAACACACACAGAGAAACACACAGCTCACCAAAAAGTATACCCTCACAGAGAGGTAAGTCAACATACACACACAGAGACCGGAGCAGAACTTTATCAAGGGGGAGACAATGAGCAGGCCCCCCCACCACCCCCACCCCCTCTTTTCAAACCCATAAAGCGGCTCCCGTGGCCTCCTCACCTGCGTGACTTTATGGATCTCTGTGCTGCAATTAGGCTTTATTAGCCATTCTCTGAATGACGCGGCACAATGGTCGACCTAATTGAATAGCATAACATTGTATCAGGCCCTTCAAACAGGGTCGGAGGATGGAGGATGTAGATTAGGAACATTACCGTCCAAGTGGACAGCAAATGTGCAGGGATTTGTCTTGGTCTGGGCACGAGATGTTGTTTTTACATTTTTCTTTCAAAGCTCAGTCTTCCAAGATTTCTGCAACACTTTCTCTATATTTTTCTTTTCACACATAAGCACTAACAAAAAAAAACTATTCTGAAATTTTTTGTATGGATGCTACAATGTGCAAAATGGAGGCTCAAGGAAGAAACTCATTAATGGAGAAATAATTTAGAGGTAAAACCTTTTAAAGCAGCGCTGCAAATATTTTAATGTATATTTTGTGTTTGGATGGATTTCAGAAAAAGCTGGCTGACAAAAATACATTGCTAATAATCAATAGTTATTTAATAGTGTGAGACTTTTAGATTTGTTGTGCATTTGATGTGTACTTCCTTTTTTCAAGATTATTATTCTCTCCTATTTATATATTTTTTACATAAAGGACATTAGAACAGCAAAAGATGGTAACAATGGATCCTCCTTACAGTTAACTTGAAGGATAACAGACAGACCTTCTGCCGTAATGCGTATATGTGAATTGATTGGAGTGGACATCTTAATGTTATGCATTTTGGCAGAGGAGGAGTTGTGTGTTCCTTCAATGGCCTGTTAGCTGTTCTGTGTCATTAGCGCAGTGTTGAATGGTTTGGCAGCTTCGTAGAAAGGGACAGGGGTTGGATAAAGGGAAGAGGGAATGGTCCATTGGGCACAGTTGTGTGTGTGTGTGTGTGTGTGTGTGTGTGTGTGTGTGTGTGTGTGTGTGTGTGTGTGTGTGTGTGTGTGTGTGTGTGTGTGTGTGTGTGTGTGTGTGTGGTGGCGGCCAAGGGTCAGCCAGAGGGGATACAATGTGTCTGTCACAACTGACCGCTCTACGACCACAGACACTAGTCGGTCAGCAAGTGTGCATGTGTGTGTGTTTGTTTGTTACGAGCAGAGAGTAAGAGCAGTCCCTCCACACACTTTTTTACTATCCAGACTGTTACAGCCTATCGCACGCTGACCCCGGGGATCACTGAAAGTGTGTGTCTGCGTGTGTTTGTGCGTGTGCATGTGTGTCTCAGACAGAAGAGTCAAGCAATCTACAACCCCACACAATCACCTAGGATTCAGTTAAATACCTAAATAAACAGTGATGTGAATAGAGGTGAACAGAGAAGAGCTTTGATAGTCAGGTTTGTGTGCGTGTATGTGTGTGTGTGTGTGTGTGTGTGTGTGTGTGTTTGGTGCACCTCGTCACAAATGACCGCACACTCACCTGGCAACTACGACTGCCCCAGTGAGAGGTCCTTTTGTCCTTGTATTCAAATCGCCAAGTCTGTATAGTGACTGATGGGTTGACAGAAAAATCCATCCAAAGATTCTCTGTTAGTTATCATCACTCTCTGATCTTTGTCCCATTTCCATTCTCTGTATATTTGTTGATGAAGTGATGCAGTTTACTCCTGTGTGCGCCCACTTTACCTTCGCCTGCGGTTTCTGCCCAAGTTACTGAGTCTCCGTCTGACCCCAAATGCTGCTTTATTAAATGCTGCAGAAGGTTCAACAAATAACTTGTGTTGCAGATCGGAGCAGCAGGTCTTCAAACATCCTCAGGAATCACGGTCACTTACCAACTTAGAGAAATACTTCAAGTGGTGACACACAGATGAATTCAAATTCAAACGATCCATTGTGTTAGTGAAACTTGTGAACTTCACTTTGTAGAAACAGTTATTATTGCGAGGTCATACGTGACAGTACAACAACTTTTGAGCTTGTAAAGGGGAAATATCCACAAAGTTTGTTAAAGTAAATATGAGGCCAGTTTCTTCCTCTCTGCTGCAGGTCCTGAAAATTGTAGTGGATTTTCAAGAGTCATTCAATATTTGAAACATTTTCCTTCAACACAACTTTTGCATTTAGGTCCAACAAAACCATCACTCCAACAAGGAATGCAATGCATTTGTCTGGAGGTAGAGGGCAAAGATGGACGATAGTGAAGTCTCTACTTGATCATATTTAAATTCTGTCTCATAATAACAAAAACACTTTGCGAAGATTATACTACGACATATAATCAACCACACTGCACAGCCAGTTTTGTGTCCCTTTTAAAAGATTAAACCCAATGGTGAGGCATTAGGCATAAAGAAATATGGGATTATAAATGATCTATGTTGAAACCACACGGGTTCACATTGTGGACGGGGACACCGCTGCAGATTAAAAAGCAACATTTTAGATTTGAAGTTTCTCCTCCACATAATTCATGGAGAGCAGTTAAAGAGTCAACACATGAACGTGTAGAATTAATAGAATATAAATTGTGGAACAGCTGAATCCTTGTTCTATTTCACACGAGCACAGCTGCCCAGTTGCTGCCACCATTGCTGTTAATGTCCTAGACTAATATTTTCTCAGCTGGCAATGTCGGCTAATTCAAGAAAAGTTCAATTACGAAGGAAAAGTTGACTTTCATATGACTAAGAAGTCACATAAACCACCGTCTGACTGTGTATTTATTTTTCAGATCCTCAACTGTGCATCCTTAAATCGATCTGAGGCCGTTAATGAGCTTGTCACATTCGTCCACAGCCGACGTCCTCTGTGTTTTCAGCTGGACTCAAACGCCACACACTTTAACATGCATGTTAGCGACTGTACGCCTGACTGAGCAGAACAATGCCACGAGCTGACATTCCTCCTGCAGCTGTTTTTGGCATTCGCCCTCGCCTGTGGGAACCTGCACCTGAGAGCGTGCGACCCGCGGGACGTCACCTGACCATGCTAACGCTCGCTGCTGTAAACAAACATCCACGGATAGGAGGGCGCAAGGGGCCGATAAGGTACGCGAAGTTATTAACGCATGCACGCATGGCAACATAAACACGGACACACACACATGCACAAGCACACAAATTGCATTTCAAGTGAGACCTCACCCTGTGGTTTGTTTAGCTTCGGTTGCGACCTGAACACCTGACAGTGTTGGAGGGAACTATTGTTTCGTCCCGCTGGCCTCTTGAAAATAGAAGCTTATAGGAAGCAATGAACAATGACTGTTACATGACCTGCTAATGGATCCAGCAGTCGCTCCGTGCTAGTGGACGTGCGTGTGCGCGTGCAGTGGTGTGTTTAGATAGCGGGAGAAAGGGTACATGTACATGTGCCATCACGCGGATTAGGGAAAACATATGGTCTTTAAACAGAGGGACACAACAGCTCTCGGGTCTCAGCACGCATTCCTCTCACAGACGGACATCATCGGACATGGGCTGTGGTGTCTGGTATCTGTATTGTGACGAGGAGAACGCTTTCATGTCCACGTTTTCCACTTTGGCGTTTTAGGCATTGACCCTTAACAGATTTGTTTCCAATCTGTCCGACAGGAGTTACTAAAGTCCCACGATGGAGAAGCGAGTAGAAAGGAAGTCAAGGGTCAGAGCTGCCGCACTTTGACAGTAGATATAACAATTATACCTCTGTTCCTAAAGAAGGGCTTGGATAAGAACCAAGACGCAGGCAGATTAATTATCATCCTGGACATGCCGGAGTGTGTGTGCGGATGGAGAAGTGGTTAGGCTGTGTGAGTCACAGTTACCGCAGCATATATTCCTGGACATTCTCCGGCCTAATGTTTATACTGGGGTTGAACTGTATCTGTGTATGTGCTTTCTCACACTCCCCACGCAGCCCTGTCTCATGTTCCATATTCAA
Organism: Platichthys flesus; assembly: GCF_949316205.1. Classification (NCBI taxonomy): domain Eukaryota; kingdom Metazoa; phylum Chordata; class Actinopteri; order Pleuronectiformes; family Pleuronectidae; genus Platichthys; species Platichthys flesus. The sequence continues at coordinate 9,437,727 of NC_084953.1, read as the reverse complement.
CATCCCCTACATTAATTGTTTCTCTCTCCTCTCAGCTTGTCCACTGTCCTGTAAAGTTTCTCTGTGTCGAGAAGGCAGAGAAAAAAGATACACACCAAATTAGGTTTCACACAACAGAAACATCAGTGAGAGAAAGGTAGACAAGCCGTCATCTGACAACCTTTCATTCAACCACAAGATCATTATTAGAAAGCTAATGTGTAACAGTTTTTTAATTAAATTGTCAAAAAACTACTATGTTATATATTTTATTGACTTGTGTTCTTGCATTATCCAAAATGTTCCCAGATAAATCCATGGTTACATTCAAGGTAACCATGGATTTTTCAATTTGGTTTCAATCCCATAGTTTCCACTTTAACTGTGGCTGTGTCCATCTCTGCTGTAGCTTCCAGGCTAAACCACGTAAGACAAAGGAAAAACACACTGTTAGCCAGTTAGCATGTTTTTCCCTGCCACTGTTTGTGTTGGTCACTCACGATTTCTACATGACCTCATCCGTGAACATGATTTGTTTCCTGAGTCGGGTCCAGAAGATTTTTGATTGCAAAGATGGTGAAGACAAAAACTCCCATGATGCCTCATCAAACTAGGTATTTAGTTAATGTTTTGGTTAAGAGACCCCTAGTGGCAAAAGTTATATATTTTACATTTAACGAAGTTCGTCCAGAAACTGCCACGTCAGAGTATTCCGATCTGAAGTCAGGCTCATTCACCAGAGCTCTGACATAATTTGTTACAGTTCTTAATGTCTTAGAATACGTAACATACAGATGACGAAAGGAAAACATTCCTCTCCTTTACTCAGGGATTTTCTGTTCTGATCCCTTGTTGGACAACTCGTTGGTCTTTTAACCTCTTGCCGCTTCCTCCCTCCTCTTCCTCCCACCTTGCATTCAACTCATCTTACAACCCCCCCCCCCCACCTCCCCTCCCGCTGTCGGCGAGGCTAGCGGGACCTTTAGCTCTACGTATCTCTTCTTCTTTCATCCTCCTCTCCTCTCCCCTCCTTCTGTCAGAAACATTAACGGGGTAGCTCCCTGCCGAGCCGTCGCCCGCCCCCTCCCTCCCTCCCTCCAACTGATGCTCTCCATCCCGCCTCCCACTCTTTCTTTCCTCATCCCTCACTCCGATTTGATTAACATTTCATCAGACACTTGGACGAACCAAGCCTTGACCTGCTCCGTGTCACAGTAGCCCAGAGTAGTTTTATTAACCTCTTATCTCCTGCCTGCACCGAATCACTCCCGTACCAAAGTAGCAGGTTTGAAACAACAACACTCCGATATTATGGTCCAATTAATTAATCATACCGTCGTGTAATTTGAAACATAAGAGAGTATTAGAGATAATTGGAGGCCGTTAATGAGTTTTGAACATCTTTCCCATAAAACATCTCCCTCCCAGCAGCAAAGGCCGTCCTTGTTATGACTTCTCACTTCCTTTGGAGATTGTTGTCTTCACTGAAGAGGAGTATGTTGCACATTCTAAAATCTGCCATTGCAAGAAATAGGGAAACTTTAGTTTGGAGTAAAAACAAACAAATTACATTTCCTGTGCTCTATGTCTTAAATGACTGAAATTCAACATAGGACACCGGAAGGTAAAATGATTTATGTACATATTGTGTGTATGCCAGCAGGTCTTCTGAGTGATACTGTCATTTGTTTTAAGTGTGTTTTCAGAATTTATGGTAATGATTTCTCAAAATGTACAGTGAGATCTTTAACGATTTGTCCCTGCAATGTTTATGCCAAAAATTCTCCCGTATCTGGATTTAATATTTAGGACACAGATCCCAGTACAGCCAGAAAATATTCTGCATGCATGTGTTGTTGTTTTTTAATTGTAATATACTCATTTTCTTTCTTTTTTTTTTTTTTACCTCTGAAAGGGTATAAATCATTAAAATGTGACTGCATGTTGTCTCCAGCTCGCCTCTCAGCTGTTTGACACAGAGATAACCAAACCTCTTGTACAATATCAGCGTCCTTCCACTTAAAGTTGTCAGCAGCCAACTTACAACACTGAAACCTCCGTAAACAAACATTCATGCACGCACACCCAAACACAGACACACACACACACAGACACACACACACACGCACACACACTTGTTTCAGTCAAAAGAGCCGGTCTTTGTTTGATCCCCTGTGAGGTTTATCTCTTAAGCCCAAATGTCAACACTTGAAGTCGACAGCCTCAGTTTCCTCCAGTGATCCAGGGACTGTCCACATCTAAAGACCTGAGGAGCTGCAGGTAACAGCAGTTGACCTGGGGCACAAAGGAAAGTCAATGGGATCTATGAGATACACTGAGGCACACGAACAGACAGGAGTCTAGTGCTCACTGGACTTTGTGCAGTAATGCAGGAATCAGTGTTTCTGTTCCCTGTAATGGCCACGATCAAATCACATTGTTTCACTTTTGAATTTTTTTTTGTGCCCACATACAATTCTCTAATTGGTAACCAGAAGGCTCAGCAAAGAAACTGGGACGTGTCTACTTTACCAAAGACCCGTATTATCAAAGTGTGGTTTAGTGGTTACTGACAACACTTCAAGTTTGTCATTTATTCCCTTTTTACTGGGATAATAAAATGGTAATAACTTGTGTCACACCTCTGACCTGGTCTGGAGCAGGTTAACTAATCAAAACCTGTTAACAGCCAAGCTAAAGACCAATTAGATCACTGGAAGACGTGTCATATTTACTTTATCCAAACAGGGACAAATAATAATAATAATAAAGAGCAACAGGCATTTGAATAGATGTGTTGAATCATTTCGCGGTTTCAAACTCTCCTTGTGTGGACTCTGCTTCTTCAACTTTAATCCTGACGCTATTACTCTTCAGGTCAAAGCAACTCGGGGAGAAATAATAAAATAAACCCTTGTGATTTCTTTCATGGGGAAAATTCCAACGATTATAACTGAACATTTCAGTTAGATTGAACTCATCAGACCTGAACTACTTCTCTTACTCACTTCATCTTCATCAGCCACAGATACTATGAAAATGTTTGAGCTGCATCATATATACGTACTAGTAGTTTTTCCTCATCAGACAAAAGAGCATAAATACTCACTCAGGAAGAAACGTATTTAAATTCTGACTTAAATAATAAGTCTGAAATGATCTCAAGTGTTTTTTGTACATGCTAGTTCTATAATTATATCACATGTGAATAAAAGAAAAGTGAGCAAGAATAAGTTAAATGTAACTAGCATTAGGGATTTGGTGAGAATTGTCAACATAGCTGAATTTACCTGCTCACATCAGTGTCTCTTCTCATATCGTATTAAGTTCTTTATCCATAGTTCTGATGATCTGAATCCACATGTGCCGACTTAGAGCCAGATGGGAAAACTCATTTTTAACTGAACTAGTTGATCGCCAGCTTCATGGATAATCCAGGACAGCCAGTGTAAGCATTAGTGAAGCCCAGATAACAAACAGATGTTATGGGTGTGTTGGCCTTGCTTCCTATGATGATGTCATGCAAAATGCTATTATCTGACAACTTAAAAGAGAGGAAGAGGATGAGGGATGACAACCACGGTCACTTCACCTTCATGTGTATCTCTTTTTCACTCTGCAGTCATCAACATGTTCCCCGTAACAACTTCATTAGCTGACATTAAGACAGTGGTGTGTTTACCGCTTGTTGCAACACCCCCCAGCCCCCCCCCCCCCGCCCCCGTTAATGCCTCTGGAAGTTTCCCATGTTAGTTTACACTCTGGGTTCACTATATTTACAGTAAGAGGAGAGGTTATAGTTTTTGCAACCTCCTTCATCTGTGCTTGATCTCTGCCGACCTCCAGCTTCCATCGTGTTCCTGTGTTTTGCTTTCGTCAGTGATGCCACCTTCTTTCTGCTGTTTTATGGTCGTTGCCTGTTTTTAGAGACTGTGTACATTATCTACGATGCAGAAATAAGAATACGGGAATAAGAGTGAGTGTGTGTGTGTGTATTTGTATGTGTGTGTGTGCATGTGTGTAAGTGTGGAGAAGTAATTTCCTGGTTATGAATAGGATGATTTGGCAGTGATTAATGATTTAAGGATGTGTGTGTGTGTGTGTGTGTTAGTGTGTGTTAGTGTGTGTTAGTGTGTGTGTGTTTGTGTGTGTGTGTGTGTTACAATAGTGAGGCTATTGTTATTTGATCGGAATAAATTAGTCATACATGTAGACTTTTTCAAGAACACACAAACATACACACACACACTCAGACTAACATGCAAACAGACCAGCATGGAAATGCTCCTCATGTCCCCAACTGTCCACAAGGTAAAATGCACAATGTGCACACACATTAATGCACAAAAGTCATATTAGATTATTCTAGTGTTTTAATACGTTACATTTTAGCATAACATTTTACAGTCAGGGAAGTGTGTGTGTGTCTGTTTGTGTGTGTGTGTGTGTGTGTGTGTGTGCGTGTGTGTATGTGTGTACGTATGTGTGCGGGTGTGTGTGTCTGAATCAGATAAATCCATAATTGGAAGTTTGGCTGAGGATTAGACCAAAGTTTGGTGGTGCAAGCGTGACATTGTCTTGTCTGGTTCTGATGGGACTTTCAACACCTAAATCTACATCTGTACAGACCTGTAGCTCGACCACCTGAGACCCTCACTCTTTATCTGTCTTCAAGTCTCTGTGCTGTCCGTTTTTATTCGGTGACTTAATTGTAGCTGTTGAATCACAATGAAACGGGGGAGTCTTTTTGAGTTTGAACTTTTTGACCTGTGTGTTACAATCTCCTTCTGTGTCCCTCGTTACCTTTCCTTGTGGCCCCTATATGTCTCTCTCTCTCTCTCTCTCTCTCTCTCTCTCTCTCTCTCTCTCTCTCTCCCTCTCCCTCTCTTTCTCTGTCTCTCTCTCCCGCTCTCTCTCTCCATATAGGTTAATCATTCGAGCAGTGCTTTAATGCCAGAGGAGGTCTTATCAGTGTCTGTGTCATTTTATAACCTGACCCACCCCCACTTGTCCTCTCTCATCTTCTGACTCCACCCACCTCACTGCCTGCAAAGTAACTGCTTGCCTCAACCAATCACAGCCCAATCACAGTGTGCGTGAGTGTGTGTGTGTGTGTGTGTGTGTGTATTATTTTTTATGTACAACACCTGCAGGTTATGATGCACATCAAAACTTTTATTCCCATTGGATAAGTGATCTGATTGCCAACGTTGTCTTATCATATGAACAGAGAAAGCAAATGTCACTGCAATAACTGCAATTACATCTAGTAAGAGGAAAACCTATAAAATACAGTTTGTGTATTAGTCGGCTTTATGTCTCTTTGGACTCAGACAATGTAACAAAACATGTAATTTCTTGATAACGGCGTCCATTTATACTGATCCTGAGCATTTGGTTTAACTCTTTTAGAGAAAAGAAAAGAGAGTAAAAAGAATATATCACATGCACAAGAGGAGACAATGTGTTGAGGAATGTTTTAAATGGTGTTCAATGGATACAAAGCCTTAATCTTTCGGTTCGTAAAATGTAATTTTCAGTCATAATCTCAGTTTGACTACTGCTTGTGTGTGTATGTGTGTGTGTTGTGTGTGTGTGTGTGCGCGTGTATGTGCGTGTGCTTGTGTGTGTGTGTGTGTGTCCTCTGTGACCCTTCTGGTGAGTCCTGTGGTCCGCCCCGTTACTCTTCCACTTCTCTCCCTCTGCTCATCAGACCCCCAGCATGCTGCAGCCTGTTGGAGCAGGGGGAGTCATTACTATAGAAACGGAGCCGACACATATAGTCTTTGTGTATTAATTTGGAAGTGGCTAAATAGCCCGAGTCTGATGTCAGGTCACTAATTGATCCCTGCTCAGCCAATTACTGATAATAATTCAGAGGCACAGATATAATTTATTGCGTGAAGGGGGAGATTTGATCCGAAAATAAAGGCCAGTCAAAGCCTGAGGCCGGAGCTGCTCACATGTTCCCAAATCTGATCAAAAAGCCCCCAAATCGAATATGACACATGGGTTATTTTACATTTTTTATACATATATATATGTTTGCTATGGGTGTCATGCAGGATTTAGTATGCCCCGTGTAAGAAAGAAAGAAAGAAACAAACAAACAAACAAAGAGAGAAAGAAAGAAAGAAAGAAAACGCCATAAAATATATTTTGATTATATTTCATGACACTTTAATGATCAGGGATGATGATAATTGAGTTTCAGTCGATGACCACAGGGGCAGAGCGCGATTCTAAAATTGAATAATTAAATAGCACATTGCAATATATGCACCACATAGATAAAGATATATAAAATGAACTTAACACGATAAAAGCGTGCGTACCGGTGTGCGCGTGTGCTCGTGGAGCCGCTGCTCTCACGTGCCGCTGCTGCATCTCCATCTCTTGATTTCCTCGCGCTGTCTCCGCTTTTAAAGTCCGTCATTAACGAGGTTTTAACAGCTGAGATTGTCGGAGATGTGGAGCTCGGCGGCTCTGAGGCGATGTGTCCCGGGCTCCTCGCCTGATTGGATCCGTGAGGGATGATGTCAGACGACCGCATGCGCCCCGGATTGGTGCGAGCGGAGTAAACAAAGCCGCGAGGAGGAGGAGGAGGAGGAGAGGTCTCCACATCTCCAGACAGTCGGACCAACACACCGAATCCGACTTTTACGCACTGGAGAGGGCGGCCCTGGCTGCGCGTACTCGTCTGCAAAAGGCTGAAAGTTGCACTGACAGTCCCACTTTGATGGTTGACGCGCTAAAACAGACTTTTGGGAGAGCTACAGGGGAACTCACCTTCGTCTTTCACTCCGGACACTGCGCAGTTTTCTCGTTTTGATTGAGAGACCGATCCTTTAACTCAGCGCGCGCAGCTGCTCTTTAATAAGTAGGCTTTTAAGGGAAGCACGCCCATGTGCTCTGCTCTATTATTACGTTTTTTTTTGTATTTGCTTTTCTCTTGTGTAATGCGCAAAAGCAATTATGAGCAAGTGAATTAGAGAAGTTGACGCACACCAGCTATGCAGCCCGGCCGCTTGGAGACGGTCCTTTGAATCAGGCTTCTTGTATTCGGAGCATTTAGTCCGGGGACAGACAGAGACAGCCAGTTCGAAATAGACCGCGACAGAAGACATCTGGGTCCCTGTGAGGGGTGTTTGGGAACGCGTGCCTCTTCGCTGTCCCAGGTGTCCCGCCGAGCGGTGCGGAGTCTACAGCTCGGGCCGGCAGCGCTGACATGCTGCCCAAAGCCGAGACTGAATCCCTGGGACTCTCTCGATCGTATGGAGAACACGGGCACATGCCAAGGATTTTGCAAGGTAAGAACTGGTCATTGGTTTGAATCTCCTTAGACCGCAGGACTCTCAAGCCTCTGCCACATGTGGTGAACTTATGGTGTGTTATCAGCGTGGAGGCGCGTAACTCGGTGCCACAAAAACTTCTGTCCGCGCTTAGATCCACTTGATTTTTTTTGCGTAAAATATTGACCACTGTTACTTAAACAGTCGATTATTATATATTGAACGTGTTATATTTTTATTTTAGGTCCCTGTTTCAAGGAGATTTAAAAAATGTGTCTGCTCTGGTTTTAAATAGCTGCCTTAAAGATGAAGTCTGCAGATTCACTTTTCAAACCTCGGGCCCGTGATCAAATAATGAGTATTGCCAGTTGTCATTCGTGCTGGAAGTGTGCGTGTGTCAGGCGCAATAAATACACGAACAGGCTGATAAGTCGATTTCATTTAGTCACATATTTGTAATGATCCATTTCTCTCGGAGTCCGCAGAGCTGACTCACCGTTTATCTTTATTTCTGGAGCAGTTAAAACAACTTGTTGCCAATTTATTAAAAAAGAATAAAGAACCATAAAAACGTAAAAGGTTTGATTCAGTGGTTTGCCCCCTGCCAACATATTTGACCTCGGGTCGGCTAACTTTAGTCCAACCAGCCTAAAAATTCTGGTTTAATTTATTCAATAAATATTAAATATTGCAACTACATGTGTCACAAATAAATCCAGACCGATTATGTGAGTTTTCAAGAATTTTCTGTTTCTGCAAATTATAAAATTCTGGCCTGTAGAGTTCTTGCAATTTCAAAACCAGGTTGAACTAAATTAAAAAGAGGCATCAATTAGTTTTTTTTTTTTTAAGATCTTTATTTTTATTTGATTATCTTTGTAGATATTTTTTTTACATCTAATTATAAATGTTAAACACTGCGGGCAGAATTGCTTTAGATCTTTAAATGTGCGGTTTGTCAATGTGCAGCTTTGATTCAGAAATTTTCTTTTTACTTTTTTTACAGATTGGTCACATGCATTCAAAATTCCCTGTGGCCTTAATTAAAATATAATATATTTGTTCTCGATGTCTTTCTACCAACCAGCCGCGATTTAGAGCAGAGCCAGCTGAATCCTCAGTCAGGACGAACAGCCCCAGTGCTCTCGAGTCATTCCACAGCTTCAGACCCGACAGTCAATTAAGCGCGCGTCCTGGTTTATGAGTCGCTGATAAAGCGCACACACTCACAAGTCGAGGAGTGGAGTGGAGCCCTGTTATCTGCGCGTAAACACAGCGGGAGAGAAAACTAAGGTAGCTCGGGATGAAGGAGGGTTTTTTCTCGTGGAGTCGTGTCCGAGGTGTTTTGGGGGGGAGCGCAGGAGCAAGTGGCAGGTGAGAGACAGAGCGGCGTGTTTCTGCATCTCTAAAAACTGCGCGGATCTGCCTGTGGCTCAAGGATGCACCACTCTCGTTACGCACAACTTTACCGTAAAAATAGGTTTATCTTCTGGGATATATTGCAACGTAACCCGGCATCTACTGTCCTTATAACTCCTTAAAAATCCCACCCCTGTTACGCACCGAGTTAGGAGTTTTATAAGCTATATGGATAAAACCTTTTTTGCTGAAGACATTCTTCATTTGTGGCCTGAGGAAACTTCCCAATTGGATGGACTATATATTTACTATATTTACCACGGCCTCCTCCATTGCACATCCACAACCAACGTCCCGATCATGGTTATTATCTTTATTAAAATTCGTCGTAACCTGCATCCGTCGTGCGTTATGAGAATCGGGCCCCTTGCAAAAACCTTATCCCCCCTTTTTGCGCTTTTTACGCGGCACAAAGTTCGGAAACGGAGCTCAGGCTGTTTCAGCTTCTGTGGGGAAGGAGACGGCAGCTCGCTGGAACTTGTTGCTTCAGCTGGAAATATGCAGCGCGGATCCCAGCAGGGCAACACGTTCACAAACCAGAAATCATGTCTAATTAAAAGGTCTCAGTGAGCAGAGGAGTGGATTTTGAAGTAGCGAGTGTGTGAGTGTGAGTGTGTGTGTGTGTGTGTGTGTGTGTGAGGCCTTGGAAAGCAGTGCAGTTGACAAAATATTTCCACTTTTACAGCCACATCCACTGAGGCTTTCCTGTTTGATCCTAGCAGCTTTTTTTTTATGATTGGAGCCATAAATGCTTTTGTAAGTGTTGTAAATGTCAGGTTGACTGTTCGCTCGGACTGTCACGCGCACTCTTATCGATGCAACTATTTCTAATACACGAGGCAAAGAGGTGGGAGGCGATACTGCGAAGAACACAGTCGTTTACCTGCTGTTTCACAGGTCCTGATATAAATGTGCGAAATAGACAAATATTGCGCAATATTGGTCATTTTTAAATAGATTTTAAATTGAAATAATCACTAAAATAGAAAATCCCGTTTGTGGCTATTTGCTCCTCATTTTGAATATATGCTTTTGAAACAATAAAAAACAGCAACGGACTTTATTTTATTTTTTCCAGCTCACGCACGACGTCGCATTTAAATCTCTCTCAACATTATAAAGCGTAAAATAAACTCAACCTATATCTCCCCGTGGTGTTGCGTGTGATTCTCTGAGAAACAAACTGATGTTGGTTGAAGTTTGAACGTTTTTATTTTTTTTCCTCTCTCCTCGCCTGCAGAGATGAGGTCTTCATTTGTGTGTGTGTCTTCATTTGTCTGTGGGCGGTAACATGTTCTCCTCCAATCCTTAACTCTAATATCTCTCCATTTCCCCCAGCGCTTCCACGACTTAGACGCATGCATATTTATGAGGTTCGCTTTCATGAGCCTTTTAAAAAAAAAATATTTTTCTTTCTGCTCGTGTCCGCAACAACTGCAGACTATAGGAGGGAACAAGGAGAAATAGACGGTTGCGTCTTTAAGAGTCCAACATCCACTGTTTCAGTCTGTTCCCCATCCTTTAATTAAACATTCGAAAAGTTACAAGAAAATCGTATTTAGTTTCGTCTCCATGATTCCAGTGGTTCATCTTGATGGATGAACGTGTTTTTTTGGGAAAATACTGAAATAGACTCTCTCTCTCTCTTTCTCTCTCCCTGTCTCTCTCTCTCTCTCTCTCTCTCTCTGTGTGTGTGTGTGTGTGTGTGTGTGTGTGTGCGTGCCTCCGCAGCACCCCATATAAAAATGATGGACTACTCGTATGACGAAGACTTGGACGAGATGTGTCCCGTTTGCGGAGACAAAGTTTCTGGGTACCACTACGGACTCCTGACCTGCGAGAGTTGCAAGGTGAGTGCCAACATGTGTGTGTCCGTGGCGTTGTGCGCAGTAAAGGTGACCTTTCCTAAATCTGCTTTTTACGCACAAACTATTCCTTTCGTCAAAACTGTCTGGAGCTTTGATGCCACAGTTAAAATCTGCAAATTAATAGTGATTATAAACTTCCTGCAATGCAACAAAGCCCCTAAGTATGAGTGTGTTTGGCTTGAGTTTGATTGCGTTATTAAGTGTGTTTGCATAAATAGGGAAGCTGGATCAAGACAAAAACACTTTAAGGCATAGCTGTTTACTTCAAATGTAATTATTTGCCTTGCATGATGCAGGCTCGTCCCCATGTGCATTGGACAAATGTAAAATACAATCCATACACGGTTCTGTATGAGCAATTATGTATTTCTATAAAGTTGCCTTGCTTCAGTGTGTTAACGCTTTCCATTAATTTGTGGAGATGCATTTTTTCTGCATTTGAAGTTTTGCACACAAAGGTATTTCGCCTCTAGTGCCTTGAAACAAGTGTGGCAGTGGAGCTTCAGGGCCTCAGCGGTCACATCACAATACAGGAAGAGCAGCAGAGAACAGGCCGAGGGTCAGATGCTGTTGTGACAGTTGAACCTTTCCGGCGAGTATCAGAGGATTTTGTGGTGGAGGGCTTTGGAAATGCAACAGGAGTTCAAAACGAATGCACTGGGGTTTTGTCCCTTTTTTTTTTTGAAAACCACCGAACAGAGGAGGCAGAGGAGGAGGAGGAGGAGGAGGAGGAGGAGGAGGAGGAGGGTTTAACCCAGAAAGCAAAGTACACAATCGTAATGAATGTGTTTGTACAAGCCTGTGTCCCACTGTCTCAAACGCTCAACACGAGTTCATTAAGAGCACAGCAGCATTGTGTGGTTGGAAAACATTTTCATACACATGTTAATAATGAGGCTACTGTTAAAGCAAACTGTAGCCGCCATTAATTTGAGCTCCATCAACAAGCTGTTTGTCTCTTTCTGCCTGTTTCCACAGTGCAGCTCAACACCGAGCTAATAGGCATCGCCTCAAGTTCTTTTTTTTTCTGCTTCAAACCAGTAAAGCTGTCAGCACAAAATTAAGCTAAGACAAATGTCTCTGTGTTAACACTGTTCAGTACAAAAAAAAAAATTGCAGCTCGCAGTATTGATGCGGCGGCACACATTTCCTGCCTATGTGGTCATTATTCAAAGCAGATGTTATGGATTTGATCCTATATTATGACCTTGAGTTGCTAAGCACTTGCTTGAAGGGAGACGTCGGCGGCATCTCTGCTGCTTTTCAGCCCCGGCTCGGGCTTGTGCTGGACGAGCAATGTACAAACACGTTTCCCAGTTAGGCTGAAACCCTCAGCTGTGTGTGTGTGTGTGTGTGCAGGATGTAGATGAAGAGGTCTGTGATACAGCGGTGCAGCCTACATCCTCGCTGAAACATTAATAATGCTGATACCCGAAGCCGGCCATTGATTATCTCTAACATGCAGGCAGTCTCTTCAGTAAGAGTGTGATCATCAGGGTTGAGGTGATGAATCAGTGTGCTGACAGGTCACCGGCGGCTTTTGGGCTTTAAATACTCACTGTCAGCCGGGTCGCTGAGATCTGTCTCCACTGTGGGGAAGTTTCCTCCCTGTTCTCTTCTCTACAAAAAAAAGTACAACAATTTAAGAAATAAAAAACAATCACATTTTATTTGTTATTTCCTAGTCAAATTAAAATAATAGTTTTAGTTTTTTCATGCCGGTGTAAGCTTCACATTTCAGGGCTTTGTGGTATGAAACACACACACACACACACAAACACACACACGTAAGAGAATAGAAGAAGCAAATCTTAAATATGCCCTACTTCAGGCCCCTCGTAATCCTACCACCTCCCCAAACACAAGCACAGACACACACACACACACACACACACACACACACACACACACTTACAGACAGGCCTCATCCTGGCACGCTTTCTTTATGGGAGAATTAAATCCTAAAATACTGTCATTACAAGCAACTTGTTGGAAGGTCAGAGCCACCGTGCCCATGTAGACATGGCCAAAATATATCTTTGATGTGCAGGAATACAAGAAAAATAAATGGGACGAAAGCAAGTTGAGGTCAGAGGATTGTTGTTTAATTCGGAGCCCACATGTGAGTGAATCAAGCAGGTGCAGGACGCAGGGACCAGAGGAGACACAGGGATCGACGTGCAGGGTTCTGTTTTCCCTGCTCCTCCGTCTGACTCGGTGCTGACATGTTGTAGAAGCTGCTTCCTGGTTGTTGATTCTGCTCCGAGCGAGCGTCGTCTTTCAGGACGGAATGCCAAGGCCGCCAACGTCCAGCTCTACCCCGATCGTTTACCCAATTAACACGGACGTTACTCTGCGTGAATGCATTGTATACTCTGCAGCGTGGCTTCAGAGTTTATGTTAATTAGTGGCTTTTTTCTTCTGGCAAAACGTCCGTGTTATTTGTAACGTCAGCCGGAGCAGCACTAGCTCACAGGAATCCCTCTCCACGTGAGAAGGAGCCTTGACGAGTGTCTTTTCCAGGTTTGAACTGCAGGTCGAATCCGCTTTTTCACCGAGCCGCTGTCCAACTCATCTCCAACACTGATATTGTGTGTGTTTAAAAAAAAGAAAAAGAAAAAAAGAAGCATGGTTTGATCCAGTTTGCTTCAGATATTTTTGAGCTGTATATTCTAGATGCTGTGTGCTAAGTGGAAAATTGCAGAGAAAGTTCTCTGTGAAGGATGGATTTTCGAGCTCTAGAGCGGGTCGATAATCCAAAACTGAGAGCATTTTTTGGGGCGACTAATAAGGCAGGGCAGATTGTCAATTAAATTTTGTGTCTGGTGAGATATTGACAGCAGCGTGTTCCCCTTTTTTTTTCACGTTTTAACTTTTTTTAAAGAGCAGGTTTAAAGATTCTCCTCCTCGGTTATGGATTCGGAATACGTTAATACCATCTTCCCTCCGTTTGATTTTTCACTGCTGCTGCCGATAATTAATTCCACTTTCGCAGGTATGAATATCTGTAATCCCGGAACTGTGAATTATGGATATCATTTATTGGATTTTGTTGGACTCCTGTGCTCATATTTTTCAATAATTAAGTGTAGAGTTGAAAAGATGCTTTCCCCATAAGTTTGAGTCTTTACATGAATAGAGGATCTTGAAAAGGATTGTAAATTTGACAGGAATCAAGTCAGATTGCGGGTAAAGCCAGTATGTAGAGAATATTTTGGGGGGACATTTTTCAGAGCTGAAAAATATGTAACTACGGTACAATTTTAGGTTCATAAATAATTTCCTTATGTGACTTAAACAGTAAAGTGGCTGTTCCAATTACTATGTTTGTTTCAACTCAACTGTGTATTCATGCTTGTGATCCCTGTGTGTGTCTGTGTGTGTGTGTGTGTGTGTGTGGGTGTGGGTGTCTGTGTATGTGGGCCTGTGTGTGTGAGAGAGAGAGAGAGAGAGAGAGAGCCTGTCCCTCTCCATCTGTCTGGGAGTGTGAATGGGCCAATTACCATCGCATTGCAGGGGTCAAGCAGGTTGACGTCTTAATTGGTTCTCTCCGCAGGGCTTCTTCAAGCGCACCGTCCAGAACAACAAGCGCTACACATGTATAGAGAACCAGAGCTGCCAGATTGACAAGACCCAGAGGAAGCGCTGCCCGTACTGCCGCTTCCAGAAGTGCCTCACCGTTGGCATGAAGCTCGAAGGTACAGCAACATGTTTTCTGCTTTTCATCTCAGGTGTCTGGTTTATGGCAGCGCGACTCGAGTTTTGCTGCTGTGGTTTCAGCTTCTGTCATTAAGTGTTGGTTTAAAAGTTGATGGTTGTTGCCTAGAAGAGAAAGTGTATTAATGTGCTAACCACCAGTTAAACAGTAGCTGGCCACTGGGATTTCAACATCTTGCTCAAGGGCTTTCGAACGGTACAGAAAGTTGTTCTGATTATTAAGTATTATATGAAATATGGAGTTCCATAAGACATTAGTATCAAGTAGTTTCTGCTTGAATTAAAGTAACAAGACTACAGTAGAAAAATATTCAATTAGAAATCGAAGTTTCTGTGTCACTTAAGTAAAAGTACAAATTATCGATTGGTTTTAAAGTATTGAAATTAAAATGTAATGCAGAAATGTAAAAAATACACCAGTGTATATTATTTTCAGTATGATACAATTGCTGATGCTTTAATGTGCAATCACATTAAAGCGTTTAATTTTGTTGTTGTAGGTTGTACTGGTCAAGTGTTTTTTTGCTATTTTTTGTACTGTCTGGTAGTTTAATGTGTAAAGTAGGTAGTAACTACGGCAATCAAATTATAATAGTGTAGTAAAAAGTCAAATATATACATGCAGTACTTAGTTACATGCTATGAGTGGTACTAACAAGACGGCTTCTACACCAGTGTGCACCATGCAGCCTTCAGGCTCACTTCCTGTTTAAGCGTTTGAAAATGTTATATTACTCTGGGAGACTATTTATCTTTGTAAAGTGCACATATCGTATTGGGATTCACAGTAAACACCACTCATTCAAAACACCACCTGAAACTCACAGGACACATCTGCAGGAGTGGAAAAGCAGATCCCGTCAAGTGTTATTGCTTCATGGGTGCTGCATCATATAGACTTTATAAATATATTTATTCATATGTGTGTGTATTTGAAGATTTAATGCCTGCCTGCAATTACTGTTTCTGAAAGTTGGAAAGGAAAAAAATGTATAAAGCGCAGCGGCTTAAATTGGAGGCTGACTGCTTCTGGACTTCCACAGGCGTGTTTTAAAAAGTTCTGTTGAAATGGCAGCTCCGGTGCTTTTTCCTTTAATCCCCGATTGAACTCGGTTCATCACATTAACTCTCTTTGGAAAATATTCTTCCGCCATCACTTTGCATGTGAGAAGTTTCCCTCTGCGTCGAGATGCCCACGAATACCTGCTTTGAGAAAATGATTGCTTGTATGAGAGTAGATTATATTTATTCAAACATCTAACAATGAACATCTCAGTCATTTCTCTTCTCCTGAATGTAAACCGTATGAAGAGAAGCCTTTCATTTCAACCAGAGCGTTGAAATCCCGCATTGCTTATTAGTATTTGAGATGGGGTCAGGGGGAGTTGTGGGGGTATCTGGTAGCTGCTGTACACTTAAATTTGCCAGACAGAGTAATAGATAAAATATTAAACTTGGCAGCGGGGCGAGAATGGTAATGATGATACTTTTGGCCGGCCGCTTCGAGGCCTCTTTGTTGAAGTTGAACGCGGCTCAGAAGCTTGTTTAAAACGCGGGCTATCCAGTAGTGACAGGGTGGCAGGGCAAGAAATGCTCTTCAGCGTTCAAAGATAATATTTAAAATCAACTATTTTTTCCACACATTAGTTGACAGGCTTTTACTCTGAAATCACATGAATAACGCGACCCGAAGGTCGTCTTTCAGGGACTATTTAAAAGCCAGAGTAACAGCTGCTATTTTGACATCCAGGAGGTAAAGATTTAAAAAATGCTGCAAATTCTGTATCTTTTGCAGCCTTTTAATAAGCTGTTATGATATTCATAAGCTTTTCTGGGATCAAATTCCTCACGCAATTGTATTTTGCAACAAAATTAAAATTCCCTTGGCCCCCGGAATGCTCACGTGTAATTGAGAAAACATAATACGTTAAAGAAATAAGACCCTGAGAGGATGAGAGCGAAGCAAAGACAGCCTAACTAAAACCCTTCCGGAGGCTTCTCCCTTTACCTGCCATGTGCCGTGTAATTAATTGCTGTTAATTGTGAATGGCCGCTGGGCAGAGAGTCCCGGCCTGTCATTTTCCAGCTGACACAGGCGGGCAGGGGAGGTGGGGGGGGTTCGATTTTGCTTTGCCGTTGGAAGCTTTGCAGCTCGGGGGCAAGACGGGCCCTGCAGCGCTCTGTCGGGGGCCAGACGCTCCGGTGGGCGACTCCTGCCACGAGCAGTAAAGACCTCCCAGACACAGAGTGTGACACCGCTCACCACACGCACACCAAACACACAGCTCCCCCTGTGGTAAACACATCCATGTATTCATGAGACGCCCAGAGAAGGTGTTCAGGAGGCCAAGGGGGAAGAGGGAGAAGATGTTCGATCTGAAAAATGGAAAAAACTACACAACAGTGTGTAGAATAGCTGTGAAAGAGAGGACGGGCGATTCGGGGGTCCTGGGCTTTGTTAGTGAAATCTCCTCATTCCATTACGCAGCAGCTTGCAGCAACATGTGAACTCGGGCTATCGAGTGGAAACCAAATGTGGTTCAGAAAAATGTGGTGGAAACTCTCGAGTTGACTCCAACTGTCATCTCTGTCAGTGTTTCTGTTTACCTTTGCCTCTCTTGTGTTGTTCCATGTCTTTCCTGTTTGTTGATGAGTTTGCCAACCAATGTGGAGTTTGATGTTTGCTGTGAGCGTGGCAGCGGCAGAGGAATCTGTGTGTGCATGCGTGTGTGTGTGGGTGGGGGGCTGTGTGTGTGTGTGTGTGTGTGTGTGTTTGTGTGTGTGTGTGTGTGTGTGTGTGTGTGTGTGTGCACAACGCTTTCAAGTTGACACGAGGTGAAAAGGTTGACGGGAACATATCAGAGTGACACAAACAGGGATGTGACGTGTCCATCGCCCGAACCCAACTCTCAGAGATGAGCTGTCTCATATACAGCTGATAACCAATCACACCGCAGTATTGTTAAACCTCAGCGGTGCCTCGGCTTTGCAGGAGGCAGGATTAAAGCTTTATTTCACTCAGCACTGTTTGCCTCTGCCACGGGATGAACTACTGACCCAGTGAGCAGCAATAATGATACTGGTTTTTCAAAGTAAAAGTCCTTCTCTCAGTCCTTTGACATTGAAGAGCTAAGGTGTGAAGTTACAACCTAACACATCTTTAACCACATGTCAACAGTCGCTAAAATATTTGTCCATCCAATTTTACAAATCATATTATTACCATTAGTGAATTAGACTTAGACAAAGGATAGGACATGGACAAGGGAACTATCCATTAAATGGTGGTCTGGATCCGGGTCAGGATCCAGTATTTTTCATTATCTTTAACATTGCGTGATTTTGTGTTTTTCAACCTTTTTGTGAATTTCTAAAGAAATAACACAAATTTCATGATGACAAAATCGGACATCTTTATGGAACTAATATCTATGAACGTGTGGAATTTGGTGCGGCCTGATTGAACTTAGACTTTTGTGCCGTGGCGTTTTTTATGTCTTTAAAATCTAACATTTAATTTGTTAATTCATCCTTCACACACTCCCCGTCACATACACACCCAATGATGACGGAGCGCTGCAGCGACACACTGTTCTAACCACGCTCAGCACAGACAGCCACATGCTGTAAAGCTCCTGACTTGTTGGTAGTCACTGTAGCATCTCAGCCAGTGTTGATTCATTGAGAAAAGTGTGGAGGAAAAAAAAAGCCTCTTCCCATTTAGCTTCGACCCATTAGCACGTTATTCTCTAAAGCTGATGAAGCATTCAGTGTCTGAACAGCTCCCTCTGGTATGATTCTCCCTTTGTATGCTCGCCAGAAGTTGCCCTGGATCATATGCTTCACTGAGCCGCCTAATGTTTCCTTCAACCGTGCATCATCTTAAAGACGGGGCGCAGCAGCAGCATGTGTGATCGTGGAATAAGCAGTTTCCACTTTACAGGGCAGTAAGAGGCACTTTAGATAGTTATGAAGAATTCACTATTTGAAAACACACAAAAATCAGATACCAAATACCAGAAAATACTGCAGAAATCAGACTGGAGGTGCTGGGGATCAAACCAGCGACCTTCTTAGGTCAGTGGACCCTCTCTACCTCCTGAGCCACAGCCGCCCAGCATCAACTCACCGCAGCTTGAGGACCAATCAGCCCTTCGTCTCGCTTTAAACCAGACATGACAGTACATAGATTTAGAGTCGACACTACTCTGCCTTTGATTTCTCCTTTTCCTTTAACTCCTGCTGGACTTTTCCCATATTTGACTCAACAGACTCCTACAAATGTAAACGCACTACAGCTGATGAGCTGAAATTAGCGCCACCACCCAAGTGTTTTTATAGTCCCCTCTGCCTCTCTCTCCCTCCGCTTTTTATTTCCTCCCTGTCTCCAGCCCTCTCGCTCTGATTTGTCTTCCATCAGCCTCCCAGTAACCTGGCCTGGAAGCCGGGGAGCTGTCCCATTACTTATGCATAGGTATCATAGGTATTCATGTGTGTGCATGGGATAGGGCGCATCCGGAGCAGGGGCCGGGGCCCCGACATGACAAACAGGGTGTCAGCAAGACTCCGCGAGACCCATTAATATGCCGGCGGTCGACAGGGATCCTCACCTACGCACGCTTAATATTCCTGTATATTAAACAACCATAAATCAGAGGATATAAGCGCTGAGGGCTCTGAGTGTGTGTGTGTGTGTGTGATGTGTTTGAGTGTGTTGAGGGTTATGTGTAGGTGTGTGCAGGGAAAGTGTGTGTGTAAACAGTACAGTGCGTGCGGTCTGTGTTTGAGATGGTGTGTGTGAGGCGGATGTGTGCTCAAATATGTGTATTTTAGTGGATGTGCTTGTAGACGGTAAGTCAGGGAAATTCAGAGGATGGCAGCATCAGCCTTTTAGTCCCTCGGCCTGGATTCAGCCCCAAAGCCTCACTGTTAACCCACAATGTCTCTCCACTCACATCCTATTCATACGTACAAAGTTAACAAAATCTATAAATAAACAGAAGTTTCTTGCATGTGACATTTTCACCGTATCTTAGTTTTCTCAGCAGAACAACCTTTTTCAAATCAATACTTTAAAGCAGTAAACTGTGTGTGCAGCTTTGTTCATAGCCTAGTTGGGGGTTTGTCACATCAGCTCAATCCCTGCAGCATCCAAACCATTAACATCTCTCCAGCTCACTCACACACACTCACACACACACAAACCTTCTTCCTTAACACACATGCTTACACTGTCCTCTTCCCCTCCCCCGTCCATATTAATCTGTGTTACACGCATGCAAATCACCTTGTTTAATTACAGACAAAGAATCTGTGCATGTGTGCATGTGGGGGCGTGTGTGTAATTGTGGGGAGACCTGACCCCCCCCCCCCATCTCCTACGCCAGGTCTGGATATTCATGATGTGATGTGGGTCCCTGGGTCCGAGGCAGGCGAGCGAGCGAGCAGGCAGTCAGGGCTGCATTTTGTTTTCCCAGCAGAGCTAACTATTAGTTTCTCAGCTCGTTAATTACGCTGTTGTGGAAAAATCATTAATAGTTAAAGTTGCCCCACAATAATGTTTAATGGATACATTTGACGAGGCTCCGGATTTTTTTTTTTTTGTTCTCTTGAATATGCGGTACATTTTTTAACGGCTGTGATAATCCCTGAGCGTGGGTGATTGGGCACTGGAGTTGACCTCAAGCATGTTGGGAAGTGTGTGTGTGTGTGTGTTTTTTTTGTGTGTGTGTGTGTGTGTGTGTGTGTGCTTGTGTGTGTGTCTACAGCGCCAGGAGTGTCTGGCCTGCCCCCTTCCCTCCGTATGGTGCGTTCCATGTTACCCAGTGTGTGTTCGCATGTGTGTGGGGTATGACAGAGTCAGCATGTGTGTGTGTGTGTGTGTGTGTGTGTGTCTGTGTGTGTGTGTGTGTGCCTCCCCTCTTGGCTGCTCTCGCTCAGATCAGTGACAGACACGTTTGTGACGGAGGTCATTAAAACCACTCCCAAGGCAGCTCGGTGTGTTTTTTGCATGGGTGTCTGCCCCTCGTCCCCCCCTCCCCTCACCAGCACCACCTCCACCACCCTACCCCACTCCTGTGCCCCCCTACCCCACCCCCGCTTATACTCCCCTCTGCCCCTTTTTCAATTTACATCCCTCTCCCGGTCCTTCATTGAGCTGGAGTGGACCCAGTCTGACTCACACGTTGTCTGACGGTCCACCGTGCACCAACAGGGCAAATGTATATACATGTATTTGCATGTATAGTTAAATATGTGGGTTTATTTATTTTCTTTTTTTTTAACCAAGACTCGGCTGATTACAATAAAAATAAGCAATATGCTGCAGTATTGGTATTAGTGAGGGCTTTATACTGTTGCTACGTCTCCCAGACGTCCGTTAGCTCGTGGCACACTGTGCTCGGTGAGTAAGAGGTAATTAAGTATGAATAATTAACACCAGCGCTCCCCGACTGGGAGACGGCAGAGCGGCTTCCCCATGGCAGCAGTCGGCCAGATCACACATGGCCCTCGGAGCAGTCCACTGTGTTCATTAGAAATACCCACGGCACATGCTGGTTGTGATCCTCACCACGGGATCCTGCACCGAGTGGGGAGGCAGGGGGCATCGTGGGTATGTCGGGCTCATCACGGTGAAAAATGAAAAAAAGAGAAGCCCAATTTGCTTATTGTCAGCCTCTTCAGCCTGTGGGGGTTTAACGGAGAAAAAGGTTTCTGCTAATGGACAGTGACATTTGAAGCTTTTAGATATTGCATAATCAGACGGCATAATAAAACGTGTGTTTTGGAAAGAGGGATTGAATCTTCTTTGAGTCTCCAGCATTATCTGAGCGTTTGAGGTATGTGTTCCCTGAGTGGGAGACGGAGATAGCCAGCTGTACAGCGATCCTTCAGCAGCGCAGGTTCATAGGAGTTTGCGTTTCGGGTCAATGAGTAACGCAGCTATCTGTTAGACCTGTGCGGCTTAAGAGTCAACATGTAAATGTCAAGTGTAATCACCACAGGGACACCTTTGCCCTACATGCGAGTTACAAATGAGGAGTTTGCCCTCGTAAAAAAAGGGATATAAATACAAGAGAATGACTTTAATTCTTGCTGAAATGTTGTTATAGTTGTTTTTAGGATTTTGTTTGATCCAAATCAGTCAACAGAATAGTTATATCTGAGATAGAGATAATTGTTTTAAGGCTTCATGCAACTGCAGACGTCAGGGATGAGCAGGGATTAATTCTGTCACTTCTTGTCTCCTTTCCACCTCTCTTCTTGTCTTCCTGTCTTCCTGTCTTCCTCTCTTCCTCTCTTCCTCGCTTCCTGTCTTCCTGTCAGCTGTGCGAGCGGACCGCATGCGTGGCGGTCGCAACAAGTTCGGCCCCATGTACAAACGGGACCGAGCCCTCAAGCAGCAGAAGAAGGCGCTGATCCGAGCCAACGGCCTGAAGATCGAGGCCATGACCCAGGTGATGCAGGCCGTGCCCACCGACCTCACCATCTCCTCGGCCATCCAGAACATCCACTCGGCCGCCTCCAAGGGCCTCCCGCTGAGCCACCACGCCGGCCACCACGCCGGTCACCACCACCACCACCACCACCACCATCACGCCACTGCCCTGCCCCCCACAGACTACGACCGCAGCCCGTTTGTCACCTCGCCGGTCAGCATGGCGATGCCGCCGCACGCCGGCAGCCTACAGGGCTACCAGGCGGCCTACGGACACTTCCAGGGCACACGCACCATCAAGTCAGAGTACCCCGACCCGTACACCAGCTCGCCAGAGTCCATCATGGGCTACGCCTACGTAGACGCCTACCAGTCAGGCTCGCCACCCAGCTTCCCCCACCTGATCGTAGAGCTGTTAAAGTGTGAGCCGGACGAGCCGCAGGTTCAGGCCAAGATCCTGGCCTACCTGCAGCAGGAGCAGGCCAGCCGCGGCAAACACGAGAAGCTCAACACCTTCGGCTTAATGTGCAAGATGGCCGACCAGACGCTGTTCTCCATCGTGGAGTGGGCACGCAGCAGCATCTTCTTCCGTGAACTCAAGGTATGTGATCATGGTGCTTTTGTTTCAATGTGAGTGAATGTAAAGATACTTTCTTGCTCCTGATACCCTGTCGCTTACAGGATCATACCACTATCGGGCTTTAATTCAAGGTGCAGAAACTCTTGAGGCTCTTAAGAAATGATTTTCCCCTTTGTCCTAATCATTCAGCACGTTGTCTTGTATAGCTGACGGCACTTTGTAGAGTTCAGGAACATTATTTGTTCAAATCCTTCATCTCCAACAAACCTTTAATCAGTAACATTTGAGCCAGTCCGACGCAGTGTCCTCTTTGACGAGTTATCATGATCAATCCCGACCGACCAATAGACGCCGTCCACCAATGCTTCACTGTAAAAAATGCCACAATTAACTCTCATTCATCACACAGCCCGAGCTCTAGTGTTTGTTTGTGCACTTGCAGCTTTATTCGCTCTGAATGGAGGTTCATTTTTCGGAGCGACATTGAAAGCCGTGTGATTAGCCTGCGCTTCACCTGTTTTTTCTTCCACTTCCTTTTGTCTGATTGTGTCACGCCGCGTCGCCAAAGGCTCAGCTGCATATTCATGGGACCGCAGCTCGTCACAAAACTCCCTCCACCATGTTTAATACTATTTTGTTTTTGAAGGGGTTGAAAATAATATATGAAATAAGCCCAAAATTGAAATGCGTGCCAATTACAACGCAGACAAGAGTCCTCGAAATACACATGTTGACATTTAGCAGGCGCTGTGTCTCCCCTATTGACATTTTCGAGAACCGTATTTGCATTCAGGGGTAGCACACACAAACACACACACACACACACACACGCACACACACCCTCGTCGTAGGGTGTGGCCACGTTGAATAATTGCATTCGCTGTGCCCATTAACTTTGAATGATCATTTTCCGCAGCACTGCGAGGCCTCTCCATTCCTCACACCCTCGTCCTAATTCAATTATCTCCGCCACTTGTGTTTGCCCGCTCCCTGATTGGCTGCTGAGTGAAGCTCCATTATGTTTCCCTAATGACGGCCCATATTAGTTGAGCTTAATGGCAGTTGAGCCGCGTGCCTGTTACAAAGGTAGAAAAAACGACCGGGGCTCAGCGCAGGAGAAACCTCCTCCGGCTCAACCAATCCGCTCAATCAACCCCAGAAACATCCCGTCACACAGCCCCTCTGGTTTGGGTAAGGGGGCGGGGGGGGGGGGGGGGGGGGGGGGGGGGGGGGGGGGGGGGGGGCATAGTTCACTTAAGCGAGGGAGATAATTGTACTCCCCTGGCTTTCTCTGTTTTTTTAAAGAGCCATCTTAGGCACAAGTGGGACTTAAAAATAATGTCCTAGCTGTGGCTTTGACACCTTTTCCCACACTACGGACACACAGCTCTCTCCTCCTTGAGTGTTTCTCATTAGCCACGAGTGGGGGGACTGCTGAGCAAAGCTTACGTGTCGGTAACGGCGAGAATAAAGCCAAACCGTGAGGCAGCCAAACTGATCTGCCCCAGTTCAATTAAGAGACGAATCCATCCGACCTCTGACCTCCCCTCTAAATGGAGTTCTGGGAGTTTGAGGCCCGAGTCTGGGACCAGAAAGACAGGAAGCCGGGTAGAATTAAAAGTTTGTCACAGGAGTAGTGCGGCGTTTGTAGGAAGCTATAAATACAATTTCATCACACACACACACACACACACAAAGACACACACACACACACACACACACACAGCCACATAAAGACTCAGCCCCTCTCTCCCTATTATTAGCTCCGTAGGAACAAAAGAATTTCTCTGGTAATGGAGCCAAGCTGGTGGAGTGTGTGTGCAGGCGTCTGCCAAAAAAAGTGTTTAAAGATTTAGTTTCCATAAGTTGGCTTCGGTCACGGGACTCATAAATATTTAGCCATTAGGGGGACCTTCTAAAGAGCGCTCCCCATTCTTCTCCGATGCGGCACACTGCCCCCCCCCCCCCCCCCCCGCGCTTCTCTCTTTCTGGGAATGAGCCATGACGTGAGGGACGTTTATTTCTAACACCTTGGATCCGAGAAGTTGAGACGGGCTCTTCCCGCCAGCGCACTTGGGTTTTGATTGGTTTAACACGTCGGCAATTAGACACAGGCCGATCTGGTGCACTGGTTTTGGAATCAGTGGAGGGAAAGAGAAAAACGTGGCGCTATGAGGGAACGTTTTGGCAGAGTGGAGGGCTCGATCACCTGTGGTGGTTTCATAAAATATGAAGTGAGATGAAGACAGGTGCATGTCTGGGTGTGTGTTCCTGTGTGTGTGTGTGTGTGTGTGTGTGTGTGTGTAGGCTTTTGTGTGTTTGGTATGGTTAGAACTGCACCTGCACACACTTCCACATAAGCACTGTTTTTTTTCTTTTTATTTCATTGCTCGTGCTCTGTCCACGTATAAGTTCCTATGTTTTTCCAACGTGTTCCAGCTGTTGAAGATCTCGGGCACATTTTCTTTAAATCGAAAGATTTTTTGTTAATGTGGAAAAAGTTAAATTGGCATTGGTGGAACTTTCTCTGTTTCTTTCTCTATTTATGAAATATTGCTTTTGGGATTGGGAAAATTCCCAATCACATACATTATGCTGAAAATGCATTTATTTGCAGACAACTCCTTTCTGATTTGAACTCTGTTTTAGATTGACAATGTGTATTCTTCAGTATGTGTAGCAATATGCTGTGAAGAGTATTTTATACTTTGCATAATGTTAATGATTGTATATTAGGACTTTTTCCATTTGTGTCAGTTTATGAGTTTATGAGCATTTGTAAATGTTTATGGTGTTGCGTAGTGTTGTGTGGTGTTGTGTAGTGTTGTGAAGTGTTGTGTAGCATTGTGTAGTGATGTGTAGTAGTGAGTGCTTAGGCAGGAAAACACATGCGTTTGTCTCTCTCTGACATTTGCTTGAACAGAGCTGGTAGGCAGCCCCTCCCCTCCCCTTTCCTCCCCTGTCCTTCCATGAACCCCTCTGAGCGGCCTGGTGCCAACCACCAACCACACAGCTCTGTTAGCGTTAAAAAGACAAATTCACCAAACACTACTGACACACAAAAGCTACTGGTAGTATTTGCACTCAAATTCCAGATACAGTTTCTAGACCAGGATTCGATGCAGCCCAGTGGATGCAGTGCTCTACGGGAGGGGGGGGGGGGGGATTCTGTAATATCATTTTGTGCTGCTAATTTCCGATTGTGTGGAGTGAGAGTTTATGAGGCCGTTGATAGCAACACATGAGAAAGAGCGACTTGTCTCCTGCTGTGTTTATGAAAACAAACCTCTTCAAAACACAACTCCTAATGTCTAATGTTCCTGTTTGTGTTGCCGAACACGGGGGGGGGACTTGGCTTGACTTTGTTTTTGTGTACATGTCCGTGCGTGTGTGTGTGTGTGTGTGTGTGTGTGTGTGTGTGCGTGTGCGAGTGTGACTCATGCTGTAGCTGGTCCAGTGCGACCCACTCCTCCATTGTTCCAGTGCTGGGACGGCTGGCCTGACTCCCAACACAAACACAATGGGAAGGAGACTTCAGCGCAGAGCGATCACGACTATCAATGATTCATGTGTTTATATCCCACCTTCCCAACTCCCCTCTCCTTTCACCACAGGACCCCCCCCCCCCCCCCCCCCCCCCCTCCTTTCACCACCCTTTAATAAAGAGGATGCGTGTCTGGTGTTTGGACAGCGTGCACGTCCGTGAGCCCTGTCAACACACAACACACACAGGTGAATGAAGCCACAGGGAACACAGAGCAGTGGCTCTAAGCAGTGCAGGTGACTGAGCGCAGGTCGCCTGGGTCTGAACGATTTCATTTGAACTTTTCCTCATTCATTGGAAGAAAAGTTGCAGTTTATTTCAAAGGCTTTGGAAACATACGCAAACTTTTATTTCCAGCAGCACGAGCCGTGTGAAGTTTAATACATGGGCTTTGTGATGTTTCTTTAGCTTTTGCGTTTCATATAAAGAAAGTGCGGAAAGAGAAAAATGAACGGAAAGATGTTTTGCTGCTTTTTCATCCTGACGAGTTAACCTCAGCTGAAGAGAGAACATAATTGAATTCACTGTGACGGTCGAAGGCTACAGCAGCTTTTATGGTCGAGTTTTTCTTGCGTGTTGCACAACGGAGGAGTTGATGTTGTGACTCTGTTCTCACACAATCAGTACGACATCAATTTGTATTGTTTTTTCCCAAATTACTTTATTTGAATTCTAACCATGCAAACTGCAAATATTCTATTTCCTCACTTGGAGAAAATAGTGATGGAAGTATAGTTATACAACATCATATATTATACTTCTTGGATAAATGCTCTTTACTTTTGGCTGGATGGCCTTTAACATTACCCATTTCTCACCTATATGAGGACTTCAGATTGATATTCACCACATTTACCACAATGCTTTTCACCAATATTAGGGAATATTAGGATGCATTTTATTGTTCTGTAACTGGAACAGTGTTATAATATGTGGAAATAGTGGCAGCGTCAGATAGAAGATGCTAAAAATCTAAAAATCTCCACCTCATAACATTTCCAATACGACTGGAGCAGTTATGAAGGTGAAACAGTTTTCATTCAGAGATTTCTAATGTTAACGGCGACTCTTGTTACCTCCTGAAGCTGACGTCCATTTTTCATCTTTCCCAATCTATCTTCAGTAAAACAATGTGTAACTTTATACATATATTTAGTCTGTCCAGCTGATAAAAGTGGAGCAGGGAGGAAAATACCTGTGACGTTTTGAAATGTGGCTCCTCTGTTTATTCTAGTCGACTAGGGACAGTCTCTTTTTTTTCCTTTTTTTTTTTGGGGGGGGGGTCCGTGCAGGTTTTTTCTGCTTCTCTGTCTCTTTTCTTCTTCTTTTTTTCGGTTTTGTCTCTCTGCATGTAGCGGGAATGGCAAAAGCAGAGCCGAGGGCCATTAAGTTGAAGAGGAACTGTATTAGAAGTCTTGTTCCCTGGGAAAGCTCCCAGCTGAGATGGGACGGCCATATTGGATAAACAGATGGCCGGCAAGAGGGAAGGAAAGGACAGGCGAGGAGAGGAGAGGTGAAACAGAGAGGGGAGATGAGACGAGGAGAGAAGAGGTCAAAACAGAGCTTCACTTCTGCTTTCTTATCGAATAAAAGAAAAGAAAAGATTTAAATTTAAAGGTTTTCTCGGATATATTTTCCAATATTAAAATTTCTAAAAAATTCATTTCGAAATAATAAACAAATTTCAAAAACCAATTCATTCAGTTTGCAGGTGTGTTTGCTTTTGTTTTGCTCAGAACGTCAAACGCTCAGACCTCAACTCCAAGTCTCCAAGAATTCACAGAAAATCTGCTCCAGCCTCTAAAATATGAAACGAGCATTTTAAGCAGCAGAATTATTTACACAGCTGACTGTTTGCCGCCAGTTTATTCGACTCCTCTAAGCGGCTGCACGTCAGTCAATCACCGGCTGTGACAGATCCCCCGGGTGGAGCGGGGGGGGGCGGCCGATGTTCACATCTCACACCTGAATATTCTCCACTTATAGATTTACCTGAGTGAATAATGTAAGGTCCTCCGATGCACCCCCACTCTGCCCGGCTGCATAATTCCACCCCCCCCCCCCCCCCCCCCCCCCCCCTCAACCTCCCCTCCATCTACACCCATAAATATTGCATGAATTTTCTTTGGTGAAATTATCCCGACACCACCCACCCGCCCAGTTCAGACTGGAGGGTCTTTTTCTACAGTCTTAGTTATCCTCTTTCTGCACACACAGACACACACACAAACACACACACACACACACACACACACACACACACACACACACACACACACACCTTCTCTGCCGTGACCTATACAGGAGCAGTTTAATTTTCAAGGTGCATGTAATCTGTGTGTGTGAGTGTGTGTGTGTGTGTGTGTTTGTGTGTGTGTGTGTTGGGGAGGGAGGGAGTACCTTACCCCTGCCCTGCTCTGACCGGGGTTTGCACCTTTTCTTTTTTTTCCTCACACCCCATAACTAAGTGGAAATTAATAAGCCGTTTTAGGTGAGATCTGTGATCCCTTGGAGGTGGTACCACCATAGACACACACACACACACACACACACACACACACATACACACATACACACGCTGTTTCCGAGCCTGAGGGTGCAATGTCTGTCTTGTCACAGAGGTCAATGGGCCCCCCCCCACAACAACTTCCCCCTCCCAGCACCCCCCATCCTGACAAACTGCACTGCAAGCGTGATGGGGTTGCCGGCCCGCACGCAGTTGGCAAAGATTTGTAACTGTGTCCCTGCAGTCCATTGCATTTGAATTATTCTGCAGGCTGGGGTGCACCTTCCAGCACACACACACAAACACACAAACACAAACACACACACACACAGACAAACACTTTGCCGTCCTTGTATTACATTAGATGAGACGGACAAAGGTGCAGAGAAGGATTCACAGAGATGGAGGGATGTAGACATGGAGACAGGGAGTTTAAATGGAGAAAGAGAGGGAGAGATAAAGGCTGTGACATGAGATTGAAAATATCACAGAGAGAAAGAAAGACGGATGATTTAAAGTGACAAAAGACACAGAGAGCACGAGAGAAAAGAGAAGACAAACATAAGGGATGGAGTCAGAGCGGGAGAGAGATATCCCAACAGAGAGGAAAAGAGAAAAAAAAAGTTGACTTAAGGATATAAAGAGGGATAGAAGGAGACACAGATGGAGAGAGAGAGAGAGAGAGAGAGAGAGAGAGAGAGAGAGAGAGAGAGGGAGGGAGAGAGAGAGAGAGAGAGAGAGAGAGAGAGAGAGAGGGGAGGAAATAATGAAGGGCAGCCAGAGAAGGACAGAAAGAGGGAAATGAGGTAGAGAGGAAGGTGAGGGGGGGTTAATGGGAAGACGAACAAGGGGCTGTGAGAGGCAGCGACCAAGGGCAAGAGGAGGAGGAGTGGAGGGGCATGGTGAAGGACAGCAGGGGAGGGGTGAGAAGGGGACCGGTAGGTTGCTTGGTGCAGGGTGGGGGGGTGGGGTGGGGGGGAACAGGTGGAAGGTTAATGGTCCTGGAGCGGATCCACCAGACGCTCTTGGGCTTGATATATGGGCCCGCGGCCGGGCGCGGGGCGTAGGCTTTCAAAGATATATTATTTCATTTGAGGAGCAGCACCATTCTGGCCGACACCCCCCCCCCCCCCACCACCATCACCACCACCCCCCACCGACCCACCCTCACCCCTGCTTCCACCAACGCCCCCAACAGCCCAGTATTTGTCCAGTGATAGATGACATGCTCCCACCTCCCCACCACCACCGCCCCAATACACACATGCAAGAAACACAGTGTTTTGCCATTAAAACTCCCACACACACACACACACACACGTGCTAGTCACTCCACTACAGTTTTTTTTAATTTTACAGAGGAGAGCTAGATTAACCAGATTATCTTTCTTTCTTTCTTTCTTTCTTTCTTTCTAGCTCTCTCTCTCTCTCTCTCTCTCTCTCTCTCTCTCTCTCTCTCTCTCTCCCTCCCTCACCCTTCCTCCCCCCCTGCTGTCAGTCTTTCTCTCAGGCTGCAGGCAGGTTCTTACGGCCGCCTGTGTGTTTTTTTAAGTTGCTATTTTAGTGGTAACAATATCTGTTTGATCAGTAGCACTGTGGGTAAGAGCAGAAGTTCAGGGAGGTGTGTATGTGTGTGTGTGTGTGAGGGGGGGGGGGGGTGCTGGAGGAGAGAGAGGTAGGGGCTTCACAAAGGCCTCTTTTCATTCATAAATTATGGATCGTCGTACGATACATCTTTTTCATAAATACTGTAAATTGAGCCTACTGTATTTTTTTAGTATGCAGTAGAACAAGAGTGTGAATCTGATTCTAAGGACACAGCTCTGTGTCTGGAAGGACGTCCTGAATGTGTTCCTTCTTCTGATATGTCCCCTGTAGTACCACAAAGTTAAAAAACACAATGAAAACCTCGACAAGACAGCACACATGTGTTTCAAGTTTCTCTATATAGGTATTTAAATCACCCAAATCATTTTTCCAATGCATTTTCCAATAGAATCTGCCATTCTTTGCCTGTTTGACAGCAGCGACCACTGATCTAACAAAATCTAAATCTCATTTTCCACTGTCCTCCTGACGTCCCCCAACGGTTGTAGACAAGGCTTTAAGATACGGCCTCTCCAAATACTGGAGTGGTCCCGTAGGTCCAACCCCAGGGGATCGCAGGAGGCCGGAAGGAAGAACAGGAAACTTGTTAAAAGAGAAGATTTAAGGTCGCCCATCCCAGAGGAGCAGCAGCCATAAGGAGACGGAGGGGGCTGGGAGGTTTTAAGCAAAGCGCAAAGTCTGCTCATCTACTTGTTGCTTTGATGAGGGATGAAAGGGCTGTCATGAAGTTCAGGTTTACAGAGCTCCGGGCCATGATAGACTCAACTGCCCTCAACAACATTTCCTTCTCCTTGAACTTCCTCCTTCTTCCTCGCTCCAGCAAAGTTCACTTTCTTACAGTTCCGTACAGTTTCCTCTCATTTAACTGAATTCTTCACTCAAGTGGGGGACTGCACTTGATTATGGACAATATCAAGGAATGCAAGTGTTGTATGGATCAATTGTCTGCACCCACTTCCTGAACCTGTTGAAGAGACATTTTCTTTAAACTTCTGTCTCTTCCTTTGCCCCATTTCACCCTCCTCTTCAGACTACCGCTGATGAAGGAGCAAAGAAAAGCAAAGATTGCCTCCACCTCCTCTCTATTTTTGTTCATTTCCAAGCAAGTTAACATGGCCTGATTCACATTTGTGAGCACTTTGGGCATTCGTCGGGGGAAAGAGCTGCTTAAGTCTTGTTTGAGGACGATCAGGGTAAAAGCCTTTTTTATTGGCAGGTCATGCGGCTTGTTAAGACGCTGAGGCAGGTGACTAGGCTCCGCTGTTAGCCCCGGTGGCCCCGCAGTAACGCAGTTGTTGTTTCACAAGTTGGCACCAGTCAATCAAATCAGCGGGGAGAGAGAGAGAGAGATAGATTGAAAAGCAGAGAGGGAAGTGGGAATGAGAGACAAAGAAAAATGGGTAAACAAAGTGGAGATGGGGACTTGATTGAGTCGGCCGGGGCTGCTAACAAATCAACTCAAGAGAATGCAGCACACTCACACACTCCGGGCGAAGTGCAGAGAAACTTTTCCTCTCCCCTCTCCCCTCTCCCCCTCCTCTCCCTGCTGTACTTATAGTTATGAACCGTGCTAAAACCACAGTTCCTTCCCAAAGTGCCTCAGCAGAGGAGGACAATTTAGAAGTATTGTTATCTGCAGGCAGATTGGGCGGCTGACGCTGGAAATATGTTGTCAGACGACGTTTAAATATACAGACAAGTGGCAGCATTTTGCTCCTAAATAGCTCCCGGCTATAGGGTTTCCTGGAGGTCAGAGGGGCCGAGGTGTGGCTACTGCAGCCTCACGTCAACCTTCAACCTCTAAACTAAACTCACCACACTTAAGTATGCAAACCTGTCAGCTAATCCATCTTCCCCTTCTCTGCGCCCGGCGTATGCATTTCACCTCTGTCGAGGAGATAGTTTGGAAAGTATCAGAGCACAAATAGGTGAGAATGGGACATACAGTCGAAGGCTTTTACTTTGAAATAAGAAACCAAACATTTATTCATATCTTGGGCACAGTGAAACATTTGCTAAAATAGCAGATACTCCATATTACCCAAGTTGAATAATATAATTGAAAACACGACAATGGATATGTCCATGACATAAGTTGCACGGCTTAGACAAAGATGAATTTGCAAACCAGCTCCCTGCTAAGTGGAGTTAACTATTTACCAGAAGAAAATGTCATTTCTGAAAAGTGTCATTTCTAAAAAGCAATCAGTTGTATTGGGCCATTTATAGTACGAAAAAATATCCCCCATCATTCTTGAAATAAAAAGAGGAAACATGCATCTAAATATTGAGAGACATTGAGTCTTTCTTGTTACTGAGCGGCAATCTTCCTCAGCCAAAGGTCCTTCTCCCTAAACAGCGTTCTGAAACACAACCCTTCAAATGGCTCCTCACACACACAGAGGGCCCCCCCGGCTTCTTATGTTCTGATGTTGCGTGGCCTCAATTATCCGTGTGTAATCCGGCCTGCCTATAGAGGTTGTGCCTGTGTCTGCCGCTTTCGTCACCGGGGTGTCAACAGTTGTCCCCCGATGTCTATTTTTGATGCTTATTTATGGCTCGTCTATTCTGGACAGGGAGTGGGGAAGGCTTGGAGTGTGTGTGTGTGTGTGTGTGTGTGTGTGTGGGGGGGGGGTGTCGGGAGTCCGGGAGACAATAGATAAGACGGCGGTGGAGCCGAGTCGACAGCTTACCGGGTAGTTTTACACAACCTAAGGGTTATTTTTATTTAACTGGTGAGGCTTGTGATTGAATTTGCCTGGAGCTGACTGAAGCACGCCGTCCGCAGGAGTAACACTAGACATTGTGGTTGTGTTGTGACAACGGGTACGACATTTCAACGCGGCCGCACGCCACCGAACGACCCAGACAAGAAAGCGGCTGTAGCTCCGCTGCCAAAGTGGGACAAAGACACCTGTTCTCTATCCCTCTCCTGGCGTTTCTTTTCCTTGCCGGGTTTAATAGCACTTGCTCCCCTTATTTCTTTTGCACTGCACTTTTTTTTTCTTTTTTATTACTCTCACACCATTCCTTCAATCTGTCAGTCTCTTTCTCCATTCCCCCCAAAACACCATAACTGCAGACCTGGCATGAGCCACGGATAAATGATTCCATACATATGCAATAAAGGCACGGCACTAATAATAGCCATTACGGTGCTGCGTTCCTTCAGGATTGCGACCTCTCAGAGGGGGATAAAAAGAGGCTTTTCGACCGAGCTGAAACAATGACGAGCCATAAACCAAATGTATTGAAAGGAGACTTGCTGAGAAAAGGTGTCGACAACACCGTCAAACCTCTGGAAATGAACCAGAGAGGCTGAGCCCAAACCAAGAAAGACAAGGTTTTCAGGTGGCAAGCCGCAGCCTCACCTTCCCTCAGGCCGTGGGCTTTATGGGCCACATGTTACGCTGCACCTCCCATCAGCCGTGTCGGGCCTCGTGCACGCCGCTGCAGCAGCACAGACGACAGCCCTCTCCCGATGCGGACGACTCCGTGGCAGCTCCAGTCGGGGGGGGGGGGGGGGGGGGGGGGGGGAACCCACAGACGCACTTCACGGCGAAGCGGGGCTCCATCTGCTCCGCGGCGCTTTGCCTCGTCCTCCCTGGGCCTCGACTGTGTACATATCACAAGACCTCGGGAAAATGCTCAATTAGTTAATTCAGATATTTAAATTGGCCATCAAAGGCGGTGATCTCTGGAGCTGTGCCACGTTTGGATGTGGAATCAAACGCTGTCTGTTCCAGAGCCCCGTTAAGCCCCCCACCAACCCCCGCACCAGCCCCATATCAAAAACGAGAAGAAGAAGGAAAAATACACCCAGCCCAGCACGTCAGTCCCTTATGGGAATCGGTGTTTCCCCGCCCTCTCAGACAGAAACCATCCCTGCGTCAGTCTCTGCATTTTAAAACAGCTCTAGTCTTCTTAGCTGTGTTAAGGTATATTACATACTACTGTATTCATGTGCGTCTGGTGTGTGTCTGAGAGTGTGCGTTGGAGAGACTGTCTCTGCACGGCTCTGAATAATACAAAAGGGGGAAAGCCTTCAGCCTGCTGTCGTCTTCGTCTCCTCGTTTTTCTCTCTTGTTTTCCTGTAAACGCAAAGACAACCAGACGAGCGTCTTCCCCAGTGTCTTTCAATGAAACCCCCACACACACACACACACACACATACACAGGTACACAAAAAACACATACACACTCATGTCCATGCCCGTGCACACACACACACACACACACATTCGTCCCCTTTCTCCATCTCATCTGACAGTCATGACCGTTTAATAAAAGTTATTCAGTCATATCCACACCTGCATGCATATACACGCTGACCTCCTCACCTTCGTATATATTGCATCCCCCCCCCCCCCCCCCCCCCCTTCACTGCGCTTTCACACTCCGCCCGCAAACACTAAGTCATAAATTGCAGCATTAACTCAAATAATGATTGCACGGCATGAAAATTCAGCGGCTGCGGCTTAATGCCCAGGAATTGCCTGGTAGATTAAGCTTTGGGTTTGTGTTTGCGTGCTTCAGGGAGTATGTAGTGGTGGTGGGGGTGCTGATGGATCAATAGGATTTCTATGATCAGTACCTTCCAAGCCGGGAGCCTTATAGGCAGCCTGCTCTAGCTCAACTGCTTTTTACATTTGGATGGCGTTCGTTTTCTCTCTCTCTCTCTGCATTTGACGTAGGGAGGGGAAGGAGGAAGGAAGAGAGTGGAGTGGCGGGAAGGGAGCAGGAGGCATTTGTGTGTGTGTGTGTGTGTGTGTGTTGTATGTGTGTGTCTGTGCAACTACGCAGGTCTTGACATGATTGCATCAAGTGTGTGTGTGTGTGTGTGTGTACGTGTTGGAGCAAAGGAGGAGGAAGGGTTACTTTTGGGAGATGCCGTTCCCTGGGCTGCAAGTGTATTAGCAGTCTAATGTTCATGTGAATAATTGATTAGGGCTTCTCTGTGTTTTTGATAATTAGTTGATAGCTTCTTAGCTCTAAGCCCTGAGATTTCATGTCTGTGTGTATGTGGGAGAGTACGAGAGTGTGTGTGTGTGTTGTGTGTGTACGTGTGTGTGTGTGTGGTGGGGGTAGGTAGTTCACTTCTGAGGTAACCTGAAAACAATAACTTTCAAGATCTAGATGGATTCCTTTAAGCCATGCACTCATGGATTAACTTTCTGCAGAAATGAGGCAACTGCACATACGTTCCTTTCTCATAACCTAATTTTTCCTGCAGTTTCCCTTTGATAGCTGGAGAACTCACCTTCCCTCTGACACCGTGCCACGTGGACCTCCAGAAATATCATGCTTACATCGGAGAGCTCAAAGCCAGACGTTACCTGAAGGGTGTTGTGCAAAAGAGACGAGCCGTGGCAGACAACAATAAACATTGCATGCATGATAAGATATCCATTGAAATTCATGTCTTGCCTCTCACCGGTCCGTTCTCTCACCTTATTGATTTTGCCTTCTTTCATATGCTTATGCATCAAGTAAAAACGGAATAGGAAAGTTTGGCCGCGCTTGCTCCGTGCTCAAATCCCAGAGCTGATATCAGACAGAGAAGAAGGTTTGTTGCTATCGTCAGCGACCTTGAGAAAACAAGACATGTTCCCCCGTGCAGCACAGAACCAAAGAGATACTTTGTTTTTCCTGCCTCATGAATGTCGTGCCGGGATTTTTTCTCGAATTCTCACACGAGCTAACGCGTTAACTTTACATTCAGTGATCCAATATTTTTACCTGTAAAAGCTGTCATTTCAAGATTGTGTTTTTTATTTATTATCTTCTCACATATTTATTATAAGTGCAGAAACTCTGGTCTGCCGGAATAGGCAGCTCCTGCATTTCCTGTATCTGTAGCTGCCTGATTCGCCACTGGGTTGAGGTGAGGCCCAGGCAAAGACTTTATTTGGCCCCTTGTTTGCTCTTATCTCAACAAGGTCTGAGGACAAAGAGATGCTGTGTTTAGGACCGACGTGGGGGGGGCGACGAGATAAATGGAGCATTTCGGCTTTTGTTTTCTCTTTCTCTCACAAACCCGGGACAAGGGGATGAATGTCAGGGCGTGAGGACGGGCGAGAAGACGTGGACACGGTGAGAGGAAGTGAGCGTGGCCAATCGAAAGCAGAGTGTTCTCAGGGTCAGAGGTCAGCCTCCAGAGTCTGTTAATGCAGTCACTGTGGGAACCGATCGATCCCGGTGCCCCGGCACTATCGATCAGACGTGGGCACATGCACAAGTGGACACACACTCAGACCGAGACTGGAGCATTCCTTCTGACACACACTCTGCATTCATCCGCTCGTGCAAACCGCTCTCTGCTCTCAGTCCAACCCAGTGTATTGACACACACTCACTCAGAACACCTGGCAGAGTGGTTGTCAGAGAATAAGAGGGTTGTAGACAATCAACAGAAACACCCGTGACACCATAACCTTTGACTTTTGACATTTCATTTTCAGGCCATTTTATGTGTCAAATGTTGCTTCAATAATACACTACAGCCCATTCTCCTGTGGTCAAAGACCCACTAACATCTGCTTTTGTCTGCAACGGGAATAGTTACAATGGGCATTGGCTCCCAGGTCAAATGACTCGGCCGTAGACACAGGTATTTATCTGCTCCAATAAAGAGCAATGGAAACATGACCGCACTTCTACGATTAACGTCTCTATTTTGCCAGTCTAGACACTGACGCTGCCATTTTCAGGGGCAATAGTATGACGCACATTGAACTTCAGGGTGTTGGCCTGTAAATTTGGCCATAAAGATTTGTGTATTTATTGTTTTTTTACAACTTGGGACAAACGTGCAGCAGGGATTTTTGTATCGTGCAAAATGTTAAACTGGAAAAAACAACTAAGTTTCTGACATGTTGGTAGCGTGGCACTTCTCATGATGTCGAGCACGATGCATCAGGGGAAAAAACAGACTCATGGAATTTGTATGACCTCTGTTCTCTCAAGTTGTTCTTCAAAACTTTGGTTTCAGAGTTAGACATAAATCAAATCCACATGATTTTGACGTGTAACCTGCTCCCCAGTTCTCTGAGTGAACGAGTATTGTTGAAAACCCTGGTTATCCTATATGCTCAACACGTTGCCGAGTACATGTGTTTCTAAAGACTAAAATAGAAAGTTCACGGAGCCATATAAGTATTTTCTTTCTTGGAAAGCGTCCCTCCGAGTCAGGGAAACGCTCACGCTTCAGACAGCAGGTCCCGCTTGTGACAATGGTGATATTTCCTGAGCTCACAGATGGCCCCGCGGCATCTCTATGGCTGTTTAGGGACATAATAACAGTCTAGGGTTTCTGTGTGCTCAGTGGGAGATAAATCCACCGGCATTCTCCACTACCTGATATGTTGGATTAGAGATACAAGCAGGCACCAACAGACAGGTGCTGGTGTGAAATGTTGATGAGCACGCAATGATATACATATCGTATACAGAGACACATAGCAGGCATTCATGTTACAAATCACTGCCGGTGGTATCCAGCTGATGCTAAGTGTGCTAGCTTATATTCTCTACAGGAGATGGATGCATTTATGTATTTCTCCTGATGCCTGATGATTTGTTTCTGAGTTTGTTGCCCAAGTTGGCCGAGGATCAATCTGTATTATATGAAGTTTAAAAAATTAAACTGTCTGAAATATATAATGTATATGATATATGATATGTTGGGTCAGTTAAACCCAGGGTTAGGGTTAGAGTTAAGTCTTAACTGTCTGTACATTTGAGTTTGTTTCTATATAAGTCCTAAAAGTCAGTCCACTATCAAACCGGCCACTGGTGACCTACTGGTGTTTCATTTGAAACCAGCAGATTCTGTCCAAACCTCGTCCACTGGCTGACAGATTTGGTTTCAGTGAATCTAGTTGTTCGGTGTATTATCACCAGTATTATCATTCCTCCACTCAGCGAGCAGCACCACCTGCCACCTGCTCCTTTTCCCAGCATTCTTATCACCCAGCCAACCTTAGGACCGAGGCCCGGGTGGACTGTGGCTAAGATGATAAACAAGAGCTTGAGAGTTTGGCAGCAGATGAGCGATGGGTGGGGGTGTGTGCAAAGGGGATAAGCATTTTCTCATACACTTCTACAGTCTGCACAACAGGAACATGGACGCCCCCCCCCAAGGACCACCTCCCCCCCCACCAACCAGGTCACATAACTGGAACATCCTGGGGATTTTGTCACTCACGCCGCCTTTTTTTTCTGATGGAGGCAACTCTATTTGTGGCGTTTGAAAGTTGCGGCTGCCAAAAGGTGATTTGCGGTCGGGTCAGCATTTGCGACTTCGTTTGCCCTAAAACAAGACACCGGCTTCAGATTCAGTAGCGACCTGATTGTTTTAAAGGACAATTCACAACCCTTTAAAATTGTTTTTTTTATAACAAGAAATAGGTAATAATGTAGTAATTACATAATAAAATGTGATTTTAGGTCAACAGGATGGCATGTGCTTCCACAAACCACTTCCTGACGCCCAATTGCTTGCACATCATCCTGCTGTCGCTGATGGAACCCCACACCGAGTCTCTCCTCAATTAAATTACCACACTGGACTGGAAACGAGCTACAGTACAACTCGGGCGCGACATAATTAAGTGTTTGCAACAACGCTCTGAGAACAACGGGCGCCACTCTAGGTGAATTAATGCCCGTTCCCAGGTGGATACAGGGCCTGTTTGGCTCAAGGCGAACAGATGCCAATACAGGACTGCACCAAAGGACGGGCTGCTAGAGACGCCGGAGCATTGATGTGGGCTTCAAACCTCACCTGTAGTACTCCCAGACACCATTGATTCTGGTCCAGCACGGAGAAACGCGGAGACAGAAGCGCAGCTATTGTTTATGTACAAGTCGTTTGAGGCAGATAAACTCATCGTCTGTGCGTGTGTGTGTGTGTGTGTGTGTGTCTGTCCCCCCCCGCGCGTCAGAAAATACACACGACTCCCTCCGTTCATTAAGGCTCCACAGAAGGAGATTCCATTAATCTGTTCATTAGGCCACATCAAAAATGGAACTACTTATTAAAATCAGATCCAGCTGTGTGCTCTCGTTAAAGCCCGCCGTACGCTCCGGAGCTGAACAATGCTCGTGGCACTCGACCAAGAGCCGGCCACAAGAAAGGAGGAAAAAGACTCGACTGCTTTGGCCTGTTTTGACTCAACACACCATGATAATTGCTCCACTCTTAGCGGGGGCCTATGAATAAACATTGCTTTTGTCGGCCAGCGTCTGAATACTCCATTTCCAATTAATTTACATTTGCCCAGAAATGGAGGGAATATCTGCTCTTAATCACTCTGTTTTATTTTCTCAATTTCCCCCAAGTCTTTTCTCATTCTCTCATTCCCCGTCTGACACTTTCATTCCCCCCCTCTCACCCCGCGCTCGCTTTCTTTTTCTAACTCTCTCTCTCTCTC
Organism: Platichthys flesus; assembly: GCF_949316205.1. Classification (NCBI taxonomy): domain Eukaryota; kingdom Metazoa; phylum Chordata; class Actinopteri; order Pleuronectiformes; family Pleuronectidae; genus Platichthys; species Platichthys flesus. The sequence goes on along the minus strand of NC_084953.1, from coordinate 9,398,342 downwards.
TCTGGAAAATCCCATTAATCTCAGCCAGTGGTTTTGAACAAAAGCTATGGGCTAAGCGATTGATCCGGGCATTGATCCCACTCGCCTGAACGATCATAAAGGTGTTAAATTGGTTTCTTGGAGGATATGTATTTTTCATTGCTGGCTGCTGCGTGTAGAAGTTCCTGCTTGGTGTGTCTCTCATTTTTTGTTTTAAGCTAACACGGGTGATGACGTTAAAATATTAAATAGATCACACCTTGAAAAGTAGCCTTAAATGTGGAATTTGAGGCCAGTTTGAAGCAGGGTTTTTTTTGGCGGGGGGGGGGGGGGGGAGCATGTTTACTGCATGAGCGTGAACCTTAAATACTAAATCCTTATAATGAGTTTTGCTCCATCCAAGGGTAGGTAGAGACTTGGGATCGTCAAAAATGGAAGAGTGGAAACCAAAGAAGTGAAGTGCACCATATATTTTGCTGTGAACTTCTTTCTTAAATTGTTATTGTGTGGCTGGATTTGTGTCTTTAAACCACAGAAGGATCTCAGGTAATTTCCATGTTAGGTAACTCAGGGGAAGGATGCAGTTTGGGGTCAGGGAAGAATCCATTAAACTTCGGTTTGGATCAGGATCAGGGGGCAGATCCAGGATTATATTTTTTCCCCTTCTCAGGGCGTTTTTCAGCATTTCATTCACGGTTTTTCGTGGAAGAATTTCATCAAGAGGATTTTGATGGAAAATATTTAGGGGACTGATATTTATGAGTGTGTGAAATTTGGAGCTGCTTCTTTGAATTTCAAGCTGTTGGGGCTCATACTGAGGTGTTACTGTTTATCGCCCGGTCCGACCCAGAAACAACACCAACAAATAAATGCATATTCTTTTTCACGTTGAGATGAGATTAGCTTTAAAACTTAGTCTGACTTTCTATGTTTTTTATTATGATCCCAGTAAAATAAACAATCTCCTATCTGGATTTTTTTATGATTGTAGTTTAATGTAAAACTATTATAGCCGTAATAAAAGGTGTGTTTTGTTTCACTTGGAAAAGTGGGGAAGTGAGAAACAAAAACAAAACATAGATTGTTTCCTATTGAGTCAACCTTGCGAGAACAAAACATTAAACTAGAAACAAGCGGCGTTATCTCCATTTTCCGTGACTATGTGTTGAGATAAGAATTAACAAGCCAAACTGATCATCTGTTTTATTGCTCCCGTGGACTTCAACAAGCTGCCTGTTTGAACTTTGTAGTGTCGTATTGTGAATAAATCAGCCACTGGCAATCGGCCCATGTTTTACAGACTCTTTTCCCTGCACACGAGATAGGGCTCAGATCGGCCGTGTGAAATCAGGAGATGGACGGGTCGTCGACTCCGTGTCAGAAGGTTCATATTATCTGAGCGAGCAGGCAGCCGAATTTGTAAGATCAGGCGCCACGAATGTTGCTCATTTGACAGAGCAAAGGAAGAGCTTGTCAGGGAAACAGCTCGTGTCGCCGGCACTTAAAAGGTCAGCGGGCTGAACCCCAGCCCCCTGGCCCACCCCCTCGCCCGTCTGTCTGTCACCAGTCCCCCTCTTCCAGGCGGGTGTCCCCTGCTCTCGTCTATGCTGCCATCGTCCCCTCTGAGCTGCCCCTCTTTGATGACCCGGGCCTCTTGTCAGGGAAGAGCTTCCAGCCAGGCAGAGTGAGGACAGCCCTTTGATGAGGACCCCGACACTTGCCAGCTCCACTGACGTGCAGTGGGGGGGGGGGGGGGGGGGGGGGGGTCCTTTGAAGAGACATGTACCCAAAGACACACACACCCGCACTTACATGAGCTTCCAGGGTCCTTAGATGGAGTGACCGGGAGGAGAAGATTGGGGAGAAGACCCTTCTTTGGGTTCTGATAGTTTTAATGAAGGCATTTGAATTTTACTTTTGTTCTGGATGTGAGACGCCTCGAGGATGAGGACATAAAATAAATTGATGTATAGGAATGAAGTACCGGGAGACAAAAGAGGCCGGGCCGCTGTCAGAAATGGTGGAAAAGGTCACTGGAGCTTTGTTGTACTTTTGTTTTTTGTTTTTCACTGATAAAAGAACAATGGGAGATGAAGGACGCTGTAAAGTTGCTTCTTAGATTTGCTGCTGCACAATTTCACCAGATTATTTTTTTCATATTTTGGAAAAAGTTATTTTCTAGGCATGATGAAAGGGCAGTCATATTCATGAGATAGGTTGAACCACTTTTCTGCATATTGGTGAGAAGGTCAGATGAAGGTCAGAAGAAAAGCAAACAAGGGATAAGAGACCAGTAAACAAGGAGGAAATTAACTATAAATGACCTAAATCATAGCCAGTGCAGTTACTAAATGTCGGATAAAATGTCCCAAAAGACCCAGAAACCAGCCGCCCATATGTTTGTGTCCTCCAGCGTTGGTGGCCGATATGATTTTGCAGAGTCAGTGTTGTGCACGGTTATTGCTGTGACTGCCTGAGTGGTAAACAGACACTGTTTGACACCATCACCAGTCAAAACAATCCCAGTCAACAAGCACTACACTGAGCCGCAGACCAGTTCTTATCGTACGGCCTGGAGCCCTGGAGTTGACATCACGTTAGCGGCTAAGGTCGCTGCAGATCTCAACAAACGGATCCCTGTACGACTTTTCCAGACAGCACGGCAAAGACATTCCTTCCGCGTGGCGTTCCCGCTGCACCTGCCCCGCGTCGCAAACTTACAACATCGATCCGACATTCTTCACCCCCCCGGCCAGTTGGTGATGAACAGCTCAGACGGTTCTCACAGACCCGAAGCAACAAAGTAACACACATCACCACCGAGAAAACGCAGAGTGCCCGGAGAGAAACATTATTCCCAAAGATACCACAAAGAGCACAATGTTTGGTGATAGGAAAACGGGGGGGGGGGGGGGGGGGGGGGGGAGAAGAAAGAAGCTCTCATACATTTTCCTCATTCCTTCCTCCTCAATGTGGCCTTTTCTCTCTGCGAGTGTGGATATGCGGAGTAATGATTAACACAGCCGGGCATGGGAAGAGACTCGCAGCTACAATAGTGGGGGTTGTATTTGGTGTTTTTTTGGGGACAAATCCACTGTTTCGCCTGTGACAGCTTCCCATGCTCACCTGGCAGGTCCATGGGAGCCAGCGGCTGGCATTCAGAGGGCGGGGGGGGGGGGGGGGGGGGAATAAGTGGCTACTTAATCATTACCATCTATGGAATCAGTCAGACACTGCTGGCAATGGGCAAACAGATAAACCCTGCAACATTGTAAAATCCGGCACGTAGCAAAGTGCTTAACTGAGTGTGGAGAGGTTCACATGAGAAAGCTTCCCAGTGCATGCTGGGGACTTTTGAGCTTGTGTAAGGTTGGAAAAAAACAATGCCCAGGGTGTGCAGCTGATCAATAGCGATTGACCTGTGAGCAGACTCCCCCTGCAAACAGCTGCCTGGGATGCGTTCAAGCTGCTGAGGCGAAAGCATTCCCTCCACTTCTAGTTCTGAGGACAGGAGACTGGACTTTTTTTATTGGAGAAAAGACTGTTCTAGTAAACAATTCATACAAATAGAAGACTGAATTAAGCACATTATGAATATATATATTTGTATATATATTTGTTTCTTCTTTAAAAAAAAGCACAATAACGCAACCAAAAAATCTTCGGTTGATTAAAAACATTAAGGAGATGTTTGTTCTATACATGCGGCGTCTGATTGGATCGCCTCATAATCCTTCATTCCCCGGGAGCATGTGCCAGTTCACGATGATGCTGCTCAGGCTCTCATCGATACTGAAAAACTTTACATCTGACATTGTTACAGATGAAAATACAGACAATAGAAAAGTTGCTAACTGACGTGTGTATCTGTCACCAGGTGGACGACCAGATGAAGCTGCTGCAGAACTGCTGGAGCGAACTCCTCATCCTGGACCACGTGTTCCGGCAGGTGATGCACGCCAAGGAGGGCTCCATCCTGCTAGTCACCGGCCAGCAGGTGAGTTGGTTAAACTCTGGAAACGTGGAGCTCTACCTCCATCCACTGTTTCTTTTCTTTTTTTTTCTTTCTACAAAAGGCCCCCAACCATGCATCAGTGGCTCCTCGGGGGAAAACCACTGATGCAACATCTCAACGTTTCCCTTAAAGCGTTATTGATCCCTCAGCCACACAGGAGTCACTGCTTCATTAAAAATAGATTATTATAGATATAAGCTAATGTCACCAGTAGAATCAATTTTTTTTTCTCAGCAGGAAGACGCTGACTGTGAATGAGTAAAGCACACAGCACAGTGAGTAGGTGGGCAGCTATTCTTTTTTGTTTTTTGGTGGGAGCTCATGCCCGGGGCCCAAATGGCCAAAATCCTTAATCTGTCAGGATCCTGTGATTCACAAATAAAATCACACCAACCAGGAGCTGGCAACAGAGACTGATCCCATGCACATACAAACACACAACCGAGGCAGAAAAGTGCACAATGTAGAGTGTACTCAAACACACTAACAGGCAAGAATTGAAACTGCTCAGCGAGAACAAGCCTCTGACCTGTGGCTGTCAGCGAGATGATAAGTTATGAATAATTGATCGACAGGTTCTCCAACACGTTGCTGTTCAACAAAATGTTTTATAACAGAAGACATTGGACTAAATATTGGAAGTGCTTGAATATGTAAGTGCTTCCCCTTATTAACTCTGAATGAAGACAAGGTCAGGGGTAGATTTTTTTTCGAGAGTACTGACTGCCAAGTAAGAAGTAGTACTTCTACTGGTGAGAAGTACAGTCAAGGGGGCAATGTCCACTAGAGTTGAAAAGAGAAGGATTGTAACAGGTGTTGAACAGAGGGAGAAATGATGAAGGAGGGAGTTAGGGAGAAGTGGAAGAGGATGGTTGCGCAATAATAGCAGAGGGGAGGAAAAAGGAAAACGAGGCAAAGGGCGTGAAGGAGTGAGGAAGGAAAGGGAGAGAGAAACAAGGTGAGGGAATGAAGGGGGGGGAAGAAGGACAGGAAAAGAGGAGGGATCCGGGAGGAGATGATGAGGCGTAGAGGAGAAGGCAGCTTGAAGATACTAGAGAAGTACGGAGGAGGGGGAGGAGGGACCGATAGTCAGGGGAGGTGCAGGTCGGCGGTTTCGTTTGCATACTCTGGATAATGAACAGCTGGTGGAGCGAGTGCGTGTGTGTGTGTGTGTGAGAGAGAGAGAGAGAGAGAGAGAGAGAGACATAGAGAGAGAAAGAATCTGAAACAGTTCATTATCTCCTATTATTCTCTGCCTGGCCAGGGGTGACAGCACAGTGATAACACCAGGGATATTAAGACCACAGTAGCTGCATCACCTAGAGCAAATGCTGCACGCACACACACACACACACCAATACACACACACACACACACACTCACACACACACACACACAAGCTCAAGCCAGAAAATAATGTACCAATACCGTGTCAACAGCTGTTGCATTGATATGATGGTCTTAAAATGTCTTGCTCCGATGGCGTCAGGAGACTTTGAGCTTTCAAACAATGTATAATTTGTCAAGGTCGGAGACGGAGGCTGGAACATCTCCCCTGCAGAAGCACTAACAAGGCCAAACCCATCCACGGCTGGGGCGCTGGGTTTTGAAGGGTTAATTCCTTTTTTTCTTGATAAATTCCGAAAAGATCCGATCAGGCCTCTCGAATCGTACATTAGCAGATATTTTCACTTCTTCTGAGGAACCCTCTGACATGGAGAGAGAAGATCTGTTGAGATGGATCGTTGAGACAGATGTTTCGCTTTGAATCAAGCCGCTCCTCTTCTCTCGTCGGTCATGTGCTGCACTCATTCTGACCTTTGACAAGAAACCCAGGCTACCAGCAGATTTACTGTTATAGCCTCTCATTCGGTCTCCGTCTTGCTCCTCCTGTCCTTATCCTGGTCGCTTGCTAATGACTTGTCTGTCCTATATTTCAACATGTCACCAGTTTGGCTTTGATTTGAGTTTTGGCGTTGAAGACGGGAGGCCTGGATCAAACCCAGAGTGGTGAATTTTGGGCTAATGCATGCAGACATGAAATGACACAGACTGAAGTGTTGAATGATTAAACAAGGCCTCGCAGCTTCACAGCCACGTATGTGGAAAGCTGATGGTTTGATAGCACGGTGCTCCTGGTGCACATGAAATTCAAATGGAGCAGAAATGCAAAAACAGATGTTCCCGCAGCCGGTCGCAGATTTCTTTGTGCTCAAACACTTTCTACCGACATCAAACCCCTGTACCCGTCCAACCACTCTCACCCTCCACATTCATCTTCAATGTTTAGCTATAGGATCGTATTCATGATGGGCTAGGATCTGAAGCTTTATTCATATATTTACTCTCTAAGTCTTTCCAGAAGGGATAATAAAGTCATATTGATTGATTGATTGATACACAGGTCACCAGGGTTAGTGCTAAGTCGGCTGTAGCCACATCATTGCAGGTTTCTTTCCCTCCTCCTCTCTTTTTCACTTGGGGCTATAGAAGGCAATAACCCAAGGCATCACTATCAACAGTCCAATCCTTCGATGAAGTTATTTCATGCACAGTTGATTTTATGTAAATTGATTGACACCTTAGAGGGTGGGGTGGGGGGGGGGGGGGGGCAGCGTCTGCTTTTTCACAGAGTGATAACTCTCACCGTCTCGAAGGCGGAAAGAGAGAGAGGGACAAACAACTAGTGTAGTAAAAGAAAAGGAGAGAGAGGGAGGGAAGACGACAGGAGAAGAGATTTTTTAACATTTACTCGACTCAGCCCTCGTCCTCAGACGGATGAAAAACAAGCTGCAATCTTCCTATTTACACGATAAATAAATTCCAGATCCAGGCTGCTTTTAATTGCAAATGGGAGCTCGCTGGGACCTTCCACCTCCCCGAGCTTTAGGAACTGCGCACGCCAACATCTACCTTCCCCTGGAAACCTCACACAGTCAATTATGATAATGAATTGTCAATAAATATAAAAATTTCATATGGTCCTGCTTACTGTGAGTGGCAGCGAAGGACTTGCCTCCCAGACAAATGTGCTGCAGCTGCAGCTAGGAAGTGCACCTGGGAAGGAGCGTGTGAGTGTGTGTGCTTTAAATGGACGGGTCAGAACAAACGAGGATGGGTCCTTTTCTATCTATCTCTCCCTTCGCCATCAGCAAGTTTTCACAAAATACAGATTCATTGTTAAAAAACATTGTCCTCCGTAGCTTGTTTTCTCACCCTCCAAGAGCAAAGCGTGGACTCTGTGTTCAGAGTCTACTGCTTCCAAACAGATTTCTATCTTTTTGGCAACATCCAGGAATCAATGAAAGTCTGTAGATCGCACCGAGCAGTTTGCACTTCTTCTCACATCCCCTCCCTTGTTGCTGATTCCAGGTGGACTATGCAGTGATCGCGTCACAGGCCGGAGCCACCCTCAACAACCTGTTGAGCCACGCCCAGGAGCTGGTGGCCAAGCTGCGCTCGCTGCAGCTCGACCAACGGGAGTTTGTCTGCCTCAAGTTCCTGGTCCTCTTCAGCATGGGTGAGAGTCTCTCTTTTTTCTTCTTTAGTTTTTGGGTTGACCCTTCGCACTGCAAGAGCCTTCTGCCAATCAATTACATTTAAATTCAAATGCAGCCGAATGCTTTAGGAGAGGATTAAGGTTTGGCACTGGCAAGAGAACTAGAGGAAGGAGGGGAGGAAGGGAAAGACCAGTGAGAGAAAAAAGTGAGGGAGGAAGGAAGTAGAGGAGGTGTGGTCCTTTTCCAGGAAAGAAAGACAGGGAGGATGGAAGATTTTACACATGTAACATGTAACATGTTACGCACAGTGGGAGGAGTGAAAGATGAAATGAGAGCATGAGCTAGAAGAAAATGCGGAAGGAGGATGAGAAGAAGTGGTTCGTTTCGGGAGACTTCATTTTTCTCTCTCAGATCATTTCTCCTTCCTTTCACCACTTGGTACCCAGATATTTCTCCTCACCTCCTCTTCTATTCGCAGAAGAGTGAGGAAAGGATGAGATTGTGGGAAAGAGAAGGAGTTGGTTGCAGGTGGGTATCGCAAAGCATTTGAGACGGAAAGGTGGAGGTGAGCCCACGGGATCATGTAGGGAAGGGAGCGGGGTGGAGGGATAAGTAGCCCAATGAGTTAAGGGATGAAGAGGAGGGTATCCTGTGTGTGTGTGTGTGTGTGTGTGTGTGTGTGTGTGTGTGTGTGCTCCCAAATCTGCTCCGTGCTCTCTAAACCGAGGTCAGACATTGCCAGGAGACTGTCATCTCTGTCTTTTTCCTAATAAGTCTGCAACAAATGGCCACTGAGGGAGGGACACACACACACATACACACACACAGACACACACACACACACACACACACACACAGACAGACACTCGACCAAATTTACTTTAAGATCCTACATTACTGAGGCCGGTGATGTTGAGGCAGCTCCACTCAACCTGTCACCTGGCATCGAGAGCGTCTCTGGATTATATACATACATCTATCTTTAATCCACAAAGGTCACGCTCTCAGTTCTTTATCTTCTTTAGACAAAGAGAGAGCGACTAATGAACTGCTTCACACACACACCCACACACACACCACACACAGAGAGACACACACACCCAGGCAATCAGGCAGGATTAATGTTTGTGTTAGTGTTGTTTGGTGCTACAGCTCAGAGAGAGGGAGGGATGGTGTGGATTGCATTTTGGCTTTAGAGTGTGTACGTGTGTACGTATGTGTGTTTGTGTGTGTGTGTGAGTGGATGTGTTTTGTATGTGCAGTGTTTTTTTTCAATGGGCTGTGGGTGTTGCTGGGTCTCAGGGTCTAAATAATTCGGCAGAAACATCATCCATAATGAAAGGCTCACCTGAGGGATATGTATCGCCCCCGGCAGTGCCTGTTCTCCGGCATCGCCCAGGCCTCCTGCAAAAGGAGCCTGACAACCGGGCGCCGTACAGAGCTGGCTGAGGGGATCAGCGTTAGAGGAAGTGGAGGTGGTGTCGGTGGGGGGAGAGGGGGAGGCGCCCGAGCAATGTAAAGCCGGGAGATTAGAAATGATTTGATTAGTATCACACACACACACACACACACACACACACACACACACAGCTGAACGGAGACGAGTGTGTGCGGGAGGGTTGAGATAAGTTTTACCTGAGGGAACGTGCATAATGTGTGTGGCAGTGGGAAAGCGGGCGTGTGTTCATGCATCATGTGTGTGTGTGTGTGTGGAGGTTTCAGCAGCTGCCTGTGCCCAACAATTAGAGCTGCAGTGAAATAAAGCGTGAGAGTAGCTCTGCACTGACTCTACTGAGTAAAAATATGACACTCCCTCCGTGTTAGCTTTATTTCATCTCTAACACTGTGATGCTAGAAACAGTGACTTGAACTTGTCTAAGGATTCAGGACAACTATCCCTATCTCATGTGCTGCTACAACCGCTACTAATACTTAAATCATTTTTACAATTATACAATTTACTTCCAAGGCCAATATACTGTGCCACTGCAAGGAAATAAGTATGCTAGTTCTTCAGGAAGCTGGAAATCGAAGGTGTGGACAGACCAGATTTCATGTCCCCTTAAATATTTACCTCAAGTGGAAATACAATATTTCTCTATACCCATTAAACAAAGGTTCCTGTGGCTTAACTTTCAACTTGCTAAACAATACATAGCCAGACTTTTGGTTGGTATAAGAATTATCTTATATCCCTACTGTTCCATAGGTTCATTTTTAGGATAAGGTAAATACGACTTAGGTTATCAAAGCTAAGAATTAAACCCTTATTGATGAATCTTCACCCCAGGCCAGCAACCGTACCACTGTGGGAACTTATGAACCAGTCAAGCAAGACTTGGTGTTATAATTAACTTTGATTACAATATCTCTCCAACCCCAACTGTAACTTTAACTCTACCGTAGTTTCTTTGAATAGATATTTTGTAGAAACCGATGCACTGTACATTAATATGAAATATGATTGAACGTATTCTGTGGTTGGGCAGAACTATCCAGTGTTAATTCTCCTTTATAGTTTATACTTTATGCCTAGTTCGTCTACTACAACCACCTCACCCGTGTGAGTCATGGAGGTAGTGATGCAGTCTGTATTTATCCCTCTTCCTCTCTCTGCCCCTATCATTCTCATATTTTTCTTCTCAGTATTTCTCCCCATATCTTCAACCCTCTCTTTCTCCATCCCTCCTCCCGTGGACGGACGATCAGTCACCTCCTCCCTGCCAGCGGAGCTCTTAGTTAAGCCAGTTGTCGATAAAGACAGGGATATAGATGTCACTCCAGCTGAGGGGAGACACTTGTCTTTATACCTTTATATTTTATATTTTCTCTCTCTCTCGCTCTCTCTCTGTCCCCCTGCCACTCTTTTCTTGTCTTTAAGTGAAGTATTTCACTTTCTATCAAGGAGGAGATTATCACTCTTGGAGCATTGATCTCTTAAGTGTTTGTTGGACATTGAGGAATGATTGCGTGTGTTGGGTGTTGAGCAAGAGAGAGAGAGAGAGAGAGAGAGAGAGAGAGAGAGATATGCTGCTTGGGGTCAGAGTTCAGGGGAGGATTACTACGAGGTGTTGTATGTTGTTGGATGACTGTTAATGGGTCTTTGATTTTCTTTAAAAGGCTTACAGGCCTAATAGAAAGACCGACAGCTTGTTGTTTATGTGACCAGGTGACAGAGCAGCAGAGCGGAGGTGACGAACGAGTCTCACGTTCAAACTCAGAGAAAAGTGGTAAAAAAAACTGTCGTCCTCCAACTTTGAACTTGAATTACTCCCAGCCCTGTGTCTTTGAGCTCGGTATATCTCCTGATATGAAACACTATTTTGTTTCAAGGAACAAGGAAAAGTGCTCATCCTAAAATGAGTTATTTTATATCGCATGACTTAGAATCTGCTTACTAGCCCTAAAAAATCCCCCATTGTCCATGGAAAGTGAAAAATAACAAAGCTTCATTGATGAACTTCAACAGTAAATCATGTGCATGTGTGTGCAGCCTCAGTGACAGAGGTCAGGCAGTGTTCAGCCAGCCACCAGTTAACCCAGCTCAGCGGGTCAGACCCCCATCAGGTGTAATTGGGTGAGACAGGTGCTGCCAGTCCTCGTCAGCTGAGAGGAGAACCAGAGTAGCTGCCAGAGCAGCACGGGCTGGTAAACGCTCCCAGTGGAGGGAGCAGATCTGTGGACATGAACAGCCCTGAAGAATTTCCCCACGTCCAGGTCCTTTAGTGGAAACAAAGCCAGGGAGAAGCTGATAGAGGAAAGAGTTCAGGCTTGTGTTTGATCACAGTCATACTGGCTCCTAAAGTCTCATTCATGGAGCTTTGACTATATTAAAAGACCGTTTTTGGAACCAATTCTCTGGTAATACACACATCAATTCTATAGAATAATACTTTTCAGCTGAAAAATAAAACAGGAAAACTCAAAGAAATGTTGCTAATATTACAGAATACAAAAAAAAAAACACATAACAAACCATTATAAAGATATGAGAGGGCCTATGAATGTTTGGCATTGTTTTCCAGAAAATGACAAATAGTTAACAGATTATAAAATACATACAATACATTTCCTATCAATAATTTAATTGATTAACAGATTATAAATTATTCTGTCCCAAAGTGGCACAATATCTTTCTTTATATTTAAATATAAGGACAGAAACTCTCAGGGGGAAATGTTTGGTGAGGTCGAAACGGTATGCTCTTAAGGATTTCAAATTCATTGACAAAAACACATATCAGCTTTCACACCCAGTTAATGGAATGGAATAAATATTGGAACATGGTGAAATGATGTGTATTGATTGACTGTTCTGTGATCAGAACTCATTTCATGTCCATTCGTAAGAAACCAGGACAGCCAGTCACTCAAGAGCTGCCTCAGCACCACATTAGCTGTCCCTCACGAGATTAATCAGGCTCTGAGCGAGGCTGGAGTTTACAGACCCGCACCCATCCATCTATCCATCCATCCATCCATCCATCCATCCATCTCTTCAGCTCTGCTTTGTCCCCTCTCTTTCTCCACCCTTTCCTTATCTCTGTTTTAAACATCCATCTTTGTACGCCTCGATCTATCACAACTCGATCCTCACATCCTCCTCTATTGCTCCTCTTTCATCTTCACTTGAAACTGAACTGCCATTCATCTCTCTTCCTCATTCACTCAGAGGATTATGTCACCCCTTACCTACTTAAAGTGTCCTATCTTAAATTAGCGTTAAGGCTTCATCTGCTCTTTCTTCTTAAAACACGGTAAAGTTATTAATGTCTCTAAACTATGGAACTGATTTTCAAAAACATTGTGTCAATAAATAATGTCAGGAATGACTCAATGTTATTTCCTCTACATCTTCTCAAAATATCTTAAATAATTTGTCCCCCTGTTTCTGTCTCCACTGCTGCATCCTGAGTTTCTTACTCTCTGCTCCCTTCCCTCGTTTAATCTCTGAAAATATGAAACACCTCAGTTTAAAAAAATCTGAAAATTGATCAAATTTACAACTTACAATCTCACAACATAATAACAACTTTGAGTTATATCTATACACTGAACTCTTATTCATGCTCTGCACCATGAAAGCATCTCCTCCATTCAGAATGCTTTGGATTTAATTCCTTCAAACCATGAGTGGGTGCTGGGTTGAACCTGACGACAGAATACACAGCACTGGTGTTAGCGATAGTGAACAACACAAAATGAGCGAAAACTAAATGAATGATCCTAGATTAAGAAGAACAAATGGAAAGAGGGAGCCTGGTTTTAGTTCCATTAAAGGTACAAAGTCTGCCTTAATGTTATTCCGGAATTTGAGGGGTGGGTAAATTGTGTTTATGTGCATTTATCTCTCACTGCAGACCTGCACTTTCTTCAGACCCACACATGCACCCATGCTCGGACGTGTCTCTCATTAGTATGTTGAGTGCGGCACACAGTGCAGGCAGACTCTTTCTGTTTTTGTGCACCGCGAGGTCAGACACCAATCTGCTGACAACAACACAAACACAGCAAACGTGATTAACCTTGATGAAGAAAAGACAAGCATTATCAGTCGCTCTATTCCTCTATCAGACAGCATTTGTCTCCACACAATGAGAAAAACACACACACACAAACACATTATTCCCAGACAGGTATGTCCTAATTAAGCAACAGCCGAGGCTGCTCAGAATCAATGCCCTGATCCCAGGCCAGCGAGCGGGGAAGCTGGCTAATTCATGTACCCTGCTCCCACCTCCCTCTTCTTGCACAAAACCTGGCAAATATTAATTTCCTGAAACTAACCAAATCATTTAGAATCCGTCCGGGGATTGATTAACGTTGGAAGTTGACGACTACTCAATATTTACACCCATTGAGACCAATGCAAAGGCCAAATTATGGAGCATATAACTGGCACAATGCTTCACAACATAATTAAAAAGCAAGATAATAAGGATATTCTTTCCCCTCTTGCTTTGTGTGGGGGCGCCAATCGTTCTGCTGGGCTGTTAGTGAGCAGAAGTGAGTCATGGTGTACGTTTGACCCGATCAATACACAAATAAAGTGTGGTCATCGTGTGCAGGGGTTGTTATGCCCGGGCCCACAGGGGAAGCTTCTCCTCCTGCCCTCAAGGGACCGGGAATCAGGATCAGGCAATAAAACCTTTATTTTACAGATGTAAAATGTGGTTAAATGGAACTTGGTTTAAAATGACTGAGTAGATGTAGCTTTATAAATTGAACCTGTCTTGTAAATATTGTGAGTGGCAACCATAAAACAAACAAGTACAAAAGAACCATGGAAGTACACTCTTAGAAACAGCAGAACTTAAAGACATATACAATAGATCTAGGTAATAGATTTTTAATATGCAAAATAATAATAACATAATAATAACATAATAATGTAAAAAAAGTGTCTGGTAACTGACCTTAAGTTAGTACATGCAGGGCTAGTGACATTCCCACACTTGGCTTGTGAGAGGACGTTGCATCATCCCTCCAAAATTGAGGACAGTGACTGAGCGTAGTATTTGAGTCAGGACTCTTTAGTCATATAAGACAGTGGATCTAAAGTAGGTTTTAGATCCCAATGCAGTTTCCAATGAGGACAGACACATGTGGCACAAATCGTACTTCATGGTGTGAGCGCAGGAATCAAACCCCCGTGCTTAAAGCATTTTTGTGGGTCCCGCAAATTACAGACTCAGTGACTGGATTGATGCAATGATACAAAAACACAGTAGTATGAAACATGTGTGTAAAGAGCAATGCATGCACAGAGCGACTGCACCTCGTGCCTTTCATCTCTCCGTTTGGAAGCTTGTTGCCGAAGTGCTCGACAAACCTGCGCTGATTGAAAAGTATTGGACTCTTTTTTACTTTTGAAATCTCTCACCAGGCAGCATTTTAACATGAAGGCAACTTTGTCGCCTCATCTAGATTGACCGCCATGACTTTTCTTTCATTTCATCCGGAGCAGGTGGATGAGCATTGAATCAAATACTTCCAACTGTTTTCTCTCAATATTAGCCTCAGAAATGTAACATGGCGAGCAGTCGGCTCCTGACGCCGGCTGCCACTTTGTTGGGAATTCCGTGTAATGAGGCCGTCTAAGAGGCTTTCAGACTTTATCAAGCAATAAAAGCTCCAGGTCTGCGGCACGCCGGTATTACCTGGCAGCACTGCAGGCTTGTCATCAAGCAGCCGTTGCGGTGAGTTGTGGTGGTGGCAGGGATATTAAAGATCACCGACTCTGATCCCTGACCTGCGTCTTCCTTCAGCCTCAGTCTTGTATCTCGCCTGATGCCTCACCTCAGAGTTTCCTGATGGATTTCGACATTTCTGCCCCGATTATCTCTGAAGTATCTTTCAAATTTACAACCTCCAGTTTACCTTCCTTTCTTCTCTTTTAAGCTCTTATCACACTCTTACAGGATTTACATGGTGCTTTTGTTGACACTGGGTCTTTATCTGGTTTCAAACATGGCCAGTTATCAGAATGGTTTGTTTGGAGAGGGCATTGTAAATGGAGATCTCCCAGTACTATACATATGTGATAAACAACTGATGTGACAATAGAGCCACACTATTGTTGTTCTTCAATGGGGCCCAGATAGAGAGAATAAACAACTACTAAGGATGGAAACATAGTTAAACATATTTGCTCTTGTAATCCGTTCAGAAACGCATAAACAGCAGAAAGGCTCAAAATGGAACCTTAATGATAATTCAATGGTAATTCTGTAATGTTAGACGTGTCCTTAACATGGACAATTACATGAAAGTAGAAAAGATAGTAGTAAAAAGGTAGAAATGAAGTAGCAAATCAATTTAATGTAACAAAACAGATCCAAAGCCTGATACAACAGATCTGTGCTGCAGCAGCGTGATGCAGCAGCAGCAGCAACTTCTCTCACCCTCCTCATGTAGTGTTGCAAGAGTTTTTATCTCTTTGTGAATTTCAACACTCCAACACGCCCGGTGAGAGTCGTAACACGTGCAGCCCTGCTCTCCTGCCCGGCTCTGACAGGCTGCACGGTGGCAGCAGGATTTAATGCACTTTAACTCACTGCCCCGGCCGAAGCAATTCAGGACAGATCCCCCCTAAACTTCAGCCTCCCTCCATCAATACACTCGCTAACTACCCCAGCAGTGAGTACAATCAGACAAATGCTCCTGTAAAAGTTTTTTTAAGAGGAAAAAACAGCTTCCTGCCCTCCACCTCCCCCTCTGCTCCTCTCTGCCACTCCCATGAGGGCTGATTTAAGACGGGCGAGCTATGAAGAAACTGTTGCCCTCCCATCTCCCCCCCCCCGCTCTTTCTCCCTCTCCCCTGGCCTTATTACTGGCTGTCAGTTTATTATAAAACATTAGGAAAGCAGAGGGACACTTGCAGTTACTGTCCTATCGATCGGCCGGGATAGATTCTGTGATTTAGAGTCGGCCTCTGCTGGCGCCCTCCACGTTCCCGGTCTCCTATTAAGGTACCAGCGCTTTGCTTTGGCTATTGATGTCTCAACATTAACAGTTACAAGCTGCTACAGAAAATCAATGCTCAACTTTTATTACCGGCTGCATAACGCAGAGGACCCTCCCGCCAGCTGATACTTAGCAGTCAAAAGGAGGCGAGGAAGGGCTGCCTGGCACGTCAGGTGTTTTCTAAGTGATATCTGCAGTAATATCAATCATGCGTAGAGCACATGGGGGCTTTCAGGGGCCAGTTAAGGGCCTTGGAGGTTAAGGGTACAGCATAGGAAGGTATAGCTTGCCAAACAGGCTCGGGTCCCAGCGCTGTGCTAGCTAGAGTAGCTACTCCTCACCAATTAAAGGCTGAGGGATGTCTGGGATGGATAGGACAGGCTCGGACTCTCTGCTGAGAACAGGCTCACATTAGCCAAGGGAAACAGATCCAGAGAACAGATCGTGCATAGAGCAGAGTGCTGCAGAAAACTGCCGCTCTAGATTCAAGCCATTTGTTGACAGGGGATCATCTGGTCCCTGGCTGTGATTTCGTGCAGCTTATAATTTCTTAGATGACTTATTCACTTTGATTCGACACTGTTTGCTGTGACCACAAACAGCGTAAACTTAGAAAGAAAAACCTGAGCTGATTCTCGTCAGTGTTTTCTCGGCACCAGTGCGAGATGTGTAGATTATTATTTGGAGCGGTGCACAACAGTGAGAGAAGAAGAACTGGCGTAGAAATGCATGGTAACAGAGCACCTGTCTCGACATTACTCAAGAGTTACACAACCCTCCCTGCGGAGCTGTCTCCAGCACAGATCTCTCTTTTCTTGGTTGTTTCTTTTCCTTTTTCTTGCTGCTTACACTCTAAGAGAAGCCCTCCCTGACAAACACAAATGCGTGTGCACACTATCTGCACGTGCACAGAGGTATAGTAGTGGCATGCAATAGCAGGTAGTAGTAGCGTGTCATCAAATCAGACAGATCCATGTGTAAACACGCACCAATCGGATCTAGACCAAAGGGTGCTGATGTGGACCCTTGGTTTGTAAAGTGTGTTGTGGGTCAAATGTGCGAAAATAAAAATGCAATCAGATGAACCCCCTTCCCACAAACCAACACCCACACACAGCTTTGCACACCCGCCCTGTCAATCATTGGTGAGGCTGTAAAGTTCACTCCTTTATGTCGCAGCAGGAGCTACAGTGACGGGGGCCGAATTCTCCACAGCGAAGGAAGAGCTTTACGATCACACCTTTACATCCACTACAGCTCATGATGTGTCATTAGTGCTAATCATTCTACAATCACCACTACAGGGGCAATCTAAAAAATGTAGGTGTGGAGTGAGGTCACTGCGGTATAACGTTTGATTGAGATAACAGGTGGCTGTGATGCACGGAGCTATTTGGAAAAGACCTTAGCTCCATTTCGAACACTTGGAACATTTTCTCTATGTCCTTAATGCTCCTTCAATGTCCCTTCAATGTTCCTCAGGCCCGAGAACAACCTCTGACTTTTTGCCCTTGCAAGCATCCGAAAGAAAAAAAAGACGATTAGAGCAGCAACGAAAATAATCCTCTAAATTCCTCTGCTGCCCTCCTATCACGAACGGAGCCCCCTGGCATCACTGCACTGCCTGGCATGTGGATTGTCAGCTATTGTGTTGCTGTGTGACTGTGCACATTGCAGAGGCATGTGCTTTAACTGCGCTGGTGGTAAGCTATATGGTAGTCAGGTGGCCGCTATAAGATTATACACCCTCTTCCCCTTGCTCTTTGAGCCGACCTCCGTGCGTGTGTGTGTGTGTGTGTGTGTGTGTGTGTGTGTGTGTCTTTAGACAATGTGGTTACAAGATACTTCTGGCACGGCAGAGAACAGCGGAGCTTAGAGGTGATGTGTGTGCATGCTATGGCGTGTGTGAGCGTAACCAGAGACAGTGATTAAACGTTTCAAAGCACAGATGATCCAACAGGTGCTCTGGCTCGCTGTCTCTTGTCCTGCCACCCTTTCTTTCTCCCCATCTCTCTCTCTCTCTCTCTCTCTCTCTCTCTCTCTCTCTCCCTCCCTGCTTGGAGCCCCCACCCACCCTGTGACCCCCACACCCCCACCCCTGCATCATCACAGCTCCTTTCTTGTCTCTTCATTCTTGTCCTAGAGGATATTTTAAGCGACAATGCCCTGTGAGTCCACTGTCTTACACACACACACACACACACACACGCACACACAGCTTCTCCTTGTACTGCATTTATCTAGAACTTCAACATGCAACAAGACCTCTAGAGCTGCTGGCAAACGTTGGAAACAAGGGTCAGAGAGCCGACATGTGTTGAAGCACAGGAGGACATTCATCAATCAGCTCCCTGCTCACACACACACACAGTTGCACAACCAGAAAATACTGTAAACTAAGATTGCTGGCTGCCACCAGCCATTTGTCACACCAACACTTGGCCTGTGCTCGCTGCCACAGTGCATAGATGTGTACTCTGGTGCCACCTGGCACTAACATCCATGGCTACTGTTGGCGTTACACTGTGAGTCTCAGACTGTTTCAGTGATGAGAAAGTTCTCTCCGACGCATTGGCCAGTGAACATAGCAACCTTAAAAAGTACTTTCCACAGAGAGGACAATAAACTTGGGGTTTGTAATTTTCCAAGTAGACATGTTTTTGCTCTAGCCGAGTGGTAGTTTGTTTGTTCAGCAGGATTGTGCTAAATCTACTTCAAAGATTTCCTCAAAACTTGGCAGAACGGGGGCGTCGGCAAAGAAAGAATCCAGGAGATTTAAACAACTTCCTTTCACATTGTGAGATAGGAAGTTTGTGTTACATATTTATGGGAGCGCCACCACCATCCGATACTTTGGAATAAATTAAAGCCCAATTTGTACTTAAGTTGACTACGCTTGTCACATGACAGGGAGGACAAATCCCACCATGAACAAAAAGAAAAGTGAGGAAAACGTGCAGCCACACTAACTCTCTTTAGTCAGCACTCTACCTGCTCGCATCATCAAATGAGATTGATCCCAACGAGAAGAAAGAGAGCCGGTTGGAGGGAGAAAGGAGTGAAAGAGGGAGTGTGGGGTGGGGTGGGGGGGGAAATGACGCTATGGATTAACTGTCTTTCAAGCTGAAAATATACATCCCCAGGCGTTTGCCGCTGAATTATTAATTCAAATTTGTCAGAGAAAGAATGAGAGAAATCTATTGACAGGGAGACGGGCCCTTTAATGGTCTCATTAAAGGGGAGGCTTCCCGCACCAGGCACCTTCAGCACTTGCTGCAGGAGTTTTCGGGGGGCAGCGGAGGGCTGGTGGGGGGTGTACTTGACCCCCCAATGATTTTCTGTCACTTTATCATAAACAAGAAGGGGTTGACATGCCCCTTCATTCCCCACGCCCTCCCTCCACCACCAAACAAACCCCGGGTGTAATTAGCCGAGGGGTTCAAAAGTGCACTGAATGTAAACGAGGTTCACATGCATGCGTTGATACAAACGGACAGAAACAACACACACACACACACACACACACACACACACACACACATTATGTGCTGCGCCCGCCTGTGCTGCTGCTGACAGGTACAAAGAAGTGAGGAGCCTGAAGAGTCACCTCCCAGGTTCAGCCATATTGATTTCTAATTCATTTGAATACTTCTCCCCCCCCCCCCCCGTTCCAATGCTCCACAGATCATTTCCACAGATTACAACAAACACAGTGACTTTTTGTCTGCTGCATTGTTGTCCATTACCCTCGCGCCTGTCAGTCATGCGTTCGTGTCATTAGCTGCATAAGACTACATGTCTAGGAGCTGTTTTGGCGATGGTGCAGGGAGGGGGGGGGGGGGTTAGCTGCCCCTCCAATCCGGTCGGCATTAGGAAGGTGAGAGAGCAGGGACCTGTGGGCGCAACGCGTTGTCTGAGGTCGGCTCATTGAAAGGCATTTGGTTCCGCCTCCAGGGGGGCTAAAAGAACGGGGCAACGCGGAGAGGAGGGTGGGGGACTGGGGGGGGGGGGGGGGGGGGGCACAGAGGACTAAGCACCAGGTTCATTGCTGATTCAAGTCTCTCAGTATCCCTCTGGCAAATGGATTTTCATAATGCTGAGACAATGTGATTTCTTCTCTCCCCAGCAGAGTGTATGTGTTTTTATTAAATCCCAGCAAGTCCGTGGCTTGTCAGAAATGAGAGGCAGCTAATGGGGCCGACTGGCAGAAATGTTTTAAACCACAAAACAGAAAACGACAAAAAATTCCACTGAACTATTTAATAAAGCAAAACACGAAGCTTGTCAAAAAGTAAAAGAAATTCAGACCATTTAAAACCATATAAATCAGAAATATTTGGCTTTAAATTACTTTTCTGATTGTTACTTTCAGGAGGTTTTATTTGTTTGTTATTGTGCCAGATAACGATTTTTATCTTGTGAGGGCGTTTTTTCAACATTTCCATTGATTTCTCAAAGAACAATTAAGGGATCTTTAAAAATCAAGGGGACTAGTATTTATGGGTGTGTGCATTTGATTCAGATCCAAATACAAATCTGGATCTGGTGAAAATAAACTGTTGGGCCTTAGAGGTGATATGTACAAACATCTTATGCTAACAAACAACAACAAACAAGAGTTCTAGGTGAGAAAGTGGGAACTGTCCCTTTCCCACTTTAATTGCCACTGATATTAACATCTGTGGCTGTGCCCATCTGTTGGAGTCCACAAGTCCAAAATAACAGCCACCAGCTGATACATGATGTAAATTTGTTTTCCACTTCACCTCAGGATAAATTCCCAGCACCTCCCGGCCAGCATAGGCAATGAGAGAGGCTTGTCTCCTTCCTGCTTCTCTCTTGTTTATTTTATCAGACCTAAGGCACTTTTCCTCTCCTTTCAATATCTCTCGACCTCTCTCCATCGCCCCCGCCGAAGCCCGCCGACCCCGCCGACCCGTCCTTGGGCGACAGAACCGAACCAGCCGCTACCTGTTTAGCTTAACAACAACAGCAATGTTGTCAGCGGAGGTTTAGATTTGACTTAATATATCCCCAACTGGACCGTACCTGCTTAATTCTCTTTCATAGCCGCATGACGTCTGCCCCCCCCCCTCCCGTGTGGCTAAAGGGAGGGTTTGATGAGGCGTCGGGCAAATTGAGCCCTCATGCTTTATTCTGACATGCTGACAATAGCTCATAGCCATTGGTGGCCAGTTTTCAGGAGCAGCGAGACAGTTGTTATTATGCGTTGTTAGCGCCGAGGATATTTGGCCTCTGGACATTGGGCTCCATGTTAGCTGGAGGGCATGAAGCCACAGTATGTTACTGTGTGCCGGTGAAATAAAGGGTCACTTTTAAAGATGAAGGGTCACTGTTCAGGGCCTAATGAGCCCCTTTGTAAAACCAGTGTAAAGGATGAGATCCTTTCACTCCATTAAATAAAGAGCTAAACAGATTCAGAAGGGTTGGGGGGGGGCTTTATGTTGGGTTATGTTGAAAAACGTGCAGAAGGGTGACTGTCATCCGAGCTTTACACAAAAATAAATGTTTGACACGTGAAAACAAGAATCACAAGCACTGTATGAGGCATTTAACCATGACCTGACCTCTGTTGGCCATCGCCCAAGGACATCAGTGAGCTCCATCCAAGCTTGTTAGATGGTTGAACAGCATCTGACACCTCTACACCCCCAACCCCCTGATCATTTCGGGAGTTCAGTGCATTTTACTTTTCCATCTGTAGCTTTTTCTCATCATTAACGTGACTATTTCTGTTTGTTCAAATGGCTGCAACGCCACGATTCTCTCCTTTCAGAGGTGGGATATAACAACGTCTGGAGTATGTCTCTTCTTGTAGCCTGTGATAGGATAGTTATGATGCTTGTTATCCTCTTAACCTGGCGCATCGAGTCTCAAAGAAGCCCCCATTAAATGTTAAAGAAGCGCACAACTCGTTTTCTTTCGTAACTCGCCTCTAACGCGGAGGCATCATATCGGAGAAAGCGAATTCCCCAAACGGGACTCGGAGGAAAACAAGGAAGCAGAGAGCTCCAGGGAGCTGTGGGGTTGTGTGGGGGGGCTGCTACTCTAATGGGGAAGGGGAGTTTCCTGTAAGGGGGGGGTGGGGGGGGGGGTATAGAAATAAATAAATAATGCACACTTCCACGTGAAATGCTGTGAGTGGAGTGTTTTCACAGGAGCCCAAGTCTGGTGTGTGTGTATGTACCTGTGTGTAGCTGCAGTGTGTGTGTGTGTTTGTACTCCGTGACTTTATGGTGTTGTAGGGATAAACTGACGAAAAGAAAAGCTTACACAAAGCCCGGGTTTCACATCATGACAGCTCTCCGTAAGTCAGATAACAGAAGGGATAGCATTGACCGTGCGGCCATTGCCCCTTGCACCATGGACCTTATTTGCTTTGATTGCCTTTGCTGCCCTGTTTTTTAAACACTACACACACACACACACACAAACACACCCACACACGTTTTCCTACTGAACACGTAGCGCTACGAGTTGTAAGTCCTTGGTTGTCACTTGGTCTTTTCAGAGTCAAAGGTTATTGGGTTCTCTCCTTGCCAGCCCCCCCCCGTCACTGATTGAAGCTATGCTGCGAGGCAGATTAATAATGAGAGAAATAGCCGTGTTGACTTGATAACAATCCAGTAGGGAGCCATAAAGAGGGCTTGGATTGGTTGCGGGTTCAACTTGTCGCCCTTTGAAGCGCGGCGGCTGCAGTAAAAGTTGCCTCGGCTTTGATAGGCTTGTATAAATGCCTGTGAAAGCCCCCATTGGAAGAGGCCAGCCAATGATTCCCCGCCTACACAGGAAGTGACCAGTTTGTCTTTCACTCACGTTTAATTGGCCGACTTTACTGACAGCACTTGACTCAATAACCGTTTATGACCCGGGAGTTTTATGTGTTGTTTTTGGACTCGGCAGGAAACATATGAAGTTTGAGAGACAGGGTGAACGGGCAGCATGTGACTCGAAAGCTTTATTGATTGAGGCACTAAAACAGTGTGATGGTGAGAGACCATGGTGTAATTCTGCCATGTAGAACTGTGGCGGCAATGTTAAGAAGACGTGTCTGGAAACTGGTGTCGGTTTTATGTGGAAACAGTGTGACTGGGTTGGAGCGGGGAGAGGTCATGAGGAGGTGGGTTCCATACAAATAATGCTAATCAAAGGGGAATATGGTCATGTGCTACCTATGTGACTAAATCCAACTCAAAATAAAATGTTACACCTGGCGAACGTGAAATTAATCGAGTTTAAGCAATTTTTTCTGAACTTTAAGTCGAGTTGTTGACTTACACAACAAACAGATATGTCTGTACTAGAATATCTGACTGTACAATGCAATTCTCTTTCACCTCTTTGGCTTTTAGCAGCCATAAAAGAAGTGAGGCCTGCTTGCTTTTGCAATCAGAGGTGAACTCTGACACCGAGTGAAGCCATAAGCTTTTTTCTTTCCAACCCAGTGTCCACTCTGAGGCATCTCCGAGATCACAGCGAAATAGTGGAGCCGTGTTTGCATGAGTGTGCGTCTAAATGCTATGGATGTGAGTGTGTCCCTGGAGCAGGCTGATTGTAAGGGGCGCTCAAAGAGTGTAAAAACATATGCAGACAGGCGCGCACAAACACACACACACACACACACACACACACACACACACACACACACACACACACACTCTCTCGCTCTCACTCTCACTCTCTCTCTCACAGCAGAGCCAGGATTTAATCTAATTAAAAAGCACAGCAGTGATTTCAGGGGTTCTGTAAAAGAGGAATGAATGTGCGTGTGTGTGTGTGTGTGTGTGTTTGTGTGTGTTTGTGTGTGTGCTGCATTAGGTCGCTGGCTTCAGCATGATCGCCCGTCAAATGAAACAATGTATTCCGTGGGACCTCGGGGTTTCTATTTGAGTATTCGACCGCGGCGCTGCAACGAACTGTGGCTGTTTTATGTGGAAAAAAAAAAGTTGATAATTAGTCCCACAGTGACTGAACGATGAGATGTGGGGGGGGGGGGGGGGTGTAGCTGTTGAAGGAACAGGAGAGAGCTCTTAGCACACTTAATACTCCGACCTGACACTGTCTATGAATCATTAATCAATTGTTTATTCTGTTGCTGTCGCTTTTTCTTTTTTTTCCCATTAACTCGTGCGTCTCCGTACGTTTATTGGCCCTTGAATGATCAGACGATTATAATCAGTCTGATTAGATGAAGGGAAAATAAATCCTTAACCTGATCTGTCTCCACTTCTTTAGTCGTCCACTGGCTCCTGCAGTCGGAAGTAGATTTCAAGCTATTGTCATTTGTGTATATTATTTTTTCTTTTTTTGGAAGCCCTGATTCATTATTTTTTCAAAAGGGGCTCTGGTAATAATTAGCAATTAAAATGCTGTCTTTTTGCCTCACTTTCCCCTAATTAGCTTGACAGAGATATTGGGCATGAATTCTCTGTAGTTCCCCCCCCCCCGCCCCCCCATCATCCACACACACACACAAACACTCGCTTACACGTGGTCTTAGGAACCATGGCAACACATCACATTTTTATTTTTATTTTCTGCTGTGATCTCGGCTCACCTTGTCGTGTTCCTGCAAATTGAACCAAATGTCTACATTGCAAAACAACTCTTATTCTTTTATTCTATATCAAAATAAAACATTCTTCATGCCCAAAAAAGTACATTAGTCCTTAGTTCTCCAGAGACTGAGCTCCCCACCACAATATAATCAATGTTCTAATTTCTCTTCAGCCTTGACTTTGAAGCTCTAGCCCTGTAAAACATTCGTCCTATATTCAATACAATGACTGCAGTGGGTCTAACTCTAAAGACTCTAATGACTTCATGGCAGAAATTACTTTGCTAAATCAATTCTATTATATCACCCCTAAAAGAAATTCAGCACCAGGAGTGGAGATATGACAATGAGATCAAAACTTTTGTTTTGTTTTGTTGTAAAGAAAGAAAATATTAAAATTTACTCTTTTAGACTCGATACAATTCAACCTGACTTGCTCTTTTATTTTAGAAAATTAAAAGAGCCAGAGCTCGGCATTGCCAGTGGATGATCACTTACAATTGCTATTATTATTACTGTTTGTTTTTCATTCAGCAATACATAAGCTCAATCCAAGTTTATAAAAACCAAATACATTTTAAATTTGAAAAATTTGCCTAAATCCTAATAAAAGCAAGAATAATTTATGAAGCCTAAGAGTTTGATCAAATGCTGCCTTCTAACACTGGAGTCTTCACAATATGTTGCTATTGACATTTCTATTTAGTAAACAGAACAAACAGGAGAGTTATTCTTGGCATAGTGGCTCGGACAGAGCATTTACAAAAATAACTAACATTTAACTTGACTACTTAAATTAAAATATCACGTCTGAATGAAATAAAAAGATTCGGAGGTACGAGGGACTGATGGAGAGTCTTCACCAGAACACGAAAGAAAACGTTCTCCAGGATTTTCAGTAACTGTCTTCGCTGTGCTTCGTTAGTGACATGTGCAGATCAGAACCAGCCTCTTGTTCCCAGCTCGTTGACCTGCGTAGGACGTCAGTGTGCTCGGCCTGGAGCCCACACTGGACCGGGTTCGAGCTAACGTTCAGGGGTGTGACAGGGGGTCAGGCAGCTGAGTGGCAGCAGGAAAAAGCACCAAGTCATGTTTGTATGGAGGCTCCCTTTGTCCCAGGCCAAACCCCCTCTCCCCTTTTCCTGCCCTCTTCTTGGCCTTATTTAGCCCCCCCCCCCGTCGTGTCACCCAGGGGTCAGGGTGAGCATGCACACGGGCAAACACAGGAGCAGACACACACACACACATGCAAACAGATTGTAATAGCATGGTAGAGTGCATCATGGATGGAAGTGCCTTGAAGGACCTGCTTCTCATTCTCTAGACCTCATTAGCTGCTGATTTATCTCCCCCTCCTTCTTCCTAATGCTCTGGGTGAGTGGATGGGGTTTGTGTGTGTGTGTGTGTGTGTGTGTGTGTGTGTGTGTGTGGGGGGGGGGTGGGTGTGTGTGGGTGCAGGACAGGGGTACATATGTATGAGAGAAATAAATATTGTGAGTATTTCCATGGATTGGCATCTGTGAACTATAGAGACGGGGAATTGTGGTCGTCCCACATTAGTCCACTGTGAGCACTTGGGGTCAAACAATTTAATAAAAGATCACACAGACACCCCCCCACACTCACACACACACACGCTTCATAATCATGACAAGCTCTGGGTCCACCATTATCCATTTAGCAATTTTTTGTCTTGTCTTGCAATAATCTGCTCAAACCCCCAGTGAGCTGATTATGGTCAAGGAAAAGTGCTTATAGCTGCGCAGAGAGGTCGGATTTCAGAAAGATGCAAATGCATTTTGCACAAGGAATTAGTAGTGAAAAAAAAGAAGAACTTTCCATGTGCACTTTCATCAGTTTGAGTCTTTTCCATGAGGCTGACGCTGTATGTGGCCTTTTTCAGGGATAATATCACATTCTGTCGTGTTTGGTTTTGGATTTTTGAAGGCGTTAGGTTAAGGAGCAGCTGTGGCGCTAATACGACTGTAACTCTGCCCTACATTATTCACTGCCTCCTGGGGAATCAGTCTCTCAGGAGGAGAAGCCCTGTTTTTTTTTTTTTTTTTTACGCCTTTACCTGATTCCCTCAACATCACAGTCTCCAGAGATGATTCAGAGGAGATAAAGCGAGGAGGGAGGGATATTTCATCATGTGCTGCATTTTGAAGTCCTCTTTTAAGTCAAAAGCCAGCCGCAACTACAGAATCCAACTTGTAATATTAATAACTCTAACCTCAATATGTCTGTAACATAAACTATTGATTTGTCTCAAGGTTCAAGATCTTGTGACAATGTAAAAGTCTCAGGTTGACATTGGGGCCTGGGTGGGCAATGTGCTCTCCTGAGTCCCCTTCTCATTTTGATTGTCATAACTGTCTTCCCCACAGAGATTGTTGACTTATCTGACCTCTCTCTCGCTTCCTCCCGTAGACGTGAAGAACCTGGAGAACTTCCACCTGGTGGAAAGCGTCCAGGAGCAGGTCAACGCGGCGCTGCTGGACTACGTCATGTGCAACTACCCGCAGCAGACGGACAAGTTCGGCCAGCTGCTCCTCCGGCTGCCTGAGATCCGGGCCATCAGCCTGCAGGCCGAAGAATACCTTTACTACAAGCACCTGAACGGCGACGTGCCCTGCAACAACCTGCTCATCGAGATGCTCCACGCCAAGAGGGCTTAGGAGGTGCTACCCATAATGCAGCTTGTGCGAACGCCAGGAGAGTTTTTTCCGCTGCACAAAAAACGACTGAACCTAGCAGCTCCGACTTTGACTGGGCGCTGACGCGGAGGACAAAGAGCGAGTGGGTTAGAAACTCTTGTTTATATTGAACCATTCAAGTTCCGATGTGGACGGACACACGTGCACAGAGTATGATAATGTGCAGAGAAACAGCATGTGGATCCCTTTATTCTAAAAAACATAAAAATGAAAATCATAAAAAAAAAAGGAGGAGCCGCTTCTGAACCCCACAGAAAAAGACAACACTAAAAGAAAAGGGGGAAAAAAAAAACTCTTGAATAAACACTGCATTTGCATTTACACCACGAGATGGCATCTCATCGTCTGCACGAGCACGGACTATCCCGACTGGCAGGCAGCGGCCGAGAGAAACAACAACCCTCGTGTGTTTGAGCACCGGTGACCCAGCAGGAGGCTTTTTTCTGCTCATCTTTCACGCAGCTTCGTGACCGGAGCGGTGGCCGAGCTCTGGTCCTCGGCTTGGAGCTGCTGCTGGTACTGTAAAGACAAACTGGAGCCTCAGACTCTTTCCCACCATCGTCGTCGTCGTTTTCCTTTTTTTGCCACGGCAGCTTGACCTGATTGAAAAGACTGAGAGCTGACGGTAAAAAAAAAAGAAAAAAGAAAAGGTCTAAAAACTGAATATTTAATGAACAAAATGATAAATAGGCCAATAAAAAAAAGTTAAATGTTCCTTTTTTTCCTCTTGTAATGAAGTCATTTGCTAGTCATGGTCACCTTGTGGTTCCCCCCCCCCTTCTTACTCCGCCTGCCCCCGAAATCATCTTACACTATGTACCTCAGAACGACCAGTGTTAAATAAATTCAGCTCATAACGACAATTGTATTTATAACCCATTGCTCCTGCTAAAGACCCCCCCCCCCCTCCTCTTTTCATTATTTCATTAAAACTGGAACAAAACAAAAGTGAGATTGTGGAGACGGAGAAGGATCGACCCTGCCTTTGTCCGGAAAGACCAAAGCCTGCTGCAGAACAGAAGGAAATGACAAATACCTTAATAATCAGTATTATAAAAGAAGAAGAAAAACCAAACAAAAAAAAAAGATTTGTGATGTCACAGTTCTGTGAGTCTTGCCTTATTTCATCACCATGCTAGCTAACCGTGCAGATGTGAATGAAAATATGTACAAATATATATATAAAGTAATAATGTTGTAAAAAATTTAAAAAAGAATAATTCACCAGGTGTTTACATTCATGTGGTAATATGGGAGAGAACTGTGATGAAGCATAAATTGCAAAGCAATGATTTCCTACAAAATGAAATCAACTAATTGAAAAAAAAGAAAAAAAAAGATGATCCCTCTGGTTTGCTTTCTTTGATGTGTGTACAGTGTTTTATTATTATTATTATTTTGTATTTGTTTTGAGCAGTACTTAAATTATGTCGTGAGACACTAAAATCAAAAAGGAATCACTTAAGAATATAAATTTCCATTTGTGTCTGCTGGCATTCAAACATCTGTTTCTTAAACGTTGCTGTGTAAGGGTTCCATTTCACGTTCAACGTTTTTGTAGCCTCTTTTCATTTTTTACAGTGCTTTTACCTTTTTGATGTACAGTATGTCACTGGTTACGCTTATAAATGAAGGTAATTTATTGCGTCTCTGAGTTCCCATCTTCGTGTTACATGACGTGAGGTGTCCGCGCCAAATAAATTTGTTTACTGTAGCATGTTCTTGTTTTGTTTTCCACACGTGATCCGAGTCCTGGGCAGAAATAATCAGCTTTCAGAAAACATGACAAATAGAAAGATCCCTCCAGTTGAATGTGATTTCACTGGTGATGCAGGTCGGTGCGTTGAACACAGTATTGTGTTGAAGCAAGTAGGTTTGAACCACATCACTTTTTCTTATCCAGTCTCAACCTGCATCTAGTTCTGTCCTATTTGCTCTTATACCAACGACTGCCTCCTGTGAGCTCTGACTGCTCCTGATTTAAAAAAAACTTTCTAATTCTCCTGAAACACAGAAACATAAATTATCCTCATCTGGAGTTTCCCACAGTCGTTACCTTTCTGTCCCTCAACAGTTTCCTCCCACAACAACCTGTGGTGTTTATTTGTTTACCTTTGGATTCTGCTGATTCAGAAGTGTGTGAGCTGGTTCTGATCCTGCGCTTCACTTTCTGATGATCCTCACCAACACCCACATTATAAAAGTGTGTTTAGACTCTGCAGCGGTGACGGCTAAGGTCAATGACCAAGTCCTTACTTGACTGCATGTTGGTTTTTGAGCAGCTTGAGTCCTGCAAGAAAAGTTTGTTGGGGAAGAGGTTTATCAAAGCTCGAGGAAGGAGTAAAGAGACGGTTTGAAATCCAGAAAAAAAACAACGTAAAGATCGAGAGCAGCAGTAACGCAGACTCTGATGCAGAACAAATAAAACAAGGACGTATACAGCAGTGATATTTGTGCAGTCACATGATCATGTACTTTGTAAACACATGGAGACAAGATGCATCATTATGCTTTTTTCCGTCCGGCTCCTCACCTCACGTCCAGGTCCTGGGATTGTCTCTGAGGCTTATTGAAAGTTTTCTCATATTTCAATAAATAATTACTTAGACACTTACAACACCAGATTCTTGCTTCCACCGCACACTCAAGCTGTCCAGCTCCTTTTCTTTGCTTTTCTTGTTGAATAACTACATCTGATTAAAAATGACACAGTGTGGGTATGAGAGACTAATTTCCTGTTGAGGTTCAGGATC
The DNA here is from genome assembly GCF_949316205.1 of Platichthys flesus. NCBI lineage: Eukaryota > Metazoa > Chordata > Actinopteri > Pleuronectiformes > Pleuronectidae > Platichthys > Platichthys flesus. The sequence goes on along the minus strand of NC_084953.1, from coordinate 9,368,334 downwards.
TAGAAACATGGTATTACAAAAGTCAGGGAAATCTGTGTAGATACATTTTATTCTCATCCAAAACTTTACAACAATTAAATCTGTGCTTCTTCAGAAAAACTTTAAACAAGTTTGGAATTTATTTGACACTTTGACATAAGAAAAACTGAAAAATGTGGAATCAAACCAGGGACGTCGCAATTACCATTAGGTTTCTTACCAGTAAGATGCTTCGACAACCCCTTGAAGTGTTGCTCACATGCTCACATGTCGCTCACATGTCGCTCACATGCAAAACCAAATACACAAAATAACCAACGTATTGAAGACTTGGAATTTAACTATACATTCTTATCCTACACATCTTAAAATAAGTATTAAAGACTAAACAAGTACTTGATCACAAAACTTCTAACAGGAAGTATCGAGGGACCCTGAGGGACAGGGACATAACAAATAAGTGACAGAAACAAACAAGTGCTTCAGGGGAAAATAAGCTTATCAGAATAAAAAAGAAGACACATTTCACCAGCTCTGATTGCAGAATGTATCACAATATGAAACCACAGTCACTGTGACACCGACCGGCTCAATCCACGTAGACGAGGCCGTGGCTCTTCTGAGGCCCAGGGCTGCGAGGGAAACAGGAAGTGGTGAACTCCAGCTCCATGGGAACATGGAGGCTACAACCAGCTGGCAAGGAGTCATCCGTTCCTGAGGGAGGAGGATCCTGGGTAGTCCAAAAGGAGAGGGGTAAGTTTTAAAAAAGTGTCATGACGCTTTGAGGAAAACAATTTTTATTCACACCGCAATAAGAACGAGGTCGATGGAAATACAAAGGTGGACAGATAAGAAGACGGGACTTTTTCATGGACAGGGTTTTTATTTATTGGAAAAGGATTTACTGAAGCACAAACTGTTTAATTATGAACATGTAACATCCTCTTTAAAAAATTTGATTAAATATATTCTCCTTTTTTGTGTTACATTTAACAAGGTTGTTCCTTCACAAATCAGTTTTTTCTGTGGGACACAGGTCGTCTTTTTGTATTTTATTTTACATCCAACTCACCTTTACATCTTTTAACTCTCATACATGCATCTTTCATCTTTTTGTTCAGCTTTGCTTCAGTCTCAGTCTTTTATTACAATAATTGATGAAATAAACTATTTCCCACAGTTGTATTAAAGGTTTTTCAAACTTTAATTAAACACTAGATTCATACTCAGTTCAAGTCTTTAAGCCTGTAATGAAAACTGTTTTATATATAAACTATTTTATTCATCTCACAGCCTTCACCTGCACAATCTTAAGTATAAATAGAGTTTATAAATTCATTTATTAATTATAAGTGAGGCTCTTTCCCATTACATTAAACACACTTGGTCTATTACAGAGGGATTTTTTGACCCGAAGACCTAAAGTCCCTTAACTGGAAAAGGTTTGTGGCGATCAGACATCAAACTACATCACTGCAGCATTTCTCTTTTGGTGTGGTCAACCTTGTAACACCCGCTGATCCATGACCAGCCTTCCCTTCTCAGGGTTTCCTCTTTTTCATGAAGAATCCTTTCCAGGACTTTTCCAGGACATTTTCACAGATGATTGAGCTGGTGAAAAACACGGGAATCGATCATACACTATAATAAAAGGTATAATTCCTCTGTGCGGAAGTCTGATTTAAAAGATGTGCAGTTCGCACTCACGTCCTCACAATCTGCCCCTCACTGTAATTAGACATCATGTGTTATAAACATTTCAGTATTTGAACATGATCTTTAGATGTTTTAATGTTTTACCATGTGGTTTTTCAGCCTTGTTTTCACTCTGTTTTATTTAAATTAATATATTATACCCTGTTGTTTTTATGTATTTTGCTCCTTTGGAAAGCCCTTTGTGTTTTATGCTTGGGAAATGTCAATAAAATGAATCATTATTATTATAATACATTTATAACCTGAATCCCTTTTTCTAATGAATCATATAAACAATTGCTGTCTGAACAACAATGACACAATACAATTCTGCCTACTAACAGGAATAGACTGAAATTAAATTACCACCACAGACTCTCATAATAATAATAATAATCAGAAGGGTTCATGTCACCTTAACAATGCAGCGCTGCATTTGAACATATACAATATTAACAAGCAAAAAGGTGCTGATGGTCAGCATTAAAAATCCCACTAAGACCAGTTAGTGGTGACGGATATTTATGTTTGAACGTAACTTCAGCTGTATAGTCATCAAGTCTAATTTTCAATTAGACTTGATGACATCTCCAGCTTTTCCAGAACGTGTGGAACCCCTGTCTGTACTTCGTCTGTCCTTCAAGAACATTTATCTCTTCTCATCCAACACATATAAGATCAAATAAACTGGCCTTCTAAAATAAAGAATAAAGAAGTTGTTTAAACAGGATGGAGTCCTTGCACTGATTACCTGAAAAAAATCACTGCACTAAATACAAACCCAAGCTTTAGACAAGGTATCCTTCATATTTCCATGAGGGACACGATATTAAGAATCATCCGAGTGCCGATAATGTTGCAGTGCTCTCGTGCAGCATTAGGGATGCTGGTCACAGCCGGGCAAGCGGCCAGCTCGATCCCAAGCGCACAATCCTCACTTGCAGCTTGGCTTGCAGTGCCTGGCCTCCTGTCTGTAAATGTGTTAAACCTACTTTCACTCGCCCTGAATTTGTATAAATAATGTATATACATTTATCTGCAGACTCTAACAAGTGCAGCCTCAGGTGAAAATACTCATAAATGCATGCTATGCGCATCCCTGAAGGTGGACATCAACTCCAAACCGGCCAACTCAAAAGATAACCACACAGAGAGGAAGAAGAAAAAAGAGAAATGAATAACTTGCCAAAAGCAACACAAACACACATAGTTCTTTCTCTCTAACACACATACACACACAAACACACACGCACACACACACACACAGTGCTGTCAGTTTCTAAACAAGTTCTCCCTTCCGTCCCACAAACAGCCCCGAGTTGTGTCTGCCATTGTTGAAGCTTTTAAACTCTGGAACCACATCACTCGTGTTTACTGAGATGTGTTTGTACGTTTCCCTGCATTGTCAAAGCACAGTCAAAGAAGAAGAGACTGAGGGCATGAGAAGGGAAGAAAAAAGAGAAAAGCTTTTGGAAGTGTTCCAAGATTGCAGGAAAAGGTGCAACTGAAAGATGGAATCAGCCGGTTTGCCACCGAGTCCAGTTTCAGTCAGGCCCTGAGGCTCCAGAAGCCTGAGAAAAAAGCTCAATGGGAATAAAACAAACACCCACCAGCACGGCATGGTGGCAAAACCTGTCTTTGGTGGATTAAGCAGTATGGATAATCGACCGCACCAATCAGTGACCTCCATTTTAATATCTGAAAACATCAATTACTCTAAATGTAATCTAGCTAATTGAGTCTATTATTATTTTTCGGATCAAACATGAATTCATTTTATGTTGATTGCCATTTTATTTATATTTCAGTTTTACCTTGGATATCAAGATACAGAAAAAACATTATAGATAATTATTATTATGAATATAATTATTGAGACATAATCTCCAAATCAAAGTAAAAAAGCCTTAATTTGTATTTTTATTGAAGATTAAAAATTGTTTATTCATCTGTTCCAGTGATACAGCTGGTGGAGGCTCACACAGGAAGAACAAGGAGGCTCAAACAGAAACAGCACAACTCTTCAGAGAGGCAATTAGCCAACTTTCTAAGCACTTGCACCAAACAGCGACTGGGGGACCTGGTGCTTGGCAGCCTGATGGACAAAGTTTAAAAATGTAAAGATCAAATTAATAGGCATGGCACTGTTAATGGGAGCACTCACTATTGTTATGCAAAAAGCCTCACTGTGGCATGCAAAACAAATACGCAAAGGTTTGGAGACGGAACAGTTCGAAGGCCGCTGCTGTTTCATTTCAAAACATGCATTATACATCATTGTGCATAAGGAGGAAGCCTACAGCATTATGATGTTTTTTTTCCACGATGATTATCCTTTATTAGTCATTAAACGAGAGCGAGAGAGGGAGAGAAAATACAACTTTTAGGCACCTGAACCTCGCTGCCAGCATTCCATTAATTGCCTGCACAATGGGGAGAGCCTTCGGAGATTTTTCAATTTCAAAAAATGAGGAGCATGCATTCAGTCGTGCTCATGTTATACCGGCACTTAAATCCTACAGAGCTCACATAAAAAAGGACTCAAGGTTGCATCCGATTGAAAGCCTCCAACTACAGCCACTTCAGAAATCCACTTAGCGAGCGGGGGGTTAGAACATCTAATTCAAACAGTCGCCCTGTTAAAACGGTTGCACCAATGTCTTTTAAAAATACACACACAAACACACACACACTTTCAGGAATGCACTTTTCTTCTGTGTTTGCCTGGCTCCATTGTAAGAAAGATGAAACTGGCACATAGAGAGATAGCAAGACACAAAGAATTAATCTTGCCAGACCTCAGCCAAGTGGCGAGGGTAAATGCTTGAGTGCACGTGGAATCTTGACCTTTGCTTCGACGGTGTCACAAAGAGTGCTTTATGGGTACGACATAGAAAGAGGTCTGTAGCGTCTGTAATAACATGACAACCCGAATGTCACGACACTGTTCATCAGCCACAGAATACTGAGGAAAGAGAGCGTCTACCTATGTAAAAACAGCAATAAGAATGATGAGGTTTTTGGTTGAACTTTAAGGCACACTTAACACAAAAGACACAACAATTGAAAACTTTCAAATAACTAAATTAAAGTGAGAAGCAGAACCGACAGCAACATGAGAAGATTGAGAAGCTAAGGAAAGATTTTGGCAGTGTGAACTGTTTACGAGAGAACATGTCACTAAAATCGACTGTGAAGTTACTTATTCATTTACCAGTCCACTGGACAGTTGCTTACCGCTGGAGTTTAACATCTGAACAAGCAGAACCTCCACCACAGCAGTATCAGGACCAACGGAGTACATGTCTTCAAACTTCCTTGTGCTCAAACTAATTGGACTGCTCAGTCTGCTCCTGTTCATTTCTAAGAAACCGTTGTGTGTCGCTACAGGAGCTAGAAGGACGCTCGGACAGCACATACCTCTGCCAAGGATAACCAGAGTCTTGCCATTTTAATAAAAGTGAAAAAATAAATTGTGGCTGCACCTGTTTGCAAAGTTTCATGGAAATCCGTTCAGTGGATTTTGAGTAATCCTAATGACAGACAGAGAGGAAGGGGACATGAAAACATAACCTCCTTGTTGGAGGTTAATAAAACCCAATGTATTTCATAGGATGAAGCATCTCGGGGGGGGGGGGGGGGGTCTGAACATACTGTATATCTAAAACATTGTGCAATTGAATTACTCAAGACAAATTACATATTCCCAACCACAACACCAAACGTACTATTGTCTTAATTCTAGTGATATAATAACAAATAAATACTAAGATTAAAATCATTGAATAACTTTATCGACAATATTTCCCCAAGATGTCAGATTTACCAACACTGTAATATAGTGTGAACACATAAACACAAACACACACACACACACACACAGTTTTTCAATAAACTCAACACAAAAAAATTCTACTTTTACTACAGAATGGATGAGAAGAAGTGAAAGGGTGTGAGGTCTGTGTGTGTTCATTCGTACTCGGGTTGACAGGCAAACAGTAAAATGTATAGCCAGCACCATGAAATGAGGCAGGGCGGCGGCCTCAGATCCCATCACATAAAACCAGAATGTTTTTAATCTGACAGGACCACTAGCAGCCTTGAGCTGTGACCTACTGTCGAGAGCTCGGGAACCTACAAAGAACGGGATCATCACCAATCACGCACACATGGAGACAGACACACACAGACACATACAGACATACACACACAACCACACACACAGGATCTATCTGCAGCTATTCATAGCCACATGTATCTATGGAAATCAATTCCAGGAACCACACAGGTAAATACTATCTTAACAATAGCTCTTGTGGCTTTTACATTACTGAGCTGAATGACCAGCATCAAACACGGGAAGCAAATAATTTGGCTGCTGCTCTTACTTAAGACTGAATGCTCTCCATCAAGGCCCTGTGCGAGTTCCACCAGCTGCCTAATGAGGTGACGTACATTATCCTAAATGTCTTAATGTGAGCGTTTTCATTCAACTGTCTTAACTCCCACACTGTCAGCAACGGATCAGTGTTTGTGAGATCAGTGTTTGTTTACACTGCAGATTTTAAAGAGCACTCAGAAGAACACATGAATGCACCGTATGAATGGGTGTGTGAATGGGTGAAAGGCAAAACTGTGCTTTAAAGCGCTTTAAGTGGTCATGAAGACTAATAACACTCTATATTAATACAGACCATTTACTATTTACTGTACCTCTGCCAGGGCAACAGTCTGCTTCAAGGGATAGTTCACCCAAAAATAAAAATTCACTCATTATCCAGTATCCACTATGCTGATGGAGGGGTGGGTGGAGTGATTAAGTCAACAAAACCCATTGGAGTTTAAGGGACAAACAGCGTTGCAGCCAAATCCAATTCAAATTAAGTAAATGGGGACTAAATCTTTAGACGTAATAAAACACCAGAAAAAATTTGAAAATTACTCCATGCTGCTCTTGTGGTGTCATCTAAAGGTCTTTAAGCCCCAACATTCATATTGGATTTGAAACGGCTTAATTTACACCATGTTGTTTACCTTAATATTCTTTGTGATCCCGTGATTTCATTTTTGTGTGAACTAACCAGCATATCCAAATTCTCAGGCTCATATGATTTATATCAAGATCCATGAAATATTCTCTGGGAAAAGTTAAATATCTCTAAACCAGCCAATTCTCCTAACGACAAAGACAATTAAAATAAATCCTGGACTAACACTTAATCCACACGAAAACAAAAGGAGGTCTTTGTTGGCCCATGTTTTTAGAAATCTGTTCAGCAGTTTTTGTGTAAACAAATAAACAAACAAATGTGCAGGTCAGAAAGCATCATCTCCTAAACAGAAGTATTAAAGCAATACATTTACAATATAAATATACATCCTTGACACACTGCATCCCACATGTATAACCAAAACTAAAGAGTGAATGTTTGCATGTGCGTCCACAGATATAAAGCGTCTCTGCACAAATGTCTCCTGGTAAGATCATCATTAAAATTCCCATGAAGGCTGAATCTTGCAGAAACTTTCTCTCCTTTCTTTCTCTCTCTGCTTCGGAGCGACACGGACAATTGCTGGTAGGCCTTCAGATGCAAACAGCTGCTGCGACGCTGTCACTCTGATGCAAAACTCTCCAGGGTTATTTAGTCTGCTGTCCTTCTCCTGGGACGGCAACAGTTTCTGTAAGCTGCGAAACACTCCTAAGAGGCCGGGTCCTTGCCAGAGGCTGCACTCACACTGCACTAGGGGTTCCTATAAATGAACATCATAGCATTTAACGTAGATGAAAAAAGGAGGCTATATAGGCCCTAGTGAAGATCTTAGGGGGAACATCAACTCCTTGTAGGTGTAACAGGAAAGGTTGCCTCTCCTCACATGGACGTGCTGATCAACGTGGACCTGACAAGCCCGGGATCAAATCTACTAAATCAATAGTTTGGCCAATCACCTAAATGTATAATCTTGTAAACATTTGGTTTTTGGGATTCCGTGCTCTCTGGTAGGGGACGGAGTTTGTGTGGGCCGACCCTCTGTTAGATATCACGATAAGAACCAGCCTAGCCCCGGTTGCTAAAGCAGCTGCAAACCGCACCGTGAGACAGCAAAGGCGTGTTCTGCCATTTTATATTCCCAACCAGGTCATGGTTGCCTATCCGACTAAGCTGCTGAATTACTGAATGGTCATTCCGTTGCAACTTTAGGTGTCATCTGATACTTCCCACACACAAAATCTACACAAGAGATGCTCTCCCCTATTTTAGCCTGATCCGTTACAACAAATAACTTACGACACAATACTTATACTCCAACAAACCCAAGGGAAAACATAGAGTTTGTCAGTCTCACTGCTTCTAAAGATGAGCGCAGGATGGTTAGACAATAACTGTGTTTGATAGACAATCCTGTAAGTGCAGCTACTCAGCAAGTCTCTTCTTTCAAGGTAAAAATGATGGAATAAAATCACTACCACTATGTTCCTACCAGATCAGAAGTGTTGACAAAAGAACCAGAAAACATTCTGAATCTAATCAAGGTTCTGTATTGAGTCAAATAAGGGTCATTAATGCTTTATGCTTGTGAAATGAATTTTACCACCTTTTGTGTCCATGTTAATGTCGGAAATTATAAAACAAAAAAGTTTTACTGAATTCTTCCAAGTTCATTATTTGTTCCACTAATGGATCCTTTGTATGTTCTGAGAATGATAAAAAAAAAAAAAAAAGCATTGCAACCAAGTCAACTGAGTGTAACGGGCCAGAATCCAAATCTCTGATAGGTCTGTTCACATGGTGGTCTTTTGCATACTCGCATACTCCACTGTATTTACACTCAAGCCCAATTCTGTGCAACGAGACTCTCAATGGTGTAAAGTGAACTGTTCAACCTTGTTCGTACAACTTGTTGCTGGTGCTTGAGCGGCGTATTCAACTCCACTTGAATGTCCTTTAAGTGTGAATACGCATGTGGCATGTGCTTGAGGTGACCCACAGTTTTGCTACTGATAGCGAGAGCATCATTTGCAAGACGTGATACAAGTCTATTATTCACAATGAATTGCAAGGCACGCACAAAGAATCCCAAACTGGCGACACCAAGGTAATTCATGCATTTATGACAATACTGGCATTCTCTTATATCAACATGGAATTTCCTCTTCACAATTGACCATTTATTTAAAACCTCCTCTTTTGCTGGATTTTGCTGTTATGAAGCCAATCATTGCATTTTGTGATCAATTTGCAGAGTTGGATGTATTTGGTTTTCTGTGTCATCAATAAATTGGTGGTAGCAAGGCTCCAACTGGCTGATAAAACAACAACACTTTACATTTTCAACAACCGAAATTGGTTGGTTGTCCAGGCACCGTGAATGTAGTGGTTTTCTGTTATCAGCTTTGCTTTCTTAAGGGAGTTTTAATCATTTTTTTCTTAATTTAATTTAAGTTAAATTCATACTCTAAAAGTCTAAAATCATGTTTATGGTGTTGAAGTTTCCAACTGCTCAAAAACTCCTTAAAACAAACATGTATATCAGTTTAATGAGTATTGTTGAATCAACTTCTAGCTCCGAACACAAGACTGACAGCAAGTGTGCGGCGTCTTCTGTTGGATCTCATGTTAACTGGCATTTGACAAGTTTTCTCTCTAAGACTGTAACAGAGCCTAACAGATCGATGTATATCAAGCTCAGAGTCTAATGTAAGGTGAGTGATGTAGGGTAGGGTGAGGCTGCATGAAGCCCGAGGCTGAATACCAAAGCACAGGGCAGTGGTCCGATCAATACTGGCTCATCCATGGACGAATGAGTTTGGGGTCGTAGGCAGCAGAGTGACAACACTTCCTGACAGAACTTGGCTGGTCATTGTCGTCTGAAAGTGGTTACACTAAACTGTGCAGTCACTGAAAATTTTTCTGAAAACTAAAAACTAAAAGCTGCGAGTTTGACACCAGGTTCTACAGTTCAACATTAAAAGAACTAACTGAATCCAGTGGTTCAGATATAGCAAGGGTGATAGATACCCTATTTTTGTGTCAAAAGCAAAAAATAAGCACAGACGTAAAAGTAATAACAAACCTGCACCCAACTGCAAAATCCTTGCTTTGTAATAACTAACAGTTGTATTCAACCAATATTTTCCTCTTGGCGGATAGGACAGCCACACCCAGCATAACCAAATCAGAAACAGACATCCACAACTGATGAAAATGTCAGTTGGAATTTGTGAAAAATCATAAATAATGGATGTTCCATGTAGGCAGGGGAGCATCTTCAATGAGCCCAGAGTGCAGGGCATGCTTTCTCATCTCTAAACAGAGTAGCCATCTTAATGACTGCGCCCAGAGACCTCGGGTCTCCACAAGCCATCCCCCCTTTTTGCCCCAACATCACCATTGGACCCCCCCTTACCTTGTCAAGCCTGTCCACGCTTCCAACCTCTGCACAAAGAGGGGAACATGAGCTCTTAAATTAAACATTCACAGCAGCAGTCACTGCCTGTTTCAGGCAAATCAGCAGAAAATGAAACAAACTGGGCGCCTCAAGAAGATCCATGTGTGTGCAATTGAAACATTTTTGGGGAGAGTGTGTGTGTGTTTGTGGGGGGGCTCTCTTAAACCTGGCAGAGAACAAAAAAATGAATAAGATCACAGGTGCGTTTGCTTTGCGGGTATACTCATTTGTATGTGTTTTGTAGATGAGGCTTTTTTACCAAAGAGGTTGTGTTTTCACCCATATCCATTTGTGAGTTGGTTTATTGGTTTGGAAACAAGATTACCCCAAAACTACTGGATGGACTAAAATGAAAATGAGTGGAAAGATATGGAATAGGTCAGGGAAGAACCCCTTAAAGGTTGGTGCGGATCCACAGCTGACTGCCGTTCCAGGAATTTTTTGAGAGATAGTATATGTTCATGAAAATAATGAGTGTGTGGCATGAGGTGTGAATCCAAATAAAAATATGGATCTAGTGTTTTTACTTGTAGTATCATAGGAGGACTATGGGCCTTGGCGGAGGTAAACTCCACTGAGTGCCAATCTTTTGCTTATAATTAAAAGTACAACAGATTTTATTTTGTGGGTATATTTCATTTTGTGTGCTAAGATGGAAAAAGAAAGATAGCTGTGCATATTTCGTTTAGCGACAGAATCCATAGGATCCAGCATCATCCGGACAGAGGTCAAACCTGGGGAAGGATGACGGTGGATGCGGTAGAGACCACTATCCTCCTCTCCCGACCTGCATTCAGACATAAACAGGAAATTGCCTACAAGGAAGGAAGTCATATTTTTTTACAGCTGTGCCCTGGATGTGGAGAGCATTGTGCGAGGGCGGCACTTTTGATACATGTATGAGACTTACTCTCATATGTGCTTTGTATACGATGTCTGATGTCTCCATGTTAAGATCACACACAACCTGTAAAAAAAAGAAAAGCCAGGCCCACTGAGGATTGTGTTTGTGTTTTGAATGAAACTGGTGTCATTGTCTTTTCCTGTCATCAATAAAATGGTCTTTTCCTGCAGCCACAACCACAGATAAACCTTTTTGTCTCTTTGTTTTTGTTCTTGGAAGAAGATCAGAGCAGTCGCACCACTCAGGGCTTGTGATCTGTCAGGGTGCACGGATTTATATGGCATCCTATGATGCTCATCACATCTGCAAGTCACAGTGATAAATCAGATTGGCAGGCTGCACAGAATTAAATATATATATATATATATATATATATGCAGGCTATAGGCTGGCTTAGAAGCAAAGGGGTTTCATATTATAAAAGATAACAAATAAAGTTGTTCTAAACAGGGTTTCAAACTCCTTCTCTTCGTCAGGTGTTTCCCTCATCAGTACAACAACACAAAGGAGATGTGTTCCTGTCACTTTACCTCTCACAGGAGATGTGCTCACACACATCAGAGTCCACAGATTTGATCAGTTTCGCTGTCTTGCCAAAAGGGTGGTTCAACTATGCTGGGAGGTGGAAGCTGGGGATGGTGGGGGAGGCAGCCCACAGCCCTACAGGAAGTGATTTAATGTCCAAAAAGACATGCGCTTGTTTTTGCGCTGTCTCTTTCCTGTTGTGTTCTGATAGGGACTTCCTCTCCCCAAGGTGGGTGGATACGGTGTCATCCGTCCATCCATCCATCCATCCAACCCACCCACAGCTCACGGAAATATCATTCCGCTGCCATGCCATCCCAGCGAAAAACTCATCAAACTCTTTGAACATCAGTGCAAATGGTTTTAGTGTGTGTGTGTGCATGTGTGTGTGTGTGTAGCTGGGCCGGGTGGACACATTGGAATGATTTACTGAGGTTTTGAACATACAGTGACACATGAATGGAACGGTAAAAGAAGAAAATGATACACAACCAATGCTATGAAGGTAAAAGATTGCTGGTAAGGGGACATGAGGAAGAACACATTCATGTTTTTAATGTTGTGTGTACTAGTGTCCTCACGCATCTGTGTTTGTGTGTGTGTGTGTGTGTGTGTGTGTGTGTGTGTGTGTGTGTGTGTGTGTGTGTGTGCTTGAGGGATAACCTGTGTGTGTACTATGAATGGGCCTGTGGAGCCAGAGGGCTCAACCTCAGCCATGGTAACACCAGGATGATCTCTTCCTGTCTGCCTCAGTATCTCTGCAACCAACTCCCTTCCTTTCCGCTAAAATACATGGAGACACACAAACATACACGCACGTACAAGCATCTCCTATTGAAGGCATCCCCCACCCCATCCCTGAAGTTTAAACACCTAAACCTGAACCTTGTCCTAACATTAATATGCACACAACCTTTAGTTTTATTTATTATGTATTACTATATGAATAAAACTGTCATACAATGCAATACGAACACCGCCTGCAGATTGGGGTTAAGAGTTCTAGACAAATTAACTTGAACAAAGGAAGTATTTAATTTAGTGTTGTCAAATGCTTCATTTTAGCAAATTAACAGATATGATGCTTTGTGAAGCCTTTTGATAAAGACATAAAGACTCAGGCCAACCTGTCACCCAAAACATACTTAACAGTAAATTAAGTAAGAGTCTAACTCAAACACATTTCCGTTTGCTAACAACTAAAGTTAGATGGTATTTTTGACTAATGAATAAAGAATAAATTATTTAACGAGTGTCTTCTTAACCATCGGCTCCCGTGTTTTGTTACAGTCTGACATTAAATCACCTTTAGACCTTTTTTGTTACATGAGACAGATTTATGTGAATCTACCAGTGACCAAAGCACCAGATTAAACAATATGCATCGGCTCTTCTCTCTGTTGAATGATTTAACACTATCACACACAAAAACAAACGCACACACAGAATGACCTACCCCCCTAACCTCCTCTCTTACTCATTCACCCTAGCAACAGTAACACAAACTGCACACTATAAGCGTTTCACACACACGCACACACGCATACACACACACACACACACACACACACACACACACACACACACACACACACACACACACACACACACACAAACCAAGATGTGTGCACACATATACCTACAGATGGAGGAAATAAACTCATTGCTGCCTGTGTCTGCTGAGGATGTGAGGTGCAGTGATGGCACATTAACGATAGGACCCATGACAGCAGTATGCATCAGCCTCACTGAACAAAGCGTGCGGCCAGATTTTAATTCAATGAGGATTGTTTAAGTGAAACAATGGCTCTCGGCCCCACTGAGGGTTCGCAAAGGGTGAGAAAGGTGAGTTTGTCAGTGGAGTTTTTGTGTTTACGGCTATAGATGATCCCGTTGGTTCAGCGGGGTCGCGGATCAGAAATATCACTGTAGCGCAGCGACATCCGCTGTTTTTCAGGTAACCAACAAAAAGGATTCAACAGTGAGTAGGCCGAATGGGAAATGGTGCTAGAAACGCTCACTGAGGCGTCATAAAAACTATTTGGAGACTATATGACTAATGATTGTCACATACAACATTTTAGCAGACACTGTTATGCAAAGCATCCAACACTGAACAGGCAATATGTTGATGGTCTCTCAAAGAGTCTCTGAGAAACACTGGGATGATGAAGTCACCCAAATTTTAATACAAGTAAATACTTTGCTACAGACAATACACAATATTGAAATATTACTGACACGTGTCTGATTAATACACCTATTAATACCTATTTATAATATTTTAAACATTCAGTTTGTGGTGTTGTCACATCAGACAATTTTAAATTTGATTACACTAAAATATCACCCAGTCAAATTCTAATTTGTACAGATGTCATGTTAATTTATTTCATTAAATTTTCCATCATCTAGTAAAAGATACATTTCTGATTATTTAAAAGGTAACAGAGATGTGCGGCTTAAACGACCCACACTATAACTTTAAAATAAACAATTTTAATCACCCATGAAAACACGAAATGGAGAGGAAACCTACTGTGTGTGTCTTTTCACTCCAGTATTTGCATTCCTCACAGCCCATTTGCTCTATGCTAATGGGTCTACTCATGCAGAGCAGCAGGTCTTAATGAAAAACCTTTGGCTAGTGATCAGTGCTATTGATTAGCCTGAGCCCCAGCTCTAAGCAGGGCTAATTGATCAATCACCACTGGTTGCGTTGGATTAATGGAACATGACTGCTGCTCCCCCCCGAAGACATATCCACGTCTAATGAAGAGGCCCCGAACGTGTGTGTGTGTGTCAGACATTTACGTTGTGCATATGTTAAAGTGCATTAGTGTGTGACGATACAGGAGTGTGCAGAGCTATAGATTACACTTCTTCAAATACAACTGATTTTGATTAACCCGATTCAAGCCTTTGCCACTAAGAGGTAAACGCTCTATGGTCTCATTTACTCTAAACAGACCAAATCTCTGTGGTGCAAACAGACCTGAAGAGCCTGTTTTTTACAGGGAAGAATATAAGTGCATTGATATACATATATTTTTTGCTAATACTATATACCCGACCTGCGTTTAGCATTTTTTTACAAATAGGCAATGGTTACTTGATTTTGTATGTCATATGTTGGAAATTCCTTGTTAACTACAGGTGGAGAAATGTGGTTTTATAGTTTGTCCAGTCAAGCCAGTGTGTTATGGGGAATTTTGATCAACAGCTTATAAATAATTTATAGTAAAACTCGCCTTGTCCTGTTTTAAGAGCTGATAAGCTATTCAGAAGAAAATTCATTAGTCTGCAGTGAGTTTCCAATATCAGCTACAAAAACCACATGTACGTTGAACTATATTTCACATCTCTTGCGAGTCCGAAAGCTGACGGACACGACACCAGCAGTTTGAAGGTCTGAAGCACACACAGGCCAAAACAGGAAGCCCCACAACCCCCCTACACACACACCCCAACACACACGCACTAACACCCACATTCAAAACCCTCCTGTTGAATGACTGACAGTCTAGCTGGCCAGAGGTGGACCCATGGCGGATTTGTGTCTGTATATGTCTCTGTGAGCGTGTGTGTGTGTGTGTGTGTGTGTGTGTGTGTGTGCATGTGGTAGTGGGGGGGTGGGGGGATGGACTGGAGGTTCCAGCTGGCCTGTCATGGGACTCCCAATCGCGTGTGAGCGGTACTGAGAGGGAGCTGTGGCTCACTTGTCCAACAGTGAAACACTCAACGGGCTGGGAAGGTCGACTAGGGTGAGTCCAGCTCGGCATTATTGGTTTTTTTCTGTTTTTTGAAAAGATTTAAACAAATCAATAAGTAATTTAAAGGTTTGAAAAGTTTATCACTGAACATTTCTGATAAATCCTAGGGTGTATAAAAAAGGAATTATTGAAAATCTAATTCACCAAAAAACCACTCATGTTGCCAAACAGTATCATGCTTTTATTCTGATAGGAAGACAATACCTTGCTGTTTTGACAAATCAAGCTTTGTAGCTGGTGAAAAGTTTAATTACATAAACTTTGAACGAGACCAGAAAAAGCCTGACAACAGAACAGCATAACGATTACCTCGTGATGCAAACCCGGCAAAAAAAACAAAACACCACACTCACAACAACCTCACGTTTGATTATGATTGGACGCAACAACCTGTCCAGACAAAGTGTCCATAGCAGCACCAGCCAACCAGGACAGAGGCTCCCACCCTGGCCTGTGCTGAAACCAAAGAACCGCCCTGAGAACACACACACCACCTCCACCTCCCGTCATTTAGTTAACCTTGACCAACTAACCAGCCACACATAAACACTCACACACCCCCTCTTCTATCCTTTGACTGACTCGCACATTTTGTGGAACGAGACCACACTTCCACCCAATAACCTCTGGTGTGAACTTAATTGTGTATACTCAGGTATTGAGTTTCGGGCCATGCCTGGCTCCCACAGCACTCAAAGAGAAACAGACGCTGTGAACCTGACAATGAGTAAGAAGGGGGGGAAAGGGAGAGGGAGAGAGAGAGAGAGAGAGAGAGAGAGAGAGAGAGGAAGAGAGAGAGAGAGAGAGAGAGAGAGACAGGGACCACCCAACAGCTGCGAAGAAAAACAAAGCTGGGTGGAGAGCAAAGTCAGCTTCGATCACGTCGGCGCTACGACAGTTGAAAGTTGTTGTGCAGTAGCAGTTTGGCGAAGGTGAAAGAGGCAGAGAGGAAGAGGAAGAGAAAGTGGAACCCCCCCCGAAAGACTTTGGTTTGTATTTAGTCGAATTCTTTTTAAGGCAAAACATATTTATTTTCTATATTGTACATTTTGGTTTTATATTCAAAGTAAATAGTAATTATTCCTTAGTGAGGTAATTTTTTTCTTAATATGTCAGTTTTCTGTTGTGAAATTAAATGAACTTGCTGCTTGAATAATAAGCGGTTATCTAATATATACAATTTTTTTCCCCTAAATGATTCACACAATTTGTGATTGATTAATTGATTCAACTTATTTATTATAATACATGCTTCAGGACTACAAACTACTGGACTGGATGTGAAGTGAGATTATGAACAGCTTTGAAAAACCACCTCTGAATGTTAAGTGATCAACAGTCTCCCCTCTCATTACAATAACTCATGTGACCTTCATCAAGATACTGGAACACTATTAAACACAGAGGAGTTCACTCTTGTCTGGACGAAGAAAAGGCAAAATACATCCATACTTTCTAAAAGTACGTGTAATTTTTATAAAAAGAGAAATCTCGTATTTGACAATTTCATTTTGACATAGTAAGATATATTCTACAACATGTTACTCATAAGTTTAAATAGTTTGCATAAATTCACATTTTATAAGGGATGTGTGGTTCTACTGCTGTCCACCAGGGGGACGATGATATGCAGAGTCTGATCAGGTCATTGGCGGCCTCGCTTTATTTCAGCGGAGAGTAAGTTATTCAAGTAAAGTTGCGTGTGTGTGTGTTAGTGTGTGTGTGAGAGAGAGAGAGAGAGAGAGAGGGAGAGAGAGAGAGAGAGAGGGTGACCCCTTCTGAGCCCTGTAAGTACTTTTATCTCACAAAAATCATTATAATATAATTTATTACAAATAATTTTGAAAATCTGAAGTATGATAAAAGAAATGATTACATTGTTTTAGAAACTTACAAAATGCAACAAGTTATATTTTAAAAAAGCGATTAGTTCACTCAATTATTATTAAATTATTTAACAGTATACAATAAAAAAAATTGATAAAGTGACTAAAATAATTAGCATCAATAATTCAGAGCTAGATTTTTTAAATGGCACTTTCTAAGATAAGTATCAAATAGTGTAGGTCTTATTATCAAGTAATTAATTTACTGAAGACATTTTATTGTACATATCTCTAACATATTTATTTACTACATGTTTTTCTACTTGTATTTCTTTAAGTCCTTTTGTTCAATCCAACTGAACTAAAACAGAACTATACTGTATTAAGTCAGACAGAGAGAATTATCAATCCTGCTGCTGTTGAATGTGTTAACCTAACACAGTTACAGTTCAACACCAGAGTTTAGTCTGTTTTTGTCCAAAGTCAAAGATCAAATGCCGCAGTTCAGCCCCGGCCCCCGTTACCCAAAGCTCCACGTTCCAGCGGAGCGACTTATATATACCCCGCTGTGTGTATGTGTGTGTCAGGAGTCAGTTACCTTTCCATGCTGATGAGTGCCTTTGAAGGGTTGGCTCGAGGGATTTTCCAGTCTCTCTGGAACACAAGGAATGGACAGCTGACCTGAAGACAGACACACACAGACACACACAGACACACACAGACACACACGCACACACACGCGCACACACACACACAAACACACCCAGAGTTAGCTCTGGCAGTCAGTGCTGCAAAGTAACTGAAGACACAGATGCACACACACACACAAAGACAGGGATACACTCCATGAGCGAGTAAGTGAGCAGGGATTATCCTAAAATTCTATTGCAAACGAATGAAAACATATAAAATTCCGCTATTTACATATCTCAACTTGATGAGACATGACAGAATTTCATGGTTATTTTACAACCCAAATATTTCCCCAGAAAAATCTCAACATTGGGCTGATATTTCAAATTTCAAATAACAGAAAGGAAATTATACGAGAGTCCTCCAAGAATGACTGGATGTGGCCTTGCTGATTGATTTGCATGTGTTCTATGTCAAAGCAAACATGTACTTGGATGAATGCATTAGTTAAATACACAAGTGGCTGATATTCTAATGGAATTTCAGAATCATGACCCACAAAGGGACCACGCCTTATTAACACAATGCTGCAGTTTCTAGGAAGTGGGCAAGGAGGGGGCCAGAGGGCAATTCAACTACTTTACCTCAGTATTCTTCTCATGTTTGATCTGTAACTGAAGCATTAAATATAAATGAAGGGTTCCCCTTGAAAACTCAGGATCCACGATTACATGAAATTCATCAGGTTTTTCCCTCTATATGACCTGTAATTTGCACGGATCTTTTGTACTGCAGATGGAAACAAGACTAACAAGTCTAAAAGAGCTAAATGAGGTAAATGATTATAAAAGCGGAGCAGAAAGCAAAGAAGGCACGATGAGAACAATTCAATTTACATTTCAGGGATTTAACTGATGCTCATTGTATTGTCTGAGCAGGTAGTGTAAAGGTTGTTCAAGGATACTTGGTCAGAAGACCACTGATGGACACCAGTGGTTAAAATTTGAACTGTGAAAAAGACATTTAAATTAAACATATTCTCTCTATTCTCACCCCTCGTCAACCCCCTCTCCTCTCTCTCCCTATTTCCTCTCCTCTCACCCGAGCCCGTCGAGGCAGATGGTCCCCCACCCTGAGTCTGGTCCTGCAAGAGGAAAACATTTTTCTCTCCTCGGTCGCCAAGTGCTTCCTCGTTGTGGGGATTGTTTGATTCTCTATACTACTCTAAGGTCTCAATCTTAAAATGTGAAATGCCTTGAGATAATGTATGATTTGGAGCAATACAAATAAAATCGAATTAAAATAATTGTGTTAATCCCACCTTTTTAAGAGGCTCTAATTAGGTTGGGTGTTTTTATAACCATGGAAATGAGCCACTGGACCATTAGATATCATAAATGAGTTCAGAGTAATATACAACTGTTATATATTCCGCGGTGGAGAAACATTATTCATGTCCACGGCAGTCTAACAATCTGTATGTTAAACCTCAAAGTTCCACACATGCTGTAGATATATGGACACAATCTCAGCAGGTATGTCATTGTCGTGAAGCAACGCGCCCCCTCTGTCTGTCCCCCTGCCCGTCTCTCTCCTCTCGTTCAGGGCCTGTCATGACTGCTCTCCAACAGGCCTCCTGTGTCTGGATTAATCTCCCTGGTTGACTGCTGATTTGAAGGTGGGTCGGCCGTCATCCACCAACACCAAAACTAATTCCACTGTGTCACCGCGCGAAACTCCTGGCTTCCAACCCACCCCCCTTCACTGACACCCATGCATGCACGCACATTGCAGAATATCTTCATCTGTCTCTGTCTCATCTACATGGAAGAGGGCACGAGGGCGGGTGACTAGTCCGAAGGAGAAAGGTCAGCGCGCTGAAGGAGTTCATCATTCTGAGCTGTCAGAGCCTCTCTTTAGGAGAGCAGATGAAGTGGAGCGGAAGGAGGAGAGGATGGGAGGAAGGATGGGAGGGGGAAAGAGAGGAACAGGGAAAGAGGAGGGGGGTCTTTTTTTTAATGTTTGTCTTGTTATTGGTTATCAGCCAAAAGTTCGTCATGGCCTACGGAGTTGGCTGGAGTCCACCGAGAGCAAATCAATCATCATACGGTTTGTGTTTCCATCATGTCTCGCCTTTGATTACATCTTAATTATGAGAAAACAACTTAAGACACTTGCACGTCTTAGTCAAGTCTACAAATGGTCATTTGGTGGCTAAGAATACACCAGAGGGTTCAATGAAACTCCAGAAGCGAGCAGTCAAACATTCAGTCATTCAGAAATGATCACACAATGCATCCACTACACTTGCGGGCCTCTGGCATGAGGTAAACAGCTTTTAATAGCATCAAACCCTCTGCAGTTTGTTTGCGACCATCTGTCCAGTCTATTGTGTTTCCCCGTTGTGACGCTTTGGAAGTTCATCGGCTGACAGCTGATGTATGGGTTCTTACAAAGTCCCCAGCCAGGCCCTCGGGATCCTGCCGCACTGTCTTCACCCCCGTCCACTATCTGTTTCTGCTTTGTCTTCACGTTTTCCTCGTCTCTTTTCCGCCTCACAGTATTTACTTAGATCAAGGTGTATCAGTCTGCATCTTCCACTGGCGTTTAGGAGGGCTGTGCGAGAAGGAAGTTGTCTGGTCTGTTGGAAGAGGATCAATGTGTTTGCCAACTGTGTTATTGAAACCGAGACTAATTTATTTTCTGTGCAAGATTTGAAACATTTTGATAAATAACATAATTTATATTCTTTATGGATTTAACTCATTTTATTGACATATTTAATTTCTATAGAGAAGCTGTAGATAGTGGTTTGGAGATTTCAGGAACATTACTGGAATATTCCTGCTCTTCTCATCAGCTTGTAGTCAACATACATAAATATAATGTTCATCCACCGATACCTGAAATACAATTTTACTGTGTTTTGAACCAAACCTGGACTAAATTAAATTTAATAGCATTTTACAGCCATGGGAGGACACAGTAAAATGCCTGTTTAAGCATAATAAACAAGATTAAACAACAAACAGAGGAAGTTTACGAGTGTTTATCCTTAACTCTGGGTTAATTCAGGACAGACACTAGTAGCTGCAGATCTTTTAGGTAAAACTTAACTTTGGGAACTTCTAGTCGTGTGCGCAAACCATACTTTACACCTAATTCCCCCCAGATTCCGAGTTTTCTGTTCTGGTGGTTTCTGTAGAGGTTGTGGGGTATATTGGAGTTGAGGGGTGGAGGGTGAAAACCGGGTCCAGGAAGTTTTCACTCCTTTCTTCCCTGGGTACCCCTGGCCTATCCAACTCCCAGTCATCGGCTGAGAGAAGCCAGATGCAGGCAGGATAATCACCCTCTAATAAGAGGCTATATTGAAAGCAGGCTGGTGTTCGTACACTACAAGCTTAAAAGGCACGTGCAAACACATACACACTCAAACATATGTGTACACACGGACAGCCGAATGCATGTACACACATATTCTGAGCAGGTGTCATTACAGTGTGCAATGACTTCAGAAAGAAGCGATCACTCACAATATGTACACATGTGGACATACAAACATGTGCAAAAAGAAGGAAAAAAACAACACACTCACACGCACGTACAAGCACACACACAGGCAGACACACAGATACCCGCACCAGACCCAGATTCTTTTTCCTTCTTCTGACTTCAGTCCTATACCACCATCCTGGAAAAATGTTAGCACATGGCAAAGGATATCAATAATTTCACGATATTTCAATTATCAATTTAGAAAAGAGAGAACAGATCCCCGGGGGATTGCGTAGGTTGGTGTCTGTTTTTGTGTGGCCCTATGAAAAAGTATGAGGTTTAGCATTGTAACTGAAGCCCTACCCACACTCTTCAAATTCAATTTCCCCCCTTTTCTGGTCGTCACAAAGTATAGAAAGCATATTTTTTTCTCCTTCCTTTTGATGAAAACTAAAGAGTGTGTTGGCAAAGCTAAAACACTGAAGAACCCCCCCCCCCCCCCACCCCCCCTCCAAAAAACAGCTGAGGGAATCTTCTAAACACCAATCTTACATTTCATCAGAAGAAGAAATGGCTTGACATCAACCAGTGTTGGTGGACTGCAGCCCAAAGTGAAATCCGCACCGTTTAAAAAATGTGGCACAACTGAGCCCTTCTGTTCATGTGTATCACGGCAATAAACCATTTCTTCTTGTGTAGCTGCAGTGAGGCACTGCATGCAGAGCTGGATGATGCAGGTTAGTACGTCACATGTGGAATTAAAAGTATTAGACCGTGCAAGCCAAAGTTTAGGAAACAGTGTTTGACAGACACTGGTTGTACTGTCTAAGTCTCCAGTACTCTTTCACTTTGTTCAGTAGATTAATAAACTGTAGACATGTCATTCATCTCTCTGTCTGCCATTCCTCATCTCTACCTTCTCCCTCTGCCCTCTCATGTGGGTGTTCAGCTTAAGTGGATTGATGAGCAAGTTAAGAAAGCAGGATAATTGTTCTTTTCTCTTAATAAATGATAATGATCTCCCTCACCTGCACATCTCTTGCCATTTAATACAAAATCAGAGGAGGAGCTTTGGGAGCAAAATAATTATTTTTAGTGCAATGAACATATACTTGCAACTTGCACATGTTACTAATGGGAAAAAAATATATATATGAATAATCACAATCTGAAAAACATTTTAAGTATTTCATACAAGAGCATAAGGTTAAGCTACATATATGGATGTGCTATGTCTGTATACAAATGTCTTGTCTCATGATTAGGGGCCTGTGTCGTGTTCTCACTCTCTGCAGCAAATAACATTCGGCAGACCATGTGTTGTTGATATCATGCGTGTCCAGGTATATTAAGGTCAAGACAGGGCTGTCTGAGAATGAGGAGCAGGCGGATGCACGGGTCAGGGGATGCAAACTCAGCAGGGACACAAGTGGAGAGGGAAAAGCAGGAGTGTGAAGCTGACGAGGTGGATAAATTATATAAGACAGGTATCACTATAAAAAATTATTATTTTTTGTTTGCAAAGGGCAAATTCAACAAATCTTGAGTTTCAATTATCTGCTTACTTCTCACGCACATTAACTTCATATACTAAGCAATCTAAAAAGAAAATTTGCACAACCCCTACTTTAGACACAAAATATTGTATGACTTCTAGTAAAAATGTGTATGTAAACACATGCAGGCTTCTATTGCAACACACAAAATCTTCCACCCCAAAATATTGAGCATGTATACTCACACACACACTCACACAAAACACAACGCAACCATTAGTCGAAACGCACACATCACTTCTGTGGCACAACGCGCCAGGTGTACTGCTCTCACACCACCAGCAGCCTCAGAAAGAGAATCTATATTCCCCCTTCTGTCTTTTGTTCATTTGAGTAACTATGAGGAGCAGCAGCAGCAGCAGCTGCAGCCTCTCTCCCCACTCGTGCTCAGCCGGGGGAAGGCAATAGGTTTAGCAGGCGAGGAGGCGAGGCAGATTTATGGCGCTGGAGGTGACCTCTGGGGCCGTAACACAGTGATGGGTGAGTGGCTCTCAACGGTAAGCTACTGGCACTTGACAAAGTGCCCGAAGCAGAATGAATTTACTTCTCTTTTCCTCAATCATCAAGCAGCCACTGCCCTGACCCCCATCCTGACTGCTATAACAAGATCTCCCATCTCACAAGGGCCTGAAAAATTTACTGTCACATCTACTTTTCAATGAGCTCAAGTGAGCACTTCTTTCACCTTCAGCGGAGCAGGTGCCTGTGAGGAGGAGGGCTAACCTGCCTGCCCCGGTGTATGTTTGTGTGTGTGTGTGTGTGTGTGTGTGTGTTTTATTAGTCTTGTGTGTGTGTAACAGAGGGCGAGCGAGAGAGAGAGAGAGAGAGAGAGAGAGAGAGAGAGAGAGAGAGAGAGAGAGAGAGAGAGAGACTGAATGTACATTAATAAATGTGTGTAAAGGCTGTGCACTGGCCTACCCACTTGCTCCCTCACTCACCCAAACTCAACCTGTCTCTCTCTCACTAACACAAACAAACACACACACACCTAACTACAAACATACACAATGCAGAGCACATTACATTGACTTACATTCATTTCACTTATTTTCACACTGTAGCATAACTACTACTTGCCTTAATCCATATTCGTAAAATATCTTAACGTTTACCTAAATATAACCAAAACTTACCCAACCTTAAAACATGTCATGTTAAAAAAAAAATTAAAAAAAGTAATAATAAAGTACTTTATTATTAGTAAAGATTTGTTGGGGAAAACATACAACAATGAAATATTTTAAACAACTCTTGTATGTTTGTATGTAACATAAATTGCAAGAGTCTCTCACTTTGCTCATACCATATACCAGACACACACATATACACACACACACACACACTAAGTGAAGCTGGCAGGCAGGGACACAAAGGGCACTGCTTTACGGATACCAGGAGACACCTCTGCCATTTATATTAGAAGTCAATCTACCTTATCATATCTCTTACGCACTTACACACACACACACATATACGCACACACACATATTTTGTGAGTATTTGCCAGCTTTCATCATCACCATGGCGTTAATGATCCTGATATATTTTTTATATGCAGGCGATAAATCCTGGTGTGCACACATTCAAATTTGATCTTTCTTGCACTCTAGTTGTTGAGGTGAAATTATGGTGGATGTGACAGCGATGAAAGTAGAACAAACTTAATATGTACATTAGCATTGAAGATATATTAGAGAGGGTATGATGAATAAATCCAGAAAATATGTTTTCAATAAGGACATGCAGGAGATGCAAATGGACCAAAAGCAAGAGAAGGGGGACAGGAAGAAAAGAGTTCAATTTATGAAAGGATAAATCAATCAATAACTGATTAATCTCTATTCTCTGGCTGCAGAGGGATTGATGCCCTTTTAATGATCTATTGCTGCCAGAGAAACCAACAACATGCTGGAAGTGACTGTAGCTTAAATTATTATGATTCCAATAAGTGGAGCGACTAAGAAAAATATGTCTGTCCTCCGTATATATCTGTAGAAAAAAAAAAAGGGATTGTGTATTTAATTATTCTGCAGTCTTTTTAATTACTTGGCAAATGGAACAAACAGTCAAACTGATAATTTATTTTCTATTCTCCCAACAAACAGACATGTCGATTTACCGGCAACAGGAAGAGAAAATTTGCTGTAGGGAGGTTCCACTTGTTTAAATGTTTACAGCATCAAACATTGATATTGATAAAACAGTTACACGGCCAAAATCAATACATTGTACATTAGTGCAAACAAAGTTGGTTACGCCATCGTTTCATTATGTCAACTCCCCTCTTTAAAATGTCACACCTAATTCAACCTCTATTCATTTTATGAGCCGCTCTTTCGCCTGCCCTCACCCGCTGGGATAATGTTATCGTGATGAAACAATAAAAATCAATGATTAAGCATGTGTAATTTTCCAAAGACGAAGTATTAAAATTTATTGTCTCTCTCTCTCTGTCGAGCCTTGACACATGCGAGACGATCTGCAGGTTACAACTTAAAATAAAGAAGGGGCATTAGAAGCTACTCAATAAGCCACTGTGAATTGATCAGGCCGTAAAAGCTGCTACGCTGCCGCTACACGTCCATTCACAACCGCACGCTCGTTTTAAAGTGTTTAATCAATACATTTTGCGAGACGTTAATTTTCTCTCATCTTTACTTAGTTTTTATCACTTGTGGTTATAACTTGAATCAATCAGACAACTTTATGACACTACATCAGCACTGTGAAAACACACACGCGATCTTAGAGGGCGCTCGGTGAAAGTTTTACACCTACACTTCAGAGTTAGTTAACGCAGCCCTGGTGAGAGTTAATCAGAAATTTGTTGTTATTCAAGTCAAATTGAATGGAGGGGTATTCGTAAATAATGTTTTTTTTATCTCTATTGTAAATAAAAGTCTTTCGGCCTCTAGTTGAAGGGTGGACGCACTGATCGTCATTGGCATGTACAATTGCAGATTGCAGACGCGGCCGCAACAAAAAGTCTAATTTAATATTATATAAAACATAGTTTTGCTATTACATGTACAGAAATGACAGCTTAACGTGTTATTTCAGAAAGCGTTTAGTTAACCAACAGGATTCATTAGCCTGCAAATAAAATAAAGAATGTTGAAACTGAACCCTCTTTATAATCATTTCATGATGTGAAACAAAATAAGAATACTAAACCTGATAAATAATTGCCAGAACAGCAGTATCTGATATTCGCTTGAAAAAATGTGGGACAAACAAAACTGGCAGTAGTGATATGAAGTGACCCTGCCAATTCAAAAGCTCTAGAAGTGATACTGTAGCGACAAATTATTTTGATAGTATAATTAAGTTTTATTAGTTGTTTTTGAGATTTGGTTGAAAAATATTTTCCACCTAGTTTAGGTCTATCTCTCTGTGACAGTGTGTTTTTTCGATTGCACAACTAAGAGATGCTGAAATCTGATATTTCCTCCAATTCAAAGCAGACAATAGTTTTACTGTAGACTGTGATGTGCTTCCACATTTTGAGAATAAATTCCACTGATGTGTGTATATGTCTGTAAAAACATAGTTTGTGCTCTTTTATACAAACTCACCACAATCAAGTCTCATGGAAAGTAAAATTTCGACAGAAACTAGCTTGTTCCCCACCCAAAACAAGAGTAGACTAACTGAGTTCCACACCTCAGATCACTGCAAAAGAAAGATGTGCCAAAACTCCTACCAACTTCCATGAATCCAGAAAACTATATACTGACAAAATACTACAGGAGATTTACTGTTTGATAAAGCATATGGACAGTATGCCACCTGGGCCTTTCTATCGCCACCTCAAGAGAAAAAAACAATTCCAGCGGTGAAGAGCTGTGCTGTCGGCTGGATCAGTGGAAGTGGCTCGGCAAACAGCGTTTTTCTTTTAACTTTCAATTCTCCTAAGCATGCGTGCTTCACAGCCCCTAGGGCTATTGCCTTTCTCAATCTGTCCCTGGAGAGGCAGGAGTTATGGTCCCTGTCAATTGAGGAGAAAGGGATGTTATTCCCCTGTCACCCCCTGGTCGCGCCGCCATCCTCCCTGCCCTGATCTACAGCCTAACGCCCCCCCCGCCACCCCTTCCGCCCTCCCCCTTCCCCACTTTGCTTTGTCGTAAGCTGCAGACTATGTCGTTGCCATGGGCTCTTGAGATGAGGACGAGGAAGAAAATGCTCCGGGCGGGGGGGGTGTTGGTGAGTGTTTTAGTACGACGTTAACACACTTGCAGAAAATTGTTGTTTGTGTATTTTATTTACTTGTATTTTTCTACACTGTGTTTTTACTAAGATGAAGTGATGGGCGATGGCACGTCCAGGGGAGCAGTACAATGAGACAGCTTGGCCCAGGGGAGGTGACCTGCCCCAGGGCACACGCAGGTCCTTGACTGACACCCTTGATAGGGGAGCAGCGGCGGGGTTAAACATGAGAGGCAGTTAGTTAACGATAGTGTGTGATCAGAGGTGTGTTGATTGCTAACGCTATGTCCCATGAGTCCCTGTAGGTTCGGTCTCGTTACAGATGTCTGACTGCTACAACACAACAGCTTCGAGCCCAAACATTTTTTAAATATGTAGTACAGAATTTTATATGGCATTTTATATTTTCGCCAATTTCCGAGAGAAAAATGCTATGATTTAGATGAAAAAAATTGGGCATGTTTATGGGACTGGCATTTGCTGGGGTATGGACACCAATGACTGCCATTCTATTTTGTTTGTTTGTTTGATGGTTTGTTGGTTTATCAGCAGCATTACACAAAAGCTACTGTACAGATTTCCATGAAACCCAGTGAAGGGAGGGGACATGTCAAGAAAGAAGCCATTCATTACGTTGCAGATCTGGACAACAGGGGCACATTCTTACCTAAGACTTGAATCTATTCTTCCCTGACACACATTTCATCTTACCACTCGTTTGTGTAATAATCAGTGTTGTAGTTTTTTTGTAAGCCTGTTTAAAAATAAATGAACAAACCAACCAACAGGGTGAAAACACACCTCGGCAGAAGTAGAAACAAATCCTTCAAGAGACAAAAACCTGGGATTATAGCAAGTTTGAATGCATTTCATGTATTTCCGAGATGTATGAAAATTACACAAACTGCAGGCATCCTTACAACAACCTACATTACCAGTGAACACCAGTACAGACATCAGTACACCTGACACATCCTCCACAGAGAACCTCCAGTGCTCAACCCCATTTCCATACTGGTCAGGCTCTTTTAGGTTCTATTGCACCTTAGGCAAATCCAGAGTTTGTGAGGGTCTCTCTGGGTGAAGGAATAAATAAATAAGCAGATAAATAGATGAATAACCCAGAGGAATGAGAGCCCATGCGCCTTGGCCATCCATCATATATCCTATTACCACACACTCAGCGGCACCTGCAGTATGTATAATGCAGTCAACCTCCGTAAGCAGATACAAATTCAACTCTTTTGCTCCTCAATTTGTTATATCTGACAACAACACTGCTTGTGCCGTGTTGTTTCTTTGAATTATGAATAGATTCCCCTTCACCAGACTTTCGCTGGTGCGTGATAGCGTGGTGCTGTTATGCAGAACAGCTGTGGAAAACAAATTCGAGAAGCACGGTGCCGTTCTTAGCGGCTGGGCGCATATGCATAAACAGCTGCGCTTAAAGTCACTTAAAAACAAGCAAATGGGCTCAATATTTCATCTTTGGATTTATTTCATCGGCTGTGATGAATATGAAATGCCAGAGTGTAGTACCAGTGCAGGGAAACACAGTTGTTTAAGTGTTTCAAATGATCTGAGAATGGTTTCGAGATTTTTCACACAACAGTGAGAAATAGTCGAGGAGTGCTTTAACTGACAATTCAAAACTTAATCCCTTTCAGCAGCTCTTTTATAGTCATGACACTTTGATTTCTGAATATTCCTTCTGCCATTCACATACTATGTCAATAAAGTGAATGGATGGAGACTGTGTCTGTGAGTAAATTCAAATGAACAAAGCCGAGAGTGGGAGGGAGAGTTAGGGAGACCAGAGAGGATGAGGAATGTAAATACATGGCAAACCGATAACACATTTTGACCGCTGCCTGTTTGTTTGGGTATTTACACTGTGAGGCTACAATCAAGTCCTCAAAGCTTCAGCCCACATGACAAGAGCCCATTTCAGGGCCACACATCCTCTAAACAGCCAAACCAACAATCCAAATCCCAGTCGACACACACACACACACACACACACACACACACACACACACACACACACACACACACACACACACACACACACTCACACTCACACACACACGCACACATAAAACCCAAAAGCCATATCCACTTATTTGTCTATTACTTCAAAATACAAAAAAAAAGGGGAAGGATAAGATGAACTTTGAGGAAGTGATTTTGATTTTCGGGACTTGGCTGAACTTTCAAGCCCTGTTTGGTTCGAGCAGATGTAGAATTAGTACACATCACTTTACATCAGTGAGACATTTAACACAAGCTGCTGCTCAGAGGCCAAATATCTCTCTGTCACAACAACACACACACGCACACCTCGCCTCCAGCGTCTGCGATTCCACCGCGGTAATTGTCAATGTGATGTCAATTCCCACAGAAACGGTGTCTCATTGTTTTTCTTCCAAAAGCATGCTTCACGTCTCCGGATGTCAGTGGCCTGCAAACACCAGTCCAAACCAATAAAGAGTACAATCACATCCACACTATAAAAACTGTGACACAAAATTTTTACTTCTGTTTTGAAATTGAGCAGTAAATTAGTTTAAAACAGTTTTTGCAAGGTTCAAAACAGACCACAAACCACACAGGCTCTTTATCTATGTCTCAATACATTGATTATTTGATTTTTAAGAAACTACATAGTAGAATACTGCTTTATACTTAGGAAGGTTTTAGAACTGAAACATACTGCAGTTACATGTTACACCAACAGAATACAAGGATATATGCAATTCAAACTCACTTGGGATAAACGTGCAAGTTCAGTGACAGATTCATGTATTACACAGGCTTCAGTGGAAATTAAATTTCAACCTTTGAAATCACAATGGATTTGTGCCACATTAACACATTTACCACATTCACATCCCAGTCAGAGTACAATTACAGAGAAAAGAAACAGAGCAAAAGGTCAAGCAGCAGTCACCAACCAGCTGCTGTTGTTGTTTTTTACTGAAATATGTCAAATTTCTCTGAATGACTTTTCATCTCACAGTTGTTGATAATGATACGGTGATATGAAGCAACATATATTTTGGGATTTTAAAGAATTGTGCCACAATTTGTTTTACCTTGATGTTTGAGATTATCACACTAATCAAGCTGATTTTATCTTCCTACCAATTTGGTAATCAAATGCATTATAAGCATTAAATGCATTATAAGCTCTCTTTTGAGAGATGGGCTTAATATTTATCCTTATAACATGGTAACTTTTATTGATATGTCAAGCAGATCATGAGTTAATTCATCGACATACTGTGAGTTTCTGCACTAGTGCACCACCCTATCCAGTGCACATGTTCCAAAGAAGCAGACTTGCAATAAGAGAAACTGATCCAACAGCAAGCACCCAGATGAAATTGCTGCAAACATGCTGTCATTCCACAAGGGAATTTTTCATTTTTTTTTATAATTTCAGAGCAGAGGATCCTGTTGCATGTCAATGAACTGGGCTAAACATGCATGACAAGTGATGCTGTGTGAATGGAGGAAGCTAAGAGGGAGTCAACCCCACGGTCAGAGAGAGACCTGTGTGTAATCTACAGAAGATGCATGCAATACACCGCCACACTACTTTATCTACAAGGCCCCTAATTGAGAGGGATGCTGGCGAACACATGTTGGGAAAAGAGGAGCGGAAAGGGGTGTCAGATGTCGGCAATGTGCAGGCATATGGTTCCTTCAAGTTCGGTTACATAAACTGAAAATGGCACCAGACTTCAGGTTTCTCTGCGATGAATTTGTGACAGCGTGGTACTGCAAACCCTTGCACCTTTCCTTCATCATTACAAGGTGACTACGGGTGATTACAATGATGAGGACAGACCAACAACTGAATCATCTAATGCTGCACCTGTCAATACTTTAAAATCACACCACTTAAAATCTTGCCTTAACCTTCTGACAAGGACAAGTGTTATTGCCATTGTACCATCACAAATGACGTATTTCTGGCCTGTGTAGAATATGGTTTAATTTAATTATAATACAGTCCATTCATTTTGATAGGAAAGCGGATGGGAGAATTGGACTGACAGAGGATGACAAGCTGTATACTTCTTCATTGCGTTAATGCACATTAAGACTTGCTTGTGAGTGGACAGTGAGCCCTATGCTTGTGTTGTGTTGAAGTTTGTTTCCCCACTGACAGGAATTACCCCTTTCCCTAACCCGAACCCAGCCTTGTTCTAACCCTAACCACAGAGAAGGTGAGGGGCATCAGAGAACACAATCAAGCAAAAACATCTTGGCCACCAGGCAGAAGTCGACAGGCCATTGGACCAATCTCATTTCGGATGGTCTACCGGAAATGTTGTACAACCGCTGTGTAAACACACTGTTCAGCACTGCATTGTATATCTCCCATTACAAGCTCCTTCACTATGACGCAGGCATGGCCCTTATACATCATTCTCAACCACAAGTTTGTAAGTTGACACTTTGAACCCTGTACCTTTGGTTAAAGAAAACCCAAATAGCCTTGAATTCACAGAGAAGCATGTTGTACGCACTTCGATTTACACATAAGCTGACTGTGGCCAACTGGTTAACCATGCAACAATGTGGAAAAATGCAGTACATAGACGTCCCCATTAAACTAACTGTTACTTTTGATTTAAATACAGTATAATCTACTGAAATGAAACCACAGAACCAATCAGACCTTTGCACAATGTCTGTAAATTTGATGTTGTTTCAGAAAGATTTGATATCATTACAAACCTAGAAATAGTTTTAAAGAGCAGCAAGGGAACATAGTAAGTTGTTCTTTTCCAGCAGGAAATTACCCTTTGAGTCAGAATGGCAAAGTAACTTTTAACTCCTGTCTCTCGTGAATTCGGCCATAATTACTGCCACCTACTGACATAGCAAGGACATTACATGACTTGAAATGAGCAACCAGGCAATGAATCATGATTACGAGATGGATTATGTGCTATGAAGATTTTTCCGGAATTTGATGCCTGAGGTTAAAATCACATTGTTATCATGTTGATCTTATAAACAGCGTGTCTGGCCTCTCCCTGATGTAAATTCGTCTTAGCAACAGAGAACTCGATGATCTGGATGATCTTTTGAAATTAAAAAGCGAACCGAAAAAGCAAGATACCAGCTTGGCCATCTCTGCTCGTTGGGAAGGAGGCTTGAACAAAGCTAGAAGATGGCGTAAAGGTAACATTGGTACCAAGTACATTATTCTTGCTTAAACGGACTCGCAACCTTCGACTCTCATCATGGCCATCACATAAGAAATGCAACACTCATGCACAGATTTGAACACCCACGCAACTCATTCCATTTCAATTCAAAGCCTACCACTCTTCCCCCCCAGTTCCTTTATAACTCCTTCATTATAAACGTGTCCTTCTCTCCTGCTCACAGCTACAGTATGTGCTTTACCTTGTCTATATATTTTTTCACAATGTACCCTCAACCTTACCCAATGTCTGCCTTGGACATTTTCGCCAGCCAACTTGAGTATCAAAAGCAGAACACTCCCCCCACTTCACATGCACCCCACCAAGAAGGGGCTGACCTTGTGCATTCAAGATACCACTATCACTTAGGAGATGCTGTGGTTATTGTTAGGATAAATGGGGCCCATCTGCTTGGTTGAAGCTTGTGCTTTATAGCAAGGTGACACTTTGTACCATTTGTGGAGGATAAAGTCCAAATGAAGGCACCCCCATGTTAAAACCCCCACTTCCCAAAAAAGCTTCTGCCTATTGTTTTTTCTACTGATGTATGTTATTTGGCTTGTTAAAGGTAACATGAATTTATGTTTTGGAGATTTGACAAAGGAAAAAATCTATTCATTCAAACGATCCATATACCCTCCATAGAAACTGATGTGAATGTATAAATACAAAAATAAATACAATATTTCAATGCCTAACGTTTTTCTGGGCTTTCCACCATCCTTGTCTGTCGCCTTCACCTCCATCTTTTGAATCATCCCTTTTACAGCAGCACAGGTACGTTTGAGTGCATGTTAGCCCAGACGCTACAATGAAAACAAATATTCACCTCTGATGTATTATACGAGTATAGACTGCTGAGTCGTATTTGTCATGATTATTAGTTACAGTCTTCCGTGGGTCCCGGCAGCATGAAGATATGCATACAGTAACATTAGCTTGTACTGTGTGAGCACTGTGTTGCCTGCCCCCGGCCCTGGCACTCACTCAAACGCAACCGATACCATTTGCATGTTGTAGCATTGAGGCGGCGGCAGATTGGAGGGGCAGCAAATGGGCTGAATAATATGATCTCACAATCAATTATTTAGTAAATTGGGTCACATCAAAAACATTATTTTCTCTGCCGTCTTTCATTTGTCAGGCTGTGATGGAGGCGCGGGGGGCCACTTTAACTACTGCGTGCTGAGTGAATGGAAGAGACGATAATAGTGTCAGGGACCATGCAAATCACCTGCTAAGGAAACACTGTAAATCACAGGGTGAGATTGTGCACAGAGCGACAACACGCTGCAGTTTTACACAGAGCACATGTACAGTTCAAATGTGAACATCGTAATTGTGCACGTCAGAAACCATTGCT
Source organism: Platichthys flesus (assembly GCF_949316205.1). Lineage (NCBI taxonomy): Eukaryota > Metazoa > Chordata > Actinopteri > Pleuronectiformes > Pleuronectidae > Platichthys > Platichthys flesus. The sequence goes on along the minus strand of NC_084953.1, from coordinate 9,334,706 downwards.
GACGTTGTATTTACATGAGCATATGCTGCATTATTTAATAATACATTTTTGAATCAGTGAAATGAAGGGTTAACAACGCAAATAAAGAAAATTCATGTGTTAGAAGGCTTTAAAAATGCAGATTTAAACGTTTACTTTACACTGGAGACATATTAACAAGGTTGTATACTAGGTTTTCCAATAAATGGATAATCATGACCTGCCCCATACTTCAAATGTTTGTCAGCGTAATTTAAGCTGATATATTTTCCCCTTTTATTCCGATCTTTCTCTTTTGTGTTTTTATCATCTTTGCACATAAATAAACCTCTAAAATCTCAAACGCTGTAAACTTTCCGTCAGTTGGGGCAATACAATGATTGACACTAAGACTGGCTTTGAGGAACAGAATCAAACCAGGGACCGACCCCTCCCTCTCTTTTCCCTGCCTCGAAACTGGTGTCTCCAATCTTTTTTCCACAACCAAATGACTCTTAACTCGGCTGAGCACGGGTCAGGCAGCTAGATTGAAGCCAGGGTGTCTGGTTAGTGTTAAAGTTTAACAGGAGATTTCAGATGTCTGATTTCACTCAACAGGCCAGCCGCCACTCTCTGTTTCAGAGGCACTCGCAGTAATGCATTGCAGATATGCCAGTGGGGCAAAAGTTGGGGGGGGAATAGATATGTATACATGTACATATGTGTGTAGTAAAACTAAATATGACAAACACCTCTAAGTGTCCCGCACCACAACTGACATCACCACACACTAACTACAGCCTCCTGAATAGCCACAAAGTTGAATCACACCTCTTTAAAACAGTTTTGACATAAATCTAGTATTAAGAAATTATTATTATAACAATTAGTTTTTGCAATGTGCTCCAAATGAACTGCAACTGATCAAATGTCCCAATGTCACCCTGAGGGTAGTGTTAATGTATGGTGAATGTTTAGGGTATTGGTTTGCAGCCTACACAGCCACACACACACATGTATGCACTCAGGCAAACAGACACAAACACACACCCACACAAAAGCCATTGCTGCATTTGTGGTCTGACAGAGTGCAGTGAAATTAAAATCCTTCACGGTGAAAACCACAACTTCTGACTGAATATTTCAAAAGCAAGGCTACAGATGCTGGCCCCTTCAAAAGGTACATTAAGAAAAAAAGGTACACAACCCACTAAATATTTCACTTATTCACAACATTCAGATTTCATCTTTCATTGGAATATAAAAAAATATCACACAATCGGTGGCCTTCTGTGTTCTTTTTAAGTGACGCTGGATTGGTTGTGCTTTTTGAGAAGCAAGGTCAGCGGAGAAATCAAATTAGCGAGCAATCTTGTGACTTTCTATCGTGTTCAAAGACAGCCAGTTCAAATCTTCCCATCAACTAGGACAAACTTTGTGGAGAATAGTGTTATAGATGTGTATTCTTGTCCATCAATAGCTAATACTCTTGTGACCCTGATCACTAAAACCAAATTCTAAAAGTGTATTAAAGTAGAAAAGAGGTCTAGAAGTAGTAATTGCCTTATTCCATGGGTAGCATTTTTAATCATATCCTATTTAGGGTGAGATCACAGATGTTTCCAGAAAGTGGGATGTGGCGCCCCAAGATTGCGCCCCATTCACTTGTAAGTGTGAAGGCTAGATCTTTTTTTGGTTTTACCCTTTTGTTAACTAACCTGGGGTCCTCTCTTCCTCCTTGCCAGGGTCTGGCGTGTAGTTATTGGTGGTCTCCTCTTCCTGGCTTGGGGTCGTTCCAAGTGGGAAACTGACAGGACGAGAGCTGGTGACCGAGCTGGATGGTCGAGAGCTGGCACAGTTCTGAGGGAAACAAGGAGGCAGCGTCAACTTCAGGAAATCACTGTATACACTGTTTAAAGAAATACACAGTCACTTGTTTCCCTACCTGATAAGAACAAAGATGTCAAAGTTGATCGCTGATTTGAACGTTTTTCAGTTTAAAAATGTTTAGAATTGGAGAAGATTTGATTAGGGGGGCAGATCCAGGATTTTTTTCTTCCTCTTCTTTAACATTGTGAGATAGAGCGTTAGCCTAGTGGGAGGTATGTGCTCTTTAAGGGCCCTTCTAGTTTATTCATAAAATGGATTATCAGCCTAATTAGGATTTTTATTTTTTCTTAATCATTTACACTCAGATTTGCTTTATGTTTTAATAATGGTAGAGAGTCATTTCAAGTTGTATTTACATTAAAAATAAAGCAATTAAAAATTATTTTTTAAAAACAATTTATAAAAACATAGAAGTATAACAAAAAAACACCTGTACGCTGAAGAAATCCTCACCGTTTAAAAAGATTAAAAGAAAGGCTTTTTAGATTTGAATCCTTTTGATCAAAGTTTATTTCTGATTACTGACAGTATATATTGAATTATTTAGCAGTCACAATCAGTACTGTGCATTAAAAATGGCATGCACTATTGTAGTCAAATAAATAGTTTTTTCCCACAATGCCATCACACACTAGTCTACCAGCCGGAGCAAAACAGCAGTCACAGGGACGGTGCTCCATTAGGCTCCCGAGCTTCTTGTATCACATTCTGTAAATGGCAAACAAGCCTGCCTGTCATTTAAGTCTTGGCATTCAGTTTCAGTGGAAACAACACACTCAAACACAAATGAAGGGACAAATACATGCATTACACATCACTGTTAGTCACCTTAACCAGGGCTGCCAGCAACCAAAATAAAATAGCACTTCATTTATAGCCTTTTATCAATAAACTCACAGCAATGAGTGGCACCAGTCAAAACATAACCTTTCAAGTTCCTACCTTTTGAAAATCAAATACCTGTTAAATTAATATTGTGAAGCCAAAACCAATTCTAAGCAACTCCTAACTTCCTATATCTTGTCAAAACTTGAATGAAGATCAAAAAAACTAATCCACATCCAATTTATATCTATATTTCAGCGGTGTCAGGGGCATGGAGAATTGAGAGAGAGGGGGGGGGGGTTGTTTTTTATTTGGGTCTTGCATCTGACAGCTTTATTTCATAAAGCAATCTGGCTGTGTGTGTTCAAGAGGGAGGTCAGGGTGGGTCAGGAGGCACTTGGTATCAAACAGACAAGCTACACTGGTCAGAGTGCTATGTGTTTGTGAGTGAGTGTGTGTGTGTGTGTGTGTGTGTGAGACAGTGTGCGTGTATAAAACCCACCCTCTGGGGATAAAAAAAGCTGTGAGTGTGACCCACGCCCATGTAGAGGGCTACTACAAGGAAGCGGGCTAAAGAGGTCGACGCTAGTGTGGAATTAAAGAGGCGAGAGTGTGTGATTAGGTTTGGTGGAATTTATGAGAGGGGTCGTCTGGGTCAGAGGTGAATCATACCCCTGTGTATTTAAATGATTTCCATCTCTCTGCTATGTACATGTCGTTTTTTATCTGAGTCGATGTGCGTTGTGTCTGTGTAATAAAAGAGAAAACTGTTTTTCTCGTGTGTGAGCCTTGTGTTTTGTCAAGTTTAGAGTGGTTTTGACCTTAGCGAGGCTTATCATTGATTGCTTATAAAGCTAGCGTTAACTTATTAAAATAGACAATGAAAGGTTCAAAATATCTTTAATTTAATTAACCTCTCGAAATCCTTACATTGAAAGTCAAGGGAATTATCCACTTGGGTTAACCTTCCAATTGTTGCAAATAATATAACATATAAACCCCTCTATCTCTGACAAGTGCCATTTGTCTTCAAATGACCCCATATGCAGTAACACCACCAAAGCCTCTTTATCCCTCGCCTAGCGAGGCACAATACCCAATCCTATGTTTTACAACAAGGGGATATATAGGGCCATGTGCGGTCATCTAGAGCCAAATGTCTCCTATCTAGCCAAAGGACAGGTAGATACAGTATTTCAAGCAGGATTTATGGCACAAAATAGCATTAGCTAAAAACCGTCAGGCGACAGTGATGGCTAAAAAACGCATTCTGGTAGCGGAACCCGGCAAGATTGGAAAATTGCCACCACGAGTCGGGAGAAGAAGCAGTAAAAATGACGGTAAATGCGGGGGCCTCACTGATAACATGAGCAGCCAATATATCAGGCCGCACCTGGTGGCAAGGGACCCCCGGGGCCCCCCTCCATCCACCCAACACCCAGACACAAACACGCAGACAGACAGACACGCGTGCACACATTAATCACTCAGACTGTAATTTATCTATTTATTTATTTCTTCCCATCCTTTCAGTGTCCCTCTCTGAGGTGTTGGGTGTGGGGGGGGGGGTCAAGAGAAAAAATATGTATTCTGATATTTTTTTTAATCAATCTGCCATAAAAAATGTTTCATTCTTCAAAAACCTAAAGTGCATGAAGATAGGAACTATTGGGGAGCACATACACAGGGTTATGGTTAAGTTTTAGTGGGACCACTGATAAAGGACAAGATACATTGTGTGTTGGCTTGTGTGACATGGCTGCATGGGGCAAAGGAGTGTGGAATAATGAGAGTGGGGTGTCTTCCAAGGTGCCAGAGTCTATAATTGACTGAATGCGTAAGTTATGCACCTGTCTGCGTGAACTACAAACCATTAACTACTTTTTAAGTGCGGTGCATAGGCTATGATCTTCCTAAATATGTACACACACACACACACACACACACACACACACACATAAACTCACACACACGCGTCCTACAATTTCAGGCAAACAGCAGCGTCCAACAAGGCATAAATACTGGCCTGACACTTTAATGTCAGGGGACGGCTTGTCCTGGATTAGAAACTTGTAACCCACCGTGGAGCTTGACATTGCTGGGATGAAGGTGCTGCAATGTGTAGAGCGAGGGGGGGGGGGGCTATTATGAAGGGCCTACGTTTGATGTATAAGGGCATCTAACATGGACTGTCGACTCGTAAGAGGAGAGCAGATGTACAGTGCTGCTGTGTGGCCAGCTTTCATTGGCATTGCTTGAGTTGTGATTTTTTTTTCCCTGAGAAGCAAAAGCTGTGAGGAAAATTGAGTCTGTTGCACCAATGTGTTGCAGACACACAAACACACACACATACAGACATGCACAAAAGACATCTGGACGCAAACACTTGTTCACAGGAAAATAGAGGATTACATACTGAAAAATTAAGCGCTTTTCTCCTCTCCTTGATCCTGTTGACCGTGCTGCGAACCTGAAAGAAAGGGAGAAAGAATGGCAAAGAAGGAGATAAGTGCATGTGACATAGCGCTCAATGAAACACACTTACAATGAATCAAAACAAAAATCTTTCACTGCAAAGGCCTGCGTGCTCCCAGACACTAAAATGGAGAAAAGGAAAAAAGAACGTGTAGGGGACATAACAAATTCTGAGCATTAGCTTGCAGACACTGACGGGCAGCGGCAGGGGAGTCGTGTTCGGTGTGCATGTGTGCGTGCAAGAGAGAGAGAGGGAGAGTGTGTTCCAGCATGTCCCAGTAGCTAATGGGACTTGAAAGTGACACATAGAGCTGGCAAACTAAGGAGACGACTTCAAGCTATCATCTGTCAACACAGAGCGCCGGGACCAACAAATGGAGCTATTGGAGGAGAAGGGACCGCCCTAGCAGAACAGATTACATTTTTACACTCCGGATGAAACAGTGTACTGCACACCTTCATTTAACACACACAACACCAGACAAGACTTTTATAGATCTCAGAGATATACAGTACATCCATATATTTTCAGTATATGGATGTGATCTCACTAACACCTAAACCTTATATGTAATTCATCTGCATATTTACTCCTAAAAAAACTAAAACATCTATGTTTATCACACTTGCAGAGAACAATTGTTTTTGTAATATTTTATTACATTTAGATTGTAATTTATTTAAAGGCTTATTTTAATGTGACTGATCCAAATATTTCTGATTAATTAGAATTATCATTAAATACGTCATGTGAATACTGTGTGATTAATGTCAGGTCAACAAAACAGCTTAAAGTGTCTATTGAATAAAACTACATTAACCTCTGATTTTACCTTACAATTGTACTGCTCATTCAATAATACGTTTGAATGAATTATATATAAGAAAACCTTTGGTAATAAACAATTCTCCCCAAAATAATTATTGTATTATTTTCCTGCTAGAAAGTAATTATCCCTATTTTGTTAATAGAGTATTTGTTATTTAGGTGCTTTTTTTTATATTTGTTTTTTTATTTAAAAAAAAGTAGGATATTATATTTTTACATCTTAATACAATATTCATATAATTGTTTTACGACGATTCATCTTAACTGTAAACAAGAGCATCATAATAAAATGAACTTTAATAATTCAAACAAATACACATCCAGAACAGCAGGAATTATTAAGTGTATCTTCCATGATAAGCTTCTGACATCACAAGCTCCGTAGCCGTGTATGTGTGTGTGTGTGTGTGTGTATGTGTGAGTGTGTGTGTGTGTGTGTGTGTGTGTGTGTGTGTGTGTGTGTGTGTGTGTGTGTGTGTGTCTGTGTCTACACACATGAATTTGTCCCTGCACATTGTCAGCACTCACTGTAAATTTGTAGTGGCTGGGAACTCATCACCACGGCCCGTCCCAGTCCAGCCCACCAGGTTAGTGAATATGCATTATGGCTTATGGCTTCATTAAGTCGCTGCGTGTTATAAATTATGACACCGCACCAAACACACACGCACAGTCTCAGAGACAGTGTGGGTACACAGAGGATGTTTTGCATACGTGCCACCGTTGAAAGGCCACATAATGAAGAGAGCCGGAGCCTTGTGACAGCGCAGATCCAACAGCAACCATATCATGTTTACAAAACCCCGCTGGTTTCTCTGAGCAGATCAGCAGAAGGCCTTCGACACGGTGCAGATGTTGGAGAGACACCGTCTTAACATTATTTAATGGGGGAAAGTAAGTCCTGGGGATTTCATTGATATCAAAAGCAGCCGGCATGCTGAGGCAATTACATGACACAACTTAATTAATCATTTGACAATGAGGGGAAGGGCATTGTTTTAGATGATCGTTATGTGTTTAAGAGGTTTTGCGCAGACTCAAGGTTTCGCCATGATGCAAAGCGTGGTTCCCCATGTAAATGGGCGCTAAGCGATTACCATATGAAAGAAGAGCTCCCGACAACACCTGCCGACATCCTTGGAACTGATGGAAATAAAAGGTCATCAAAGCGCAGGATTACAAGGTGACCACCAAGGAAAAGCTAATTGCAATGAATAATGGAAAGCTATTGTCAGGTAATTAGCAATTAAAACGTTGTGTTTTGAGCGTAATAGCAGCAGACAAAGTCTGTCTTCCACGCCATATTTATAATTATAATAAATAACCTGGAAACCAGCCTCTTGAATGGAGCATTTTCTGACTTTGAAGCTTGAGCTAATTCACCAGCTTTTCTTTAGCATTTCAAATGAAAATTGTCTTCACCCTCAGATGGTTGAAGACTAATTTGTTCTGCTAGATAAACAAGTAACAGCAACTTTAGTTGCAAAGTTTTTACTTTACTCTAAAGACTGTTTCTCTGATACCTCTGCATGCCTGCTGCCACTAGCTTGATAAGCCATGTAAAGCAGGTGGTGAACTGAAGTGATAATTTTATTAAAGGAGAGGATAATCGCTCCTGCCATCAAGGCTGTTTAGCCTAAATGACACAAGAGCAACATCCCTGCCTCAACACTGGCCTCTCCCTCCCACTCTGATTACAGGGAAGAAACACAACTTACTTGGTTCATTCATTTAAAGCATTTTGTTAAATTTTCTATTGTGCGAATAGCTCCTTTGAGTTGTCAGAGGGGGTGATAACTGAAACCAGCCAACATTAACCAAGTGTAGATGTGAATCAGTGTGAAAGCCGGGACATGAGCTGCTCACAAACTGTGGGGACCACAGGGTCAAGGACATCCTGACTTAACCCACTTCAGCAAGAACACAAAGTAGGTGGAGGTGATGAAATTTAAAATAAACGACTCTCAAGAAAACAGTGTGGACTAGTGTAACATTGCCTGTTGTCTTTGAAGTAACATGACTGCATGTTACCCAGATCGCGTCTACATGTCGACAATGACCTTGAATATATAATCAAAGTCACAAGAGGCAAAGGAATAAATAGTTTGTTTGCATTCTTCAGAACTAAAGATGCGTCAACTCTGGTTAAATCCGACCACAAAGGAAACACTTTTTACAGAATTTATACATTTTGTTTATTATTTTGCTTTGATATCAGTCTTATCTATTCGCTAAATCACATGTAATCTTCAGAAAACTATTTTACTGACTTCTACAATGATATGAAATACAGTAGAGATTACTGTTAAATCGGGGGTGAAACTTCCTTGTCTTGAATTGTTAACTGTGCTACAAAGCAAATCCTTTTATACTTTCTCGTAAAAGTCTGGAATGGGAGAGGTGTCTACGAATGAGAAACAGAGCCCATGTTCAGCCGTATTTTAAGAAGGATCAGCTGTTATATCACCTTTGCACATCTGAAGTTAACCCGATTTACATTCAGTAAGAGCCATTTTTGACCAAGAGTGATTTTCATGACTCCAGTCTCATCCATTAAATTGTATCTCTCTGTCTCTGTCCCTCAACCGCCCTCCACCCGACGCGTATCTAAATGGTAATAACGCAGCATCTGGATACAACAGTACCTCATTGCCCTCATTGCTTATTGTTGGTTGCATATTGTTTTCCTTATTTTCATCCTGCTGCGGCTACTGCTTAGGGCCCTGCGGAGCCCCGGCTAGCGGCTTTGTCAGGATGCTAAATGGAGGGCCGTGAGTTTAAAAACTTAAAGAGGCAGTGAAATATTAGCCATTGCGGGTGAGGAATGAGTGGCTGGGAACCGCGGCGTGTCAGTGTTTAATGGTCGGACTCGGATGCATATAAGTTAGTCCAAGCATGAAGGGCAGTGGGATGCTCGCGTGGAAACGATGTCCCCTCCTCTCCTTCCGATCCCTCCTCCCATCCAAAGACGCACATCCGCGCACACGCTGACACTCACTCACACACACACACACACACACACACACACACACACACACACACACACACACACACACACACACACACACACACACACACACACACACACACACACACACACACACACACACACACACACACACACACACACACACACACACACACACACACACACACACACACACACACACACACACACACACATGCACGCTAGCACACTCAGACTCTCACACCCCACCCACACAGCTTTTAAGCAGGGAGCCCATCAGAAACTTGTCATTTCTCTCATTCACTCCGACAGCCTTGAGACACAATGCCGACTTACCTCTGTGTTGTACACCCCATATATCAGGAAGATGAAAAGGCCCTGCAAACAAAGAAAGGGAGAGAGAAGGAGAGAGAGAGAGTGAGTGAGAGAGAGAGAGGAACAAGGAGGAGGACAAAGTTGTTACAGTTGTTTTCTCTCTTATCCTCTCTTACGAAAAAAGAAAACAGATCAAAAGTAATGAGTGTGCTGACATGTTTTGGGTTTGGCTGTTTCATACATCCTGGCAATATAGACTCTGGTGATAAGTAATGAGAGAGGAGGCACAAATTGAAAGGGTGCAACTCCTCCAAACTGGGCCACCCATGCTCCTCGTTGTGGCCCCCGCTGAGCATTCAAAGGCTCAAACCCAAGGTTCCGCACAGCTCTATCGAAATAGAAAATCTCTGGTGCCTGTGTCAGACACAGACACACACATATATGATCGAGCGCCGAAAAACACTCATGCCCATCATGAACAGACACACAAAATCCATACATTCCCTTTGCACATGTAACAGACAAATTCCTATTTATTATTAGGAAATAAAGACAGTATTAATACAAAAATTCTAATACACACACATTTATTTCACGCAAACACACACTGACATACACACACACAAATAAAGAGAGCAACTCCGGCCAGACGAAACTGTCAAGGAAAACCACTGGAGGAAAGTAGAGAAAGAGAGAGACAGAGGGAGCATAATGAAAAAAATGACACATAAAAGAAGATATTTCATGTTCACAAAACTCCACGGCTAGTACCCAGGGCCCAAGAATGCCGTGCCCTTGGACGCATAAAGGCTGCACAGAAAAACAGTTATTTGTCGTTTCAATCCATTGTGGCATCCATTGAATGTACAAGCTGTGCATTTTCCTTCGGGACCATAATGTATTCCCGTCCCGTCAATGGAAACACTGAGAACAACATTCTCCGAGCACCGATTGAACCATGCCACAAAGGATGTAACAAGAAAAATGAAAAGGCAGGTAAAATCTTATCAATTTCAAGGCCGATGGACAGAGTAGATTCTTTCATTCGCCAATCACATGAAGACGTCGGTCTAGCTCACGCAAACATTTGAGGACAACAAAACAAACTTTAAGAAGTGCATCTCTCCCCTTTTCACCGCTGTGTCTAAGTTGCTTCATCTTCAAACGAGGGTAAGGACACATCCTGAGGACAAGCAGGCACAACCTGGTCAACGCATCAATCACCTTGAGTTTGGAGCATCCAATTTTTGCCAGCGGTGGATCTCGATGCATCACCATTGACAACATGATTTGGGGGCCCATTCAAAGTGACAGGCCTGGCGATGGCCGACGATGCCGACCTCTAGCCCCAGCTACTGCCCATTCCCCTCCTGCTGGCGGCTCTCCCGTCCTCCAGGGACTGAATTGCCGTGTCCGTTGGGCTGTCAGGTGACACCTTAAGGCATCCATCCTCTTTAAACTGACAGTGCTGCTGGTCTCTGACATGCCGCCGACAACTGGCAAAACAAGGAAATCTGACGCTGAGATCTAAGATTTGATCTCTTTATTTCTTACTTTCAACTGCGTGTGAGAATGTGAGGATTAAAAGGAATATTTGCTGCTCCATCGCACGATATGATGACGGCGGGATAAATCGATTTGTTTAGCAATACCAGAGTTTGCATAAGAGCTTCTACAGCTGAGTTGTGATTCTTTCAAACGTCCCCATCTGTTTCATTCTTTAACTCTCAACGCTCCAGCAGTTCAGAGACAGAAGAATAAACAATCAGATCATGCTTTGTCTGTGAAGGCTACAAAGCAAAACCTGCCCGATATTGATGTTCGGGGGCAGATACCGATACTGATATTACTGATACAAATACTGTATATGTATAGAATGGCAATGATTCCAAAGATGCCAATATCAAACCCCATAGTTTATCTTGTGTAATCTTATCTTTAGCACAATAGACTGTGGGGTTACAAAGGTGGGAACCATTTCAAACACGTTTATAACATGGCAAGTTGTGACCTTTTTCAGCAATTTCACATGTTAACCGATACAAGTTTAAAAGGGCTGTGTGTTATTTGACATTTTTACTCCAAATGTTTCACATGTTTTATGATTTTTGTTCGCAAGTCACCTTAATATTTAACTATTTAAAATAAAACTGTAACTGCACCTGCCTCCTAGGAAGCTGGCTACGTTGGTTTATTTCTGTGTGATATCATTAACCCAGTGAAAACTTTAAAGTCACATAAAACTACTTTAATTATATATCACAGAAAAAGGCATCCTGATCAATGCAGCACTACTGATACTGAGGAATGCCATTATTGTCAGAATGTAGTGAGAGGGCTTTCAGTTGTGTTAATAAACATGCCAGACAATGGAGTAAGGCACTATAAACCTATGGTGTTCATTTACAATGACTTAAAAGCCGTGTACTGCATTGTTTATCATGTATGAAAACACACTCAGGCACACGTACGCAGGCACACACATACAATACTAGACAAGTGGGTGGTTAATTTGCAACACATACCCTATTGTATTGCATTAGAATTGCAATTTCCAACTTATTGTTGCAATTTGATTATCATGTTTTTGATCATTCCTCTGATTTGCAATTAATCTTTTGTTGTGTAGTGAACAAAGTGGGGAGAACATGCTGTGCACATTAGGAAAAATGATCTATTAAAATATAATTGAGTTAAAAATAAGTGGCAGAACAACAATAAAGATGGATTGTTTAAAATGTTAATTCATTAATATTCCCACTAAAAACAAACAGAGACGAAAAATGGGGCGCATTATTTAAATGCATGTGTGCTTTTCTAAACCCAGTCCAGATTCTTTTGAACTCAGCTGCAAGTGCAACAAATTTATGCAAAGAACGAACACAGTTGCTTTCAAAGTATTGCGATACTGTACATCAAACAAGGGAGCATAAATTAATTAGCATCCAGCTAATTAGGGAACAATTGTATGTTTAAAAAGTTAAAGCCAACAAACACTGTGTTTGACCAAAAACATTATTACCCCAGAGAGATGTGCTGTGTTGCAGAGGAAGACAGGAAGCAGCCTCTGTTCACATGAACAAGGCTTTTTTCTGTCTGCAAAAGCAGGAAAACTCAAATCCAAGTCAAAGATCGATTCACCTACAAGAACTCAACTAATTTAGTTCAATTAAAGAAGGATGCGCTCATCCTCATCCTGTTTACTACTGCCGGTTTGTGACGCTGACAGCCTCCAATGTCATATTCTATCACCGGGGTCCTTGTAACTCACTCTTACTAAAAGCATCAGCTGAGTGCATTAAATGTTTAAGGTGATCCATCAAGCACTGGTGATACTTGCAATGAAAGCTTTATTTACAGGGTTTGCGGGCGTGGATGAATGTTCTCAAAGAGATTCAATGTGAAAATGGGAAATTAATTACAAGTGCTAATTTTCCTAAAACGTCTTCTGTAAGTAAACGATTCTTACCGTCTGTCGGATTGACGGCTCCTGTGTTATTAGGGGAAAACCCAGCTACGATTTTTTATTTCCATGTTAACTGAATCAGTTGCCAGAGAGCAGAACAGATCAGGGGCCTTTCACGTACTTAGTTATTTATGTGAAATTCTTTAGGTTCTTGTATGTGGAGATAAGTGAGGGAGTAAGAAGAGATCAGTGTTTAGCTGAAGGAGACTTTTCCATAGACTACAAGGCTGTTGATTGATGCACTTGTAGCAGCCAACATCGAGCCTGTGACCTTTTCGTTACAACCACTTTGCAGAAGCACACGAGTGGCAGCTATCAACGAACATATAACAAGCAGCCAATACACAGCTTATGCTGTTAGAAAAAAAAATAGAAAATCAAGAAAAATGTGCATATAGATTCATGCCCTACTTGCACAGTCATTAATGCTTTAACAAACAGTCTGTACTATATATCTGATGTTCCTGTTTCCATTATACATTCAAACATTTCAATACCCCTGTTAAGGTTTTGCATTGTTTTTAAAGACAGCCCACCAAGTAAGGAAACAGGAATCAGTGGAACTCGCAAGTTTCACAGACACTGTAACTAGTCCAGTGTCAATTGAAATAAAGACAAGGCACTATTGGAAAGATGCTGGGAAATCCTCCATCACCACACTGGTTCAAATTTAATCTGTCTGTGTTCACAGACTTTACCTTGCACGCTCTGCAGCCATGCAAACTTTACATCCAGCTTGGACCACTGATAAATCCTTGTTTAAGTCCATACATCTGCAACAAGCTTCCAGGGCACATGCAGTGTTTCATTATGAAGAACTTAAAAAAAAAAAATTGAGACAATGAGCAGAAATTTTTCTTTGCATTTGTACAATTCACTTGGTTTGCACTTGCCCCATTCCACTCTACATAACAGGCTATTAACACAAATTAATGCACATGCACAGTATAAGTCCGTACACCTTTGTTTGTGTTTAAATCACTACAAAATCTTTTAATACAATCAATCAAAAGAATGTGTATTTAATTGCCTCTATATTTACCGTCCTCTTACGTTACAGGACACATATTTCCATCTCCATCAACCTCCCATACATGTGCAGTTATATGCAGCACTGGCTGGTAGTGAGATTCAAATCACGAGGAAATAGTGAGGCTGTTTGAAGTTCATATTGGCAGTCTCTGCCATGAGTAACACAGGGTAATGATTTCATCAGCTCACTAATCAAAAGAAATGTTAGAGTAGTGTAGAGCCTGGAGCCACCTGTGATCACACTCAATAAGATGTCTTCAGTGTCAGGAGAGGGACTATGGGCCATTTATTTTTCACAAAGACAGAAATCTTTGATTCTCCAATAAGAAATGTTAATAAAGCCACTGCACACATGGGCCCCCTCAACCCTTGGGTCCACACCCTTGTATCTGTATGGTCCTTTAGCAAAGGAGGCGTTTCCAATCATTCCTGGATAAAGTATGTGGACCATCTTATGATCAGCCGTCTCTTAAAGGTCTAAGTTTACTATTCCTGTCTTTTGACATCTGCCAATCCTCAGTATGACTTAGGTAGAAGTGCCATATGGTTTCTGTTAATGCACATGTACAGTATATATGATTTTTAATGAATGGTCAAAAACGTACAGCAATGTTCTTTTCGAATCTCGTGCTTTAAATCATCTCTGAGAGGAACTAGAATCAGCTTTTACTAAAACACAATGTCAGTCATTCGAGCAACTCTATCATGACAAATATGCATAAATTAAGTATTGGTTTATATATAGAGGAAAAAATGTCATCATTGATATATAGCTATGCTTGTGTTCATTTCTTTGGAGTAACTGTAAACCACACGGTCGAACATCAGGCCCTGGTATTACTCAATGTCAAAATGTTTCATACACATATAATCCTACATCAAAAATGAAAAAAGAGACGGTATGAACCTTTCACAAATGGCATCTTTCTATTGGACAGACCGGCTTAATCTTAACCTGCTGAAAACCAAAACCTCATCATTTTTGAGAATTCCAGGCCTCAGTGTCTCCTAATGCCTGAAGTGAAAGCTGTTGGACCCGACGTCAAACCCCCCGGCCTAAATTCAAACACACAGAGACACTTTTCACAAATAGAGCTATCTGCATCCCCACTTGGCAAAAAAAGGGGAGAGAGAAATTCTGCCCTCGCACCTGGTAACCATTACGGAAATGAGAGACAGAAGAGGTTAAAATGCTGTGATGGAGGAAAAAGAAAAGAAATTCACACTTCTGCACTGGGACCTGCTAATGTCTCTGACCCCTCCACGCATAAACAGTTTAATTAACATGTATACATAACTTTCACTTTAACTGCCCATGGCACGTCAAATCAAAGTGCCTGTCAGGGCTGTGAAATAAGGAGTTGATAGTTTGCAGGTCCTCAGTTCAAATCCAGCTCTGTGTAACTGCTCCAGCTGGCCTGGAGAAGCTGGCACACACAAATGCAGGCAGACAGGCAGGTAGACGGGCAGCTGCTCTGTCAGGGTGATGAGGTAAACACGTCGCAATAGAAGCTCTGCAAAACCCAGAGGCCTAGCAGGAGGTAAGACGGAAATAAGTTCAGTGGAATAACTAAATCCAAATCAACTTGATGCTACTTTTTATTCAGGCCCCAAAAAATTTTAATACAGGCAATCATGATGATGAGAAGAAGAAGATGTCAGCATTGTTATTTTATAACACAGCCTTTGAAACAATAGACAGGACTTAATTTTCATCCTGTAGCGTTAAACTCGTGATTTAATTCTCTTCACAATGAAGAATTACAGTACATAGTCTGTGTGTGAGGGTAGGGATGAGGTCAAAGTATTCTTCCTGTTTCCATCCTATTGATAATGATTAGGAAAGTGGATCACTCATTCTCTGAGCTATAAGGACTCTGTTTCTTTCCCACACAAATATCCAGTCATTTGGGCTGTCATGTTGAGGAGGGGACCCCCCTGAGCCAGCCTGACTGTACAGGGTGTATAGAAAGAGAGGAAAACTGAGAGTATACACACACACACACACACACACACAGGCGCACGCTGAGGCCAGCAGCAGTACCAGAACTGGTGTGTGATGGCTCAGGAGAGGAGGGAGAGTTATTAGCTTAGCCCTGAACCACCTACTTAATATAGGGGCCGGCGGTGATCGCTAACAGAGCCTGGCAGAGGTGACAGCTTTTGGCCCTGCTTGAGGAAATCCAATTGAAAAGCAGCCAAGAGGAACAACAAGCCCAAAACAGATGTTGCTCGCTACCACCAGCACAACTTGAGTACACAACCCGGTGGCAACAAACTGCGATGTCAAGTCTTACACACAAACATACACACAGCGGTCACTGTGTGGAACCCACACACACCCACACTGGAGCCTCAACCACATATATAAAATGTAAATCGTACGCAATGCACACAAATTATTTGCTCACATTTGCTTTTGTTTCAAGTTTTTGCAGTGTAATTGCCTTGAAAAAAAATCAATATGATACTCTCAAATTTTTATCTGGGTCAGAGCTGTATTTAACACTAATTAAAGTAATTAGGTAAGTAAATGAAATTGCATTCCGATAAATAAAGCATCAATCTGGTTAATATAGACATGATTTATCATCCATAAAATATATCAGTCCGAGGTGACTGAGAATTATTTTCTAATTGTGAAGGTCAAGATACTTGGGAGCCAAACTGAAGTTAAGAAAGCAGAACAAGGGGAAAAGAACAATAGGGAAGAGTTTAAGTAATTTATATTAAGTAGAGATCAAAACCTTCCATCCAGAGAACAGACCCATCCATCCACCCATTCCCTCTCTATTCTTTTTTAACATCATCGGCAGGGCATCCCAATGAAAACACAACAAACGGACCCTCAAACCATTACCCCCCCTCACTCCAGTATTAATTGAGTTTGGCAAGACTGACCATGCTTCAGTCAAAGAAGCATTCGTTTTATTTCTATTACCGCTACTGCAAAAGAGCAAGAGAGGGTGTGTGTGTGTGTGTGTGTGTGTGTGTGTGTGTGTGTGTGTGTGTGTGTGTGTGTGTGTTTTTGGAGGGGGGCTAAAATCAATTGTGACATATCTTTATTGCCAGTCGATGACAAATGACGGCACATTTACCATTGCTCCGGCATTGTGTCAGTGTGTGTCATATCGATTTTACATCAGACGGACAAATGTTATTGATGAAGTGCCTCAGTAACAGATGAGCGCTCTATTTTACTTGTTTTAACGTTTAAATAAAGGGTGAGAGGGTGAAGGGATTTTGTAGCCAGATCTGTTAATTTAACTGGTACACAATTGCTCCTTTTTTTTTTCTCTTTAGATTAACTCAATTTCAAAGCAGTTACACAAACTGGGTCTGAGACCAACGGGAGTGGGTACAGCTACACACCCTGAACCTGATCACTCTGCACACATGGTCATTGTGGGGGTGGGGTGGGGTACAAGAGCGAGAGAGCACGAGAAAGAGAGTGAATTGTAAACAAACTAGCTTTTAAACAAGACAATTTTGGGGTTGCGTGTCTTTGGCGCCAAGCAAAACACAGCGATGGAAAAGTGATACAAACTTTTAACACATGGGTCAGAGCAGGAGGCTTTGAACTGGTGAGGGAATGCCCGCTGCCAGTACAGAGAGCTGTTTAATTAAAAATACTTAGGTATCTGACGGGGCTTTCTGTGGCGCCCCCTTGTCAAACTGCATGTGATCCCACTGTCAATCTATCGGGGTGTTTTATAATTGTATAGTTTTCCACTGATTTAGGATTTTTTGGGGGAAAAGAGCGAGTTCTGAGCAACAGCAGCTGGGGACTGGGTTGGGTTCGTAGGAACTGCACAGACAGACACGTGCATAGACACACACTCTGTTGCACTGTACATGAGATGCTTGTATTACTGAACCTCCCATATGCATCAGAGGTACACAAAGACACTGAAATGATGCTACATATAAATAGAGTACATTACAGCATTCAGATTTATGACATAAACTGTCTATGTCCCAAAACACAGTCGCACAAACACGAACACAGAAATCCTGTGTGCACCTTCCCTCCTAACAAAACTTACTCACATTCAGATACACCGACATATGGGTTTATAGACAATTTAACACCAGCTAACTCACATGCATCCGACAGACACATACCCACAATTGATTTAATACTGATAATCACTGGCAGCAATAACATCCCCCTGTGAAATGTGCCACTGGTGAACCTAAATTTTGTACCATTTAAAATACTCCACAGTCTAACACGTACCAGACATATTTTCACATTAAACACCTAACTCTCAGTAGATGAGCAGGGCTGAAGCAATATTTAACGTGGCATTCAAACTGTGCAAGATGGATGGAGTTGAGGCAACGAGGAAATAAAGGTGAAGTCTTTCGATGTGAGTTTATTATTTTAGTCATTTAAACACTTACTGTCTGCTGCTGACAGTGTGGTCAGAGGCTGTGGATGAAAGTATGCTACCTTTGTATTAATATATACATTCATCAAATATACAAGGAAGAAATTATGTGCACTATTACCCTGAGACAAGCTCTGCAGAGCAGGTGCCCCTAATTGGTTTCCCACCCGCAAACACTAATCTGTCTAATAATTCCAGGAATCTCTGATCTCTGTCTGTTGTCTGTGGCTCATATATCAGGAGAACTATTCATCCTTTCAGCTTCATATGAGGTATGTGTAAAGGCCCTGGGACGTGCAGTGTTGAATCTCATGCAATTTGGACTCAGACTATATGTTCAAAACTGCTAAACCTTGAATAAACAGACGACCAGTGGTCTGCTCATCAAGGTAAGGGAACAATTGTTCACAACAATGGTTACCACTGATTCTCTGCTTCAGGGTTCTTAGCTCTGAGTCCAGCTTCACTGAACTTTGAATAAACAGGTGAACAGCTCTGTGTGCAGCAGCAGTGACAAAGCTTCAGGGCTCTGTGGGTTGAGTCCTGCAGACGCTCTGTACTGCCACAGCTCAAGTATTCAGATCACTTTTACAGTTCCGGAAAAAAAGCTGCAACCAGCCTTAGCACAGGCCCGTCCAAACAGGCAGGTTAAGAATGGCCACTGCACTGGTAAAGTTTCCAGAATTAAACTGATGGTGGGTAAGAAATGTTTTCCCCTGGGCACAACGACAGAGAACGTGCTTATCATTTTCTACGGCAAGTCCACAAAAACCTACAGGAACAAATATGTGTATTTTTTGCATAAAAAGTACTTTGCTCAAAGAACAATGGAATATTTGCCCTTGGTTCCTTGTGGTGTCCAGTTTTTCATATGCATACATTTATAGGCATGAAAAAAAATTTGAAATCACCTGACAGACACATGTGCACTCATACACACACACACCTTTTAAATACACGATAACAAAACACCTAGAACTGTGCCACTGACAAGACAGTGTTGCAGTGCCCTTGACTAACAATGACAAATGGATGCAATATGCAAAGTCTGAACAAGTTGCTTTTGGGTACAAAACAGGGAAAACGATTGCTCCGGGCTCCATTATGGGATGCGTTTGCTCTCCTGTTTCCCAGCTGAGGTGAGCCAAGCTGAGGTTAATGGCATGTGTCCAGATCAAGAAGTGTGTCGGTGAGTGTGTGTGTGTGAGAGATGTGTGTCCTTACCAGCACGAGGGAGAAGGAAGAGGAGATATACAGAGAGAAAATCACTTATTCACTTATTTAGACGTGCAAATTGTCTGTGAGTGTCTGGGGCTGTGGTTGATACTTTATTCGGATGTGATTTAATATGTTTTCAAAGATATTATTTCTGACTGTGAGCAATAATAATTGTATTCAGGTGAGTCACATTAAGAGATGTCTGCAAGCAGGGAGAGTTTCAATCCCTGATTGCTTCCAAATATCCTCACAATGTAGCTCAATGCACCTGCAGGGTCACCTTTTTAAACATTTCAAACACTTCTGTGTCTCTTAGTCAATGCATGTGCATGCTTGAGCGTGTACATGTGTGCCACGGCACCGCCGCAGTGGCAGGGTGTATCCATCATGATAAACCGGCAGACTCGGTGACTGTCACATGCAATCACACTTCACTACGGTTCGCGGGACTTCAAAGTGAAAATGAATGGTAGTTCATCGACATGAAGACTTCATATATCTTCGTTTTTTTTTGTTTTTTTTGCTTTCAGTCTCTCTCTTGTTTTTTGGAAGGGCCTTGTCTCTGCTCTCTCAGCCCCCTTTTGTTGAGAGGATCACTTGTGTGTTTGTCAACGTCTGAAATGCATCATGAGGATACATGGATAAAAAAAAAAAGCTATTTCAGTTTGGTTGTTCATCCATCATTTTACATTTTTTTATTTTAATTTGATAGCTCATTTTCAGATTTGAAGTTTACTATTGCTATATTGTAATATTGGATACAGAAAGTGTTTGGATGTACTCAAAGCTGCAAAAGGCTCTCTGTGACCACTAGAAGGCACAAACACCCCAAAACAAGCTCAGAAATGGCTCATGACACAATCAACTAATTCTGATTTATGTTGGCAAAGGTTTATCTGACGTATCATTGGAAACAGCATCCTGAACATCACAGTGTAATCATATTCATTACCACCCGTGAAACTTAAGGTGGCCAAAGGCTTGATTGACGGCACAAAGGAAATCTGTCGGCCACTGTAAAACTAAAACAGAAAGAGAATACTTATTAACACAATCAGGTGTTATAATCTTTATCAGGACTATGAATGAGGTTTCTAATTCAAATTGGGATTTTCATGGTTGTTTCTTTCGGTGGACAGCAGTTGTGAGAGCCAAGTTGTAAGTGCGGTGATACCACTTGGGAAACAGTAGGGGGATAAATTGAAAAGTTGTCGGTTTCATCTTCTAGCCAATGCTTTTTTATATTTGCTCGCATTTTAATCCCTGTTCCCAGTTTCAAATAAATAGTCTGTTTCTTTGTCTTGCACTTACATAATAGACTTGACTCCTACAATGGTTTCCCTCATTGTGCAGTTCTCTTTCATGAGCTTGTGAGATAAATAACCAGGCGTTTAAACCAGCAAGCCAACAATTATTAAATGACATAGAGACTGATAAGTGAAACCTGTCTCATTATTTTTAACAGCTCTCCCAAAGTGGCTGCAGGCTGCGAGGAGATGAAGACTTGATTGATGTTTTTCACTTGGAAATTATTAGGGTGAGAATTTAACATCTCAAGTCTTCTGATTATTTATGTTTATGTCAACACTTTCGCGCTTTATAAGAACTTGTTCATTATTTCCCCAAATGACAAAAGGCCTTGATGGCAAAGGCAGCGAATGACAGAAAAATCCCCTCGTGAGATTAAAAAGTCTGCGCGGCATTAAGCTTTAATTGAACATGGCAAGTGTTAAATGTGATAATCATCAAATTTGTTTCCACTGGAAAGTCAAATGAGCCATAATAATGCCAGCGCTGCAGCTGCTGCCGCTCAGCGCCACAGAAAGGCTTTAATCTAGTAATGACTCTGAAATGACACTGGGCTTTCAAAATTGTGGAGAAGAGGCTAGAGGTCTCCCTGCCTCCCTCCCTCCCTCTCTCGCTCCCTCCCTCCTTCCCTCTCCCCTGGCCCAGGCCCTGCTCTTGCTCTCCAAGCTATTTGATTGGCACATGCTTTCACTTAATGAGGGATAATTACTAAGGAAAACAAGTGGGAGACCACATCTGCTCAGTGTAAAAAAGAGTGCAGGCCTGGTGCAATCTGTCAAGACAGGACTTTCAGGTTGTGTGTGTGGATGTTTCATCCAAACTTCAGCGGCCTCCCAGTCCAACGCAAGCCCTCCCGGACCCCTCCTCCAGTTTGCCCCGATGAGAAGCAGATTAATAGGAATCAGCATGTAGCTGTAAACACTCAGCGGGAAGAGCGTATATCTGCGTGCGTTGACGTGCATAGGAAATGACCCAAGGTATCTGTCGGGGGACAAGCCAGAGGCCGCAGCAGGAAGGGCAAGAGGCCACCAGGGGCGATCAGCATCAACATCCCAATCAGTGTCCTGCTGCCAGAGCTGTTGTTCTCCAGCTCCCATCGCCACTGTTTTGTTTACTTTCACACAATGCTATAATGGTGGCAAAACTGGGCAGGTAGCCGCCCTGCTCCCCAGACACATCCACACACTGTCCATTAATCATCTCTACATGGGATTCACATTGTGCTAAATGGTCTCCTAATGGTTTCTACATGTTTACGAGCAGTTGTCTTGATTATATTCTACTGCCAGGAGCGTAAATCTAATTTATAGAGTGGCCTTTGTCATATTTAAATATGACTTCCAAAAAGTGTGTTTGGATTGGCTGGTAAATTTACATTTATTATATTTTCAAACATATGTTAATTTAGAAAGAAATTAAACATAATTATTGT
Source organism: Platichthys flesus (assembly GCF_949316205.1). Lineage (NCBI taxonomy): Eukaryota > Metazoa > Chordata > Actinopteri > Pleuronectiformes > Pleuronectidae > Platichthys > Platichthys flesus. The sequence continues at coordinate 9,312,596 of NC_084953.1, read as the reverse complement.
GATTGGTCGTGATGTACCGTACAGGCTTACGTCAATCATCTGCTAAATTATTCAGGGGGGACGACAGTGACTACACTATAGGTGAGGACCTTAAATTATGGTTGGGACTAAAACTATTAAACACACCATCTAATATCAGATTCATTTTAAACTGCAGTAGATCTGACAGTAAAATCTATAAAAGTGAGTAAATTGAAGTTTTATAAGAGCCATTGACCAATACATTTTAAGTTGCTTTTATTAATGTCTTATGTTGACCCATGTGAAACATATGAGCCAGTTTAAAAGAGGAATAAACTCTATATATATTGAAATAATCTAAAGAGACAGCAGCATTTATTTGCTCTAACCTTACCACGGCAGACGGAAAATGGCTCGCCTGCTAATTGGAAGTGATATTTGACAGGCTTTTAACCTCCCGACACCCTCAACCCAGTCCTTCCACCTCCCTGCCACCCACCCACTCAAAGAACAACAGGGTTGTGCTTTCTTGCCCTGTGCTGACCTAGTTCGAACTAATTACCTGCAAAGTATACATCAAAGCTCAGTAACTCTACAGATCTGGTGCGACGTGGCAGGATAAAGGACACAAGGACTCACTGAGTCAAAACCGGCCTTCACTGACGTGTGTGTGTGGGGGGGGGGGGGGGGGGGGTCTGTGAGTGTACTAGAAGTGTAGGCCAACACAAAAGGCAAGCCAGTGAACTTATAAATAGAACGGTCATTGTTTCGACATGGGTAATTTTGGGTGTCGGACTTGTTCCTGACACTGTCGGTTGTGTGTGTGTCTGTGTGTGTGGGTGTTGGTGAAGGAGTGAGGTCATGAAGTTGGGAGTCAGCTGATGGGATAACACGCCTGCTGACATTTACATACAGACACACACACACACACACACACACACAGACACACACACACACAAACATGAAACCAAAGACACATTTCAACAGATGCATCAAAGCATGAATGAAAAGTAAAGTGCAAAAAGTAGGCAATTAGTACTGCCTCACTCTCTCTCTTTCTCACACACACACACACACACATAGAGAGAGCCACACACAGGTATAGTCAGGCTGGAGCTAAAGGAATGGTTTGCTTTCTTATGACACAGGCTATTACTAAATTGAGCTGGAAGGTAATTCTAAGGCAAATAAATGCCAGCAGGTTTAACACAAGGAGGGGTCTTAGGGGTGCCGGCATGAGCAATGACAGGAATTCTCTCACCTCTTTTGACAGGAAGCCTATTATTCTCACTGCTTTATTTTCCCAGGCTCGCTTTTTAAAAACTGATCTCTCCGATAGTATTTCACCCCCCTCCCCAGAAAAAACCCTCAGTCCTCCCTCATCTGGATTACCGCCCCAGCTTGTTGACTTCTGCTGGTCCAAGACTTAATATTTACAGTAAAAGAGAAGACGGTTCGTATTTTGTACATTTGTTTTAACAGATTCTTCCACTCACTCATTTTCAGGTAATCACAAGTGTACTTAGGTGAATGTATATACGAGTGTCTTTCCATACAAACACCTTGATGCTAATAACTTGAATTTAGCCTCCGTCAGTACGAAACGCTAACTTCAAGTAGGTATACATGCACTAATATGAAATGTGCAACAGAGCGGTGAAGTAACACTGTTCAAATGTTCAAATAATACCAATACAGAAAAAGATGAAAAGGGGAGAAAACAAGTACAAGTTGAGACAAAACACCCTATAAATATACTACTTTAAAAAGCTTTGCTACATCCTCATTAGAAGTGCCATCTCAGAGAGGAGCGTGGTGGGAGTAAGCGCTGACCTTGGTATCGCGTTTGAATATTGTTTTAATGCTGCGGCGGGTAATTGAGGATGCAACGCAAACAGTGGACTTGATTTCAAAGGGAAATTTATTTTCCCAGGCAATGGGAATGCATAGAATCATGTCATGCATTTGTTTGTTTGTTTTCCAACCCACCTCATAATTATTTAAGACACTAATTAAAATATGGATTTATAAATAAATCTCTGACTTTACCTATAATTACATTAACTTAAAAGTTGTAATCACCCTCGCACTGTTGTTTTTTTTCCCTTTACAAACATTTGAAAATATTGTTGTTCTCTTTAAATATGATTTGCAATAATCTCATTAAATTGCGTATCTCGAAATATGTGTTCGATGTGTAAAGAGAGGCAACTTTTAACATTTAATGTCTCTGTGGTAAGGATTAGTTATGACCTAATTCATTTTGGTAAAGTTTTCAATTCTGGAAATTAAATCATTACATAAATAAAATATAAGTATAATATACTGTATCTTTTTATTTAATTTAATTATGTGTAGTTTTATCTGTCTAGGATTGAAAATTCCAACTCTTTACCTTCCTAAAATTTCCTTTATTTCCTATGAATCAGTTAGTAGTAATATTAGAACCAGTCACTTTTTTTAAAATGTCAAGTAACAACATAGAGAATAAAGAAAGTGGTTTTACTGTCAATAAAAAGAGATTCCTCTCACACGATCATGTTACAGAGGAAATAAGGAAGACGAGGGGCTACGGTTCCTGCTTTTTCAATCGAAAAGGAAAAACATTTCCCTCCATGGTGATAGAGGCTTTGCCATGTGTGTGTTTGTATGCGTGCGTGTGCTCCTGCACATGTCCCTTTATGTGTATGCATAAATGTACAGTGTGCGAGTAGGCGGCAAGGACTACGACCAAGGCTGCACCGATATATGGTTTGCTGATATTTGCCATTTAAATGAATTTTCCTCTTGTGTGGTGACACACTGAGATGCAACTACACTTACCACTACAGATGAGGCCACCAGTGTAAAATATTCTACTGGGTTTTGGCAAAATTGTATTTCTAATAGATATTTGAAGATTTAATGTTCAACATGTTTAAATAATTAAAAAATAATATATTTGATTTTAGGGTTGTTTACATTTAAACCTGCTAATAATTTAATTTTGTTGTTTATTATATTTTTGTTAAATTTCTTATTTACTGGCAGTAAGCGTATTCATCTGGACACTGAACAGTTATATTATTATAGGAGTGTACATATAGCTGATTGTCTAAATGCTGTTTCAGTGCCTTTTCACTGACTCAGAAACTACACTGTGTCCACTCTATCCGTTCCCTTTCGACCATTAAATTAGTCACATTAAAAAAAATTAGCAACTCATGCCGCAGTCATCAGTCTTCAAAAACTGGGAAAGCCTCTGCTACAACTTGGTGCAGCAGAAGATGAGAAATATGGAGTGGGAACAGGAGGGGAAAGGCTCTGAATGGACCAGTTGTGTGGGTCCAGAGGAGAGGACAGGAGAAGCCTGCCTGAGAAACTGGATCCAACTTCTGCTGTTCTCAAGGTCTCCTGCCAAATAAGAAATTAAAACAACTTCTTGGTCTGTAGGAGGTTGAGGGTAGTGGTGACAAGTGATTACACACTCTCACACACACAGAAACCCACACACAATGCTTATGACGGGCATTACATTAAAAACTTGAGATGCTCTTTACAAAATTGAAAGGATGGGATCACACATACACACTCACACATGCAAACAAACGGGTATCGTCAAAAAACCCTTTTCATCTTTTTTTTTTTTTTTACCTAGTTTTGTATTGAGTCCTGTAATAATTGCACTCTATAATAAAAAACTCTCATAATTCCACATAGGACAGTGTGTGAGGAGAGTTTAAGGCTGACAAACGGCTGCCAAAGAAATATATTAAATATCATCTAATCGACAGGATATTTATTGAAGATGCAGTGTATGTTTTCATGAGAATATAGCAACTTTTATCTTACTGACATTATTGAACTGAATTTTATATTATAATGAACCAAACACAAGGAGAAGAAAATAATCCAACACAGCAATATCTAAAATTTTGATTTTTTCATTGCTATTTCATGACCTATAAACACAACAAACTTGTGTGGTCTTTTTAAATCCCTATAATACTGAACCAATAGCATAATCGCAAAATTTGGTAAATTATTTAGTTTGACAATTGAATAGTTAAGGAGTAAAGAAGGCTGTGTCTATATGTGGACATTTGTTTATACCTTGAGGGGACACATCTTCAAAGTGAGGATGTTTATGGGATGTTAAAGACTGATACTCATGTCACTTGTTTTGTGTTAATGCTGTTCACATTTTGGGGGCAAATTCATCCACAGACAGTCAGTAGTTGTTGTGAAGTTTATATTCTCTGGAGCAGTGGAACTCCAGCACAACAGAACAACTTCAGCAATTTCTTTTGATATCAATCATCCTCAAAACAACATCACAATATGATTATAATTCTCCACTCCGTGAATTAGCAATAATAAAGAATAATTACCCAGATATAAATCTGGCAGTGAAATTTAATGTCATACTGATAAGGACACATTTTTATCTCAGATTTAACAGTCTTTAAGTTTTTTCCAGATGTGGTCGGGGATATCGGAGGTGATGAAATGTAAAATTTAATCACAGGCCAATATCATCCCTGTAGTATATCAACCAGAGTTTTTTCTCTATTGTGCAGTGATTTGTCCATGTTTTGAACATTGAGCTCATCTGGGAATAAAACCCATTGACTCCTGTTCCTAATTGTATTTAATTACAGTTTTGTAGCCACTGAGCAGCAGGATCGACAGAAACAGAAAAGCACCTCACCTCAAACAATCACTTCACATGCTGTAAAAGCGTTGCTCGCTCACACAACAAATCTCCCATATGGCAAAAATCAATAAGCAGAGCAACACTCTATTGATCAAATCTATATCTTGGATACACTCGGATGTCATGCTCCACTAGCCATGTGCGTGTGTTTCTTACAGTGCTTGTGTGTGTTTAAGGACGTCAGGAGGTGCTGCGTTCATTTCAATGGAGACGATTTACATTAAAGCCTTAAGCTGCATTAGAACTATGCCTCAGGTGAAAGGCTACTTTCCCAGTCGATGTTTCTTTCTTATACTCTACATTTAATATGACTGTGTGTGGAGAATCAGAGCATTAATTGAAATCTCACTTTCAGTCTTGTGACTACAGATAACCTCAGGGGAATGAAAAGGAGAAGTGCAGTTGCAATGAGCAACACACTCACCTATCGAATGAAAGGCAGCTTGTAAATTTTAAGTGGTGAGAAGTTCAGAAAAAGTATTAAATTACTCCACAGATTAAAAAAAATTGCCAAAAAAGGTCCCGTGCAAACATGAAAGAGAGTCGTTACTTCAAAATAGGCTTTTTAAATATGAGCTACCACTTCACACGGGCGACATCCGAGTGCAGTGTCAACACCGTGTACCCTTTTCTTTTGAAATGACGAACTACTCCACTAATAGACAATTGCTGAATTCTTCATAGACTTATACATTATTTCTTTATTCTACAGTCGGATTTAACCCTGAGTGAAATGATAAATTTCACCTCTAAAGCTTCAATGAATGCCTGTAAAATCTCATTACCACTTACCACTCAGTTGATTTGATAAGAAAGGTGAAAACATTGTTGTCATCAGTTCCCGTGATATAAAAGACCTTAATGCAATATGAATGAAACGGCTCTGATAAATTCTCTCATTGATTTCTCTGTATTTCCACCGTGGGATGACAAAAGCACAGGGTTGCCCTCCACAGGCAGCAAACCGACATAACACAGAAATAAAAGGAAACATTCCTGCAAATAAATTCCCCCCACAAAGTTACCAAAGACTTCCTGCTGCTCTCAACAACTTGCGGAGGACGATCATTACCCTAACATTTTCCCTCCGACTCCCTAACTTCCTTCACCTCTCTTCATTGTTTTTTCCCTCTCCTCCACTCGCCTCCCCCACCCTGTCTGCCTGTGCAGCTCTAAGTTATTGATAGTTTAAAGTTATGGGCTAATAATAAGATGGACACTGCATGGCCAGGAGCCTATTATACCCAGGTAATGGATAGCGTGCGGGTTTTGAATGACATTGCCTAGAGATTGGATGACGGAGAGTGGAGCGATTTATAGGCTATACCCAAAGAGCACCCCCTCCTCTCTCCAGTGCACACGCACACACAAACACACACGCACGCAAACACGGCCCCCGATGCTATTTATCTGCCTTGATAAGGAAGCAGATGAGGCATGCCGGTATTTATGGGGAAGATGTTCATAAAAAGTGCAGCCCTAGAGCAGGAAGTTAGAATCAACTCAGAGGAACAGCATATCCACTGAATATGCTCTGTGAGGGCTTCATCCGTTGTTAATACACTATAGTATATAATGTAATATTTAATTTTTACCAAAAATAATTTGGCACGAATATGAAATATTTGGGTTGTTTGACTTGTTTATGTCACTGCATCGATCAAAAATGAGTTTTGTGAAAATCTGAAATCATCAACATCACAACAGACAAATTAAGAAACAAGGAAACAGGCTCTGTTGTCGTCTACATAACAGAAAAAGTGTGATAGATACAGATGTCAAAGACGCTACTTCCAATCTATCATTTAACAAAAACAACAGTAAAATCCATAGCCCTGGTTACTGCAGTGAGTGCTGCAGGTTTGCATTAGTGCCATGTCTGCATAATGCTCATAATGGCCTCCTCAGGCCCCTGTTGAGGGAGATGCCAGCGACAGTAGAGACACTTGAGCCAGTGTTGTTGGGATGGAGGAGGAAGAGTAGGAGCAGAGAGGGCATCAGGGAGCACAGTGAAAAAGGTTTGTCAACATTATCTGTTTTATTGATTTAACAGTAAAAGCTTGCCGCTTAAGCTTTATGTTGCTATGGCTGGCCCCATTGAAAATACAACAGCTGCAAATACAAAATGATTTCTTAAAAAGAACTTGAGCATTCTTATTGATTTATTTTTATATTTTTATCTGCTGCCAGGCAGCTTGGGTTTTGCATGCATTATTATTTAAGTTTTACACATTTCATCATCTTTACGAGTGGTCATTAAGGTGGGACTATGTTAAACTGTGCTCTCACTCCCAAAGGGATCAATGGCACCGAAGGAGGGAAGACGGCTTGAAGCTATATGTAAGACCAGTGATGCTTTGAGATAAATGCTCGATGGCTCAGCATGCTAACATGCTCATGGTACTGCTAGCATGTGGATGTTTAGTACATATCACATTCACCATCTTAGTTTGGCAAATTTAAAGATCCATCCCCAGAGTTGTCAAGCCATTACATCGAAGTGCCTTTGACTAAGTGAGCAGACACGGCACAACAATAAGCAAACATATCAAAGTTCTCGAGGAGTACCCCTTTAAGTGTCACCACACCCCATGCGGACCAGAGAGCAGTGGGGTCAACAGAGTGTGTCATTGAAGCAGCTTGAAACCTGGTAGGGTTCCTCTTGTGTCCTGAACTGTGGAGGCTTTTCAAAGACGCTCTATGCAGCTCTATTATGCCAGAGCAGCTGGTTATTACCAGAGGGCTCCTCGGCTTCCCAGAAACCCTCATCAACACTCTCAAACAGACACGTGTACACACACACACAAACACACACACACACACACACACACACACACAGAGCAATAAAATACATTTTCAATTATCTAGGTTACTTTCTTTGGCCTCTTTAGGCAATTTGTTGGAACTTTTCGTCCTGTGCAGCTTGTGTGGCTGAAGAATCCAATCAGTGGTGCCAATACGTGGAGGAATCAATTTATTAAGAAAAATATAATTGTTATTGGGCTGAAAATATAAGTTTAAGGACCAGTTCTACGAGGATCAAACAGTGGTGTTACCATCGATGTATTGGAATTTATTTTAATTTTATGTAATGCACATTTATTTCTGACGCGTGGCAGAATTAAGAGCACCTGCAAAATATATAAATACATTTAATAAACTGAGTTAAAGTTTTCTCTCATGCTAATATGGGAATGGTTACGTTTTTAATTTATTCATCAAGCTATAACAAATTTTAACACCAGTGTCATCACTGGTGAATGATCCCCAAATGTGACATGAGCAAATCAAAAAATATAAAAATAGAACTTTTAATTTACTTGTTTTTATATGACCTTTAGAGGCTATGGCTGTGAATATTAAAATAGTTTGAATCACCGTTTAAAAATGAAATACACACATATCCAAACATTTATCATAAAAAGACTGGCTTAGTACAATGACAAGTGGGATGTGACTGACAAAATAAGGTCAGATAATGAATCTATGGTCTGGTGTTTTGTACTGAGAGAGTATAACAGAAAGACAGAAGAACAGAGAGGAGCCGTCCGAGAGCCCAGAGCATTAATTACTGTTGACACGTAAAAAATATAATTAGATATGAGAGGGAAACAGAAACTATTTATGGCAACCGAGGGGCCTTGCTTAATGATCAGACTACAGCTAAAACCTCTATTGATTTTCTTGTTAAATATACAGCTCAATTAAAGATACCGCTGATTAAAAGACAATTACAAATCGCAATGGTGGTTCTAGACATGCTGGGGAAGCTGGGTAATTTGAGGCCGCCCGCTGCAGATGGAGAACTGCACGTTTTCATCCTCCGCAGTGCAGTGGGAAATGAGGCTGCATAGGGTTTTTTTATTTTCTTTTCCATGTGAAAACCGGCATTTTTCAAAGCTGTGTCCAATTTTAGACAGAGCTGCGAGAGCCATGGATATGATAGTCATGGCAAAATTCAGTGTACAGTTAATACAGCGTGTTAATTTCTCAGAATGTGACAAACAACCTGCTGGATTTCAGCACTAAAAGCATAAAACCAACCCTGATTAAACACAAACAATAACAATAACACTGGCCTCTGAATACATGAAGCCGAATACGTCGAACAAACAATACAAATTGAATGCCGTCATTAAAATGTAGCTTAACAGAAGCTACACCGAGGTTCTTTTTCTCCGATCTGCATCAGCCTTGTCACTGACAAATAAGAACCTTGACAGTCTGTATAGCCTCACAACCCCAGAAGGGCAGAATTATATTATGTATAACAAAAAACCTTTCTGTTTTTCATTTAGGAAAAAGAAAACAGTTTAAATTCTATAAACCACTGAATTCTTTCATAAGTTTTGGTGGCGCATTATTTAGTTTCTACGCTATCACAACTGATAGAGGCAGCTTAAGAATGTTTAGGAACTTTTGGTTTTGTTACTAATGTTGCTGCATTAGTCATCAACAATATAATTGAATGAATCAATTATGTAGATATAAATTAATAAATAATACATTTTTATTCCTGTTTGTCACCTTTCCCTGGTGTTGGCCTTTAAATTGATTAGTTATGACAAGTTCAAATATGTGCATGTAACTGTGTGTGTGTATGTGTTTTTTTCTGTGTTTGTGTGTGTGTGTGTGTTTGTGTGTGTACCTGTAGGGAGTTGAGGAGGATGAAGATGTAGGCCATGACAATGGAGAAAGGCACCAAGACGCCGCACAGCCATGTTAATCCAAGGATGGGAAGCAACACCAGCACTGCTTTCACTGCAGCCCTGTGCTCCCAGACACACACACACACACAAAAAGAGAGAAACACAAACACACACACAGACACAAGTTACAGCACAAAAACAAATACATTTAAGCACACAAATATGAATGTTGTAAAACCTACAGACACACCAACACACACACACACACACACACACACACACACACACAAACATGCGCGCACACACACACACACATTGGCTGGACTGGCTGACTGAGCAGAACTTATTTAACACCAGATAAAATCAATCTAAGCATTCCCTAATAATTCTCCTTCCTCCCCAATCGCCCTCAGCTCAATTCTGGGTTTCTCAACTTTTCAGTTAATTTTGGACAAACCTGAGCGGCTTTGGCAAACGGCTTGTTCCATATACAACACTGTGCAGCTGGAAAGGCTCACTGGGTGACAACTTCCCACCTTAAATCCACCTTAATTCTGTTTAGAGTGGAATTAGCTTCTCACTCAGGTGACCGCCAAACCGCACCAGCTGTGTGTGTGTGTGTTCGCGTGTGTGTGACATGGCGGGCGGCGAGCCCTAGTTTATTCAGCGGAGGAATGTGTTTGAATTTCCGAGACGGCTGCCACCCAGGGGTGCCAAGTGGTTCAAGGCCTGCTTTGAAAACCTGCATAGAGCACCTTCTGTGAGCCGCGGTGGGCAGACATGGTGAGAGCAACATTTACACGTTAACATGAGATTCACTGATAGGATCATAAACAAGGATGTTGTGGTGATTGGACTGGAGCGCACACTCTGATAAACTAAAACCATTGATAAAACAGAAAGCACAGGGCAGTGATTGGGCTCATCAAGACACTGTTTCTGTAGTGAAGCAGTCAAAGAACACAACTTGTCAGGAGTTTAGTTTAGTTTTGTGTGGATTTAGATGGAGTATATAGAGTTATACTGATTAAACCTTAATTTTTATTTCATGCAGTATTCTAAGAGCTCAAGATAAACTTTCCCAATATCATTTAATCTCATAGACAATAATGCATTTAAGATGATTTAGATACAAGTTAAATGTTTATATTCTCACATCCCTTCATTTCAAAGAGGAACTTTTACCAACTAAATATTTTAGAGGCCTTTTTGGAATATCAATATTTGAATTAGAGTTCGATCAATATATAATATTCTTGAAGGACGGTAAAAGTGCTGTTTATGCGATGTTTCTGGAATAATACACATGAGATCAAAATCTAAATGACGGGTCAATAGGAGGTAAAAATAAAAAAGGCTTAACTGGCTTCATACCAGAAAACTTGTATTAAAATAATATCTTTATCTTGTCAACACTCACAGATATTGAAGAACTACATTGTCAGATTTTTAACAATTAAAAGCTTGCAGCCTTTTATACGTGCAGCACTAATGCAGCCCATTCAAAATACATTCCTCTCTAGTTTGATAAATGAGACCCGCTCTTTTAAAATGACAAATCCAATGTAAAATCTTGTGGCTGCTTTTTATTTGACGCCCAGTGACTACAGCTTGTCCAATCCAAGGCCTGAGGACCGGGTGAATTATCTTTAAGAAAAAACAGAGGACAAATGGCACCTCCTTGTGGTTGGTACCTGATCTGCTCGTAGGCTTGTTCCGCAGGACTGGTGCCCATGGCCAACATGATGGACCTTCTCTTGGCTGTGGAGATTGTGATGATGACCACCCTGGACAGTATCATGATATTTACCTGGAAATGAACAGAGAAACTATAAATCGAAAACAGAGGAAGGAGGTTTTTTTCATCGAAAATATTGAAAGATCTCAAGCTCACTTCTCATAGTGACTTGAGATGATGTTTATTGTGATTTGGTCCAATACAAATGAATTGAATCAAATGCATGAGGGAAAAAGAGAAAGACATGATGGAGATCTATAGGTTGACATATCTGTTTGAAGGAGAGGAAAGATAAGAGAATTGTCCAAAATGACTGATGTTCGAAGAAAAATCCATGCATTATTAATGTAAAACATTATATGGTGTTACCTCTAAACAATAACAAAAAGCATATTCTAACCATTTCCGTCTAGACAGGCTACACAATAGGATTACGATTTAATTTGCAAACCATGATGATGAAGATGACTGGCCCGGCAAAGCCCCAGATAACCCCGTTCTGGACACTGAGCCAACAGTAGCCGTCGGCAGAGTATTTGCCCGAGGCCGATGCCAGCGTGATGGTTACTATCAGCACCGGTAGACCTGAAGGGAGGGGGGGAGGGCAGGAGGGAGAGATGGAAAAATAAAAAAATGAGGAGGGGAATTAAGGAATAGATTATTAGGAAGAGGAATGAAAATCGGCAAAAGGTAGAAGAGATTGGAAATGTGGCTTTATGGTAAAACCACTGAGTTGTAAACAGCCAAAACGTAAGCAAACCTTAATTTTACTTTCAGATTTGAACTTCCTAAAACTAGAGCACATACAGATTACATTATCAGATATAACTGGGTTCTTTGTGGGTTTCAGCTGTGGTTTTAAGACGTCCTTTGCCATTAGGTGTTAATAACAATCCTTAACATTCACTGTCTATCTGTGTCGAGCCATTTTACCCCAGCCGATGAGATAGTAATATTTCATGTGTCGATCCTCGCTCAGGTTGACCGCCACCACCTTGCTCCAGAGCAGCAGACCCTCCACCAGCATCCAGCTAAATGCCGCCATGAAGAAGAGATGAAGCAGCGCTGCCACGAGTGTACACGCCACCTAAAAACACGCACACATGCAGATAGAGATTGATACAGGTTAGGTTGACACGACAAAAGAGCAGAAGGTAGAAAAGGCCTCGATGGCTGCACAACAAATCCACATACCAAGCAGTTGTAAACATAATCAGAGAAGTGTGCCTGTCTGCTGTTGGGTCATGTTTTTTGAGGGAGGAATGGTTTATCCCACACTGCTCTGCATTTACACAATTTGCAAAGGGGCAATTTTGTGTGGAAAATCCTCTGCCTCCAAAATAAGCAAAGCAAATTGACACGCACACAATGAGCGTTGTGGTGACCCAGAGGAAACTGAAATGACAAACTGTATCATCTATACACATGTCAAGTATTCATCTGTTCAAACATCTTTTTCAGTTTGAAAAAATAAACTCTTTACATTTAGGATTTTAGAGATACAGGTACGTGCTTTAACATCCAAGCAACAGTCAGCTCACACATTAGTTGTCTGATGCTAAAATAATCAACTTGAAGCGTTTATGGCAGAGTGGATGTGACACATTCCACTTTACACTTGTGAAACACACACAAAAACTAAATCTCAGAGATCAGCCATGTGTTGTTTAAGAGCAGCTCATTATCATGACTGATGAACGAGGAGCCAGTGGCCACTGATATCACATTTACACCCCTTAAGTCATAAATTACTTAATGTTGATGCATGATTTGGGTAAATTTGCTCTATGTTAGCGAAATCTATCAATAATATAAACCATGAGGTAATTTTAAACTGTGTTGTGTTTATTATTGTGTGATATCATCATTAGCTGGATTGAGCAAAACCTTGTTAAAAACTGAAAAATGACCTCCTTGATCGTCCGGTTCTATTAACGCACACATTTGATAAATTTCCCACAAGCGGCCATCTGCCTGCAGGGGTAAAGTCCACCCTGACATGACCTGGGGTCAAAGGACCAGGGGTCAAACCAACTACAGGTCATTGAGTGACCACAGACTGTGCTTTGCCTGATGGATGCGACAGTAGTGGTCACCTATGTCACATCAAGCCAAAGCATTTGTTTTCCTACGGACCACAGAGTGGAGTCCGATTTCAAATCTCATTAAGGCTGCTATAAATACGACAGTGATGTGTGTTAATTATAGGAGTTAACACTGCGAGGTAAACAAATCTTTAAATGTCATCATCTACAGTGGCTTGGTAATGATTGTACTTTAAACGTTATGGAAATTTAAGATAGAGTATTTTTTATATTTATAAGCTTTTTAAAAATCTTTTGGAAGTTCATTTTATTCTAATGTTGAATACAAATTTTCTAGTAGGACAATGTTTTAACCTTTACTCAAAAATATATTACCCTGCACTTAAATGATTTGTAGAGCGGCTCTCATTTTCAATATCTTGTTGAATCTTCTTTCAAAGGTTTGATCGAATCCGTCATGTAATTAGTCGCCTTTATTTATCCACAGCTCAACCTTTGGTGAACTAGCTTTAAACCCGATGCATTGTTCGATTAGAAGCAGATGTACCTTGTTGTGAATGGCTGAGCTGCTGCACAGCAGAATCACCTGGGCACAGATCAGAGCAATGAACAGGTTCTTATGAATGGACGTCCTATCAGATTTGGGGATACTGTGGAAAGAAAGAGAGGAGGTTGATGTCATTATTAAAATTAAAGTCTGGTGGAGTCTTCCCAGTATGGCCACAACTCTCTGCCAATGGACATTTTATACTCAGATTATCTGAGCTGTATTTATTCATAGCTAAGCCTTGAGCAGATTGAGACATTTTACTCAGCACTGACTCAGCCACAGTTTCACTAATATCCAAGGCTTTACAATGACCTCACTCTGATTAGCTTTGAATCTGTTTATGGTTTCTACTCATTCTTTCATCTATGTATTTATGTTGTTGGTATAAAGATGTTAAATGCTTAAAATGCATCAACTTTTTAAGTTTGTTATCTCCACCCAGGAAGTAATATTTCCATCTGTTTGTTCATCTGTCAGCAGGAATGCAAAAACTACAGAACTGATTTCCATGACACTTTGTTAATGGATGGGGCATGACCTCAACAGGACCATATTAGAGTCTGGAGTGGATTTGGACAAACGGGTGGATCTTCCACTTTCTTTACCATCGCGATATAGGGTGTTGGTGGATGTATGTGCTTCCAGGCGCCTTAGTCCAGTGGGTTTTCTTGTATATTTACATTCAGAATTCAATACTGTGATGGAGACCAGTATGTATATGACACACATACCATTCTTAAACATTACACCATCTCTAGCAACAAACACACACTGTCTTTATACGGTATTTAGATGGCATCAATATGTTCAATGTTTCCATTTCACCGTTTTCACACGGCATAAATGACACATGTTAAACCGGTTCAAGGAGGTAAATCAACTGAAGAGCTTTTCATTACCTCCTGATGGCCTCAGCCTATTTACACTCTTCTCATATCTGCATCGTTGCTTGCGACCACCATCATTTCACGTGTGATCATGGATCTGTGGACACGTATGCTCCACTCCGTGCTGTGTGGGTGTGCTGTGTGTATGAAGGCATACAGATGCATGTACATCACCATACTATAGTGTGTGTGTGTGTGTGTGTGTGTAGGTGTGTGTGTGTGTAATGCATGGCTGCGCTCTCTGATTTCAGGACAGTCATAAATCGCGAGGGCAGCTCCTCTCCAGCTGACTGTGATCCCTCAGTGACCCTAATGTTAATTAACAGCTGCAGAATGCCGCCATAAACCTTCAGAGTGGACTCACATGTAGACAGCAGTAATTACTGCATTAGCGCTGGTCAATACTCATACGAGCCTGAGGAACAGATCACGAGCAGCTACTGAGCCAAAAAGTTGCATCGCCGCTTCATACTTGTGCCTCATTGAAAAAGAGTGTTGACAAAACCGCAGCCACAACCTCTTTACTTACTGATACAGCGCACAAGGCGAATACACCATCATATAAAATAAATGTAGTGTAATCATTTCTGTTAGGTTATTACCGCTGATGTTGTGCTGCAGCAATTTCGATTAACCACAAGTGCCTGTTAATATAAAACCTTTGTTACGCTAACAGAATGTTGTAACATAATAAAGGGGCTAAGGCCATGTTGTTTGTAGTGTCTCAGAAAGCAGGCATCTATTTTAGCATCGCAGGTAAATGGGTAGGGAAGATCAGCTACTCACTCCAGCACAGTGAACAGCATCAAGGTCACCACGAGCGCACACAGGGACGCACCAGAGCCGACGAATGTCAGCTTGGTTAAAATAAGCTCTTCCTCAGGACTCCACTGGGATTAGACGGGGGACGGTAGTTGTGTGAGAGAGTGAGAGAAAAACAGTATTAAAAAAAAGAAGAGTGGACAAGTGGTTAAATCAGCAGCCGCACCATAACTGAAAAATCCTAGGTTTGATCCACATGACACTTTCTTAAAGACACTTAAAGCCAAACATGTAAAGTTCTGCTGATGCTTTTGTTTTTGCTTATTTGACTATCATTATGTACTTTGGATGGAAAGAACAGTTCCAATGCGTTCTTCAACAACATAGGCACACTAAGACTGCCACCTGCTGGATAATATAGTGTACTGCAAACCACAGCCACAATTTTAGGGGTTAAAATTCTCAACTGGGATTAAGATTACACATCAGCAAAATATATTAGGAAGTAAATCATTGTTCATGCTTCCGGATTCTAAAAACACTACTCTTATGACGAATATAACAACTACCTCATGTGACCAGTATTATACTAATGCTGATAATAATTAAGTTCTCATTATGTTTATCACAATGTAAATTTGACGTTTGACTTTCAATTGAAGTTTACATTTTCCCCTCAAGCAACCTCTATGTCAGTGTGTGTGTGATTTAAACCACTACATCATAACTCATCTCATGAGTTACCTTCGACTCCAGGTAATTCATCAGCACTGCAAAATTTGTGGTGTGGTTACATAGACAGGAAGTGACACCGGAGCCGGCATAGGTCACTCTGCAGCCAACACTGGACCAGCTATTGGTGTGAGTGTGCCTGTAAAGCACAATACACACAAGCACAGACACACACACACAAAGTCAGCAATTCATTTCATAGAGCAGAGACGTTTAGGTTTAAATATAAAGAAAGGCTCAATATCTATCTTAGGATACATCATGTGTGTATCTATTATATTTAATTGTTGTATTTCAGATTACAGACACATTTAAACACATTTTAAGACTAAGTTTCCCCGACAGACCACATCTCTATTGGAATAACACATTAATTTGTCAGGTCTGGTTACGTGACTTTGTTTATGCTGTTGGTCAAACTTACATCAGGCTGAAATTCCAAAAGGCACAGACAGGAGATACTTTCTGTGAATACTCCACCTAGAAACAGAAACATGTGTTTACACTTGTTTTCCTTCCCTTTCGGTCTCTCTCTCTTAATATATGGCACTGGACTCGGACCAGCCAACAGTGACATGGATGAAAGCCACATGCTTTTGGCTGGGAGAGGAAAATTCCTTTGCGGCTTTATTTGGCGAGATTAACAAAGGGCAACAAATCAACTATGACTCAACTGCTATCCACATACAAGAGCTATCTTTAAAAGAATGTCTATCGTCAGAAGAAATTCCACTTGTTTCACTTGTGGAATTTTCAAAACAACAATCTCTATCTCAACCGTTTTCGGAAGTCGCAGTCTCAAATTAGGACCGTTAAACCTGAAACATTGATTTGTATCACTCGGCTGCCAACGAGAGCTGCCCAGAGGAGACTGCATTTGATCCAACCTTGTCAAATCAGTCAAGACGCTAAAATATTTATACCGTACCACATGCGATGAAAAGAGGGTGTACTGGACAGCCACGGGGATGGTTTGGGCCGTGGAGGGATCGCGGATGGAAGCTGATATGACAGCAGATGCCAGGTGACCTGAGGGCATTCTGAAAATAACGGATTTCATTTACATGCCCTAAAACATAAAGGTTATTATGAATTAAACAAAACAAACCATTGTCAGGTGTCCAATTAATCGTTACTCTTTCAAAATGAAGAATGAATGAAGAATCCAAAGTGTCAGAACATCTTTGTTATTTCAAAACATTGGGGATTTGTCTGTATTCTGCCACAATTTAAGTTGAGTGCAATTTTGTCATTATCTCAAATGAAATAGAGGAAAAAGAACATAGATTTAATTTTACAAATTTTAACTCTTCAATTTAAACATTTTGGATTTATTTCTCCCCTAAATATAGAATTAAGCAAAAAACGAATTAAATAACGGCAATGTTGTGTTGCCACTGACGTTTGTTTGTTAAGTACGATTCAATGTTCTGACTCTTTTTCGTAACAGGCAGGAAACCTTTAAGTAGAAAATAAGGCGACAGAAAAACACAACCAACCTTTCAGTTCTCTCTTGGTGACTCAGTGCAGGTTCCTGTGCCCCAGACTCAATCTCACTCAGATGGCTGTAGTGGGTATGAATAAACACCACTTCCTCATTTCCTAGGTAGAGAAAGAAGGAGAAGCACAACAGATTTATTTGTATTCTTAGTGAGCATCACTTCAGCTGCAGCAGCGTCACACATTTGCACTCAACATAAGTCATGCAATACAAATGTTATGTGTATTGTGTTTTTTGTGAAAGTGAGTGAATGTGTACGTGTGTTGTTGTTGTGTGTGTGTTTCCCACCGAGGGTGTGTATCCTCTGGAGCTCAGTGTCAGGGATTACCAGCTCATCCTGACCATTGGTGCTCGTGGAGCTGAAGCCGACCACAGACGGTTTGAAGACCTGACGACCGTGATCTTCAGATAACTTTTGCCATTTCATGAACACATCTGGCAGCAAAGGCAGCAGAGGACAACAATACACGAGCACAACAGTTGAGATACATTAATATATAATCACATAATATAATACATGTTTGACTCATCAGTGTATTTAGATTACTCCCTGGATTATGTAAGCACTGTAAACAATAGGAGAGGAAGTAGTGCAACACACTTAAAAACAACAGAATAGCCTAAAGACAAATATACAATAGACACTGATGCAATATCCAGAAACATCACATCAATAGTCAATAGTGTCAGACAATATTGCAAACAAAATATATGACTGTGAACTCCTAGGTTCTATTTTTTTTGGCACCTTCTGTATTTGGAACCTAATTGATATTTACCTTATTGTTTTCAAGATGTTTATCTTACCTATGTTCTTGGTAGAAAGGGTGAAGCCTCTTCTCTCAGCAGACAACATGTCTGCAAGAGCTTCTGTGAGACGGTCAATGCTCTCGACAATAGTAAAGGGCCCCACGCTGACCTGTAAAAGAAATACAGACCAACATGAATTAATTAAGAGGGAGTTTCATAGAGAAGAAGGAACCATTTCCTGGTTTAAGAATTGTGACTAAGAAATCTTAACCTCATCCCTTAAAATGTATGTTTTTTGGCTGAATTTAAGTTGCAAATGGGATTTCATCATGCAGCCAGTTTGGTGCCAACTATTTCCCAGACAACACATTAACTGTTATCTTAGAATAAAATAAGAATGAATAAATTGAGTCAGAAAATCTGTTATCAATTACAGCAAAGTGAGTCTTTGACAAATTAAGACAAATTAACACAGGTCACTGCCTCACCCCATCCTCCGTCAGGCCCATCCACTGTGTGGCCATGCTGGGCTCCAGCATCACACTTGCTGCCTTCACATAGTTAGAAGTAATGGAGACCATGACCTCTGCTGCATCGTGTCCAGCTGAGTGAGTACTAGCTGCTGCAGTCAGGCCCGTCTCAATCATCTGGGAGAGGAAGAGGACGTCACTGGAGGAGAGGACGTTTGGGTCACCGGCCTCCATGGCTTGCAGGACAACCTGCGACAGTTTCTGCAGCAAGCGCAGATCTCCGCCCCAGGAAGTGTTGACGCTCAGCTCCTCGATCACCTGAGAAAAAGATGAATAAATTATGTTTTCAAACTGTAACTGTGTGCAATGTGCTACTCTCAGTAGTTGAGATACCTCTGCAAATCACACAAATTCTTACTGCACCAGTCGAGTGATGATGTGCTCCAGACAGCAAACTGTTCAACTCACGCGTTTAGTCAGAGGATTCTTGCCCAGTCTGTTGAAGAACGGTGTCTTCGGTAAACTGAAAACCTCCAGCACTTCTGCATATAGACAAATTATTGCAACACAATGCAAACAATTAACAGCAATATGACACACAACAGCCTTAGATTATCAGATGTACTTTTTTATATTGAAAATGTGGACAATTTACAATTTATGTAAATGTTACAATTTACAAATTGAAAAATCACCATATTATGTTAAGGATAAAAAAATACCAACATTTACTGATGTAATTTACAGTGTTACCTTTCTTAAACTGGCAGACAGCCCCTCTGAATGAGTCACACTTGGCCACGCTGCAGTCCTCCACAGCCGGGTCAAAGATGCCACAGTCCACATCAGACTGAGAACTGTGGAACAACTTAAAGGAGAACGTTTGATTCTCGATAGAATTTCCATCCTCCAAGAGCGGATTGGATAACACAGTGAAGTTACCTGGGGAAGGAAATAGTGAAGGTTATTCTCAATGTTAAATTCCAAGATGCTCAAAGATGCAAACATAAGACTTAACGTGATGTCCAGTCAAAGCTGTGTAGATAATTCCACACTTCACAATTTTCTTATAAAGAGATTATTATAAAGATTTTCAAGATATATGCTGTCATGTCAACATAAAACTAAAACTACACAGCATCACTAATAAAAATGTTAATTATTTATGTTAATATATTCTTTTAGTTTCTATTTTTTTCCTAATTTGGCTGTGTAAAAACCTGGAGAATTTTTTTTAATTAAAATGTTAACATGCATTTAAATAGATGTTAAATACTTGAAATACACCTGATGTTAAGAGTCTCTGCAATCTGTGCCTGGAATAGCTGCTTCCAACATATTCAAGTGAGGAGAACACAGAGCACCAGCTGCCCCATTTCTAGAGACCTTCAGAATCCATTGTGTGCACCGGCTCTTTAATGCAGTTTGTATACACGTCGCCGCGGATTGGGCAACACCTCTAAACCGACCTCAAAGCCAACTGCACTTTCAAGCAACATGTCGTTCAACTTGGAAACCGAGTTTGTCACAGCATTCATACAAATGATTGTTCTTTTCTTGTATCTTTACTGCTGGTAATGCAGTGGGAAGTGCACACGGACCTGAAAAGCTGCCAGTTTTGCATTGCCAGGTGAAAAACTTGTGCAAATAGTTTTGACATTGAACGCACCCCTGCTGCCGTTTCAAGCATAGCGGTGACATTTATAAGCAAACAAATAACAGAACGTGGGTCTTGGTCTAGGGCACTTGATAGCGGCTGATGATGAAATGACAAGCGGTTGAAAGGACAGACCAGCTGCAGTTATAGTGTGTATGACTGAACTGGTCTGATGAGGAAGAGGAGGGGAGAAAATAAAAGGTCTGACAGGCTGGTGAGAACTGCCTTGTTGGTTTAAGTCCTGAGACAAATTAAAGATTCAAGGCCTGATGCACATTCCCTGGCTCTAGTTAATTATTTCTAAAACCCTGTTAAATGAATCCCTGTATTCTAACTTACAGTCACTGGAGGAGTAAAAGCGTACGATCCTTTGTCCAGATTCAGCTTCAGGTGGGTGGGGGTTGGGAGCCTCAGTGCTCACTGGGGAGCATGATGTCAGAGCGAGAGAAGTTTGTTTTTTAGGGTGGGATACACAGTGACGTGAGTTACAAAACATTTACAAGAACCGCTGGGAGCTCTAACATTTGCCAATTACAACTTGGTCACCATCTCCCATCTTTATTGAAGGGAGAGAAGCAAAGCGACAGATTTCCTCTTTACTTCAGTTTAATTAAATGTCTAATACTGGAAAGGGAAAATAGCAAGTGTGTGTGTGTAGGCAGGTTTGCCAAAGCTCACAAATTGAGAAGTAACACGGGATATCCTCAAGAAGCTTTTTAACTGTTCCCAATCTGAGAAATACAACACTGAGTATCTGCCAATGCCGACTCCTGATGTTTATATTTTCCAGGATTTTCACAGCAGCTTTTGATTAATTCCAGCATTGTATAAAAACGTGCACATACAATAAGCCTAAGTTATATAAGTAGTTTGTCACAGTATTCTCCACTATATGTCGGTGCTGGTAATGCAGTGGAAAGTGTGGAATAACCTGAACAGCTGCCAGGTTTGCATTGCCAGGTGCATTTGTGTGTTGGAGAGAACATCAATCTGAGGGCTGGGTTGGAAAATTTATGATATAATATAATAAAATGGGTGAACTTGGCAGCTCACCTGTCTTTTAAAACACTAGCACACTGTAGCTATAGATCACAGTGTTTCCCATAAACTAGCTCGGCTGTTGGAAACATTGGATCAGGACACTATTAAAAAGGAGCAATATGCAAGAATTGGCCGACTGTCGAATTTACCCAAATGAGCAAAAGGTGGGGGGTGTCCACCCATATTATAAGACTCAAGGAAATGCACACTGGCCAGCACCAAAGATGGACTGGCCATCGGGCATACAGGGACAAATCCTGATGGGCCGCGTCTTCAGTGGACTTTCAACAAACTGTTTCATCAGCCCTTTTTCTGTGTGTTCTTGCCATCAGGCTTTGCATGAATTGTCCTGCTGCATGCATGTTCCAGGACTGGGTTCACTGGTAGCATTTAAGGATTACTTGGATTCATTTCTGCACATTCGGATTATATTTGAGCTGATTTTTGAACATTAGACCTATAGAATATCAGCAATATTACATCCACATTACCCTTTAACTTCAAATTCTTATCTACCATTTAGCTATAAAATGTGTCACGTGTCTTGACATATAACAGCAACAGTTTACTCTTCCTTTGTTGAATATTTTTGTCTCAATGTGAACTTCAAAATAACTATTTCCTCAAGTTATTTACTGTTGACTATTTCAATGAGGGTGGTGGTTTAAGACTGGTAGTCAAGGCATGTTATTCTGTGTATGTGAGGCCAAATTTACATTCTATTCATCAATTACATCATGATTGGCCCAAAACAGTGATATGAGAGGACTTTATGTGCCGGATAAGATGGGACGAAGTCGGGGAACATTTGGACCTCGTTATTCCTGTGATTTCCTCGCAGGTTTTATTTTACTTGAAAGCCATATGGGTGGAGTTAACACATCAGGCCAGCTCAGTTCTTGGCATGTTACTGAAACGTGTATAGTCCTCAATGACTCTCGTGCTCCGTGTGATTGTTACTCTGCATAGCAACCCCACCCAGCCCTAGTTCCAACTGCAAACGTGTAAACATCATGTTGAACTTTATATTTTGCTATGTTATCTATTCCTTGGTTTTGATTCTTGTTATACTTCAGGTTTCCCACAGTCCTCGTGCAGAATCCTGACTAATTTACCTTGACACGGGCTGTCTCCCTGCAGCGCTGTAAGGGAGGACTCTATTTCCATGGCTGCTTCACTCCACTTGAACACCAGCCCAGAGGAAATGAGCGAGCACTCTTTTTCCATGGTGAGGATTTCGCTGCTATCCAGTACCCGATCCCAAATGTGCAGCTCGGTGATGCTCCCTGAGAATGACTCATCCTTCTTAAATGAGCCCCCAAACGTGTCCTGCTCTTGTCCAATAATGAAAAGGCCATCAGGTCCAATGCTCTCAGCGTTGTTCAGGCCTTCACCCCCGAAACGTCCAAGGTCAGTATACAGTGCCCAGCGTCCACCACTTTGGGTCCAAGAAACGCAAACTGAGTGCCAGGAGCCGTCATGGGCAAAGGCTTCATGGTAAGGCCCATGAATGCCATGGACCATCAGAGCCAGCTGCACAGGCTTTCCCTGGATCACGTTCGCTCGGAGCTGGAACTCATTAATATACGACTGGATGGAATAAGAGAAGATGGTAGAAATTCCAAAGCAGTTGGGATCGAGGCGGAGACGGGTGCAAACGGTCACTGAGCCCATGGAGGAGAACTTGTGCCGGAGACGGGCGTGCTTCTTGTCCGAGCGCCCGCTGAATTCCAGAATCAGGGTGTCGGAGGAGCCTTTGGTTTCACCCGACAAAGAGAGAAGAGAGAGGCATTACTATGAAGGACAGATCCTGGCACGGCTCTCGGAAAAGATGGAACCTAATCAATAAAATTCCACTTGGTCATCCAATTCCTACTGTAAACTTGGAAACATTTATTCACTGTGGCTAGGAGTGTTTTATGACAGCATCATTAGTCCTATTTGGATTCGAGTGGACAGCAATGCATCTTAGACAACAAAAACAGTATTCAAAAAGAAAGGCTGCTGACATAAGTGTAAACAAATGGCGCACTGGACCTACTTTTCAGATAAGTGATAACTTTCCTGGCAATCCAGACAGGTTGAGAGATGTTCAGAGACTTTAAGAAGTTGGTTAGGTTTTGTTTCTCTTCTGAGCTGGTGACTGCAGCTAAGGCCCCAGATCGCTGATCACAGACCTCCCCTGCACTGCTCCACTGCAGGCGATCCGGCACATACTCATAATAGAACTCATCGTAGGTCAAGGTCCTGGTTTCCAATGTGAAGGCTGTTCAAAGAAGAGAGACGAAGAAATTAACAGCGATACCTGCAAGACAGCATCGGTAAAAGTTCAGGCTGAATTCTGATAGGTTTGAGTGGTATGATCAATGCTATATCTTCTAAATTAAGAACGTGTTGTAGGATACCAATTAGTACCAGTTAAATGTTTTACGGTGAAAGTGATACTAACTGATAGTTAGAGAAAACTTTAATACAAATTAAAGTGCGTTTTCCAGCACCACTGATTAAAATAAACAAATATTAGGAGCAGGGCACCATTTTTCATCAAGTTGGTGGCATTCATTTTTCAGTCGTGTGTGAGTTTGCAGCCTAATGTAATAATTTGAGGAAAGTTATACATACTGATGTTTTCATCACTGCCACAGAAGTTTGAGAGATGTTTAGGCCACATCCTTATTATACATCAAGATGTATTCACCTAACTGAATAGAAATGCACTTCGTGTGAACTTGCATGCAGCTGACGACCAAATAGTGACGTGAATCTCCCAAATAACCCTGAACCCCATTGCACTCGTTTTTTTCTGCCTCTCAAATCTTATGCAAGACAGTTTTAGGAAATTGGGAAATTTTATCGGGTCCTCACTTTGGGTTCAGAGGTTCATGGTAGAATTTGGTTTAAATTCTGTTTAAGGATTGAGGTTGGTCATTTAAAGACTCACAAGCTGTGAAGGTTGAGGTTAGAACAAGGGGCTAGGGAATGCATTATGACAACAAGGGTCCAGAAAGGTTTATAAATATAAACGTGCGTGTTTCAGAGATGAACCGATCCTAGAATTTCTCCGGACTTTGCATTTCACATATGCAGAACGCAGCAGGAGATGGTCTGGGTCAGACGCGCTCACAACAACAAGAAGATGTCCAGAACAAACATGAAGGACGCGAGAGACATGACCTTTAATTTCCACTGTGGCGAAGCAGCTGTTCGGCTGACAGCACATTGACACTGACAGTCCCTGACCACCAAAACCGACTTCCTCGTTGTCTCCTACACGTATAGCAACTCTTTCCCAAGGTATTTAAGTTCTTCTAGTTTTGCGTTTGCCGTGTTTTCCTATTTTGGTTTCACGTGAACTCACTACGACATTTTTTACGAAACCTTTTACTTAGGGGGGCTGCAGGAAAAGTTCCGGAAAACCGAGCAGCTCCTCTGGGAAATGTCTGAAGTTCAATGCAGGTCTGAAAGCAACTTTAGAGAAATGCAACTACATGAAATATGATGTAATTTTTTTTATTTTGTTTGAAATATAAAATAGGGATAAAGATGACGAGAAATATTTTAAAGCACTTTAGCATTCATGCTAGTTAGCTCTTTAGTAAGAGCTCGTTATCGTTTTTTATGGCTAGGTAGCTAGGTTAGCTTCTTCTTCTTCTTCTTACCTTTGGTTAAATAACAAAAAAAAGCTTAAAAAGACATTTAAAAAATGACTCACCTGAGATACAGCTGTGAAAACAGACCTGAAATATAAATAGAAGTTTAGCTCATCGTTGAAGCCACAGAACAAAGTTTCCTTTACTTGGAAATTAGCTTAACACACAACAGGTGTTAATGATCTCCAGACATTATAAAAACACACCTATTACAAACTAAGAAAAAACATAACAACACAGACAACATAACATGTATTCTGAACATTGTAGTATTATTATTTTGTTTGTGTACATATTTACTACATGTACCAGCATTATAATTCCTCCATGTTCCACACAAACAAGTGGTATTCATATTTGACCATTTAGAGGTTTTCTACACAACTTTCCTGAAATGAAAAATCTCCATGCTAACACGTTTTGAAACACACAAACACACACATAAAGGAGTATGTACTTACAAGCAGGCCAAACTTTGGCAACAACAACCTGTGCATCCTGGAAAAACACATCCTCGTTAGCTGTGGACGAAGAGCAGCAGCATCTGACTGTCGTTATTGTGACACTGGACAAAAAGTGACGAGCCACACAAACCCGGTGTTTACCTGAAATCTGCGTCTCGTGACAAACTAACTTTTTTGTTTTTGGCGCGTCTCCTCCTTCCAGTTCCGCAGCTCGTGTGAACGCAGCATCCAGAGCCGCCTGCTGAGCGCGTTTCCCCTCCGAGCTGCTCCCACCACAGATCCCAGCTCCGCAGAGCACGAGGGAGGATGAAGCGGAGGAGGCTGCAGGGAGGAGTGGGTGGAAACCTGCAGCCTGCACTGGGATAACTAAAGTGCGGTTCCAGGACCTCCAAGGGCCCGTCCAGTGAATTCCAGGGGTCCAGTCCAGCTAGGGGCTTCCATTATTATGTAATACACTAATGAGTGTGAATAAAGGTTTCCTCAGGTTTCCACGAGATCAGTTCCAGACTTTGTGAGACCACGATCATGAAGTATGACAGAATATCACAGCCACAGAATCAGAGGCTGCTTTGAGGTCTACTTTGTTTGGTCCCAACACTCTTTTCCTTGTGAAGGGATGGTTCAGTATCTACTCACCACTATGCATCAAATTTCATACCCGATGGGACCATAAACTGGTCTTCAGTGTAAACCAATATGGGCCCAAACAAAAAGGTGGTCTCTGTCATCTTCGGATCATCTGCAGTGTGAACACATTTTTTGGGGGAAGTTACTGTTATGGAAAATTCCACTGACCAGTGTCTAAGGTAGTGGAAATCCCCTGACTAGGTGTCTCACTGCTGTGATACTGTCCACCTGACAGGATGGAACCCTTATTTGGTGTTATGTTTTTCTTCCAACTGGTACCTCGGACGGACGTACACAGCAGATAAGGCATAGGTGATGATCTCATGTCTTTGATGTCTTATTTTTTTCAAATGATCTCTTTTGTAACGCCTCTTTGTTTAAGTTCTGGCTTTTGTGAACTTGAGACCAGTTGTTCCACTTTGAGCACCGAGCTTGTTGTATAAACTCTGCAGAGCTTACTATTATAAAGACTCAAAAGCCTGTCTGAAAATTTGATTAATTCAAATCTCAAGATGAATTTCCATCACGTCACATTAACATTCAACAATTACAGGAACCTCTAGAAGAGCTCATAGAATCGCTTGTAATCTTTATCTCCAAAAATATGGTTGATGAGGATGATAACTAGGCTGGTAGTAACCGGTAGTAGTGGCATAATATTACAGTGGCAAATCTCTATGCAGTGTGCCGGCCTTTATATGCAGTCTATGGTGCAGGCGGATCCCCTCCAAATGAACACTGATATGAATTTAAAGATTTATTTACATGTTTCCCTGATGTAAATAAAACTTACCGAACATTTACATAGAGCAAAACATGGTTGTTCACATGTATATTTCATTGACTTTTGATACTTCACTGTTTAATTCATGACAGTTGCATTAGGAAATGTGTAAAATAAATGTGTTCCTACACATATTAAACAAGGAAGGAATTGAACTTTTAGCCACTGTAATATTTCAGTGCCAATTCACAATCATTCAATAAAAAAAAACCTGATTTAGTGAAGAGTGCAACACAATGGTAGGTTTGTGTTCCTGTCAAATCAATGCATATTCATTTATTGTATTATTTCAGTTCCCTACATGATACAGACTTACTAGTCTTTAATAAGTCTGACAAAATTCTAAAAAGACATCAAAAATACTTTGTTTGAGTACATGTATTAAAGAAGTTTCTCCAGAGTGCAAATTGTTACAGTTTGTGTACAAAATACAAGAGCAAAGCATTAAGTTTATACGAGAATGAAATACGCCTTCACTCAAGAGAAAGATCCTATACAGCAGGATGAGGACATACACATTCAGCACTTTTTTTTTCATTTTACAAAACACTGTGCCAAAAAAGCTGCTCGAGGAACTGTTGCATGTTCGAATCAATAAAAATGCAACCGAAAAATAATTTAGTGACCTCTGAAAAATAAAGTACAACAGAGACAGTTTATATTGCGTTCATGCATCATGAATAACTGGTGAGTAAAGTCTTTGATCGAATGCATCCTTCAAAAATACTTTCAAAGCACTTAGAAGTACATCTCAACACTAGTGCTGCATTTACATCGACTCAGAAATGACATGAGGGCTTACACGTGGAAACCAAAGCTAATTGTAAGTGTGCAAATGAACGACTATCAACTTGAATGGAAAGAGTTTTTGTAATGTCTGCTGCCCGCTGTGTGAGGTTGGTAATGATGGGGTGTGAAGAAAAAAAATTGATATTAGCTTCTTATTTCCAGCATTTCGTATTTCCTCACGTCAGCAGTTTATCAGTTACAGTAAATCCTACATGATATTCAAGCATCGTAAAGACCAACACTTAGTCTGTACACATTACACCCAGTGTGGGCTGCCTATGGATGGGAGTGTGTACACTATTTTGCTCACAAGTCGATTTCTGACAGCGGTGTGAGTGGACGTGCTCTCTTTACTCGAGTTATCCTCCTCCGCGCTCTTATCTGAAGTGGCAGAGCTTCTGCTCTCTCCTGCCCCCTGTTCGTTCCAGGGGGAGGACAAGGACTGCAGGGCTGAGTGGAGTGTGTCTCGTGCAGTCACGACGCTCTGAAGACAGGGGAGCTGCGAGGACGCCGTCAGTCCTCCCTCCTTGGACAGACCCACGATCAGCTCGTCCACGGCCTTGGCAGAGGAGGATATCTGCTCTCTGCCGCTGCCGAGGTTGGAGTCTCTGTCTTTTCCTGGAAGGAGAGTAGTCGTCAGACAAGAGGAGTCACAAATAGTAACAATAATCTGCTGCATTTTCCCTGAGGCTGGTTTTATTCACCCTGTTCATGCTTAATTCTGTCATCCTGCCAGCCACACAGGCTTTTAACCAACCGTCAGAACTGTTATGGTCAAAATCCATTTAATCCAACAAAAAATAAGTATTATTATAGCAAAAGTAAAGCATAGTGTATGCTTTGATTGGCTGGGACATTGGGAGAGCTGTAATAAAACACCCAATAAAACAACACCTTTTACAGACGTTTATTACACATTCTGATGCTATGACGAACCACTACATGAAGCATCCAGTAGCTGTTAAACTGATCAAACCATTAAATGCATTCAATCATTTGTTTTTAGAGCTGAAAATGAATAATAGCGACAGACCTGCTTTTATTAAATAAAAGGCCTGCATTAGCCTTTCTGTCATATTTTACTGTATTACATTTAGATCATCATCCTTATACGTGGATGCACTGAAGGACAAAATGCTTAAACAACTGCCTCTGACTTTAGAACTACTAATATTTTCTAATACTCGTGACTTCAGGTGTTGGTCAGTCTGGATACGACTCACGGACTGAACACCCAGATTGTGTGTGTGTGTGTCAGAGGCTTCACCTCGCAGGGCGGCAGACAGAGAGGAATGCAGCCGTCTGATGGCCTGGTTCAGCTGGAACAGTTTGGTCGCTGCATCCCTCAGTTGCTTCAGATGGGAAGCAGAAGCCTCCTCCGACCATTCCTCCACTTCCTCTGAGTCAGACTCCCTCTCCTGTTTGAAAATCAGAAAACACACAGAATAAGAATAAAAGACAGAGCTAAATAAACACCTCTGTATGTAATGCAATGCAATTAAAAAGCAAAAACACACATAAAGAGTCATAGCAATATGTGCTTTCACATTTCTTAATATAATACTACTGCTAGGATGTCAACCACGGAGAATGTCTGCTGTAGCATCAGGGCTTTTAAGAGCATTGCTTGATAACTCAAAGCACATGGATAGTGAAGGAGATTATTAATCATCAAATCATCTTTCACCAAAATCCTAAATGTATCAACCTAACATCAGCTTGAAACTTCTATTGTTGCCATGTCATTGATTTACAATAATCAAAAGCAGTTTTTTGTGCTCATTTGATTTTCATTATTACATTACTGCACATATCCCAAATAGGTGATGATCAAAGAAATGGTAAGAAAACATTGTTAATTATGTTTCAACATTCATAATTTAGACAAGGAGTATTAGTGACATGTTTGTTTATCAGTGCATTAAAAAGCTTTTCAAATGTTTTCTTATTTTGAATTTTGAGATGACTGAGAACTGCCCCTTTCTAAATAAATGCTAAATATTAAGTCCAACAGAAAACCATCATAGCAAAGAAGTGTAGCCTCTGTCACAAGCTGCATGCAAAAACAACAGCATGCATGTTGTCGCTTTGAGCCACAACTCAAGTTTATTTGACAACATAACACAGTGGGCAGCGAAATGCCCCTGCGTCCATATGTGTCTGCGATTGGTTTGAACAAAAAAACTGGTAGTTTGTGTGACTAAGATAACGGCAAACAAGCCCGTTAGCTGTGACTGATGACACTTCATTCAACACATTCATTACCTGGATTATCTTCAACGGGTCACTGCAGGGAGATAAGCCTACAGACCATTGAGCTTTACACGAACAATAAAAGGCTGAGTGGCATCTTTAAAAGGGCTGCTGTGGGAGCGGGTATTAATCTGTAACATTAAGCCCATGTCAAGATGGAAGACTGTTTTTCAACCTTAACACATCCAGGGAGGCTTTGCTGGGCTTCCATGCTGTCTTTAACCACAGTTGACAAAAAAAAGACTACTGGCAAACTAGAATATAATACATTGGGATAATTGTAGTTTTAGGTTTTTATGGTTTAAACAATTTGATTATATTCAAATTATACATCCAAACAAAACTGATATTAAGAAAAGTCTGATGCTATATTTTAGATTTTTTAATAAACTGAAATACAAGCTTCTCATATCTAAATTGATAATTTAGATTAAGACGTCACATTACAACTTACCGAAATATGGCAATGCATGTAGCTCTGCAGAGCACATGCTAAATCAAGCATCTTGGATTTAAGGCTCTGCAGGCCCTGTGGACAGAGATAACAGGTATCAGTATGAACAACTCTTAAAAAAAAAAAAAAAATTATGTACACATTCATGGAAAATGATCATGACAATTCTTGTGGAACATAATACATGAAGTAACAAAGTAAAGACAACACAATCAACAGTGTTTTTAATAAATGATTCCGATCTCTTACTGGGTTCCTGGGATACGCCAGCTGAGCGTCTCTCAGCATCTCCCTGGTGATCATGAGACTCTCGTTTAAAAGAGAGCGAACGCCCCTGCTGGTCCCGTTCAGCACACACATGGTCATTGAGGGCTGAAAAGATGTAATCATATGATTGCATAAATCACATTTTCATTACAAATCTTGTTACATATCCTTTTTTTAATATCATACATTTTTCTCCAATATAGATAAAAATAAACGTTTATGGTTTGTCTTTTTTTGCCATGTCTTCTTACCAATCACTCAACATACAGTGTACACTGATGCCTACATGCAAATAAAATGTAATATTTGAAAAGACCTCAAAGAAAGTAGTTTTTAGCCAGAACAAACAGATGCACGCAAGGTCTGGGCAATTTGTTTGTTTAAGACAAGTTGTCACACAAACCATGTGGTTGTATGGACTTTTTTAAGAAATCAAAAAAGAAAAAAGGAGAAAAGTATTTACATCCATATATCCCCAGCTCCTCATATCTTCCTTGCTTTGAAATCCACACGTTAATATTTCATTCTCTGGTATTGTGGAGCAGAGGCTTGATTATAGTGAACCCTAAAGCCAGCAGAGATAGTAGCTGCTAAGGTATTAATGGTGGTGTTACCTTGCCTGTGGCCTGGGCACCTAGCTCCATAGCGTTCAGCGGCATGCATGTCACTGCCGCCAGGTGGCCGAGTGCAAGCAATGCTGCATCCAGGCACTGGCTGCTCTTCCTCCGTGCCTCTGTCACCATGGATGTGATCTCTGATTCACAGCCCTGGATGAGAAGAAAATTATAATTTCAGTAAAAATCCAGTCAGCACAAGCTAACTGACACACAGGCTAAAATTGATTTAAAAGTGAATGAAATGTAAGCAAGCTAACAAAGTAGCCCAAGTAGGCTTAGGGGTCTGTAAATAAATAAAAATAGTTGAGAATGTGAAAAATCGTGAGTGAAAGAGGAAAATTGTGTGTTTAGGTGCTGAGGCTGGTAAGGAATTTAGATTTAAGTTTCATATATTCATGTTCTGTTTGGGGCTCAAGGATGCGAATTCCCTCCGCTTGGCCATTTCCATAGACAGAGCTCAAACAGCTCAGAGCTAAGATCCGTCAATCAATGCTCTGCATTTTGATTAGCCGCCCCTGACCAAACTACGCTAAACTGAAAATCATTTTTCAGCTCCAATTTTGCACTAACACCAACTCATTTATATGTTGCAAGTGTCATGAAAAGCAAGATATGTCACTGCGCGGCCTTTATTCCAGTGCTGTAGTTTTTGTGTTCACCTGAATGAGCAGCTGAAAGAATCCTCCCATCCTCTTCACTTGGATCTTGAGTTCCTCAGTGATGGTGTAGAGGAAGCCAGAGACGGGTTTAACGCTCACCAACCAATGCCTGGTCACAAACGCTGCACTCTCCATGGCTGTGGCGGCCTTGACCAGCTGAGTCTGGGCCACCAAGTTGCATACAAACACTGCAGGAGGAGAAACGGTTCATATACACCTTCGCAATAAATCCAAATGGAAAAAAAAGCTCAACCTTGGCCTGAATGAAGAGAGAAATTGGGACATCAAGTCTGTATGCAAGGTCAATTAGATGCAAAGTGATTTTGCTAGTCCTTGCCTGTCTATCTACTAACTTGTTACACATAAAAATGAGTGAAATTCTAACCGTTCTCCTGGCTGTCATCGTCCTGGCTGTCGTACAGGTCAGATAAGGTTTGAACTGCCTCGTACACCCGGTTCAGATCATTGGCCAACCTGTCAGCCATGCTCTCCTCCGTCGCACTACATCCACGGAGACGCGCCACTGATTGACCGATCAGCTCCTTGCAGATGCCGGGCAAGGCAGAGTCTGCGCTGGTGGAATGGGTGGAGGGAGGTTTGGAGACACCCATCAACCCTGGGACGAACATAGTGAAGATAAAGGGTGTGCATCGATGGTCACATTAAACAGCATTCTTATAACGTGTGTGTTTGTTTTGTATCAATCATGATGAATAATTCCAGCAGTTTTGTTTTGCGCCTCACCAGCAGACTGGGAGGAGCCGTTGAGGAGGCTCTGAATCGGATGAACCCGGATCTCGTATAGACGCCCGGAGATTCTCCTGCTCTTCAGCAAACTCCTGCTCCTGAGGCCAAACAAAACAAATTCAAAACGATGTGAATAAATGTTGTATTTACATCTAGACTGTTTAAATATATGGTTGCCCATAATCAGAATGATTTGGTGCTCCAATATATATACTTACAATGTTAATTTCTGTTTATTAAAGCTAGGGTTGGTAATCCTGGAAAAGCTAGCAAGAGCCGGCTTTAAAAGTGTGCAACTGATACATGATTTCAACAAATAAAAGTATTCTGACTCAGAAACAAAAACAACAGACCAACACTACCTTTAAAAGAATAGAGTGCAAAAGCCATTTGACTCAGCTCCTACTTATTGTCCTATTTGAAAGCTTTAATTTACTCTAATTAAATGTAAGTAGCATTATCCTTGAACGGCTTTGGACATTAAAATAATTGAATTTTATACGTTATTTTACCCCTGTGTATTTTAAACTAAGGAGTAAAAGGTTAAGAATAAAAGTTAACTACATTTTGCAGGAAAATAAACTTTACTAGTTATTATGAACAACCTTTAGGTGAGAAGGTTCAGTAAACAGCTGTGGTTTTTATGGAGACAGAGAGAAAAAAAAAAGTATAAAAGGAACAGCAGACCGTGTGCCATGTTTCATTTGGCTGAGTCTGCTGCTAGTTCAGGCACCACCAGAAACACCGTAAACACGTTTTCACAAGAATAACTACAATAC
Source organism: Platichthys flesus (assembly GCF_949316205.1). Classification (NCBI taxonomy): domain Eukaryota; kingdom Metazoa; phylum Chordata; class Actinopteri; order Pleuronectiformes; family Pleuronectidae; genus Platichthys; species Platichthys flesus. The sequence goes on along the minus strand of NC_084953.1, from coordinate 9,279,067 downwards.
GAGGGGAAAATGTTGTGGATCTGCATGAACCACAGGTGCCCTCTGTGTGTGTTTGGATTATGGGCTGTAGAGTGAGAAACGTAGGGACCCTCAGTGCCCTTTCGTTCTCTAAACCCCTTGGCCTGGCCTGCATGGAAATAAAATTAATAAACAGAGCAAAAGGAATAAAGAGGGAAATATACCGCGGTCAACGACTTCATGTCAAATCTTCAAGAAAGAAAAAAAAAAGATGTGTTGAAAGTCAAAACTACGTGCCAGGTTGTAAATTACATCCCTGGAGACTAGGAGCTCTTTGTGAAAACAACCAAAATCTTCCAAACTGTTGGACAAAATGATTTTCCATGTTCCGTCCACATACTTTTCAACTTTCCATATACATCCATTTGTCTGACATATTGTTCACATTAAAAGAGTTGCGCACGAGGGCTGTGAAATTAAGAACAACGTGCATTAGGGCAAAAGCGTTTTCCATTCAAGCCCTGAGAACGGTTGACTGATGGGAAGGAAGGCAGAAAGGCAGAGAGGCCCCTCCCTCTGCAACACGCTGTAAGGGTTTCTGAACAATTGCCTTCTAACAAATTTTCAATAACTGGACAAGACTACAATTCATTTCCTGAAATCTAATGTAAATGTATGGTGCTGGAACGATCCACTGATGGATAGGAGGGGAGAGAAGAGCTGGATAATTACCTTCGGCGTGAGAACGATGAGGTGGAGGAAGAGGAGGCCGATATATCTTGCTCCCACTCATCATCAGGGTCATAAAACACGTCGTCATCTTTAGAGGTGGAATCCCCCTGCGGAGAGTAAACTATTGCTGACATGCCCGGTCTCATTTACACAACTTAATGAGAAAAGCACGGCAAAGTGAAGCAGCATCCCTCTGTCAGGCATAAAACGACCCACTCTGGACTGTAAATAAGGTCAAACATCTGGGAAATTGGCAATTGCACTTGAGCTGATGTCAGAGTGAATATGCAGAATGAGGAACAGACAGGCTGGCTGCTGGAATATGCTTCATTCAACAGCCATCGTCTATTAGCTTGTTAGAGCACTGGTAAAATCAAATAAATGAACCTTCCTGTGAATTTCAAAGCAATTTGTTGGAAATTGAGTGTTGATCATTTTTATCAAGTGTCTGCTCATTGCATGTGCTTTATCATATGAGACTTTTAAGGGTGTAAATATGTTTTAGATTTATTGCACTGGTGATCATGCTGACTATGCACAATACTATGCCAATAAAATAGGTCTACTCTCTTACGTGTCAATTATTCTTTACAACCCTAAATGAATACCAGAGGCAGCTTGAACGGATCTAAGATAAGTGGCCAAAAGACTTGGAAATACCCTGAATAAGCATATGACAGGGTTAAAATTCGAGTAGTTTCTAGTTTGCCAATCACTGTAGAGCAGGCTTTTATGACTAAGCCCCAAAATATTGGTCATTGCCCCCAGAGGCTAATGCATCGTCAGACAATTGCTGATGTGCTTCGAGATCCCAAGACTGAGGTATTCACACATCACATCGATCTGATCAGTATGGCCCTGGAAAAATGAACCAACTAAAGAAAACACACCCTTCATCCTTTAAGAGAAGAGCTCTCACGACTGAACCCTTGAGCAACCAGTTCATGCTCTTTTATACATTGTTAAATATATAAATATATATATATATATATATATATATAAATAAATATGTTCAAGTTCTTTCAACATCAGGAATCAGCAATCATCCAATCAGAAAAGGGAACATGTTGAAGGCAGAACTGATTTGAGGCCAACCTGCTCGAGTTCCCTCATGGCAGCCATGTTGTTTTGGAACTTGTCCATACTCCAGAACGTTGAGATCCCCAGCTTTGTGTTTTGAACACGCACCTGGAGCAAACCACCCGTTTCCGGATTCTCGCTGTCAGAGCTTTCGTGTCTAAAACAGAGGAGAGTCAAGTGAAGGTTTTATTGATAGTTCATCTTTGAATAACAGCGTAATAATGGTAAAGCTTTGCTGTAAAATAAGAAAGCCGACAAGTAAATTGATAAATGAAAACAAAAATGTACAATACCTTCTAAAAATTGTGTTTCTCTTCAGTTTAGAACTGATCTTATTAGCTTCCTCAATCATCAAGGACATCTTCATGGCATCCCAATGTGGAGAGACTGAAATATACAAATGAAACCGCTCAACTACACCACGACCACCAAGCACTGTTTGTTTCAAAGATATGCTATTGGAAAAATAAGTAATTAGTATTGCAATCCATTCCATTATTCTAATGCAATTTAGTGAGATTCAAATTCTTACTTTGCATTGTGTAGTTTTTTTTTTGTAACCACCTTCTACAAGAGTTGTCTTTCATCTGACTATAGCAGCTAAATGGACAGATCCCACCCATCCACAGTGCCAGATGGGTGGGATCTGTGTAGGTGGATATCGTTCCTAACTCCAGGACGTGGTCGTGACTTAAAAGATCTCACCATTTCTCGGAGTGGGGATTTCCCTCAAAGCTCTTTTCTTCTGCAGCTCCTCAAGCTCTCGGCCAATCTTCTTCTTCTCTGCCTCCAGGGCATCAACAATCCTCACTTGACTTACACGGTGTTCCTCCATCGCCTGGAGTGAATCATGGTAATGTACACACTATTAAAAACCACCAGGCCAAAACATTATGTCTCTAGCCAAGCTCTACCACAACTCAAATGGCCCATCAGTTAAACATAAACCCCCGTGTCAGCACATTTGCTTGAGCTTTCAAGCTCTTTACAGATCATCTGAAAACATGATAATGAGCAAATTAAGGAGATGATGTCATTTACAGTTACAGGAATAATCATATTTCCTATCGAGTGACGTCTGAGGACCAAGAGAGAGAACTGGAGAAAGCTGACTGAATTAAGATCTGTTACTTATTATCTCTTGGATACTGCAGCTCCACCAAACCACTAGTCTGAATCTCTGAGGCCAAGTTGTTAGTATTTAGGACACAGTCTCTTCCAAAAGAAAATGGGAGTTAGCTCAACAGTGCAGAGGCCTGTAAAACTGTTAATATTCGAATATTCTGAAAGGCTAATAGACATCGACAGTGGGATAAAGCAAATAAACTTGTTTTTTCGTGGAACAATCCCTAGCAGCACTAAAACAGCCTCCTTGGAACTTAAAATAGTTGAGCCAAGTGAAAAGGAAACATTCCCAGGTTTTGCTCTGTGTCCTGACCTGGGCCTCCATGTGCAGACGGAGGTGTTTCTTCTGGGAGTCCACCTCCTGTTCCAGCCCCAGCTTGGCCACCTTCAGCTCTGCCATCTGACTGGCCACCCTCTGCTGGTCTAATTCCTGTTGACGTTTCCACGCACTCTCCTCGTTCTGAATAAATTACATTTTGCCATTACTCAATACTGGCAGCACAACTTGACAGGGTGTAGGGATAAACATAAATTACACATGACAAGAAGTATCTGACGGCTCGGACTATGCAATGCAGTACAAGGGGTGAAAGAAAAAGGGCTTATTGAGTTCAATTTTGTGATTAAGGTAGTTTGTTAACAGGTAAAATGTTTGTGTAAATTAACTTTCAATCACTGCAAACATACAGAACAGTTAAATATCTGTGGAGATTCCTCACAACACAGTACGGTATAACGTGTGCAGAGATGTGGTTTCCTGCCAATGGGTAACACTTAGCAGTCCTGAGGCCCTCACCAGCAAATAATAAAAAAAGAGAAATGGAGGTATAGTGTACCAGCTCTCTCTCCAGGGTACGAATCCTGTTCTCATAAAGCGCCCTCTGATCACAAAGCTCCTTCTGGGCCACCTCCTTTGCCATCTGGATTCCCTGCATCATCTCCTCCTTCGCTTTCAGATGGGCTTCTTCAATTTCTGCCTCCAGCCTGAGAAACACAAAGATGTCTTTAGGGAAGTTTTAAATATGTTACCTTGACAAAAACAGGGTAGCAGGTTGTGATGTTTTTTTTTCCATTTAGTCATTAGACTCACTGAGCTCTTTGGGCCTTAAGTAATTCATTTTTGGCAAATTCAAAATCTTTCTGGCCATCGCCTGAGCCTGTCCAACACGATACCCGCTTCCCAGACTGCACCTCAGCTGGATGATTAAAGCGGAAGTAGTGGTCTCCGCCTAGAATCACCCTGTCACCCTGGAATTAAAATACATAAGACGGGAATAGTTAATAACATGCATTAAAAAACACTTTGGACAAAGGGGTTGGTCGTATGATTGACTTGATCTACTCACGTGATGGAGGACAGTGGACTCTGAGATCAGGTTCCCATTAACAAAGGTCTTGGCAGTTTCCATTGGTGTGATGCTCACAGTACTTTGGATACTGTTTATAACGCTAAAATAAAGACATAGATAAAAACATTGATATAACATTTTAAAGGACAGCGTTAATTGATATATCAGCACTTAGTTTCTTTAGTATAGTATAGTAGTACTATTAATTCAACTCAAGCAGTTGCCACTGTTCTAAAGGACCGGGACTGGTGATCATTTCTCACCAGTGATGGTCGGCGATGAGGCCTCCATTCAGCTGAATGTCTCGGCTGGAGTCGGACTGGAGCTTGCCCACCGTGGTTTGACCCTCTTTGATCATATAGAGAAGCATCTCAGACAATTGGGGATCCTCATTCAGGTTCACCAGGTTGGGAAGACGATTGTCCACTTTGAATGTCACGCCTGCTTTCTGCAGAACAAGAACATAGTTGGCAATTGACATCGTCTTCCTGGTTTTAAATGTTAACTAAAATGTAAGTATGATGACACAGAAAAACTCTGTATTCATGTTTTCAGAGCGCATTAGTTTCACTTTTACGGGAAGTTACATCATAAATAAACCATCAATGTTTTGTTTTGAACAAATTACCTGCAACTCTTTGGTCTCCTCCCTTTTGCGTATTTCCGCTTGTTCCAGTTTCTCTCTCCATGCCCTGTAACAAAATGAAGTTTAAACCTCTAAAACCTCTATGCAGAAAAACATATCTCTGTCAATTTTATCACATTTTCAAAGGTTGATGTTTAAATATATGACCCATTGTGTGGATGATGAGAAAGAAAAAAACTATTTATGAATATATGAACATCTATCCCATTCAAGTGAATTCAAGTGAATGGGGAAAGTTGTCTCTCATTTTTGGAGTCGTTTGTATTAACAGAGTGAATATGAATAAATAAAATATATAAACCGTTAAATTAATATTAGTGCAAACTAAATTTAAACAGTGAATACCAGGAATATGAAGAAACACTGTGTTAATACGTTAATTTAAAACAAGAAAAACTGCCACAGCTTTCTCTACGATCCCCTTAAAAAGAAAAATGATAATCGTAGGGTGTGTCGGGTCAAAGGTATAAAATAAATAAATGCATGATGACTGAAGTAATGCTGACCGGTTGGCCTCGACCATTTCTCTCTCTTGCTGACAGAGCATTGTCTTCAGGGCAGTGATCTCCTGCACAAACAGCCGGACCCTGTCTGGTTCGATCCCCTGTGAGCTCATCTGGGCCGCTCGCAGCTTCTCCACCTCCGCCTTCAGCTCTGAATCAAACACACACACACAGTTTGTTCAAATACTTCATACAGCTAAATTATATAATGAAACAGCACTGAGGAAACAGGAACTTAAAAAAAAACCTGTACTGTAAATACAAATTGCAGAGTTACATAAAGTTCCCTACAGTTTATTTCAGGGCTTGACTTCAACAAATGCCTCAAATAACAAATAATCCTGTCTAAGATCTGAACAATTTAATTTACAGACGACAGCTAACACATCATCACCGACTGGATTTGTAATGTTTAAGTCACATTCACTTAGTGTCTCTCAAACCGACATGAGAGAAAACCACAGCAAGAGCTCCCCTTAGTGCTCAGAATGAGGAACAGCAGCACAATCACCTCGTGAAAAATAATACTTGCATGACAGTTAGCCGCCATGTGCAGCTGACAGTGCATAAATATGGCCTGGAGGCAAGGTTAGGGCCAAGACTTAATTGAAGTGGGTAGTGCATAAGTTGGTGATGGATAGATGGGCAGACAGGAGGGTATATGTGGGAGAGGAGAGAGAAGAAGATCAAGTGCAAGACATGAATAGTAAGATAGCCGTGCACGTATAAAGAAAGAGAACAAGAAACAGACACAAAGAGAGGCAGCTGGAGGAGCTCATCAAAGGAGAATAAATGACATATATACATATAAATAAGCAGTTGTAGACAGAGGGATGTTTGGTGAGTGCACTCTGTTGCTTTAAAACTAGATTTTTTTGTACGGCTGAGAGTTTTTTCAATGCACAAGCACTGTTGCCAGATGCCAGGAGGCACACAGGGTAGCAAGATCAGACAAGCATAGAAAAGCCATTTCCTTGTGAAAAGGGACATGCAGGTGTGTGCTGTTCGTGTAAGATGGCAGATGTTCAGGTTTAAAAAAAAAAAAAACAGAACGTCCAGAAAAACATAATGTCCATGAACGTGCATGGCAGAAAGGAGGAGCTCTATTTTAGATCAAAATAGTTTTCTCAAGGTAGAAAGGTTTTACGTTCACCTTGTGCTCCACCGCCCACCTCTGATGTAGTCACAAAGGTCACATCCATATATATATATATTTTTTTTTTAATATATACCCTACATGAATGGACTTGTTCTCAAACCAACATAGTGATAAGACATATTAAAACTACTTCCTGTATATTACTTATATTTGGGTGTAGATAAATAAACAGGTTTAAAAGGCTTATTGCAGTTTCAACCAAAACTTTGTCAATGTGGTCATTCTGAGTGTCTCACCTCTGATGAGCTTTGCGCTGGTGTCTTCATTGACCTTGGCCACGTTGATGATAGTTCGGGCCTGCTGGGCGTAGCGGAGAGTGCTTAGAGTTTCCTCCACACTGCTGCCTGCTGGGCTCAGTGTGGCGATCATGGCTGTCTTGGAGTTTCCCCCGAGGCTCTCTTTTAACAGCCTGCAGAAGAAAAACCGGGGTCAGGACCATGGTTCCAAATTGAAAATGTTGAATTTAGTTTAGAGATCTGCACAACACTGTATTTTCAGCAGAGTAACTACAATTTCTATAGACTTATGATTATTATTAATTTAATTTATCATTTTTATGTATATTTTTCCAGTATTGTGAACATCTGTATTTGAAAGAATTTTCTTCTTCATAGATCTCCTTCTTGGATTTACAAATAATCCAAAAAAACTTTTGTAGAGTATAAAAGTGGAAACAACATTGTTTGTGCACAAGCATCCTGATCTCTCACCATGTGAGGACAGACTCCCTGTACGGTATGAAGACCTTCTTCCTGGTCAGTGCTTGCTCAGACAGGGCAGAGATGACCTTTCCAAGGGTGAGCAGGGATTTGTTGATGCTAGCGCCCTCCTATAAGGACACAGGAATTGCATTGTTTTGAATAGGAGAGAATCTTCAACAAAGCTAAAGCTCAGTGTGTCTGTGTGTGTGTGTGTGTGTGTGTGTGTGTGTGTACCCTGAGTCGGTCTCCACTTGTCTGAGCCGTTTTACAGCGTTCGCTGCCTGCCAAGTCCACCAGGTTGATCCTGCTGCTGATACTGTGGTCATGTTCTTCATCCTCCACAAACTCAGTCTGCAGACAAATACACCAAGAGAAACTTATTACACTTATACAATTGGAATATATGACAGATCAAATTTATCAGTGTGTCTATGATGAATTAATTGTAATTATATAAATCATTTCAGACTTTTAAGGGTAAAACTATTTTGTTGTGCAATTGGTGATGGTACAGATACAGATAAGTCCACAGGTCGTACTTTGGTCTGGGTCATAACCAGGGTGAAGACGGAGTGAGATCTGGAGCTCTTGTCGTTCATTCCTGTAGCTGCTGTGGCTCTCTGCTTGTTGCCGAGCCCCAGCCAACCCTGAAACAGAACAGCGTGAATTAAGACTGAATCGCTAAAGTGATATCAGCATTGTTTTATTTGTCCATGTTACCCTTTGAATATACTGTATCTTTGAAGCTTTATCGTCAAGTGCACATGCACAGACATTGATATCTGTAACTTTGAACCTTGACTCGCTCGAGAATTCAAAGTGGTTCATAAGAGCAACAGGTATCTGAAAGAAGAAAGTATCTTGTTTGAAGTTTCCAACCCACCTGGATGTCATTGTAAGAGCTCACAACATTCCTGTGAAGAGATGACAAAGTGAGCAATTCTGAAAATGACACCATTAAATAATGATCTTATGGTCTTATACAAAAAGCAATAAGTGTTTCTTACGTTGAAAGTTCAGCCACATAGGGACCGTGGACAGGATGCTCTCTCACCCGCAGCTGGAAACACAAATCATCTAGCTTTTATCTTGAAGAATTCATATGAGACTTTATACACATCTGACATATGATCTTCGAGTAGATGTCCAATGTGTTCTAGAGCCAGGAGAAACCAAAACTTTCCACACAGTGGTATCATCTGCAGTGACTTACAGGCATCCTTCTTTGGTTTGGATCATCTCTGGTAATCAGGAGGTCATGGATCTTCTCGTTGTAAACTTCAAAATAGCTCATCTCGACATGACACTTGACCTGAAACATAACAAGTCAAATGTGTCATTTAATCGTTTATCCAAGTTTTGTACACATTCATGTCGTTTAAATACTGCTGTGTTAAATAGAGAAAGGTAGAAGACTCTAGTTTATTCAATCAAAACTACGTTTGAAAATGTATTAATTAATGCAACATTTTACCTCTGTATTTTCTATGGCGGTCAATCTAGAAAAAAGCTCTCGACAAAACCTTGGGATAACTCCTGCTTCTTCACCGAAGCCCATCATCCTGCAAAACAACCATTTTAAACAAGTAGAACTGTCAGTTGACGAACCGCAATTTCAAAAACATCACGTAGAAGTGAGTGGATGAGAGGAGAGTGATTCAATGGGAAAAGGGTGAGTGTAATAAACAGAAAATACTCACGTGTACGATTTCCCAGAGCCTGTTTGACCATAAGCAAACAGACAGGTGTTGAATCCTTCGAAGGCCCTTAGAAGAAGAGGTCTAGCCAGTGTCTCGTACACCATCTGCTGGCTGGCAAATGTGGACTCGCTCTCATCCACAGAGCAGAAAGAGAGGTCGTAGGTAAAGGAGTAACTCTGTTTGGACTCAGGATGTTGGACAATGGTCTCTTGGCCTTTCATGAAAATGACCTGCGAGGCCTTCTCTGCCTTCTCCCTGTAAAAGGTTAGAAATATTCAATAACGTGAAGGATTTAAAACTGAGCACTTCTATAAGCTAAACATGTAAATTATTTGTTGATTCCATAAAGTCTGAATTTTGATTGTTTGTCTCTGTATGTTGGCTCTGCAATTTGATGACGATCTGTCCAGGGTGTAAACAACCTCTAAGCCAATGTAGGCTAAGATTGAATCCAGCTCCCACCCTGAACCTGAAGGGTTTAGATAATGCTTGAATAAATTATTTTAGTGATTAATCGTAGCGGGAGATGATGGAAAATGCACATCACAATTTCCCGAAACCAAAGGTGGGAATATTTTTTGTTTCTTTCGACCAAAAACCTAAAGTTGCTCTCAGAAGAAAAAGAAAAGCAGCAAATCCTCACAACTGAGAAGCTGGTAAGGTTGCTTGAGTTTCTTTCTGCCAATTAACCAGTGGATTAAATTAACTTGTTCATTAAGAAAATGAGCCTGGCTTGAATTTGACAATGAGAATGTCTGCGAACATATTGTAAAATATATATATATATATATATATGCCTGTTGTTTCACTTGTTCTAATCCATTAAATGTCTGAGCGATGTCTTTACGTCCAGAATTAACAAAGTTGAATCAAATCAGATCTGATGTAACTGCACCTTGGTTTGTCATTAGTTGTATATCCTGTTGTCCAGAGGAGTCAGCAGTTACTTTTAATGAACCACAACCTAACCTGCAGACTGATGGGGGGAGTAGTGCATTACCTACCGGGCACTGAACGGCCTGACACGGACAGCCACAGTCACTGCACTGTCTTCCATCTTTAATGAATCCTGCTGCTGCAAAGCCTCACTGGGACGAGACCGGGGCTGCTCGGTACTCCTTGGAGCAGGAGCAGGGTGCGAGGCCGGAGCCGGGGTGTGGGCATGGGCAGGAGCCGGGGTGGGGGCATGGGCAGGAGCCGGGTTGGACGTCCTGGCCTGGGGCACGTCTCCCCTCTTGACGGAGCTGGATGTCCTAATCACCCCTAGCGCAGGGCTGGGCCTGTGCAAACCTGCAGACGCCTTGGCCACCCGAGGAGCAGGCGCAGGTTTAAACTCTTGAGCTTGTTGCATTCTGGATTTGGGTCTTTCCAGACTCGCAGACTTGACCGCCACTACTTTAGGGACTTCTCGCGCTGCCATTCTCTCGAACACTTCCCTCTTAGCTGCGATCTTGTGAAACGGGGTCTTTTTGGTGGGGGTTTTAAATGTTTGGGCCTGGTCCTCTAGTTGTCTTGTAGAGGAAGAGGAGGATGAAGAGGAGGGTGTCTTGCTGGGTGCCAGCCTCCCCTGGGTTTCCGCATGAGTCTCTCTGCTTTTACTCCTGGAGGCAGCTTCTCTCACACTTGCAGACCTGAACACACTCGGGTACCTGCCGTTTGGTTCACTGAGAACCTTCGGCGGTGGCTGCCCACCAGCCCCGCTTATCCCACGCTGACCCAAGGCGCTCTTATCCATGGAGGGGGTCCTGGTCCTTCGCTGAAGGGTCAGTCTCTTCTCCGGAGCCGGGGTGCTGTTCAGGCTGCTTTCAGCCACAGTTTTCTCCCCCTGTTCGCCCCCGGTCCTCCTCCTTGACCTCCTCTGCAGGGTGAGCCGGCCCCGGTGAGGTGTCTGCTGCCCGCTGCCGCTTTTTGACAGCGCAGAGACGATAAAGGTCCTGTGAACCTGTCGGCTTTTCTCCGAAGTCCTGCTGTCCTCACACGTAGACTCTCCGGACGTTGTCCCACTTTTCTCCAGCGTCGTGTCGGATGCTTTCCTCTCCGCCGGGCGCCCTCTGCCCCCCGATGTCCGGGATGTGGACATGAGATGGTCGTAATAAGCCGTGTGCTTCCTCGCTTGTACGCTAAATAACGACATGTTAGCCGAATGCTAAAAACAAAAGAGCTAACAGCCCTAACGGTGAGTCCACTTAGCTTAGTCCGACTACAGCACCCGACATGAAAAACACGTCGGTCTGACGTAAGTGCAGCTGGACATCTTAGTTTAAAACAATACAAAACACGTTAAATACGATAAAAGTTGCGTCCGAGCTGAAACAGCTACTTAAGTTTATTTTCCTCCTCTTCCGCCTTCGCCCGCTTCAATTTCAAACCGTCTCCGCCGCTGACAGCTGATTGGCTGAATTCGTGGAAGTCTTTACGTCATCCCATAGTCAAAGTAGATAGTACCTGAGACTGACGCTAGGTGGCAGCATGGTTCTACTAAATATACTGTATATGTGAGCACATCGTTGAAGTGTCAACAAATGAGATCTGCAGTTACTCATGTTTTCTTTTTCTAAATTTAGCACTTTACCGTTGGAAAAGTGACGTATACGACATCGTTTCCACATAAACTGTGACATATGTTTGAGAATGAATGAAGTTGAGCCATGACTTATGGCTTTTAAACTAAATTTGAGTCTTGGGTTGGAAAAAATAGGGTCACAAACTGATTAATATTTGTATAATAGGTAATATTTTATCACTTTTAAAGAAAAGAAGTAGTTTTTTTTCTTGCACTTAAAGTTCACAATCAACCAGACATTAAGAGAGGAAGAGTCGGTGAGTACAGGCTTGAGAAATACTCCTGATCCCTCCTTCATAAGAGCAACTCAGTCAGACTGAAAACATTTGTGTTGTGGTTAATATTTCTGTTTCGTTCATTGTCATTTGGTGTTGGTCTCTTTAGTCATTTTCTATCCACGTTGCATGACTGTCACTGCATGCCTGTTTAAAGTAATTTGTCTATGTCATCCCTGTTGAATGTTTGCAGTTGTTGGCCTCTGTTTTTTGCATCTTTTCGAACGTTTTTTACAAGGGATTGAAACAGCCATTTTTTTCAACATAAGTGTTGACCTGAAACTATGGAGTTGCAGTCTTTTGATATCAAGCAGGATTTATAAAAGACAATAAATTACAAGTTCGACATATAGAAGACTGTCCATTGGCTGGATGATTGATGTCTTTACGATGAATAATTGCTCTTCATTATCAACACATGATTGATTTTCCACAAAAAATATATATCAATGAATTTATTTTTTAAATGAAAATATACAAAATAAACATTTAGCCATTCTTCAATAAATAGACAGCAGCTTGTCCAGCTACTTCTTGCGCCGGTCGTGTTTCCTGATGATGTCTATGAGGTTGTTCTTAGTGACCAGTATGTCCTCACTCTCCAGTTTGTTCTTATGTTTTTCCCTCCTCTGCTGCTCGTGGAGGTAGGGGGAGTTTAGGAGCGGCGGGGGCAGGAGGGACCCTGTGGGTTTCACCCGGTTCACCACCTCAAGGAACAGCCGCTTGTTGTTGTTGTTGACAAAAGAAATGGCTGTTCCCCTGTGTCCCAGTCGACCTGCTCTGCCCACCTGGATGCAAAGAAGGGAACGTTTGAATAGAATACTGTTAGTTTGCCTGCCATATTATGCATCAGGCATTAATGATGCAATTAAAGATTGAATTGTAAGCCAATGTTCTGAATCAATTAATTTAGAATTGAAGAAAAAATGTAATGCTGCTGCAAAGATGATATCTTTCTCACGTCAGGCTTTACTAACCTGATGGACATACTCGTCCATTGTGTTTGACATGTCAAAGTTCACCACCAGTCGGACGTTGACCAGGTCCAGTCCTCTGCCCAACACTCCTGTGCTGATCACCACCTCAAAGTCTCCTTCCAGAAGACCCTGGAGACACAGCACAGCAAATATTACACAGTCAGACATTTTCAGTACATTCAATACTATTCAAATCTACATAGACTGTGAATGTAATGAATGAACACATTTTCATCAATATGCAACTTGATTCTAAGGAATTCAAATTTGACTTGGCTGTATGTTGTAGACTCGTGCCAAAACTGTTTAAATAACTTTTTCCCTGATCAGTCTACACCAAATGATTAAAAAGCATCATCGAGAGATGATGGGGGAAAAAAAAGACGATAAATAATGTTAGCAAAAGGCTGCAACATGACCAAATGTGAAAAAAGTTCACGGTTCTGAATACTTTCTGAATGATTTAAACTGGATCTGCTTTTGTGTGGCTCCATAATTAAACCTGGATCATGATGGGACTTGTCTAATCCCTGTGTTTTATTTGGGAGTTACTGTTTCTACAGCAGATTTCAAATAAGGGCTTGTCTGACCTTTTTTCTTTAGAAAAGTAGGCTGAGTGAATAAATCACTGTTAGTTCTTTCAAGTTTAACATAATAGTTAAATCCAGGCACATTCAATGTACTGACAAAAGCAGCACTGGTTAGTTTGGCTGTTGTGTTTAGCTACAGGAGCACTGCTGTTTATCCACTTGACTGTGCATGTTCTGGCAGCCACCGGACTCACCCTGAGGATGCGGTTTCGTTCCCATTGGCTCTTGTCAGAGTGGATTGCCACTGTATTGAGACCCATCACCTTGGTGACAGCCTCGCACAGCAGATCGGCCCCCTGTTTACAGTTGACAAACACCACCACAGGGGGGTGGTAGAGTTTACTGTCCTGCAGAGCCACGAGGAAAAACACAGAAGCAAGGGAGAAGATGTTTTAAAAAACATTTTACAACAGTTTTATATTTCTACATTAAACAAATTTTAAGTTGATGTTTTAGGGTAAAAAATGTTTGCTAAGTGTTGCTTTAATTGCATTTATTTGAACTTAATTGGGACGAGATAGGCTTTCAAAGGCTAAATAAATGATTATGACTTTCCTGCATTATTCTTTTCTCATCTCTTAGTCTATTGATTTGGCTCCAATTTTTGGCAACACACTGATTTTCTGACATTAGTTTGAGTACATTTTCAGCTGCTTGGGGATTCCAGGGTAGTGTCCACTTTTAGGTTTTCTCTGGGTGTCCCTTCCAAATTCAGTAACTGCCCAGTGATCCTACTGGAATCCTGCAGCACCCACCCAGTGTGTCACGGTTCAGTGACAGTCCTCGATTAAATAACAGCAGTCATGAAATAAAAAGAGTAATCTTCATCTACACAAATGACGTATCTCCCGTAACGCACACTTCTTCACTGGGTTTAGTAAAGCAGACTCTTCCTGTGCTGCGTAGTGTTAATGGTACAAGTCATTGCTGGGATTCCTGGAGTGGTGCCATGGCCCACAGCCCACCCATTTCCTCCAGACTGGGGCCAGGGCGGCAGCAATGGCTGTCTAAATATGGTGTAGTGGGGAGACCGGACTGTGGAGCTTAAGGAATTCCCAGCCTTAAACAGCCAGTTAATAAAATACAGAGCTGGTACTGGTGCATGTGAAGCTGAGTGATAAAGCCACTATAAAGTCAATATATGAAAATAACCCACTTTCTGTCTTCGTCCTGAGCAGAGCACTTTCATGGTTCTCTAGTGTGCAATTAGACTTGGTTTTACAAAAAGCTACAAAAATGGCGGACCAGTAAAATAAAGCAATGTTTGGAAGTGGAAGTGTAGGGCTTAGTGATACTCCACCCAAAATCTTAATACCGAGGACCAGAGTTGCTGACCAGAACGGAAGGAGAAACAATCTTTAAGCCAAATTGTGATTAAAACAGAGAGGTCACAACTCACATTAAGAATCTCAAACAGCTTCTTCTTCTTGGAGGGTTCCTCAACCCACAGCAGGATCTGCCTGACGTTGGCACAGGGCTGGTTCTTCTCTCCGATGACAATACGCACTGGGTCACGCACTAGACGAGCAGCCAGCTCCTCTGTCCCCTTTGGGATAGTGGCCGAGGCCAGCAGAGTCTGGTGCTCTTCTGGGACTTGTTGCAGAACCTCCAGCACCTGCTGCTGGAAGCCCATCTTCAACATGGTGTCCACCTACAGGACACACAGCAAATACTTACTGTTAAAGCCCTTTCTGCAAAGTCAAAGACCTATACTTTCTAAACAGCATGGAGGGGAAAACTAATAGATTTTCATAACTCCTATTGTAGATTATTGAAATCTTAAATGTTAAAGTATTTATTAGGATATGATGTGACTCAAGTCTAAATTAGTAATCAGAGGCATTTTATGCTCAATATCATATCAAATTTTAATTCCTGCAAAATCAAACAAAACTGCTGCTGCATCACCACAAATGAAGGTTTTCTGGAGGATGATAAGAGCTGGATGTTGGATGTAGAGTGCATCAATGTGCTATATCATTACTCTTTGATAGATACAATTTATTTTGGAAAAAAGTACTGATACTAAAATGCAGCCCAATCATTCAACCCTATGGGATCTTTGTTCTAAAATACACCAAATTCTACATTTGTTTCAATGATCACAGCACTTTACGGTCTGAACTTTCAGAAAATTTGAACTGCAGTGTGTTTGTCTTACCTCATCAACAACCACCACCTTCACTGTGTCCAGCGAAACTGCTTTCTGCCTCAAGATCTCAAGGAGTCGCCCAGGGGTGGCTATGACAATCTAATGGGATTAGAGGAAGAAAATTACGATGAAAAAGCTGAATAATCAAATCAATATATGACACAATGTTGTAATGAATATAATGACAAAAACACTTTAAAAATAGTGGATGCTTTGTACTTTGATGCTGGCTTTGAGGCGGTGGAGCTGTTGGGGAAGTGGCATGCCGCCCACCAGTAGGGCAGTCCTCATGTTGGGGATGCACATCACCAGCTCCTTGGCCTGCCTCTCTATCTGAATGGCCAGTTCTCTGGTGGGGGTCAGGATCAGAGCCATGGGGCTTTGCACACTACTCGCTGGTTTCTAGAAAAAAACAAACAGAATCCTTACAGCATGTAAATACAAGCCCAAACAAGAGTAGATGAACAGACATTCCAACAAACCTCTGTAAGGCTCAACCATCTATGGATCTTTGTTGATAAAAATCCCATTTGATGCATCACTGTGACTGTAATTAGTTTGTTAATGAATAAAATAAATTCAGAAATTCAAAAACAGTTCATCTAATCGCCAAGATATGCTTTAAATAAAAAAACATGTGAGTATTGATCCTACCATCAGCAGCAAACATTGAAAGCTGAAAATATTTGCTTAGTAATAGCTCCTCTCATAATGTTAACTGAAGTGTATTTATGTGAATGAAAAGCAACAAAGGTACTTAAGAAAAAGAATCATTCTTTCTTCAGCTGCACTGGTTTACCTCGAGTGCTCTGACCACCACTGGCAGCAGGAAGGCCACCGTCTTCCCTGAGCCCGTGTCCGCACTGGCAATCACGTCCCTGCCGCTGAGACCCACAGGCACCATCTGCATCTGGACCGGCGTGGGTGCCTCATAGCCCGCCTTCTTGAGGTTCCCACTCAGCGTGGCGGGGAAGCCACAGTGCTCGAACTCCACGATGGGTCTCCTGACATCATCGCCCTGCGTGTCAATGCCGAGCTCCTTCTTTATACGCTGCACCTGCTCGTCCGTCAGGCCTGATATGAATCGATCTTCACTGTAGGAATACCCTGCTTCACCTTCACCCACTGCACCTCCTTCACCTGCAGGCGTCCGGGGTTGAGTCTGTCCACCTCCACCCGCGTCCTTACGGGTAAACACATCTGCCCCAGTGCCCATCCCCATCTGCAGCAGATGTTTGGCTTTGCATTCCAGACTGCAAACGTCGTTGTCAGTGCTGTCACAGATGTACTCCCCAAAGCGACCACACATCACACAGACAGGCTCCCCCGGCTCGGGCCATCTCTGGCTCTTTTTGAATGATTTCACCGGCTCCTCTTCTTCCTCCTCCTCCTCCTCTTCTTCACCAGAGGAAGATTTAAGTCCCTCTTCATGTACTGAGCTCTCTGTCAAAGCTGCAGAGGCTCCACTAGCTTGATTTGTCTCCTCCTGTACTTTCACATCTTCATATGCCTCCTCCTCATGAACAGGTGCCTGTGAACTCCTCTCTTCTTTCCTCTTGTCCTCTTCTATCTTGCTTTTCTTAATCAATGTCTGTCCTGATCTCTGGGCCGGTCTCTTCACCTTCAGGGCTCTTGGCATAAACATGGTTTTGAGGGATTATTAACCTGTGAACAACAACATCAAACACCATAAGTTAACGTAAAGGATTTAGTTTGATTTTTTCCTAATGGTGGGAAATTAAAATGTCAGCATATTGTACACAGAATGGGAAGATTAAACAATTAGCTCACAAACAAAGGTGAAATAATAATTGACATATTATCTGCATATTAAATCCACCGTAAGAACTGGTTAAAAGTATTTTTCCCTGTGGTTTACACATTACCCATATAACAGTCACACAAAGACAAATAAAACACCAGCATGTTTCTGAAAACGAGTCAAACGTTTCCACATTTTCGTCTAATTCGCATTTTCAAACCACAGTTCTTCCACAGCTGCCTCACGAGCTACGGTTAGCATGCTAGCTGCGTGTTTCCATACGAAATAAACACAAACACAAGCACACGCTTACCTTCCTGCGTCAAATCCTCCAACAGTTCACAACATTGTCTGACGCACACTGATGACGCACGACCGCTTTGCACTCTGGGATATGTGGTTTTGCAGAGTAACCTCTGTGTAGCTTCACTCAAAGCGCTCTTTAAAACAGATTTACAACAGGGTTATGATTTAATTTACAAAAACGTATTAATCATTTGAACTTTATTAAATTGCAAGGTATTTTATCACATATAATGTTTCATATTGTGAATATAGTGAATAGAATAGAAGAGATTCCCTCTGTGCTGTTCTCCTTTTGTCCCACACTTTTTGTTTCCATTTTAAACTTTTCCATTAGTACTGTCAGTGTTGCGACAGGCTTGTTACAGATTACTATGCACTTCTGACCTGTTCTGATCAATATGTGCTAGAGCTCTTGTAATCTGAATGGATGAATCCATATGGTAGATAAAAGCAGTGCAGATCATTAACATGTATCAATAGTCAGTAGTTAAAATATTACCATTAAAATCCTGTAGATGTTTGTCCAGTAGAACTAGGGCTGAGTGATGTACTAAATTATTTATTTTAAGTCAAAGGACAGTTTTTTGCTATTTTGAGGGTTTTTAAACTGGATAGAGATTAATGATGTAATATACTCCATTGTGCTTGCACAGTGCATAGGCTTTATATCGATGTGTATTCGCCGAACTTTGAGATGGTATGGTAGCATGTTTTATTTGTTGTCATCGTAGAAACTGATAAATGTTTGATGTTAAAGTCAAAACAACTGAATGTGTGTGTATGTGTGTATGTGTGTGTGTGTGGGGGGGGGGGGGGGGGACTTTTAGAGTAGAAACATTTAAATAATTCAATATTTTTCAAAAAGAGCATCTTAGAGTTATATCCACTTTCAAGTTGGGAACGTTAGATTGGGTCAAACCAACAAATCTAAAGAAAATCTAAAAGGGCCAACATTCCCGTCAGTAACCGAAGATGTCTCCCGCGCATGCGCAGCACGCAACAAAAGGTGCGGGAGCCTCAGTGCGGCAGGAAAACCGCAACACGGCACCGAGGGTTTGTCCAGGAGAGAGACACACTGGAAACACGTCTGGTATCAACACAACAACACGCGGAACATGACGGACGGGACGCGCGTTACTCCATAGACTCCACAGAATGGACGTGGATCTGTGTCCATGCAGCTTTTCCGCTGAAGCCCCGGGAAACCTCCCCCCGGCTCGGTCCGTGTCCTCCTCTGGTGCAGGGAGCAGAATGGATGAGGGGAGAAAAGACACAATGAAGAGCGACTCGTGTTGAAACACGCAAACAGGAGAACACACGCGTTTTTCCCGAGGAGCCCGTGAAGGGAAACTGTGCGTAAAGCCGCCGCATCTCTTCCACGTATTGTTTCCCCACGAAGAAAACCAGATTCCAGCGGTGGGATGCTCTGACGCGGCGCTGGGTTCACGGGATCGTCACGGTGAACAGAGCCGGGTCGGAAACATGGGTGAAGTTCAGAGGAGCTTCGTGGCCCCGGCGGTGAAGTCCTTCGAGCACTACGACTTCTCCAGAGCCAAGATCTGCTGCAGCCTCACGTGGCTGGTGGCCAGGGCGTACGGCACAGGTAGGGCGCGCGACCCCTTCACCTGCAGGCTGCATGGATGTTCAATACCATTTCCGTTTTTATGAATTAATCACAAATCTTAACAGTTCCCATCAATGAGAAAGCACTTTGCTGAGAGGTGGGTGGATAACGGTGGGAGAGAGGGGGTGTAGGGGGAGAAGAGAGAGAGAGAGAGAGAGAGAGAGAGAGAGAGAGAGAGAGAGAGAGAGAGAGAGAGAGAGAACAGGGACTGTTGTGTAACCATCATATTGAAGCTCTGTCAGACTGGTTATCATGGGAATACTAATAAGTCCAGTTTATAGATGTATTGATGCTTTGAATGATAGCAGCACCATTTAGTCAAAACAATAATAACAACAATAATAATACATAGTTGTTGAGTAGTGTTAGATCTTGATCCTGCAGCTCTGGAGTCAGAGATACCTGCAGAATAATAGAGAGAGAGATTGATATTGGATATTTATGTTTATTGTTTTGTTTTATAGTATCCATGTGTGTCAGCATTCAAATGGCAGCAGGACCCTGTGCAACAAATGGATCATATGTGTGTAGTGAATCTTGCAATGAGGGCTGGGTAGTAATACATTTCTTATGCATTTGGGAAACACTGTGAGAAGGTGTATTACATAATTGATCCACCTCAGAATTATCAAACGTTTTGCTGTTTTTCAAGTGTTTGTCCTTCCCTGCTCATGAAGAAGAGTTTTAAACCACAACCTTCACTCAGGAGACAAAATCATTCCTTTGTAAAAAGCTATATGTGTTGTGACATATGAGATAAGCAGAAACAGAGAATAAAACAATATCAAAAACATTTCAATGTAAAGTTATTTAGTAACTATAGTAACTTAAGTCCAATAAGAGGTTTAACATATTATTGGTCATATTTGTAAAATGTTTTGTGCGTCATGTAAGAGTCAGAAATCCTTCACTCACCAGTCTTTAAACTCCCATGTCCATTAGAGACCTCTTGGACTATACATGGGGCCACAGTGTTTTTCCATCTCCTCTGTTGTTCATGAGCAGCGTTGCTTTGTGGACCAAAATGAATTGCCTGTTGAACAGACAATAAATGTTAACATCCCAGCAGGAAAGGAAAAAACAATTTGCTGTAATCGAAACCCAGTGATCAATACATGTTGTGTTCTATTAAGTGAGAATGGAGTTCACCGTGTAGCGCTGAAGCTGTCCCATAATTATGTCACCTTCAGGGTGGGCATGTCCAGAAACATCACTCGTGGGATGTTTTATAATTTGTCAGCAGGGTATGTAGCTCACAGAGGTTGTTTTAATTTGGGTTAAATGAGCCTCAATGATCAGCAGTTTGAGTTTAAATGACGCCACACGGTATGAGTGAGGACTTGCTCCACATGCCGTGAAATGAAAGGGATTTGGGTCTAAAGCTGGATGTTTGGAAATCAGAGCGTCACGGTTTGTTGCTGCAGGCGACTCTCTATACGGAACGACAGTCATCATCCAGCAGGGATTCTTTACCAGGCTCAATACAATGCTGGGTTTTGGACATTTTAATTTGGAGCTATGAACCATCCAGTGCAGATCTGTGAGAGAATTATTCATCCTTAGTCGTGATAATAGAATTTGTATGTTTTGCCCACTTTCTCCAAAAACATTATCAATTAATTTATAGAGAATGTTGGTCCATGTGGCGAACAGCTCCTACATGTATCACTCGAGAGCAGATGGAAATGAAGCATTAGATCTTAGCAAGGGAGTCTCTTTCGTATATACTTTCTATGACTTCACAGTAAATGTACTGTAAATGACAGTATAAAAACATATTTCAGGTGAATCAGAGTCAGTTTATTAGGCATTTAGATTCTGTGCTCTGGCACTGTTTTTTTCCATTCATTTTATTATTTGCTGCAATCCCTATCGCTGTAGTCACCATTCAGCCTGTATCACCAATTCAAACAAAATGGTACTCTGCCCATGTCCTTTGCCGCTGTGCTGTAACAGCGCAGTAAAACATGAAATCTCTTGCACATCCTCTGTGTGTTTTCAATCAGGACTAAATGAAATGGGCTGAATCCAGAGACGCGGCCCCTCCAGAGAGAGGATGAGGGAGAGTGCAAGAGAAAAGAGAGAGCGCGGGCTCGTCTCCAGATCCCTTCCTACGCTGCTCTCAATGCTTCACATGCATCCTCCTCATTACACAGATGCAGGAGTGCATCAGTATAGTGAAGTGCGTGCAACATGCCAGAGGAACAGCAGGGAAACTCCATCAAATACTATCAAACAGCACATTGTTAATGTACCACACAACTCCACTCAATAAGCAGAGCTCAGCAAATAATTCATTGTGACCAGAAGTGAAACCTCAGCAAGTCATAGTTGTTCTCTGTATTTCCTGTACAAGTCCTTCATAGATGCCCCTGAGCAAGGCATTACACTCCAAACATCTGTGGTTTTACTCTGTCGAACAATTCAAAACTAGAATATTCGGAATTTGAAACAGTTTTGCAGTAGAAGTCAAAACAACTGAAGAAGGAAGCCTGCATGTTGAAAAACAACATGAAACAACATGAAAGTTGACGGTTCTGAGCAGGGAGCAGACACACTAAAGCCTGAAACATGCTTCTGCGACTGCGTCTGCGTCTTTTCACGCCGCTGTGGCGCAAGACTCGTTTTCATTCATGCTTCCCCAACCGTTGCGCGTCTTACAAAGCAATTCCGCGCCAGAACACTAGGCGGAGTATGCTTTTTGTCGAGACGACCTTAGAGACGCCTTCTTTCTTCTTCGTCGATTTTTTATTTACATAGCCACTGCGGCTCCTCGTAGCCTTTTTCTGGTGGACAAATCCGCCAGTCAGTGACAGGTTATACAAGTGATCATACTATCGGATATCTTCTGCCAAGTGCTCTTCTATTTGGTCCATATTCGTTCTTCTAAATCTTCCGTGATTTCTGCCGGTATTATGGGGCATGAAACCGGAAATGCAGCTCCAGAAGGGATGTAGAGCAGACCAATCACAGCCTTGCGGGCTGAGTGAGCTTGCGGAGCTTTGCCATAAATTTTAGAAAAGGGGGTCGACACCCGTCAGCACGTAAGGATGGATACATAAGCACGTAAGGGACCCGGAAGGGCTCTTGCGCTTATGGGCCCGTGAAAACGCAGAAGCATGTTTCAGGCTTAACAGCTCCAGGGCTATTGATATGTAGCTCAGCCTGACCTCTGACCTCCCTGTGGAGGATGAGGGGGGAGGGGTATAATTAACAACTGCATTAAGATAACTAACCTTCAGGAAAAGCATATATCCTAAATACCTTTTGTTATCATCTGTGTTTCTGTTTCATAATCCGAGTCCCTCCGTATTATGATGACCTTGTTGATAATAGTCAAGTCTAAGCACGTGATTCAGTTTGTGTGTGTGTGTGTATTTGTATGTGTGTGTGTGTTTGTGTGTGTGTGTGTGCTCACCACATGTAAAGGTTTCCTCTGCGCACACACACATGCAGTATTACAATTTAATTATCCTTCTGCTGACACAGTAATACGCTCTGCATCTGGAGTATGTTCAGATACTCAATGTGTGTGTATGTGTGTGTGTGTGTGTCTGTGTGTGTATGTGCAGCATCTCATTTGAAAGTATTACTATTTAATCATAATGTGGATAAATAGGGACTTGCTCTCGCTCAGCTATTTTACAAAAAAGCGATGCTCTCTCTTTTCAAGCAGTAGTTTACAAAAACGCTTCATACGAAGATATGAGACAAAAGCAAGTAAAAATATATATATATATATATTCGTAGACTCTTGCCCTGCAGTGGACTCACACACACACACACAAACACACACACACACAGGTTCAGTCTTTGAAGAGGCTGGCTGTGAGAGGGGTGTTCCCAGGGAGCTGGAAGTTAGAGATATAAAGACAAGAGATGAATCGATTGGGTTCCATCCCTGCTGCAGTTGCTATAGCAACGCGGAGATCTAGTCACATGTGTTTATTTCAAGATATTGTCGAAGCATGAGGAGGAAATGGAGCAGAGCTGTCAAATTAAAGTTCTGTTTGAGAATCATGTGCACTGAGGGGGAAGTGTATTGTCTGTATTATAGGACGTGGACTGAAATATGTTTCCCTGGTTTCCCCCTGCCTTCTGTAGTTGTTTGAACTGCTGCTGCATTACAATACGCCTCAAAACAAACACACTAATTGCTTATTCCCCCTCACTTTTCCTTCTCCCTCATACAGACAGTATCCCAACAGACCTCAAGGATCCCTTCTACATAGACCAATACGAGCAAGAGCACCTGAAGCCTCCTGTGACCAGCCTCCTGCTGTCTGCAGACCTCTACAGCAGGGCCGGCAGCCTCATCCTGAAGAGCGACGCCTCCAAGCCCCTGCTGGGCCACGAGGCCGTGATCCAGGCGCTGGCCCAGCGAGGACTGTACGTCACGGACCAGGAGAGACTGGTCACCGAGAGAGACCTTCGAAAGAGGCCTCTGCAAATGGTAGGGGAGATTTGTGATCATTTCTTTTGCATGATATACAATAATTATTGTGTTGACTTACGCACAAAACCCCTCATCTTCTTCAATCAAGTTGTTAATATGTCGTAGTCTTCATCCAGCTCTCCTTTTCGAGTATCAGTGTCACTGAGGCATGTTTCAGGCCCAAATCTCATTCCTCATTTCATCTTTGGAATTTTAAACTTTACTTAACCTGGAACAAGGACATTCTAGAGTAGTAGGTTTCAAGAAAAAGAAAAAACGCCCCCATTTCTGCCTCCATGCATTTGTGTACAGACCCTAAATGGGGCACATTCTCTAATCGAGTGGCATACAGACATTGTAAAATAAGTTTTACACTGGACAAACTATTTTATTTTGAAAAAAGTGAGCACAGGTACCAGAAAATAGTTAATAAGCCTTTGAGCTATCAACTGGCAGTATTCAGCGTCTGGGTTGAGAAAGTTGAAGTCTTTGTTGGCAGTTGGCCTTTCCTTCATGAATGGCTTTTTATCTTTGATCCTAAGGTATTTGCATAGTTTCTGCATCCATCGTGAGTCAGAAACTTCAACGACATGTCCAGAACAACTGACTGATTTAAATTCTCGCATAGATTCCCTCCGGATAATTGGTCAGACTTGCACTGACTGAGGTCAGTGCAAGTCTAGAAGCAGCTTTTGAAAGACTCATCACTTTAATAGAGAAGAAACAGTCTCTACCTTTCCATTAACTGTGGATATTATGAGCAGTTAAACAAACTAAACAAATGTAAACAAAAAAAAATGTATAACTCAAGAAACTACTGTGTGATGTGACAAACACAGAGGGGGTGTCACTGTACTTACTTACCCCACAGATTTCAAAGACTGTCTTGAGAGTCAAGCTGAACATTTTTCTAGTTACAAGCTGAGTTAAACCACCTTAAGGCTTACACTGCACAGTGTGTGTGTGTGTGAGTGTGTGTGTGTGTGGAGGGGGTCTGTCATCTCTCACTATCCTAATAGTCCATGTCTGTCTCTCTGCACTGGATGTCACCCCAGAGGAGACTTTGTAGGCAGCCTATTGAGTCAGAAAGAGGGACCCTCATTATTTTGGGGCAGATTCTCAATGGGAGTCTTTATTGCTTCAGCGAGTTGCAATTGAGACGTGATTAGCGCACAGTGTGCCTGCAGTCTGTTTGTAGAGTCTCGCTGGGCTTGATTTCCCTTCCATGCTAATTCCAAAGTTATTTAAGTTTTTTTTCGGGAATGAAATTAGTGTCACTTTTTTATATTTTTTCATCTTGAAATCCTGAGCTGAGTTAGGATTTAACGAAATAATTAACTAGACACAGGTTACGACGTTTGACCAGGAGTGGCAGTTTGTGTGTGTGTGACTGAGCGGGTTGCTGTGAATGTGAGAATTAGCTGCTAGAGGGTTTTTTAATTTTCTCAATTTTGCGATTCGTTATTTCAACCTCATACCCTGCACGCCTCGTGTCCTTCTCTCCTTTGCCATCACCCTCACATCGTCTCTTCTCTCTGTCTTCCTTTACGTCCTCTGGCTATTCCACACAGTTTCACGCTCTCTTAATACTTATTACTTATCTTTCTCCTTCTTGCCCTTCACTCCTCATCTTTCCCTCCCGCATGCTCTCTGCTCTTCTCTTCTTCCTCAGTCATTTCCATCCTCCTTTTTTTTTTAATGCTCTCCGCTCAATCTTACCCGCCTCTTCCATCACCTTCTTTCTCACTTCACTTCTCTCCTTCCATCTCATTTATTTTTTTACCTTTTCAATTCTTCGTTCCAGCACCATCTCTGTCTGTAGCAGAAGCAGTGATTTTTTTTACTTCCACCGTCTACAATGGATTTCAGGGGCAGCTTTAATTAAGATAAGCTTATTAATTCAGAGCACATAGCATGGAATCTGGACGCACAGAAACTTCATATTGCACATTTTTTATGTTTTCTATTGTTACTTACCTTTATGTTTTCATATTTCTTCATATTCAAAAACACAAACGCAGAAAATTCCTTGTATGTGTAACCCTGCTTGGCAGTAAACCCTGATTCTGAGCCCATTTGCAACCCCTCTAAGAAATCGCTGTATTTCTTATTTTTCTGTGTTTTTAATGTTTGCAATGAGCTTGTAAACCTCTTTGAGAGACACCGTTATGTGCATTACCTGCCGCACATTGGAATGACAGCCCTGGTGCAGGCCCCTCTATTATTTACAGACTGTTTCAACCTCCAGCTCGGCTGATAAGGTGACTGTCCATGCAGGCTGAGCTCTGTGGAGGTGTGGTGCAGAGCAGAAACAACAAAAAAAGATTTATAGAGCGTGGTTTGATGGCTTAAGAGGTTTTTCCCAAAATAAAAACATGACTGGTTTTTATTCCTGAAGCATTGAAAGAAAAGCCCCTAACTGCCTTTGTAACTGTAAGCTGCTCCGGATAAGTGGGCCGGCAACGTCAGAATTAAATGCTGCTTCCTGGCATTTTAGCAAAAGCATCATGTTTTTTTTTTTTAAACTCAGCAGTTTGCATAAAGAATAATGTTCAAGCTCAGCAACTTCAGAGAATGTTCCAGGGAGTTTGAGCGCGATGCCGACGTTTCGTCCGTCATCATGTGTTTTTATAAAGAAGCATATTTACTGACATTTTTCACTGGGCTCCCAAACTCCCTTCACTTCGCAGTCCCATTGTTTCTGTCACCGCTCTACCCACTCGTCCCTGTGTCTTCAGCCATGTGACGTGTGCCCACACGTGAGGACGCAGGCACCAAATTGCGCTCGCCGCCCACTCCGTTGCCCACGCACACATGGATCGCTGACACCGTCCTCCACCTGTAGTGCTGAACAGAGAGAGAGAGAGAGATGTGGTCGTGGGCTGAGGATTCAAAAATATTATTCTTGTGTTACACATTAGAGCCCACAAAGCCCCACTGCGAACATAACAACACGTAAAAGTGGTTTTCAAAAGGATACAATTGCAAAGCTCAATCATACTAATAATTGGCATAACACACAAGAATCAATCAGATAAATAATATAACTTGTGACGGTTGCTAAAAGGCATATATAATATATTTCAACAACATATAGGCACGTGTATCTACATTGCTCACAGAAGTCTTTACTTCTTCGACATCATTGTGGTGTAGATGGAATCACTGTTATTCCCAGAGGCCAAAGCTTGAATGTCAAAGCTTTAATATTTCATAAAGCTGTAGTAAACACTGTAGTAATTAAGTGGAGTAAGTACAGTGCTACATAAATGAGTAAATGTGCATGCTGTGAATATTTCTAGGGAGAGACATAGCAGCTTTTACGGTTTCTTGGTGATTGGTTATATAAGTGCTCTCTCTGTGGCTTTATGTTAGTGGAGCCATATTACAGGTTTATTAATGGAAGATGCACAACTTGAAACTATAATGATAATAATCCAAAACTGCCTTAAAATGAAAAATCAACAAAAAATAACTAATTCGCTACTAATTTTAAATTTGTCGGTTTAGATGAATCGTATCGTAACGTTTACTTGTTAGTTTGGCCTGTGAAAATATGAAATTATTAACCTCCTAATTGAAGGCATTTGTGCATAATCAATTTCTTTTAATATTATCTAACGTTAATGTATCCTATGGAAAACTAGGAACAAGCTTAAGTGTTTGATTCCATGTTATTTGTTAGATCATATAATAACATATTATTATGATGCTTTCACATTTATTAAAACATTCTATTAAAAGTATAAACATATAATGTATCATGGCATATGCATGTTGATATATAAACATTATTATATTGATGTGAAACATTCTGAATTCAGAGATGTCTGTTTCTCAGTTCAGTTTCACTGTGTGACAGATGGATTCATCATCACCCAAACCCCCCCCATCTATGGCGTAATGAATAGAGGTGAACACACTCCTTCCTGCTCGGCCCCCTCCCTTCTGCTGCCTCCATCACAGCTCCTGTTGGGCAGGCGCTCCGTTTCCATGGTTACATTCCAGTAGGCAGTGTGCTGTTCGTGTGTGTGTGTGTGTGTGTAGGTGGGGTGCAAGAGTGGGGGTGCCTCTGCTTACATAGGGTGAATGTGCAGTGTAGACGTGCAGCTCCGTGCTCTCTCTGTGTGTGTGTGTGTGTGTGTGTGTGTGTGGTGGGGGTTGTGATAGCGATGAGCTCTGCCAGGCTCTGAGACGGAGAACACAGAAATGCCGGCTTCATAGAAATGGCCAGACGTCCTTTCTAAGTCGCTGCATCACGCACAAAGACCCACGGCCGACACATGTACAGGATGAGGTACAGCAACCAGCTTCCTCTGTCCTTATTCCTGTTCCCTGCACTTGATCTCAGGAACAAAGAGGAGCCGAGGCAGCGAGGGGAAGAGAAAACCCATCCAAGTACTTTGTGTCCTCGCAGGCCTCGGTGAAGTCACAGCCAGTATGTGACGCCCGACGCCAGCAGCGACTCCCTGGCAGTACAGTATGGATGGTTAGGCAGAGAGCACATTATGAGATGTCATGTGATGTTCTGAGTCAAGAGCATCTTTCTGTGCTTACTAGAATAAGACGGTATTATGTAGACTGAATTTTCTGTGTTTGTTTGTTTTTTGAAAAAGCACCATGTAGGTAAACAGGCTGGATCCACATCAATCCTTGGGGTGGTTCTCTGCTTGCTCATCACAGGAGCATGTTTGTGTCAAGGCCTTTAAACACTGCAGACAAGAATGAAATAAAGCAATTTGTATTATAAGCTGATGCAGCAGAGGATAGTGGAATCCATAGACAGATATTGTTCATTCTGCAGTAAAATGTTGTATATAAGGGAAGAATGCTGCCCTATTTAAGGATATTCAGTTCAGGGCTTTTTTTGTACTTTGAGAGTCTGAGCTATGTTTTTGGAGGAAACAGCTCCTGGCTGGGTTTGAGGCATATTGATCCTGAAAGAGGACCCACAAGAGATAAATGGATCAATATCTCCAATACAGAGCAACCTTACCCAGGCTAGAGACCCCCTCGGGGGCAAGGCCTGGAAATAGAAACTGAAGGTGTGAGCCTGCGGTGACTCACTCTGAAGAAGTGAAATCATCTTTTTCTACTATAACTAAGTTATTAATTAATGCTGGAGACACAAAACGGTATTAAAAGTTAAATCCTTGGATCTTGTTACAGCAACTTAAGCTCATTATATTAA
Source organism: Platichthys flesus (assembly GCF_949316205.1). Lineage (NCBI taxonomy): Eukaryota > Metazoa > Chordata > Actinopteri > Pleuronectiformes > Pleuronectidae > Platichthys > Platichthys flesus. The sequence continues at coordinate 9,250,239 of NC_084953.1, read as the reverse complement.
CAGAGGAAATCTGTCTTTTTCTCTATAGAATTAAAGCAGGAAATTTATAAGATATTATTCTCACACTGCAGCTTTGAAAATGTTTCATTCACCTGAGTCTCCCGTTCACTGACTTAAGGACAGATGAGGCAGCGATGGCAGTAAATCTATAATGAATTATACTGCTCCAGATTTGAACATTTATACAATGGTTTGTACAGGAATTCTCTTTCTGTCATTTGTATGGACCATTCTATGACAACATCATGGGACATGGGTCAACAAAGAGCCCATGAAATTTTGGATATTTTCAATGATTTCCCTTTGGAATGATTCATGGATCTGGATGAAACAAACCAGGCATATTTAGGGGGCTGATAACTACGACTGTGTGCAATTTGGTGCAAATCCAAATAATAATGCGGATCTATGCGGATTGAAATGGTCTCGTAAGGGGACTGTTGGGCCTTGGCAGAGCTACATGCTCAGATGAGGGCCATTCTAGTCTTTGAATTTGGATTAAAACTTTTCATAGAAACTTATTTTATATCTCTTTCTCTCCATGTGAACAGATGTCTCATACATTCATTGTCAACCATGATACTGAATTGGCAACAGGTCAAACCTGGCAATGCTCTGCAGGTAATCAGCGGCATGGTAGCATTTATTTTTAATGAGTAAAAATAATGCATTTTCCTTTTGATTTAACCCAACATTTGAATCAAGCACCCTTCTACCTCTATCCACACATGATGGAAGGGTGTGGGGTCCAGGCGTACCTCCAGAATAGGTCGGCACCGGCTGATATCCACCATCCTGTCCTCACATAGTGTTCTAAGGTTAGCTTTGAGGTTTCTATATAATTGCTAGGTTGGGTTTGGAGCATACGGAGGGGGAAGGTTATGCTGCTTAAAAGCTCCACTCCCACAACTCATGCCAGACCTCACAGTTTGTATTTTGTGAATCCAAAATGTTTTCCTGGGCATGAGTGCAATTGTGTATGTGAGAGCATTTCTTTTTTTTTATTTCAGCTTACAACTGGGCAAACTGTGAAAGAAGTCAGGTTAAATCTGCTTCTGAAAAGGAGAAAAAGACAGAAGAGTTATCCTCATGATAACAGGGCGAGTTTGTCCAAAGTCAAACTGGGAAAAGATCAAATTGGTTTAATGGTTAATTTAATTTAGTTTAAATTTAGCTGTGATGACATTAAGCGATAACAAGCAAGGCATGTTCCACCACTTTGGTACTAAAGTATCTCAACAGCTTTTGGATAAATGGTGTCGTCTTATAGCACTCACAGTGTGAGCATGTTAGCATTTAGCTTAAAGCACCATTGCTTGTAATTATAGCCCGACAGAGCTGATATCATGTCTCTTCTTCCTTCATCTTTTTGAGGTATATGATGTTGTGAGGCTGTTATCGAAAATTGATATTTGGCTCAAATCCCTCGAGTATGAAGGGCCAATCTATTCAATTGTATTATATATTAATCTCCTTCTACGTGTGTACTTACATCGTGCATCAACAGTGACAGTTGGACCTTGTTACTGTGAGGCAGCAGTGCTATCCACCGCGCCACCGTGCACATCCAGAGAAATGATGAAATAAAGATAAAATATATGCTGATAACAAAGTTTAACTTTTCTTTCAAAGTCCTTTTACAGAACAGTAAGTACAGTACATATAGTGGCCTTCACAAGACACACAGAGGGAGGTACAGCTAAGTGCTTTTCCGTGTCCGGCTGAGTGGGCGTAAAGTCACCTGAAGCTGGACAGGAAAGTGCTGTAATGCTAAGAGCAGCATTTCATTATCGCATCACTCCTGAGATAATTTGTATTCAATGTTTCTGTCTTTGTCCAGAGGAGGTCCAGGACACGGCTGCTTTTGAGATTGTTCAGGTTGTAGCTCTTCTCTGATCCCACTTTTTTGCAATAAAAGTATCTTTAAAACTTTGAGTAATAATCGATAAAGCCAAATACTTCCATCACAATTCACACAAGCTGGTTATTAGCCACAACACAATAGAGCCATCAACATGGTTTGTACTGTACTGTAAGTCGTGATTACCTCAGTACATATCATGGGCATTAGTGGAATTATGTCTTTGTGTTTATTTGACTGATTTCTCTGAGAAAAACTCACAGATCCTTGACAGTAATGGTGCAGATGTGAAGTATTGTGTGTCTTCCACCTGGTTCAGGCTTCAACAAGTGTTCACAACAGTGAGGTGAAATGCATCACACACTGTCTTTTGTAGGTCACAGCGCCTCATGTTTGCACTTCCTTTGTGCGATGTTAAATCAGGCTTCTGCTTTGGATTTTCATCTCTCCTTTGCTGCTGAGGAGCCGTATTAAAGATGAAGCGTGTTTGTCTATTTCCCCGGATGGAAATGCTGAGCTCCAGTCGTGTAACTGAACAATAAAAAACAGGATATCGACCGTGGATGAGCGCTGTCTTACCTCCGGAGAAATCAATATGAGATTTACGGATGCAATCAGCTTTGACGGGAAAAGAATGTGTGTCGATTGTGTGTTTTTGTGCCTTTTTGTCCATATTTGTTTGAAATCCTCCATATGTGATAAAATGCCCAAAAATGTGTCAGAATAATAGGCAGTTAATAGATAATCGACATAGCCAGCATGTGATAAAAGCTTTATCTGGGGGAAAGCAGGAGCTGGAGGTAAGAAAATAATCCTATATTTAGAAAGTTGCGAGTTTGAATCTTGGAAAAAAATACTAACTTGACTATTACAGCCGACTAGATGCCCCCAAGCAAGACATCTAATCACAGAACGCTCCAGTGGAGCTGCTCATTGGGCAGCGGAGGAAGACATAGGTTGTGGTTTGCAGACCCTGAGGTATATGGAGATACGTGCGGCTGAATGAGTGTGAAGTAAAGTGATGCTTAAGGGAAGCATGTGAGCTCTACAGACATAAAGGTTGAAAATATGACGTCATGAGATACCATGGAGGAAACTGCCGCCTTATTGCAAGACAAAGCAGATCGGCTCTGATGAGGGAGACTGTCACATTATTTTGGCAGCAAATTATCGCCAACTCTTCTCTCTCTCTCTCTCTCTCTCTCTCTCTCTCTCTCTCTCTCTCTCTCGCTTCTGTCTCGCCCTCTGGACCAATTCAATTGCAGCATGCTGTCTTTCATACACTGTGCCTAATAAACACTGACGTTTTCATATCTATTCAAATAGCAGGAGAATAGCAGAAGTTCCATTATAGGCTGAGCTGGTAAACTGATGGCCTCTCTAAACAAAAGTAACATTATGAAATTGCCTATTGTTAAATATCACTACATTTACATCACATCAGATAATGCACTATTGACACTGATAGCGGTTACTGCTGTTATAGATCTTATTGTCCCAAGTGCATTTTCAGCCATGGAACCTACACTGCACTATAAATCTCAGAGTCTATTGGTTATCGTCTGGTGATGAATCAGCCTCCGAGGCCAATGGCCAGTATTTTGTGGCTTCCTGACACCAGATACCCAGGCTGAGACTCAGGCTTACATTCGGCGTACACTGTTTATGGTCCGACTAACAACGTGAGAGACTAAGTCGAAAGCCAAAACCTGCTCAAACAGGATCGGTAAATTAACTTGCGAACTCAAAGTCTTGTCGGTATTAGTAGATCTCAGTTCAAGCAATTTATCAAAACTATGACATCCATGAGTTGTAAGTACCAGACAAAGTCATATTCACAATCTCACTGTCATACACTGCTGAATCCTGGATTACAGCATGTCGTCCTATATACACACCAGCTGCCTCCAAGCACACAGACGGCCTCATGTCAGTTATTATAATTAGAGACTGTAGGTCTGTGGTCCCGTAAACACGATTAGTTCACTTTGTTGTCATGTTATGTCATCAGACCACAGCTGATCCTCATCAATATCTTCAAAATGTCCGGACATGGGAAGGGGGCAAGAGGCCTTGGATGATTTCAGCTGGTCCCTGTGGCCTCTTTCAGGGCAGATTTGTGACCGTGCTCTGGAAACCCAATAACAGGACATGAGTGTGGCTATTAGCAGGGGTGCAGTCTGTGAGGATATTGTTTTACCGTGTTTGGACAGGCTAAATGAAGGCCAATGGGAAGGCTCTTGACAGTGTATCATTAAGTGGGGCTGGTTTGTTGCTGGGTTGCCAGATCAGAGATGGTGGAAATTAAGCATTTAGCTAATGGTGTGTTGCGCGGGGAGTTCATGTCAGAGCGGAGGAAGAATCTACACTTTACACACAGCTGAGCCAATGAACAGCAAGACAGTTTTATGTAAGAGCATCTCTTCAGCATCACTGTTGTCGTGTGTTCATTTTCCAGATGTTGTACAGCATGACATCAGCTATGTGGCTGTTTGTTGTGTCACACTTACAATGAAACCATCAAGGGATTTAACACATGAGTGCTCACCTTTTGAACATACACTTCAGCTACTCCCGCTTCCCCTTTCACAATAAGAGAGAAATCTCTATGGGATAATCTCTATGGGATGTTGTGTAATATATTGTACCTTTTATTTCTGCCGTGGTGCTCTGCATCATCGTTGATCTTCAAAGGATTATACTAATTGGATTAGCTCATGGAAAAGCCGCTGCCCCAGTATAAATATTTGGCCGTCTGATTCCTGGGTGGTACATTCTGAATAAACGGGACTGTAGAGACTAACAGAGGGAGCTACATGTAGGAGCTAAAAACTAAAACACACAAATCACCAGGTTTTCACAGGCTATCCACATAAACCCACAATGAGGTAAAGACAATGTTATATTTTACTTTCCACATGCGTCTTTATATTGCAAGCCACAGCGCAGACTAAAGTCATTGTTTGTCTCCGGATTTGAAAGGCTTTGATTATACCTCTGTATTTGGCTTCAGTGGAATAATGTTTTTATGTAAATGATGCATTTGTCCCTGCTTTGATTTGCCTTTCATAACATTGCACCAGATGCTTGATGTTACATAGCTAGTTACCATCGCTAATGAGTAAGCAGTGTATAAAAAATAAAAAACATTTGACTTGAAAATAGGGAAGGAAAAAAAAATATGACATGCAGTTGAAGCAGATAAGTGACTAGGTGATGGGTTTAAAAGCAGTTTGGAGTTTTGTAATGGAGTCCAGTTTACACATGTGAGATAGAAGTGGATTAAAAATCAAAGGTTTGGGTGCAGAGAAGGAAAAGGCCTTGGCAGGCGGTGTGTTGAGGTTAGTGGTCGGCAGTGCCAGTCGACCACAGTGCGCAGGAGGGAGTGTACGTGTCTGTCTAGGCCTGAGCAAATCAAATCGTGTAGAGAGCAGTCTGTGGTAACGGTAACAGAAGGTTGCAGACATAGTTAGAGAGAGCAAAGACTGACCGCTGGAAGGAGTCTGAGTTTACCTTTTCCTCCTCGTTATTGGCCTCTTATGTCTTTTAGATCGTTTAGCTCGATTGAGATCATTCGGCAGACAATTACAAAGCATGGGACTTCTACACAAGCTCCTTTTAGTCGCATTTCATTGGATGGCATGTCAGTTTACTTCAGAGCCCTTCTTGACATTCATTACCTTGGCTAAGCAGGCTGTGTTTACGGCCGTCCATTGGTTTCTTTGTCGGTCAGTTTGTTTTTCTGCAAGATTACGCCAAAACTACAGAATGGGTTTCCATGTAACTTGTTGGAAAGATTGTTCAAGGGCCATAAAATGTAGGCGTGTCTCTGAACAACCAGTTTCCTAGGGAGATTTTGATTACCAGTAGTATTACTTGTATATTGCTCACAATGGATCTAAAGCAGACATCCCTCTGTGAATAAAGAAAGAGATACTATATATCCTCTAATCCTTACTGCTACGTTAATATGCATAACGCTATCGTTATGACTGACTCTAATTGGTCTCTGTCATGAGGAAGGTGTCTCATCCAGGCTTCTCAAAAGGCCAGCAGTCAGCGTGAGGAAAGTGGGTCGTGTAACGTGGGATGGATGCACTTGTTTCCAGGGCAACAGGCACAAGGGAATACTCAGCTGAAGACGGGTTTTCAGATGAAAAGTCCAGTGAAGGATATGAAGCCCAGGTCCTATGTGAATAAGTCACTGAGCTTTCAATGTCACCACTGCCAACTGTTGCAGTAACTTAAAAATGTACCTTCCATAAGGAATGCTATATATTTCCAACAGAAACAGAATAATTAAAAGGCTAAATATCTGTTCAGTATTATATTCTGAAACGTGGTCTTTTAAGATGAAGGAGCCAGTTCTTCCTTCTCAGATACATCGGATTTGAACTTAGATTTGTTTGCAATCAAAAGGACGCAGGATTCTTTATGCTTTGTAACCATAATCCTGTAGAGGTGTCTGATTCATCTATCGTCTGAAAACTCAGTCTGTCACTCAGATTAAAACATGATTCAAATCCTTTCAGCAGCGTGTTCAGATCTTTTTCTTTAGATGAAATTTCAAGGAAATAAGCTTGACCCATTTCTTCATTCATCATTTTCTCGTCCCACACCATTTTACACTTGTGTCTTTTGAACTTTGCAGTTGCATTTGACTTAAAACAGATGATTCTGGAATGTACACTCATATTATTGTATTTCCTGTGAAGTAGCAGTGAATGTGAGCAAATATACGATGTGCAGGAAATTCAACATCTGCTGGTACTGCTCGCCATCTCAGGTTTTTCACCCTCTGAATCTGTCTCTGCGTTGTCCACTCTTTCAGAGCGCCCACCTGGCGATGATCGACACCCTGATGATGGCGTACACGGTGGAGACTGTGAGTGCCGAGACGGTGATGGCCTGTGTTTCTCAGTATTTGCCCTGTAAGCCTGAGGTGGAAATGCCATATGATACTGAAGATGCAGTGACCACCTGGATCAACAAGGTGGGTCATAGAGAATAACAAAGGTCTGTGCATGTGTGTCTGAACTGAAGAACAGCTGACGTCACATGATGCAATGACGTGGTGGAGTTTCCATATTCTAAATGGTGAAAGGAAATGATTCACATATTGTACAATTTGAGAACATTTTACTATAATTTTAATACATTATTTTGTTAGAAATAGTAATTTATAACTCCCATATAGTTAAGATTAACTGCATAGGATAAGTCACTTCAACAGATCATTTTTCATGTGCAGTTTTATTACAAAGGGAAATAAGAGAAATTCCCTATTGACATTATGATCAAAGACTTTCTGGATGCACTGTATTGGTGTTTGTGATATAATTTTTTTTACGATGTTTTCACCAAAATTGAAACTCAATTTTCAATTTAATAATACAACAGAACAGATGAATAACGGTAGATAAACATAGATTTCAGGTAAGCCATTTTGCTTCAGTGTCTGTCCAAGCTGACGACTTGTGCACCCTCTGTACACAAGAGAGCTTGAGCTAACCTGACCTAAATACCATCAAATCTGTCACACACACACACAACTCCAGCCCGTCCCTGAGCCCTGAGGCCTGTGACTTTCTGAAGAGCACAGGTGAACTCAGAACAAATGGGGAAACAATGCTGCAGTTGAACTGTTCCACTTTGATACTGATACTGAGATTGACATGTGTTTTTTCGAAACATGTCATGTATAGCTTGTCCGTGACTCATTGTATGTTAGGACTATAGAAACAGGATAAACAGGAAACATGAGAATACAACAAAGTTACGTGAAACTTTTGAACCTTTTCTTTTCATGGTGGATGTCTGTTAACATTTCCAGGTCCCTGTGGCTCTTAGCACTCACCTATGACACTTTGACATGTTGACTTTTAAAGACTAGTACTGATCGTAATGTGTGACGGTGCGGCTAAGCAACATCGTCTGTCCTTTATTAACTATTCATCAACTAGTAATTATGTGTATATCAACCAATTAGAGAATTAGTATGTATGCGTGTAAACCATAACAGATGAAGTTCCTTGTTTTAGAGTAGCTACACTTAAAGGTTAGGTGTGTAGGATTTAGTGACATCTAGTGGTGAAGTATCATATTGCCTGTGGTATCCGTCAGTTGTTGTAAAAACTTAAAAGTGTTAGTTTGTCCAGTTTGGACGACTGTAAAAAACATGGCTGCCTCTCATAATGCCAATATCTACTGCTTGTTTGGGAATGACATTACTATGGATGTACATTTTATGAAGTTATTTATTATTACTATGTCAGTCTTTTTAGGAGCTACAAGGAATCAAACGCACACTCTTAAAACAATTTCCTAAAGTGCATTAATACAGCAAATATCACACGCAATACCTTTTACACCTTGCTCTGTGTGAATCAGTTTTTGAATGGTAAGGGAGTGGCTCTCCTCATGGCCTGAATGTACAGATGGTTCTGACTCCTTCAAACAGAGCTACACGGTCTGTTTACATTCTTCTGGTAGGAACTCCGGGCGGCTGCCAGCTCCGAGCTTCACACACACAAACACACACACACTTTATCTAACAGGAGGTGTGGTCTTGCAGTCCCACTGCTCGGACATATGGTTCTCTGTTGGAGTCCCTGTGCGTTCTAAAAGGTCCAAAATCCACCCACTTAAAAAAATGATTTCTGCTTTAACTTGATCCAGATTTCTTTTTTAGCTTCAGAGACAAGTTGTCCAAAATAAACGATTGAATGAGATTAAATTAGATTCAGCTCAATTTGACTCTGGTTGAATTTAAATGTCACTCTCATAAAGTATGACTTTAAACACTGACCTCTTTAGTTCTATCCTTAAATAAAAGTGTTAAAGTGAAAGTATGAAAAACAGATAATAGCCTGGTCACGCTATTGTCATAACTGTTTATTCTATAATCAAATGAAATACAATTAAATCCTTCAATATTGACTGTATGCTACTGTTTAAATGTTACTATAATGGATGCTAAACTTTCAATATTAACTCTGAATTAACTGTAGAGGCTCGATTTTAATAACAAAATGGATAACATTTTAATGTGATTACTCTTGATTCCTCTTTGAATAAGATCAATATGAATTGAAGATGAAGGAACAGTTTTGGTTTATTGGATTTTCCTTACTGATGCTGCCGCTGGTTCAGTGGAGTTTAATCTTGTTTGTACTCCCTCTCCCAGGTGAATGAATATCTGAAAGACACCGTGGCTCAGGAGCTGAGGAAGAAGGAGACGCAGAGTGAGGAGCCTGCGGAGAGTCCTCGGGTGGGTTTCCTTTCCCCATCTTTCCTTTCCTTTCCTTTCCTTTCCTTTCCTTTCCTTTCCTTTCCTTTCCTTTCCTTTCCTTTCCTTTCCTTTCCTTTCCTTTCCTTTCCTCTCCTCTCCTTTCCTTTTCTCACACAGCTTTAATTCTTCACATGGACATACAGACACTTCAGATGGACAGTTTCGACCGAGCTAACTGAAATCCCTGGCTACACTTAATGGATTTACAGCAGCAGTCGTCTTTTGACTGACAGGGTTTGTCCCAGGCTTCTGCGTCACTTTGATATCCGAGACCAGTTTCCTCGACGGGACTCAAAGCTGTTAAACTTCAGCCGCAATCGAAGAAATTCTCACTCACACACACACTCTGAGCTTAAGAGGAAGCTCAATCTGTATTTATGAAAGGAAACAAGGGAGAAATCCAGGCTACATTTCTAATATCAGAATAGGTTCATTCACCCTGATGTCTGGACATGCTTCACTCGCTGTATTTTTCGTTCACCAGCAGATCAGTGCTTTATAGTCTAATTAGCCCAGAAGTCATATAGTGCTGTATTACCCATGTTCAGGATCCGGCCCACAGCCCATAATTGTTCAATAAGCAGTCATTTCTAATGCCATAAGACAGGGTGGGGTGGCCTGTGTTGTGTATTCAGGGTTACAGAGGTAATCTGTGCTCAGTAGAACCTGCCTTCACAATAAATCATTCACTGATCCACTGAATTATGCATTTGTTCATTCACTTGCACATGAATCAGTTTTAAATCCCACAGAACAGCATATTAGGTTAATGTGTATCATTCATACATAACGGCTCTACAGTGCTGGTATTCATTGTGATTTTGGATATTTCAGTGGTGATGTCAGATCAAGTCATTTTCCTGTGACTTAGCTTTTTATAGTGGAACCCTACCACTGCTTCTTATCAGTGTTGACAGCAAATCACTATAATGATAATGTTTTTTTCATTATTTAAACGATAATATATTATTCTGACATCAAAATGATTAGAAATAATAATTTACACAGGCTCTTATATATTAGCCTGTTAGTAAAACAAGGCTCTTGCTCTAATCAGATTCTCAGATATTTGTAATCTTCCAGTTTCACATCCGTCATCCGTAAGAAACGCCATCGACAAGCCCACTCGATCGCTGTGAGTCATCCGGACATTAACCTGCTGAATTCTTAATGAGCTCTCTGACATTTCATTGGGCGCTGGCAGTGACCGACTCAGACATTTGATGCCCTTGTAAAATATCCAGAGTGTGTTGAATGGCTTCATCTCTATGGCTTCGTTGCGAGCTACCAGTTCAGCCAAATTTGCTTTCATTGGATTGGAAATCAGTGACCTCTCTGTGGTTTTTTCGCACGATGCAGAGGGTTTGAACAAGTCTCACTGACCCGTGAAAGTCATGAGCGACACGTGTTGGTTAGATAACCACGAGGATGAGCAGCAGCACGCCCGTCTCCCTCTTGTGTTTGCCTCATTAGTTTCTACCAAGTGAAGTTGCCTTTTCGTTTGATCTGCGCTCGACTCCTCCGCAATTTTTCCATCGCCCCCACGACTGTTTCGGGTCACGCCTCCTTTTTCCCGGCTTCCTCTGTCACAGGTCAGGCTGCACACTGTGACACTCGGCTAGAAAAGTTAACCTCAGGGGAAACACTGCTGGCCCACGTGTTCAATCACGCAGGGAGCTGATATGGAGCACTGCAGTTTGGGTGTGTGTGTGGGTGTGTGCATGTGTGTGTGTGTGTGTTGTCTATCTCAGTCCCAGGGGTGTGGTGCTTGATGCTGATGTGACCAGTCAGTGTGCAGACGCAGCACCGCATGCTTCAGCTGTCCCTCACAAACACACAGGGAGATGCACACACTGCCGAAGCTGAGTCAAAATTAAGTGACATCATGTGGTCACTAGAATTTTGTAATGCTTAATAGACAAGACATCTTTCCAAAGTTTCAACTGACATTCCTACAACTTCCTCCCACGTTATGAAAACAGGGTCAAACTATTCAGGCCATTTTAAGCTGGTGACATCATTTGGAGCCAGAGTTCTCGCATTGGAGAACGTGTTGTTGCTGCAGTATCAAGGTTTCACTGATACGTGTTGTCAACCTCCTTTTTTATGGCATAAACAAACTCATTTATCCAAACTTGACTCAAACAAACATCAGTGAGATCCAAATTACCTAAAATGATAGAAATATTTTTTTGGGGGAAATTGATCTGATGTTTCCTAACTGTTTAGTTTGTTTGTTTTGTGCATTAAACTTCTCTGATTAATTAAATTACACTTGTATAAGAACAGTGTGTCCGCCTGCAGTTGCTAAAATAAAGTTATAACATTCTGTGACTCAACTTTGTGCGTCACGAAAAAGTGATGAAAAGTTTTTCCATCAGAATTAAAAACCCATAACCAGTTTGAGTACTGATATTTGTTGGATCATGTTAAAACCACTCTGCATGCTTTGTAGTCAGGACAGGTTTTTAATTTTCCTTTCTGAACTTGAGGGCCTCGCTGCCTCCAGCAGGAGACGTTGTGTAATAACCACTCGTTGGCAGGAGAAACACAGACAGTGTTCTGGCCATTTCAATTTAATAATGCTGCTTCATCATTTATCCATCTCCTTTTAGATGTCGGGAGTTTTTATAATTTTACTGTTCGTTATGGTGCAAGTGCCAAGTCTCTGAATGTACATTAAACATGTGGATATCAGTTACAAATTGTAAATTATGGACATCATTTGTAGTAGAGGGAGATGAAACCACCTCATTATGCTTATGACCCACGGCCATTTTCTGCCTCTGCAACAAACCGTATTTATTGTATTTTTTCTGTTGACAAAGTGTTTAAAGATTAGTTTGTGAATATGAGGAAAATGTTTTATTAAGATTTGCCTCTGCCGGCTTCAAAACCCTTTGTATTTGGGCTGCTCTCACAATAACATCAGTTGTTTGGCCCAGTGAAGGAAAGGGAAGTCTCACCTCCAATCAGATCAAAGTGATAACGTTTTCAAGATTTGTAGAGGAGGGCATTTTTTCTGCTACTCAAACTGCACTCATATGCACAAAATATGGGTTTACTGATAAGCAGCTCCATCTACCTTCCCTCTAACTCCCCCATCTCTACCCAAACCAGCCCCCCCCCCCCCCTTCTGTCTTTGCAGTGCAACTGCAGTGTGAGTCACACAGGCAGCTTCTTCCTCGGTTAGACTTAAGAGAGAGAGACATGCATCCTCTGAGAACAACACTATGGAGCTTTTACTAGGGCAACTGTGTTTTTATTAGGTGAGAGTGGGTGGAGGGTATTGGGTTGTGGTGGTAGTGGTGGTGGGGGGGGAGGGGGGCAGCGTCAGGACAGAGACGAGAAGGACTAATCCTGTTAAGTTGCAAAAGCTGAGCTGCAGCTCAACTGGACATGTCTGGCTTCAGAGGATGAACTTTGACGAGAAGAGGCAGAGTCACAAGATGATTGAAGTGGGTTTGGGTGGGGTGTGTGTGTGTGTGTAAATATAGAAGTACTTTTACTGTGTTTGTGTGTGAGTGTGTGGTGTGTGTCTGTGTGTGTGTGTGTGTAAGGAAATGATGGATTAGGACCCTGCCTCTCCCCAGGGGTTTGATTGGTGATTTTATCAGGTTTTAAACTGTCTGACCCTGAGTATCCCTCGGTCAAATCATTACTTCAGATGCAGACAGTCAGGAAGTGAGGTTTGGAGTTGTGTGTTCAGAAAAACTACATTGAAAATAGGTGGTAAAAGGTAATTTATCAAAACCCCAAATTGGTTTTAGCTCCTGTCTCTTTAAGGCCCCCCACCTCCTAATAAAGCCCAAGTCTGCTCTGATTGGGTACATCATTAAAAAAAAATGATGCCGACTTACTGTGACATTTTTATTGGCGAATGGCAGAATCTCGTGCCACTCTCCCCTCGCGCCAACGGGATGTTCGACTTGTCCTGTGAGTCAGCATTGACTTTGTGAGGTCAGGTGTTGGCGTGGTGTGGAGAGGTGAAGTGAGGGCAGAGTTGGTCTGTCCCGCTCTCTGCCTTCGGATATACTGTGTGAATGTCATGAATCTGACTTCTTTTGAAATAATGACAACATAAGTGACTCAAACATGTCAAGTATTTCCTCACTATCCCAGTCAACGTGATATAGTGAGTTTAAATGTATATGCAGCCTATGCTCATCAATCATTTCTCCTGCAAACTATAATCTGATCCGTCAGTTCTCTGTTTATTTGATGAGAAGCCTGCTACCTGTGTCACTTTAGTCACATTCAAGCTGTGGTATCACTTACAAAGACGCTCCATTCACTGGCCAATAGATAAGATTGATTAACTAATATGATGTAGATTGGATTAACTCCAGTATCTTCTACTGACGGCATCAGCCTCACATTACCATTCACACAGCTGTGACGGGAGAATCCAAGCAAGCGACGATTGATCTTCTCAGCCTCTCGTTACCTTTATTTTGGAGGGTGTCGGTACAAAGCTGCTGTATTTTCTCACCAGTCACAGCTTCCCCTTTGAAGCTGAGGACTCACCCGCCACTGAGAGACACTTATATTTGGTTCTTTGATGCTTCCAGGTTGTGTGAGAACGAGCCGTTACTGAGGAAAGCCTCTCCTCTTCTGGAATCAGCTTACACAGTCAGTGGAGAGCTGACAGTTTGGTTTTATATTAACACTGTGGGATTTTTATTGGGTTTTCCTGTAACTGCTGTAGGTCACTGGCTTTTTTCTCTTTAGCGACAGTGAAATACATTTTGTGATTTTCTATTTTATTTCTAATTTCCACCTCTCAACACAATTCCCTGTCTCAACACGTCCTCAGTTTAGAGTTACGGGTCAGGTCCCATCCCTCCAAAAAGTTTCGTGGAAGAGGTTCACTAGTTTTTGCAAGATCCTGCTGACAATATTTTGTAATTCGGACCAGACAAGATTGTGAACTGAGGGCACTTGTGATATGAAGTAGTACAACTGAGGTGTTGAGCACAAGTGCTGCACCAGTGTCATTTACATTCAGGCTTCAAATACAAGTCACCTGACGTCTAATGGTTCAGTCTCTTTGTTTTAAATGTGGTTGGAAATTATTCTTCTGTTTTACTTTTCACACTGATGAGATTTAGCAGATATCCAGGGGATAAACTTTTCTATTCTGTTCTATTCTATTCTACTTTCTGCATTGAAGCCTCAGATTTATACTGAAAACTCCACACCACATTACATAAAACCCAATTTCACACACCTCTCTGCTTCCTCACACCTGTCATGTCTCTCCTTGTATTGCTAATCGCATTACCAACTAATCTCACTAACAGGTATTTCTCTGTTGTTGTTGTTGTTGTTTTGTCTGTTGCTTCGCTGCTGCAGTCTCCAACCAAGTGGTACATGAAGCTTGTGCCTGTAAGTCAACACTCTTTCATCTTCCGCCTTCATTTGTCTTGTTTGCCATCGTTTCATCCCGAGTGTGCATCAGCCCGTGACTCACTGTTATTTAAATACTGCTTCTCTTAATCATCCCGAGTTTTCAAGAGGAAGTGATCCATTGTGTTAAACGCAGCAAAAATAAGAAAATTCATTCTAAAATGTCTTTAAATGTAGTTATTTGACAAGAGGAAGCAGTACAGTGCAAGTCATTAGTTTTCCTTTTAGAATCTCTATGAATTGCTTCTTAATATAAGGTTACATTTATTGAAATCCAAAGTTTTAAAATTAGTATGTGTGTTTGAACGCTTCCAAAACACTACTTCCTTTTATCCTAACAAGGTTATTGTCAGTAGAGCAAGAAACCCTCAGGGAGTCACTGAAGAGGTCCGAACAGATTAACCAAAAAATGGGACGTTTGGGGGCATTTTGGATGAAACAATATGAAAGAGGGAGAGAGAGACTCTGCAGCAGCATTCACTGCAGAGCCTCTTGTCTCTTTGCACTGTACGAATGTGTAGATATCCTTATATCCATGCACCCCGCTGTCACTGCACATATCAAACTGACACTTGACACAGCAGTTTGGTCTCCATAAGTTGTATTTAAACTACTCTGCATGTCGAGAGGCTATTCATTTAGATCTTTATCCAAACATTAGATCGCACGCCATCTGGAAAAATCAATGGTGCCGCCGTGCCCGCTGCAGCAGTGGGTGTTTGCCTCCTCTCAGCGGGCTCACTCTGTCTGTTGTTAACAGTTGAAACATCGTGGTGCCCATGCTGTCAGGATCCAGAGGCGTTCAATTACCTTCATACATGAGTACATCCAGAGACGCCTCATTGCGTTTTAAAGTGTCGCTGCTGCTTTGAGGAGACATTATAGTTACAGCTGTAGCCACGGTTGCACCATTACACTGTACATGACAACTCCTTCCCCTATGGTAGATGTATATGTAGATGTATATGTAGATGTAGATGTAGATGTAGATATGGATGTGGATGTAGATGTAGATTTAGATGTACAGTATATGTAGATGTGATGTCGATGTGGGTGAAGGTAATGTTGGTGTTTCATGTTACGCAGGCCCGGTACAGGAAGGAGCAGGCCTCAACCCTGTCAGGCCCCTGGATCCCCCCCGTGGACAACCTGCTGAAGGACAGCACAGACGGCTCGGCCCTGGGTGCTCTGCTGCACTTCTACTGCCCTCAGCTGCTCCCACTGGAAGGTATGACGCTGGGTGGGTCTGAGGGAAGCTTCCGTTAAACCGTGTTCAGACATGAACTTTGCCGTCCGGTTAGAGCAGCAGGAGGCAGGACATGACGCATGAACTCCACTATGGCAATCACACGTTTGTGTTATTAGCACAAAAGCTCTAGAATCTCATTGTATTTTCAAGGTGACATCTTCAGATTCCTCACTTTAAACATTTTCCTGCTGTATTCTCACAGGGGCTCACTCGGACATTTTACTTGGGGCCTGGCAGGAAATGTGCAGAGCAACTGACCTGTACATTTGCAATTCTCACATACAGCCCGAGATTTTGAGTGGTTTTAGAGTTGAGTGTGGTATTTTGCTGGCCATCTGCAGATACTGCAGCAAAATGCAAAAGAGGACAAGGTCTTTTGAAAAACAAAATTAAAACAAATTCTATAGTTGTTGAATCTTTCAACCTTCCATACTTTTTCTTCACCTTTTTTGTGTCTGATTCCAGTAGCTTTAGAAACATTACCAGAGCGGTTTTCTCATACATTTTCTGTGTCAAATACTTAAATATTACTCCAGGAAATCTAGTTAGAGTTCCAGTGATTGATACAGAGTTGTGTCTCTTTGTCCACCCCCAAGCTTCAGCTATATGAGCAAAGATCAGTCTCCACACAATCACATCACCCTACTGATAAAGACAATGAGCTGAACTCGCACAATCACTCATCTGAACTGAAAACAAAAGGAGAACAAAAGATCAATCAGTCAACATCTTTAAATGCGTTAACTCACGGCTCCACCCACTGGTTGATGTGACCCAGTCGTGATTGGTCAGTCATCTACAAACCATTACACTGAAACACCTCTGCAGCTCTTAAGTGAAATATCCCCAACAGTCTTTTCCACACATCTCTGATCATAGCATCACCACCAGAAGCACTTTACAGCCAGAGCCCCTCTACTTAGAGCTTTTACTTTGCCCACCCTGACCCTGACTCACGATGGCTCCCTCTGCCCCCCCAGATGTGTGTCTGAAGGAGAACATGACGCTGGCCGATCGGCTCCACAACCTGCAGCTCATTCAGGACTTCTGCAAAGACAACCTGAACAGCTGCTGCCACTTCAGCCTGGAGGACATGCTCTACGCCTCCTCCACCATCAAGGTACCCATCAACTCTACTGCACAGAGCGTTTAAATGCCACAATTGAAATGTCAACTATTATGTTTGACATTTCATCCTCCATCCTGTCTTAAACCTTTTAAGTTTAGTTGGTACTTTAGTGAAGAAAATGCTTTTTTACAGATCGAAAACATCAGTCTAGAGATGTTTAATACTTTATACTTTTTAGAATATGTTGAAATCCTTTTTGAATTGTATCAATTAGCTCCAAGAAGGAGGGCATGATTTCATGTTAGTTTCTTTGTTAGTTTTATGTTAACCTAATGGATTTCCATGGAACTTGGTGGTGGAAGGGTGTGTGATAGGTCAGAGAAGAACCCTTTCAGTTTTAGTGTTGATCCGGATCAGGGGCGGATCCAGTTCATTATTTTGTCTTGATAACTGAGTGTGTGAAATTTGGGTGACGCTTGATTGAATTCAAGGGAACTGGTCCTTGGCTGAGGGATGCACTCTGCTGAGTGATATTCTTGTTGTTAAATGTCTTCCCCTGTGTGAGAGTTTGTATTTTGAGGCAGCAGCTGGTTTGGTCATTTGAGCTTTAGGACACTTTCTGTTCTTTCTAAATCTTAAAATGTGCAAAGAAAAAAAAGTGTGTCACATGGCATCGTGGAAAAGCTCGGACCTGACACATGTTTTATGAAACTAATCCTGTCTGGTCGGCATCGAGACATTCCCTCTGAAATTGCTCTGAAAGTCAGTTTGTAAGAGTCGTTACAGTTGAACTACTAAGACACTGGAACTGTAGCCTGTATGTGTGTGTCAACAGAAAGCAACTATATGCCAATGGTAGACAGTGGAAAACCAACCTATAATGTGACCTCATATACACTGTTCTTAAACTCAAAATCCAAATAAGAGGAAAAAAGATCAAGTGCAGGTCTTAGTTGGCACATTTACAGAATAACACACAAATCCCAACGGCCAAATGTGAAGTTAATGGTTGTTTCCATAAGCCGACACAAATCCCATTTGTGTAAATTCATTCACGGAGTTTTGACTTAACAAATTAGAGAAGCAGATGGCACAGTATCCAGTTAGAGAGGCTGAATGAAACAGGAGAGTGGAGCAGCTCTGTTGGTCAGCGTGGTGACTCATGCTGTGGAAAAACCATCACTCCCAACTATTCTGTCTTCAGCGACCACAGTCTTGGAGAGCTGCACTCAGCCTGCTCTCCTAACATGTCTTTTCTCACACTCTCTCCTTTCTTTCTTTCATTTACATTTCATTCCAGGTCCATTGTTTCCTTCCTTGTCTTTCTTTACTAGTGTCCTTCTCATTTTTCATTTCAAACTCGCCCCGTCTTTCTTTTAGTTTCTGAGTTTCTGTGAGTCACATTTTGTCCCATCCTTCTCTGTCTCTCTGTCCCTGATCTGTCTCTATCAGCCACCGTGCTTCTCTCACTGACTCACTCCATCGCTCTCAATTTGTCTTGTGTTCATTCCCACACTTCTCTTGTGACGTACATGCCCCCACCCTGCGTGTATGTGTGATATGGAGCTATTGATTTGCAGTTTCACAGTATATAAATGTGTGATGCTGCTGCAATGCATGTGGCAGAGAAAGATCAAAGACGCTGTATTTCACAGTAAAGTCACGTCCTGTCCTAATTTTCTTTCTTTCTCAACACAATAAAATTTGACATCAGCTATTAAGTCAGAAAGTTTTATTGTTTTCGACTGGCAGAGATGACACAGTACTGAATTACTGTCTTTCTCAAAAGGGACGATTTCCAGCTCTACTCCTGTTTTCCTTCTCCTTCCCTTATTCGTCTTTCTTTATAAAGCACGCCTCACTTTCGGTACTTTCTAAAAGGGAAAAATGGCTCTTCATGTTTTAGAAAAGCTTGCACATATCAAAACGAGTGTTTCGCCCTTTAATGGCTCAGAAATGATTCTTTGTAATATGGTATTTTTTGTATACATTGGTATTCTTGGTCAGTCACTGTGTGCACCTATACAGCATTTAGTTGTGTTGCTACAGGAAATTTGACCTTTTCATAAAGTAGCTATAATTGATACTGGAGTCAACAGTTCACACAACACCCCCAAAGCAGTCCCTGCCACAATTCTGTTTCATAAAAAAATCATTAAGGCTACCGCAGTCTGGATATGGGAGCATTTGTCTGGTGATTTGGTGTTGTATATTTTTGCCCCGTTCTTCTGCCTCTGCCTAAATGTGTTTTTTTGCATGAGAGCTGCAATCGTTGTTAAAAAGAGTTGATGCGTCTGGATGAGTTTGTCTTTGTCTTCCTGTCACCTCGGCTCGTCCTCTGCTGCAGGACTGTGGATCTCAGCAGATAAGATAAAGGTCACTAGCCATTCATCAGCATTCATCAGTCATTTAGCCGTGTTTCTCTCCTTTACATTTAAAAAGTGAGTCAGCCAAACATTCTGGGCATTGATGAGAAATCGAATAGTCCTAATATTTCCGTAAACAATTTGAATTGTTTTTGATGCCGATGCAAATCACATTCCATGTTTTCATCAGAAAGCGAGGGTGAAAACAATTTCCTGGATTTGCTTCATAGTTTCATTACCTCTCCCCTGTCACATGCCCCCTCCCGCCACAATCTCATGGAATCAATCCAGTAGTTTTTGAGTAATCCTGCTCGCAGAACACTTCACTCAAAAATCTTTAAATTCTCTTACAAACAATATAAAACTACTGCGAGTAAAATAGCAGGTGCTCAGTAACAGGCCCAGTCATAATATTTGTACTAATGTTATATTAACATGCTGTATATCAAAAACATTATCTTCTCAGATTGCTTAACATAAAATGAAACAGAGGTCGAAATCACATACTTAACTCACTACATGGTAGGAATGTGAGTCCTGTGAACCAGCATGTATCAGAGTTTTTGCTGACACCGACTTCACAGGGGATAAACAGCACAGCAGCAGAACTGCATCACACACGGAACCAGTCAGAGTCAGCAACCTTGACCCAGTTTCCAGGTAGACTGCGCGTCGTGGCCCTTCATACTAATGAAGACCTTATTATAGAGATGGAGCTGAGATGTCACATGGGAGGGGAGGGGAGGAGAGGGGAGTTGCTGAAGCAGGAGAAATGGGAAACGGGAGAGAGAGGAGACAAGGATATGTGATAATAACAGAGTTTAGAGAGGAGGCTGAGGTGGGAAAGAAGAGAAACGAGACGTGTTTAGACTTGTCCGTCACTGAAACGTGTGCACACAAACAAACACAGACAGACACACAACAATGACAAATATCACACTTGGCTGAAAGCGTAGAGGTGCTTGTTCTCCCATCAGATCCAATTGGAGATTATTATCTAAAAAGGAGGTTGTGTTTCTCCCCTGTCCATTTGTCTTTTGCTTTGATTGTAAACAAGATTAGACAAAAACTACTGGATGGATTAACACACAACTGGAAGGATGCAGTGTGGGTGACGATAAAGGGAGTGATCCAGTTCCATTTAAACATGTGGAATAGAGCAATTTTCAACATTTCAATTGATTTCACATAGAATAAATAACTATTTTGTTATAATTAAAAAAATCACACATGAACATTATAGGACTAATATGATGAGTATGGTGTGTAATTTGTCACAGATTTCCAAAAAAGGTCACGATCTAATGAATTAAAATGTGGTTTCATAAGTAGACTGTTGGGCCCTGGTGGTTCTCAATTAAAATATGAACCATATTAAGGACTATATGACATTTAAATTGTGTTTGATTAATGTGCAGGTTTTATTAATTGTTTTTTCTATAAATTGTAATTCAACAACTATTATCATTTAGCAGAACCCCGCTCTGTCTGACCAACAATCAAAAAATAAAAATCCTAATGACAAAGTAAAGGCTGAGCAGCAACAACAGGGAGAGCATCAAACCACAAAAATGACATAAAACCTGACAGATCATCCTAAGAGGAGACACCTCAGTTCAATTTAAACACGATGAGCAAACTGAAGCTGATGTGATTCAGACACTTTATCGTATTATCTGAAGACACAGACATTCACTAGGTGCAGAAAATGGGAAGTGAGAGTATGAAGCTCAGTGTGCATCAATAAGAGACAATAGATCCCAACCCCCTAAACCTCTGAATACCACTGAAAGGCATTTCTTCCTAATGGACACAGGGACAGTGAATCATGTCAACACACTCCCATCTACTGGCTCTTTGTCTAATTAATTCACAGCCCATCTAAATTGCCATCTGTGGATCCGAGGAGGAGGAGGAATGAAATTCACCGGCTTTGGGTTTTTTACCTAATTACTTCTATTTTGTTCAGTGGACATGCTGAGGCTTCTGTGAGGAAGGCAGTTAACACACATACATTGTTTATTTACAGCACATCAGCAATGAGGGATGTTTGTGTTACACTGGGATGTGCAGCAGTAATATGATGATGAGCTATTTCTTATTTGCTGATATACTTTTACATAGAAGTAGAAAGACCTCAGTTCCTCTATCACTAGCAAATAAGAGGAGCAGGGGTCATTTAGGGTTCTAGAATATATCATGAGACGATCCTCAGTTCTTCTCTGGCCTCTTAGATTTTTTAATATTTCCTTTTTTCTGCTCTTAGAGCGTAAACTGCTTTTCTGACGGGCAGCTGAGGGCAGCCTGATTAACTTGGCAGTAAATCGTGGGTTTTCCAGATTGGAGTGAGTCTGTGTGGAGGGCCTAGAATCCTTAATCAACCTTCTGGCCCAGTGATTGTTGACATTAATGCCCCGCGAACGCTCAGGGTGTGTCTGTGGGTCCTTGTGTCTTGCTGAGTGGGACAACACAGTTTGCAGGAGTGGGACCTGCTGTTTTGTATTTGCAAGCATGTGAGGTTTTCATACAGCCAGTGTGTTAAAACGTTAAATGGTGTGTGTGTGTGAGTGTGTGCCTGCATGGTACATGTGTGTGCTGTTTATGCCCTTCCCCCAGGGTGAATTAACCCCCCTCCCTCCTCCTGTGAGCTCTTAGTGATCACCAATCAGCTTCCTGTCTTCATTCTAAGAGTGACACAGTCTGACTCTGGGATCTGGCAACGCTGCAGCCCACGAGGCAGAAACGCCGGTCTGTGGGGACGTAGTGGCTGCTGACGGGGGGATATTAAGCGATACACCCTCACACCTGGTGTGTCAGTTGTAGTCGGATGCACAGATGGGAAGAGAGAAGTGAGGCAGGATTACAGCCACCAGTCTGGACTGAACAGAAGAGAGGAGCTTGTTGTCTCTCTGTGTCTCTTCCTTCTTTTTTTCATCTTAACCATGGGAGTTCTTCAAATGCTGAACAGACTAAGGTAACCACAGCTTCAAGTGTTTGTTTGGAAATCTGTGTTCATCCACATAGAGGAAAAGAAAATGGGTTGAAAAGGACGATAACGCACTTTTAACTGACCCACTAAAGAAAGATCTAAACTGTATCTGTTCAGTTTGCATGTAAAGACGTTAATTCTATATTTTGCTACTTGACTTGAATCACTTTGGTTCGATGTGCTCTACTTCTTCCTCCACCTGAAGGAGATTCTGTCACAGACACATGCAGCTTCTCAGACTTTTGCAGCTCAGCACGTGGGAGGGAAAGACAAAAGAGGGGGACAAATGTAAAAATGCTGCAGTAACACTCAGGGGAGATGAGTGTTGCTGGTGTTAATTGCCTCTGCCCCTCCTGGTGAGCCTTTGGGCTGCAGTTTCGGGGCTTAATGGGTGTATGTACAATGTGTGTGTTGGTGTGTGTTGGTGTGTGTGTGCTAGTGTGTGTCTAGGCGAGTGAAATGTTGCTGATGAGGGGAATCAGAAATCTTTAGAGCTGAGCTGAGCAGCATCGTCTTTGTCTGGAGACCAGGCGCTGAGGTCGGGAGGAAGCGTGTTTCCTCAAGGTCGTCCCTGCTTCACTGCACTCGTTTTTTGCACAGACACATGCGTGTGCATCTGTGAGTGAGTGCCGGGATGTTCACCATAAAAAACTGATGAGATTGGCCTGATTGTTGATGAAGAATTGATTCTGAAAGCAGAATTGAGTGTGTGTATGTATGCAATTCATCAATATAATGATATTTATTTAAAACAAGCAGAGAAATTAGGAACAGTTGGGACTATTTCACACATGAAAGCAAAAATGTGAGTAAAAACCCAAAGACTCAAACTAAACATGAGGCAGAATTGAAATGATTTTTTACAGAGCTTGCAAAAAGAGCAATAAAAGGAAATGCCAGCCATGGAGGCTTAACCATGAACCATGTGGTGTTTCTTCGTTACTCTTTTACTTTAGCAATACTCTAGTAAACAAATGTTAAAGTCTCACAGTTCACACATCTTTACCTAGAAAATAAGCATCTAACATTCATAGGAAACCTCATGGGTACAATGACTGTCAGGTGGACATCTTTGCAGTCCTCAGTCCTCAGCAGCAGCTCGACCTCCGACTGTACGTTGACCTGATTCTTTGACAGGACCCGGCACAGCCATGGTTCAAATCCCTCCAGCGGATCCCACCTGATTAATTCAGGCCGGCCGGTGCTTTACCTGCCGAACAATAACAGATCTGACCTCTATTTTATAAAATAGAAATAATCTATAAATTAGGTCAACGCCTTAATCGCTCCTCTCAACTACCACAGGTCTGCTGACATTATATACTAAGTGGATGATTGGCTTAACCCTAGCATGTGAAAAGCCATGTTACCATGTCACCTAGCTACCCAAGTGTGTCTATGGAATGAGTCAGGAAGGAAACAACTTCAATCAAATGAACCGCGCTCATTTAGGAATGTTATATTTGCTGAAAAACCTGATAACTATATATATGATTAATATATATATTCCCTCACAAACGCCTGCACTGTGGATTGATCTAGTTCTTGAGAGGATTCTCTGAAATGGAGCGAGGTTTGTGAATTATTTATACGCAGACTGGAAGATATTTATATATTACTCGTATCTGTGGTGGGGGTCAACAGAGACACCTGCTGGAGAATTAAGCACAGAGCAGTTGATCTAGCCCAGTTCCAGCATTAGTCTGTGGCAGCATTTATCTAGTTCAGCTAAATGGTTGAATGTGACACAGATTCATGTGAGACGTGTTCGATTCTTCTCCCCTGCAGAATAACTACCTGGTGTTCATGGCAGAGCTGTTTTCGTGGTTCGAGGTGGTCAAGCCGTCCTTTGTGAAACCGAGACTGCTGGACAGCGAAGGCACAGGCAAGTAGAAGTACTGCATTCTAGCAAGAGCAGCATCAGTATCGTGCCTTGGTGCACATGAAACACACACATACTCACATTTGATCATCTCTGTTGTGTCACCTCAGAAACGTTATCCTTGTTGAAGAATATGCCAGCCATCCCCATCTCCAAGGCAACCAAGAGAAGCTTCCTGGAAAGACCCCCCAGTCCCGAGAGAGTCAGGTATGTTGAAGTTATGTTTTATTAATGTGACACTTTATAACTGAATGAATTATGTGATGTATAAACCAAAAGCACATTAGCACAGAGCTGCTCTTGATCAATTTCTTTACGCTTGTTGTGGGACTGATTGTCAAAATCCTTATCTGAACAAATTAAAGCTAAAAAGACAAATAATCATATTTATTATTTATTGTAAGCATAAATATTAAAATGTATAACATTTCTCATTTTCTTTCTCTCCTTCTGTAGTTTGCCCCTTCGACCTCAGCCTAAACACTCAGGTGATTTTTGGAAAGATTTATTCACTTTTTACCCAAATCCTACCATTAGGTTTAAATACTACAGTGTGACCTCTTGTAGGCACATAGCCGCTCTTTGAGTCTTACCTTGTATTCGTCTTTCCTGCAGGAGACATGAGGAAGTCGACCTCAATGTCTTTTGTTGATGGAAACCTCGGCACCTGGCCCAAAGAGAAGAGGTCGGTCATATAACTGTTTCAAAATATATCATATCCCCAAGTCTCTCTCCTTAAATAACCTTTTTTAAATTTGTTTCTATAAAAAGTAAATCATATCGTTCCTTTTTGTGCCTCTGTTCAGGTCTGGGCCTTACGGCGTGTCTTTTGACATCCCCTTCGACAAAGAGGACTCTGCGCCCACTTCTCTCTCCTCCACACGAGGCATGGTCCGGTCTGTCAGCACCGACGACGGCTCCGGTTTCAAGGTCCACCACCTGCCCAGAGGAATGAAGCGCAACTTGTCCTTCCAGCCGGTGAACGGTCAGAGCATTGGCATCGAGGAGGAGGGCTGCCCAGACCGTCTAGCTGGTGCGGAACCCAGCAGGCGAGCTTTTCCCAGTGGACATCAGGGCGCCATGGCAACTGCTCCCTCCATGGAGGAGGCCCTTCAGATTATCCACAGTCCGAGCAGGCACCCGGTGGAGGGTATCAACAACGGGTTCTTCCTCCACAGTCAGGGACAGGGGGCCGGTGGCTTAGAGCCGGTGTCAGAGTTGGACTCCAAAGGACCCTTGAGCACCACAGACACCACGGAGGTCGACACGGGCGTCCAGCTCCGAACAGAGGACCTGCTAGACGAGGATTCCTCTTTGAAGGACTGCTCCGTGAACATGGAGCTGGATATGGACACGCCGAGCCCGTGCCCGAGCAGCCTGAGCAAATCCCCCTCAGGAATGAAGCTGACCAACTTTGCCGAGCATAAGTTTAAGAAGATCAATCCATCGGCGCCGGACTCCGGCAGGGGCAGCTGCAGCTCGCTCAAGACCACGCCCGAGGGCTCAGAGTTTGGCCTCCCGCTATCCGTCTCCTGGGCGCCGACCCCCGAGCACAGCCCCGTCCACCAACCGACCCCAGCGCCCCTTAGTGTCCGGGCATCGCCCACACCTGTCCAGCTTCCACCCAATGACCCCGCTCAAGTCATGGCCACGGAGATGGTGCATCTGAGGATGAGGCTGGAGGAGAAACGGAAAGCCATCGAGGCGCAGAAGAAGAAAGTGGAGGCTGCTTTTACCAGGCATCGGCAGAAGATGGGTCACTCTACTTTCCTCAATGTGGTGAAGAGGAAAGGGGACGGGGCCGCCAGCGGTGAGGAGGGAGGGAAAGTTGAGGCAGAAGGAAAGGCAGCAAGTCCCGTCTTTAAATTTGGGAGGAGCAAGGCCGACACCCCCGATGGGGCGGAGCAAAGCAACACAGCCTCCTGCTGGACAAAGTCACCGGGAGCAGGAGAGGAGGGTGGACAAAGTCCGGCTCAGCTCACCGAAGTGGACCTCACAGAGTACACACGGTCGATCGATAAACTCAACCACTCGCTGGCCTTCCTCCAGACCGAGATGCAGCGACTGGCCCAGCAGCAGGAAGTCATCATGGCCATGAGGGAGCAGCAGCATCAGCAGGCGTGGGTCGTCGCTCCTCCCTTCACGGACCCCTCGCCACAAAAACACAGAGCTGTCACTCGCTCCTCAGGACCCTCCTCTCCCGCCGACTCCCCCCACTCCACCCACCGCTCTCCGACCAGCATCAAGCGCAAATCTGCCTCCTTTCACTCGCGCAGTCCTCGCACCCCACGTCCCACCGAGCTCAAGCTGGCCCCCTTCAACCGGGTCCTAAACGCCCCGCAATCTGTCGACAGCATCCCGAGGCTGCGGCGGTTTTCTCCCTGCCAGCCTTTGGCGAGTACCTTTGTTTACATGGGGGAGAAACCGGCGCGTGCCAATCCAGAGACAGTGGCCCCAGATGGAGAGAAAGATAAGGAGGCGGATTTCCTCCTTTCCCCAGAGAGGGAGATTGGCAGTATTTGTGTCGCCCACTCTCCCCCTACCTCCCCCAACCTGCAGAGCAACAAAAAGCAAACAAAAGTAGATTCAAACGCCAAAACCCAGGAAACGGAGGCACATAGCCAATCGGAGATCCCTGACATGGAGAAAGAGGACCAGAAACCCGCTGTTCAGAAGTCAGCTGTAGATGTTCTGGCCCACCCTGTGGTGGAGACCTTCACGGTGACACCTACTGAGATCCCTACCCAGCCAGAGGCCTCGGGTCAAGCAAAGAGCAACCTGATCGAGGTTCCACTGTCAGTGGTGAAGACGCTGGAGGACCTGACACTGGATGATGGTCTGGAGATGCAGCAGGGAGATGCGGACGGCTCAGAGGAGGAGCAGAGGAGGTGTCGCGGTTTCTTCTTCAAGGTAGGTTGTTGTTTATGGGTCATTTCTGTCCACATATTAAATGGATGATTGTTTTCTTATCCATTGTTTCATTTCTGCTCAATATAAAGTTTTTAGAGTTACTTTACGATACTTTCTCAAAATCTATTGCGGAAAACACAAATGTATCGCAAGGTAACACAACACTTTAGAGAAAGACCGCAATAGCAGTCGGTCTCTCCTTGACTCTATGTGTGGCTCCGTACACAGTTTCATAAAAATATATATTTTGTCTAGATTTAATTAATCATATACATTTGTTGCACCCCATTTGCTCAACATGTAAAAAGGTCAGAATAAAAATGCAGCCAATAATATCACTCATCGTTAAAAGAAAAGCTAAAACATAGAAGCAGCATCATAAATAATAAAAACCATAGCGTGCAGCCTCCAGGCTACAGCCACGCAAAATCACTAGAGGCCTTAAAATATGTTGGTGCAGCTCGGTAGAAAAATAAATTACACATTTGAACCTCAGGGCAGACATGTTTGTTTTTATCAGCAACCGAACATGTTCCTGACACGAGATGAAGATTGGTTGAAACCTGACGGGGAGCCGGTGTAATCTTCCTCATTTGTGTCGGTTCGCTCGCCGCAGTCTGAGCTTCGATGTAGGTCATAAAACTGGGGCTGTTGTGAATAATTCAGGCACAGCTGTGGAAGAGCGGGGTCAGAGAAGTGTGAGACTGGAGAGATGCAGAAAGTGGAAACTTATAGATGATTCATGAAATAAAAATCTAGACTTGTACCTTTAAACTTAAACATTTTCTTGCCTAGAAAAAAACAGTGACTCATAATTTTAAGTATCTCCCTTAATTTAATTATACAAAGACCAGATCACCGTTCACAGCATCACGTTTCAGATTTCATTCATCATATCAGATAAGAAGAATAAAAGTATCAAACAGTCATAATACTCAGATAAGCCTCTTTATCTGCAGCGTGTCACAACCATAAAAGGTCCTAATAAACTGCAGATAAACCGGTTTTACTTTATGTTAGGAGGTTGTAAATGACACTGAATTCTTACCCTGCTGAGAACATCATGTACCTGAAGCAGTGGAAGTTGACCGGCTCTGTTTCCCCCCCCCCCCGCGGCTCAGGAGGACGGGAAGCCCGAGGAGAACATGGCTCAGAAGAGGGCGGCGCTGCTGGAGAAGAGGATGAGGAGGGAGAAGGAGAGTCAGCAGAAGAAGATGCAGCTGGAGACCGAGCTGGAGCAGAAGAAGGAGGAAGCTCGGTATGTCTACACGTCCGGAGAATCAGTCCACAGGCGCTTTCAACACACAATTAGGGCGATGCAGTGTTGTGTGATCTTTTCTGATTAACCAGCATTTCACATCACGCTCTAACAACTGGACTCTATTTTTTGCCGCGGTACCTTATATTGAAAAAAAAGAGTTTAGTAAACACAATCGCACGTACATGATGTACTTTTATATATCAATATCTTAATGTGACATCCATTTAGCAAACTAACAGTCTAAGGTGACATGACTGAAAGGTTCCAGTTCGAATCCTGTAGGTGTGAATGTCAGCTGACCCTCAAAGAATAAGCAGTAGAGATGAGAACGATGGATGGATGAAAAAGAAAGAAACATCTTTACTTCTGAGAGAGAGACATTTAAAAAATTTGAATTACTCAATCTGATGATTGATCTTTGAATCAGAAGCCGTCCAATAACCTTTCTCCACTACACTGCAGAAAATAATAAGCAAGGTGAAAGTGCACAACATCCTGAACTCAAACTCGTACAGTATTTGACCCACGGCT
This sequence comes from Platichthys flesus, assembly GCF_949316205.1. Lineage (NCBI taxonomy): Eukaryota > Metazoa > Chordata > Actinopteri > Pleuronectiformes > Pleuronectidae > Platichthys > Platichthys flesus. The sequence goes on along the minus strand of NC_084953.1, from coordinate 9,221,421 downwards.
CTGACTCGGCTTCCCTCCCTCGGCTCTGTCCCTTCAGATTGAAAGCAGAGGAGGAGCGTCTCAGGAAGGAGGAGGAGAAGTCCAGGAGGGAGTTCATCAAGCAGGAGTATCTCAGGAGGAAGCAGCTCAAGCTCATGCAGGACATGGACACCGTCATCAAACCTCGACCAGGGGGCGGCACCAAGCAGAGGCGGGGCCGGCCCAAGTCCATCCACCGCGACAGTATGGACTCTCCCAAAACCCCCGTCAGAGCTGCCACAGGTAACCATGGAAATGCCCGTCTCAGGCAGAGCGTCATCCCGTCTGTCCAATCTGTGTCATGCTGTCACTGCTGCTTTGTGCCACTGGAATACCTCCAATAAAACCGGCTATTCTTCTATTATACTTTTCTCAAATACGTCAAATAAAAATATAAATCTAAATTAAGCATTCAGCTGGTTAAAGTAAAATATTAGTTTTGATTTTGGCATTGATATTAAGTTATATAAATCTAATAGGAAATAAGTTACAAGGGACAATGTTTTTGTGTGTAACATTTACACAAAAATTATAGGGGTTCAAATTTAACACCGATATACTGAAGGAGAAATGCAGCACTAGCTTGTTTTATATGTGTCCTCATATATAAGTGTGTATTTCTACACATTAACCATGAATTGCAGGATGTATATCCGTTTTGTGTGTATTTCATGTGAGAGTTCATCGTAGTCACGGAGCTGAAGCTGCATTTCTCTGTGACAATGTTGTTGGCACAAACCAGAGTGGAGGGTCCGGTGATGTGCTCGTTCGTGGTGTGTGTGTAACCGTGTCGTGCTGTGCCACATCTCGTTGTCTCACATCCAGGTTCACGCCAGCGTGTCTTTTCAGTCTCCAGCTTGTCCCTGGCCTCGCTCAGCCTGGGAGACGGCGACAGCGTCCAGTCTGAGAAGAGGACGCCGAGGTGAGTTCAGCTTTTAATCGACTAAGTCTCTGAGGTGACTCTGATTCAGCTATATTTAGTTAACATGATAAGTATGAAAAACTTGATGGATTCATGTCAATTTAATGTAGATAATGGTTGATAATTAAAGGCAGAAGAAAATAAGAAAATCCACAAAACACACAGTTGATTCATTTGCTGTAAGAATAACAATTATCACACAATCTTAACAAGTACTTTATACATACAATATGTTTACAGTGGCAAACCGCTTCTTAAGAAACCTGAAAAGTGTTTTTAATGGTCATATTTTCTGATCCTTTTTTAAGTCCAAGCTGTCCATTCTAACTCACGTCCTCAGGTCTAACATTTCTCCTGTGTACATCTTTCCTTCTTTTGTTTACTACCTTCTCTCCTGCTGTTTCACACTTGTCAGAAGTGCTAGTTTAGCCTCTGGCAGCCTCCTCCACTTTCTGAGCTCTCCTAAACGGAGAAGGAGAAGGTTGGTTTCCGCTTCTCTGTTAAACCCTTAAGGTGCTTCACACTGTCCTGAGCCCCAATCCTTCTCCTAAAACCCTGTCCCACCTTCACTGGGTTTTATCAGGGATTGAATGAGCACAAGTAGGAAAAACTTGTTTGTCCTCCCCTTTGTTCAGAAAGATCCTCATGTCTATCTTTGAATCACTGCTCTAATGCTTCGCATTCAGCAACATGGCTCCCACTAAACAATCACTTGTCGCTCTGCTGCATCCTTTGCACCAATTTACACTCCCTGCTCTTCTTTTCTTCACTTAACAAAACCTCTAATTAAATTATCAAGCTTTGTTTAGAGCCACTCACGTCACTTACTTGTGCTGTAGAACCCACCCTGAACTAGAAGGGGCACTCAGTAGAGCACATACCTCAGCCAAGGCCCAACAGTCTCCTTGATAAACCACATTTACATCGGCTAGATTTAGATCTGTATTTAGATCCGCACCATATTGCACACACACATAATTTTCAGTCCCTTAAATGCACCTAATTGTTTTCAGCGAGATCCTCCAAATTCTACTTTGGGAAATTGGTTAAAAATTTCAAAGAAGTGCCCTAACTTGCAATGTTAAAAAAGGAGGAGTAAAATAATCCTGGATCTGCCTCTTTATTCAGATCTTTGCCAATATGTAATGGGTTCTTTATTGGCCTTTGTACCGCTGTGTATATTTTGTGTAATCCTGCTGAGACAAATAAACTAACTAACAGACAGGGTTGAAAACATTTTATCCTTGGTGGCATTAATAAAAGTTCCATCCAACCCCATATTTTAAATTTCATCCGGTAAAACATTAAAATATATTGAATCAAAATTTGACTTTGTATCTCATTGGCAGATTCAGTTTTTTTGACAAACTAAAGATACAAATTGTGTGGGCGTCTTATATTCCTCAATAAAACGCCACCAGCACATTTGAGCTAAATGTGGATTCCGATTACATAAATTCACATAATTACAGAGGAGGATTAATGTCTAAATTGTTTTAAACAAGTGGAATTGGAAAAAACAAAGATGCAGGAGACACAGTGTGATGGCAGTCCACAAACAGAGCAAGTAAATGCCAAGTGCTGCACTACACTGGACTGACCTCTTTTACTGACCTTCAGTGCACCACACTGCTTCACGTCACTGCGCTCACTGCCTGTGCTTGCGAGCTCTGCTGCTTCAGTAGTTACTGCCAGGCTGCACAACCCAAACAATCCCAAACTCCGACTGTGCACTGAGACACAGTTTCCACCACAGTGGAGGAAGGAGCTACGCAAACATGATGTCGACAGGGCAGGAAAATGACACCAGCCAACAGAAATGGATTTTCAGAGAGGTTTTTCTAAAATATCTTAGTTGGCGTTTATACTGCAGCATTCTCCTGCCCTGCCCAAATGATTTGCTGAGTGTTCGGGAGCAGCACCCATGCAGAAACGTGGTCTAATTTACTGTGTGTGTGTGTGTGTGTGTGTGTTTTCCAGGCCAGACTCTGCAGATGGCTTCCTGTCCCCGAGTCGCTCCAGCAGCAGAAACGGAGAGAAGGACTGGGAGAACGGATCCACAACCTCCTCTGTTACATCCAACACAGACTACAATGGTACGTCCACTAAGCATGTCTCTTCTGGAGAACGGGTTCTTCATGCAAACACAAAAATGCCAAATGGAAGTCATGGAATAAAACGATTCCTTAATTTAGTTCTTCTTGAGGAATTGTGTCTCTTACGCTTTTATTCTGATACTAAAATGACGTTTTTTTCAATTATCTTCTGTTTTTTATGATGATTTTAATTTTGTCTTTCCATAACCTGAATGCTGTGTTCACTGCTCATAATACTTTGTCAGACTGACCAGAATCCTCATACATGATTTATCAAAAGAAATGGTTAGAGGAGTCTTTGACGTAAGTGGAGGAGTTGCCATAACATCAGCCTCGTCCTGACGTCCTCTCCTCTGTTCTCATTCAGGACCGAAGCTCTACAAGGAGCCCAGTGCAAAGTCTAATAAGCACATCATACAGAACGCCATGGCCCACTGCTGCCTCGCAGGCAAGGTCAACGAGGGGCAGAAGAATAAGATCCTGGAGGTAAGAGCATGAACACCATCAATCTGTATAGGTTTGAATCTGTTCACTGCGGTGTGAAGCCCCGGTCACACAGGCGAATGCATCAGTGGCGAACCTTCACCTCACGTTCACGTCAACCTGCGGGAGCGAGGAGGTGGATTACAGATTAGCCTCCTGTGGTGAAGCACATCCCAGCATGGCTTCACGGGGAGCTGATAAACTCTGTGTGACCGTGCCCTTTAGCTGGATGTATCCGGCCATGGAGCTGACTGCTTACATTCGCTCAAAATATGTCATGTATCATGTCCCCCAAGAGTGTGTCTTTAAATTCAATCAAGCTGCACCAAATAGCAAACAGTAAGAAATCAGTCCCTTAAATAAACCTGCCTGTTTTTATCAAGATCCATGAAAACTTCTTAAAAAACGGCGAAAAATATTATAATAATAACATCTTGGAATGTTTAAGAAAGTGAAAAGGGTTCTTCCCTCATATCCTTTCACCAAGTTTCTTTTACAAAAGGCAAAATGATGAAAAGCCACATATCACCACAGCCTTTGTATCCCACGTGACCTGTATCGTACTGTATCTCACGAGCTGCTCTTCCTTTTACTCAACAGGAAATGGAGAAGTCGGGGGCCACCAACTTCTTGGTGTTGTTCCGTGACGCCGGCTGCCAGTTCCGCTCGCTCTACACCTACTGCCCCGAGTCGGAGGACATGAACAAGCTGACAGGCGTCGGCCCTAAGAGCATCACGCGCAAGATGATCGACGGCCTCTACAAGTACAACTCGGACAGGAAGCAGTTCAGTCAGATACCGGCCAAGACCATGTCGGCCAGCGTGGACGCCGTGACCATCCACGGCCACCTCTGGCAAACCAAGAAGCCACCCACCCCGAAAAAAGTAGTGCCTGCCCTGTCCTAATCGAACATCGCCGTTCCCCCTCCTCATTTGGAACAAACACATTTGAATTTGCACTTCACTGTAAATATCCATAAAGATTCAAACACCTGCAAAGCCAGTTAGATGAATGCATACGTGTCTTGTTTTTCACGTTTGTCTGTTTTTCCTCTCATTGCATTCCCGTCCGTGTTTCTGCTCCTTTACTCTGGACTGATAATGATCAGACTCAAAGATAAAGAACAACTGGAATGTATGCCACTGTCGGAGAATGATGCTCTTCACTAGAGATCGTCCCTGTGCGAGTGTGGTCCTCGTCTCCTGTGTGCCAAACGTCAAAAAAAGAGACATTATGAATGCCAGGACATTTTACTGAAGCACTGAATGTTTTGAATTCATGTACAGATTGATTTTTGCATTGAGTCGTGCATACTGCTGTTGATGTGTGGCCTTATGCTTGTTTTGTTTTTTAGCGTGTGAGTGTACTGAGGTGGTTGTAAAGCATCGTATTTAAACGGAGGCTTTTTTTTGTATTTGGAAGAAAACGTCTTCATCTCAGTGGGCGAAACAGTTTGTATATTGAAGTACGTTAAACTACAAAGGGCCAAAAAGACATCAAATGCATACAGCTAGCGTTAGCCACACGGTACATGTGTGTTCAGCTCAACAAAGCAAAGCGGTTTCAGCTTTTTTCTCAACCCAGTTCGTTGAGAAAGTGATTTTTAAACCATGCAGGAAGTTACTGTCATTACTCGGTTTTATTCTAGACTGGTTCTCAACCTGTGGGTTCGGACACCTGCAAACGATCTGCGCTATGATACGTCTGTGAGATATTCTGTCATGTCTCTTGTCATTGTGAAGAGTTTCTTTTTTCTTGAGTAATTGCAACCTCAACTCTTGTTACAATAATTACATAAAACTGTCTGACAGGGATAAATAAAAGAAAAGAGTGTCAGTGCTAACACTCGGCAGGGGACGTCGCCAAAAAAGGGTTGAGAACCAGTGTTGTAAATCACTTTGCTGCTGGTCAACAGCAGGTTTGTGAATGAATAAAAAGCTCAGTATTATTTCCTTCTTTTATATTTTATTTTGAAATGCTTCCTTCTGCTCCATGTAGGAACCTTGCAGTATTTTAAGATAGAGATTTTAAGGCACTCTGTTGAGCGCATACTTCCGCCAAGGCCCAACAGTCCCCTTTAAATTCAATCCAGCTGCATCAAATTGTTCCAGAACAGTCAATATGCACAATATCCCTAAGAAAGAAGGAAAAACTGCCATTTTCGTATTGTCAAGAAAGTAAAAAGAAAAAGACTTGATCTACACTCAAATTGAATGAGTTCTTCACTGATGCATATCGCATCCTTCCAAGAAGTTTCTTGGTTATCTGCACAATACTTTTTGCGTAATCTCGTTCACAAAGCAACAAACTATAAACAAAACCTTGGCGGAGGTAATCACACTGGTTTCACTACCAGTATGACTTAAAGACACAAAATAAGTTTTTCTCTTTATATCAGGATTCAAACTTCACTTGTACTTTAGCAGTATTAAATTCACGATTGCCAAACTACTTATAATAATTATCTTAAAATTAGAATTATTATGAATAATAATTAATAATGGCATTTTAATGTCAAGGCACTTCCGGACCACCAGGCACCAAAATGAAGTGAATGATGGTTCATATATTCTCAGAGTTTACATTTCTGAGTAGTTACAAATCTGTTTTCTGTGTTATTCAAAAAGCCGGTCATACTTCAGTTAGTTACTAAGTCAAAATGGCCAAACTTACATTTTCAACACGTCTGTTGTTATGACATGAATGTGTATTAGCAACATCTGTCACTTATAAATTAATCATGTTCTTAAAAGACAAGAATTTCTTTCTTTCTTTATATTAACGGGAGGAATCATTTGAGGTCATAATGCAAAGCGGAGGAGGAGCTCCGGTCCTTCTTGTTGTGTAACGGGTACGAGACTCACCACAGAGTTTCACTGGTGTCGGTGTCATGTTCCTTTTACCACTGAATGTCAAAAGCAGCACCGTTCACAGGTTTGATATTCAACCAATTAAATCTGTCATCATGGTGCTTTGCTTTGAACTATAAAGAGGGAGGGTGGGGTGGGGGGGGTATTTATGAACAAAACACATACATGTTTTTGAAAATGTAAAAAAAAAAAGATTGACAGAGTTGAAAAAAGTGTTTCTGTGTTTCTCGGGAGGATTTGTCCACAGAAAATCTCTGTCCACCTGCTTTTGGCTGTTTAAGGCCAAGAAAAGAAAAAGGATAATTTAAAGTGTAATGATTCTGTACAGTGTGTTCATGTTAGCTCATTCACTCTGATGACTTTGTTTCTGTCGGACGCTGCGACGTCAATCAACGTAATGCTGAACATGTGGGATTTTTGTTTTGTTCTTTTTATTTTTCTCATTTACATTTAATAAATTTAAGCATGGCCTCAGCATTCTATATGGTTCACCCATTATCTGTACTTTTAATTGAAGCAAGTGATGGCCGCTGATCACAACCACACTCACATTCACATTTCGCAATTTAGAGTAATCTGCATGTCTCTGGACTGTGGGGGGAAGGTCGAGAAATATCCAGAGGAAGAACATGCAAACTCCACACAGAGAGGGTCTGGTTGGTCAGCAGGTTCGAACCCACCACCTTCTTGATGTGAGCTGACAGTGTTAACCATCACACCGCTCCCATATTTGTGGACACGGGATTAACCAATCAGGAAAAAATGACAAATGAAGGTAAAGTGAGTCAAAGTCAAAAAGTCCTAATCATTTATTGATTAATGATTTAGATTTTATTTAATAGATATTAAATGAATGTTAAAATCATCAAAACAATTATGAAGAATTATTTAGAGTGAAGATAAACTTTATATTAACTTATATTACTGCATAACTTTGGGATATTTTTCTATCAAAAACGCAGTGTTGTGCAAGTTCAAACTTCTCATGAACAAGTTCAAAGTTCAGTTCATACAAGTAAACATGAATAGTTCACGTTCATAGTTCACCATTTAAATTCTGAACTAGTTCATAGTTCAGTTCATTTCATAGTTTTAAGGTGGAAACTGAGAATGACAGACTTGTTAAAGAAAACCTTATCCATCACTACCCCTTGCCTTTACTGTCGGAAGGTTTTTCAGACAGTGTGTAAAAATCCCTCCGATAATAATAATGTGCATCGGATCTCGGATGTAGTTGCTGAGTCTGCGTCTCTGCTTTGTCTTGCCATCTATATATGAGACCGAGAGCTGTTGTGTCGCAGGTATGGCCTGCCCCTTTAAGGAACGTTGTAGTGTGTGACGTAGTGCCCCAGGGTATTATGGGAAAATAAGCTAAAAGTGTGTTTATAAGGAGAAGTGACGGACCACCTAGATGGGATGCGAGTGTTGCTCCTGCTGTATATCCGAGAAATAAAGTGGCCGCATTCCAAGTAAAGAAACAGCTCCTCCTTCTTCTTCACGGAGCGGTCCGTCCGGCTGGTTACCGGCCAGACAGCGAGCCAAGATAACCAGTGACAGCGGCGGCTCCTGGTACAGGCGACATAGGAGACTGATCATGACGTGACACATGCAATGTAAAACAATACATTAACGTCACACCATCATCCTCTAACCCCGGGGATGCACCGGAGGTAGAAGCGCTGCGAGAAGCGGTCCACCTCCTTATCTCGCCCATGTTAAATACTTGGGCTGTTCGCACCGGCAGCGTAGTGCCGTGAAGAACCAGGAAGCACCGCGGCCACACACACAGGCACATTATCTCCTGTGGGGGGTGGCGGCTACAGGCTTTTGCGTAGGTCAGTCACCTGTGAAGACCAACATCATTTACCCCTGAAGCAGCGCGGAGAAATAATGATGATGAAATGTAATATAAAAAATTTAAATATAAAATTAAATATAAAAAAATTATTTAATGAAATATATATTTTTTTAAATAATATGAAATGGGAAAAAAAAAAAAACTGCGCGCGCACATCCTGCGCAGAAGGCCACTGCGCAGATTCTGCGCAGAAGCCCATTGCGCAGATTCTGCGCAGAAGCCCACTGCGCACATTCTGCGCAGAAGCCCATTGCGCAGATTCTGCGCAGAAGCCCACTGCGCACATTCTGCGCAGAAGCCCATTGCGCATATTATGCGCAGAAGCCCACTGCGCACATTCTGCGCAGAAGCCCACTGCGCACAATCTGCTCAGAAGCCTACTGCGCACATTCTGCGCAGAAGCCCATTGCGCACATTCTGCGCAGAAGCCTACTGCGCACATTCTGCGCAGAAGCCCATTGCGCACATTCTGCGCAGAAGCCCATTGCGCACATTCTGCGCAGAAGCCTACTGCGCACATTCTGCGCAGAAGCCCATTGCGCACATTCTGCGCAGAAACCTACTGCGCACATTCTGCGCAGAAGCCTATTGCGCAGGATGTGCGCGCGCAGTTAATTTTTTTTTTTTTTAATTAAATTTTTCCCTTTTTTTATATTTAATTAATGTAAATTAACATAGTGTAAGGTATTTTGCAATTAATAGGAGGAGTCCTGACAATAGTTAGAGTTTGACATATTGCCTACTTGAAAATGGGAGGGAGTGGGATTCGAACCCGAGTCACTCTTTCCCGGGGCGAACGCTTTACCGACTAGGCCACATCAGCAGATGGTTTCCGCACTGAACTAAGCCATTATGGTCTGTGTGTTGGTGTCATTTAATGCTGCTTTTGACATACACTTCAGAGAAAATATTTTCAACTTTACTACATATATTTGACAATCTTACTTAAAGTTACTTTTATATTTTTGGCTTTTAGATACTGGATGAAACCTATTGTTGGAGAATAGCCCAGTGGGGGGGGGTATTTTTTGAGAGAAGATTTGAGATTCATCACTATACGGCTCAACAGATCTCTGATCCACGAAGCATCCTTCTACAAGTTGTGTGGTTCGGAGCCGAGACACTGGCCAGAGAAGAAAACACTTGGAATACGTTGCTTGATTGGTCTGCATATGTGTGCCATGAGTGATGGGTAACGTAGTGCGAAGTCGAGTTAGTTGGTTTCGGTTAGGCTAAATCGCGGACATTTAACGGGCACTGAGCAACGACGTGGTGAAAGCTTTCGATTTAGACAGCGTCTCTCCTGAGGAGAAAGTATTGAAATGTCCCGAGGGTCAGTGAACAGATAGGATTGGGGCACGTGACAGTTCTAGGCCAATGGCTGTAGGGTTTTGTGGGATGCCAGGCTCTCATTGGCTGATGAGTTGGCGTATCAAGGCTGAATGAGGAAGGGGAGTGACGAATACAGTGGTGGATGATAGGAGTGTCGGACTTACGAACAAGGTGTGTGTCGTGTTCGCTGGACTTTAATAAAGTTACACATAAAGAGAGGTTTCCTGTTGTCTATACGTGAGGACGCTACATTATGTACGTGCTCACCGTTCAAATTCATTATTTGGCATCGAGACCTGACGTGAACAGCAGGACTCAGTATTAAAGTGACATTAAAGAGTAATTTATTTACTCTTTAAACATTTGTCATAAAAACTCAAAAAGTGTTTAGTTTGTCCAGTTTGGGCTACTGGCAGCCTCCGTAGAGAGGACCCCCTGTTGATGTAAACATTAAGTATATAAAGGGCCCATTCGATGGTCAGGAAACAACAATTCGAAAAATAAGATGAAACACACAAATGAAAACATTAATAAGGTTGTTTCATATTCAATTTCACCTAAATCTTACATTTAACAAGATTCAGCTAACAGCTCACAAATGGAGCGTCCCACCCGACACAGCACTGCTGTAAACTGTAACGGAGTCAACACAGACACATTCACTTTTAGAAGGACACCTTAACCTGAGAATAAATAAATAAACAAACCCCCAACTGAATCTTAACAGTTAGATATATCAATTATTTAATATATGTGGGGACAAACTTTATTTTCACCTATAAGGTCAACTTGATCTCAACTTTTCTTTTAATAACTTGACATCTGAATAAGTCTTCCATCACTGACTTTGTTGAACCAGTCCATGATGTAAGTGGTTAAGTTTCACAGCTTTATAAGTGATATAATGATCATCAGCTATATCCATGGACCAGGTTGATCTTTGAGCTCGTGCAGTGGGTGTGGCCTGCGGGCGTCATCGCCGCAACGGATTGGTGCTCGTGCGGATGCGTCCGCATGGCAACCGCGAGCTGTGTACAAGAGTCCGAGCGGAGAGGAGCGTCTTTCCTCCTCAAACACCGACACGGATTCTAACAGTCTGTCCTCTGTCCTCCGTCTGTCCTCTGTCCGTGCCTCTGACCCGCGCGCGCGCACCTGGACGCGCGGACTGCGGAGCGGCGTGGATGCGGCTCGTCGCTGGCGCAGACTGACAGGTGAGCGGTGCGCACGTTAGCCTCGAGTCCTGCACGATGTCCTGCAGCAGAGAGGGACAGGGACTAACACTGATGCTTTCTGTTGTCCGGCGTGTGTGTGTGTCCACTACTGCACACGTGTGTATGCGTATCTGCAGGTGCGCGTGTGTGCAGTCATGCTGTAAACAAGGTGTCGGCTGAGCGCAGAGAAAGTGCTGAGGCTCAGGCCGCAGACCTGCAACGGTCACATCCAGGACAGTGTGTGTGTGTGTCTCTCTCTGTGCGTGCGTGCGTGCGTGTGTGTGTGTGTGTGTGTGAGGAATACAAACAGGGCGGTGTCAGCTCTGCCTCCACCTGAAGACGCCACTGCTGCCTCTCACTGCACTGACACAAACACACAGAGCATCATACATAATGAAGAGTCCCACATTCACTGCAGCTGCCTGGTGTTTAACCATTCAAGGTCTGAGCCTGAAGGTTCTGCCTCCTCTGATCTGTCTTATCATGTGTTCACCATGCTGCGATCATACGGTGCCACCATGTGCAGTAGTGTCAGTTTGCACACACCTTCCTTACATCAATGCTACATGGATCCCACTGCAGCTTGTAACACAAACACATCATATAACATCATCTTTAAACTTAATATCACACTCACACGCTACAGAAGTACTCTAGTTGGGAGTTGATAGGTGCTGGATGATACTGTAAACTCACACAAACATTATTATTGGAGGTAGAGTACGACTGATATGTTGTTTTGTGGGAAAATGTTTATTCCAATGTAGATGAAACAATTCCAATACAATATTATTTATATAAACATGTTGACAATGTTTCCTTAGATGTCGTCGATAATCAATCTAACCATGAACATATTACAAATAACTATAAACAACATACTCCATCCAAATATCTATAAATTAGAAATAAAAATGTTTCTGCATGGCAATCATAGACACTGGTAACCAATTTGTCTGTGAAAGTATCATAAGAAATGTAACATACAAGTCACTGAGCAGAAGAGTATAGACACTATCTAGTCCCTGGAGGAATATCCCAGTAACCTCTTTCTTCCTCTGTGCCGCAGCCGACTGGAAGCTGCCACCGCGGCAGGTCTGTAAGCATGACGGCCGAGGAGACGATCAACATCAAGGAGGCCGAGGTGATCAAGCTGATGCTGGACTTCCTGAGCTCCAGGAAGCTGCACATCAGCATGCTGGCCCTGGAGAAGGAGAGCGGCGTCATCAACGGGCTCTACTCCGACGACATGCTCTTCCTCAGGTCTGACAGAAACGTGTGGCGCTCAGAAGCAGATCAGCCTAGAGACACAAGTATTAGTTAGGACTGTTTGTTTCACGAAGTTATCTTCTGGTGCTTTTTGTACTAAATCCATATAGTTGTGAAGTCTGTGGCCTTTTGACTCAATAGGTGGTAGCACTTTGATGAGGGAATAGATTTCAGATCCCTCTTGAACTGTCCACTTTCAACAGGCAACTGATTCTGGACGGCCAGTGGGAGGAGGTGATGCAGTTCATTCAGCCTCTCGAAGGGATGGACAAGTTTGAGAAGAAAAGGTGAGAGAAATGATATAGATTGTATATTGTGTTGATATACACGTGTATATATTCTAACTTTGCATCTGTAGTTTCTGTCCCTGGCTGTTACTATCGGCTCTTAATTGTTTGATGTTTTAAATTTATAGTCGAGTAGAATTATACAACGTGTTGATCTATGTTTTTATATATCTGATAAAGTAGAGCAGTAATGAGTGTTTCCTTTGTTGGCGACTGGGTGAGATTTTCCAGGACAGTGGGAGACTGGTCATGAATTAGGTCAAGTCTCAGTGATGTACTGGGGTAAAAATACATATGTGCCTCAGTTACTCACTGGTCACAAACCATTGTCCCTAAAGTCGTCCCACTCAGTTGTCCTAAACCTCAGAAAAAACAAGCTAATTTCCCAACAGTGACATTTGTGTTTCCAGGTTCCGCTACATCATCCTGAAGCAGAAGTTTCTGGAAGCTCTGTGTGTAAATAACGCCTTGTCAGCTGTTGAAGAACCTCAAAATGTATGTATCGTGTCATTTGAAAACAAATGTGCACGCTGGGGATGTGAAACAACCAGTACCAGAACACGCTGAGACACCAATTACACTGATACTGGCCTTTTTAAAATAGAATCTGGGTTTCTTTCTGCTCCAGTGGAGCTGCTCAATGGTCTGTAGAAGAAGCCTCTGATTGAACTGGGACGATAAAACTACATATTAATATTTGGAAAACAGTGTAGATACAGATCATATAGCACTTACTGCATCTCACTTAATACTCTGTGTGATCAGGTGGTTTAAGGACAATCCCTCTAACCTCTCTGATGAATTCTTCATTATAAATCTTTTTTTTTTTTAAATACAGGTCCTGTATATTGTCTTATAGGAAGCATAGGTATGATTTTCTGATCATTATAAGCTGGAAAATTTCGCTCTACATCCTTTGTTTGCAGCCACATCTTGAAAAAAGTATGTTTTTGTTCATCTTGACCTTGACCTTTGACCCAACAGCTCAAAAAGTGAATCACCTGTAGTTAAACTTCTGAATAGTGTTCCCACTAAGTTTAGTGAAAATTCAGCAATGCATTGTTAAGTTATTTTGTTCAGACACAAACAGACAGCAACGAAAAAAAGATCTTGCTTGCGTGGTTCCACCAGCACACGGGCTGATCCAAAAACAAGACGATCATGTAGCATGGACACTCTCAGCTGTTACGCCTCATTGTTTTACCAAAACAATCCAGTGGGATCCTAGAAAAACAGGATTTAGATAAAACTGGATCACAGCCACATTCTGTCACAGCCTCTGTGTTCTCACCTTCAGCAGATGGAGTTCACCATGCAGGAGGCCGTCAAGTGCCTCAACAGTCTGGAGGAGTTCTGCCCGTCCAAGGACGACTACAGCAAGCTGTGTCTCCTCCTCACCCTGCCCCGCCTCACGCACCACGCCGAGTTCAGAGACTGGAACCCGAGCACGGCGCGTGTCCACTGCTTCGAGGAGGCCTGCGTCATGGTCGCCGAGTTCATCCCTGCGGACAGGAAGCTGAGCGAGGCCGGCTTCAGGGCGAGCGGCAACCGCCTCTTCCAGCTGCTCATGAAAGGGATCCTGTACGAGTGCTGTGTCGAGTTCTGTCAGGTAACGAGACCCCTGGACGTGGACCAGCAAACTCCACTGGGTGCCGATGAGGCAGTGAAAGGTTCAGGACATAACACAAACTACAGTCAGACTTTCTGCCACGAAACCTCATTAGGGGATATTGGTTTTACTGCCAAACTCTGATTTCCTCTCAGGTCTCATTTAAAGGTTTACAGGACAAGCAGGCGTCAACACAGAATCTCAACAGTTCCAGCTTCGGGTCAATTAACAAGGCTGTTCCTGTTTCCCAGAGCAAAGCAACTGGTGAGGAGATCACAGAGGGCGAGGTGCTGCTCGGCGTGGACCTGCTCTGCGGGAACGGCTGCGATGAGCTGGACCTGTCGCTGCTGTCCTGGCTCCAGAACGTCTCCCCGGGCGACTTCTCCTGCGCCTTCCAGCAGAAGACCCTCAAGATCCACGTGGACCGGCTGATGAAGCCCAGCAAGGCGGGCCACGCCGACCTCCTGACCCCGCTGATCAACCGCCTGTCTCCCTGTCCCGCCTCGCCCTTCCGCCAGAGGCCCCATTCGGCCGACACCTACATGTCCAGATCGCTCAACCCGGCCCTGGACGGCCTGTCCCACGGCTTGGCGGCGCAGGACAAGAGGAGCACGGAGGCGGACATGAAGTCTGCTCTGAGCCGGAGCCTTGTTGAGAACAATGTGCATCAGCAGGAGGATTCACCTGAGAGGTGAGCAGGAGGCTACGTGTGACTGGGGGGAGTGGCTGCACCTGTATCACTGCACCTACTGTGTCCATCAAGCTTTACTTCTCTCTCCAGCAGCTGTTTTCCTAAGCTCCCCTGCCTTTGCATGTGCATCTGCAACCTCTCACAACAAACCCGGCGGTAGATCTCATTGTATAGCTCAATGTGCAGCTCTGTTAATCCCATTAGACCTTCTTTAACACAGACATATTGCCTCGTCTGTCATCTCCCGCAGTGAATGCCACAAAGCGTACGAACGCGGCAGCTGCAGTGTAATCGAAAAGCTCTCACTTAATGACTCCTAAATGATTATCTTTCTAAAAATACAAATATTCATGTTGTTGTTTGTGCTATTGCAAATAATAAGACGGGTCGGTGCAGAAATCCTGGAACTAGCTCAGCGTCTGGATCAAAATGTTAAGACAGATGTTTGTCGTTACTCATGGACGGAGGATAGAATTTATTTTTATCTTCGAAACATCTCCATCACTGCACATCCTGTGTTCATGCTCTTTACTTCTTGTCAGTTTCTCAGCCACAGAATATAAATTCCTGCCTTCGAATATTTATCAATAAACCTCTTTTATGTTCTATTACCTGCAAACAGGGCAGCACCAGCATTAGTAAAATCTGATACCAGAGCATTAAATGAAATAACTCTTCTCACTGGCTCCACCTGCAGGAGGGAACTGGTACATACAAAACATTTTAAATAGTGCTACATTTTAAGATCAATAGTTTGACGAACTTAACAGGATTTATTGATGGTTTGTTTAGCCATTTTGTTTACATAAAAGCAATAAATTAAACAAGTTGATTATAAAATATTATTAAACTGCTGTTGCTCTGACAATTAAAAACTTAGTTTAGTTGTTTGCTGACAAGTGAAAATATTACAGCTCTTTCTTTCCTTTTGCTAAATGCAGTAAAATCCTGGAGTTCTACTTACATGAACATTTCTGCATTGTGTTGTCTTACTTTCTCTTTACTTTAATTAAAATTAATTTAATAAATAAAATAACAATTGTGAATTGTCATAGGAAACAACCACAGAGGCCTGATGGTCCCAACACCACACGCACACCTCTGACTCCTGGGAAAGATGGAGAGCCGCCCTGCAGCACAGAGACAAATGAGGTGATAACAATTACAGACAATCAGATTGTGTTTGTTTTTAGAATTATGCAAAAGCTACTCAACCGATTTCCTTGTTGTTTTGTGGATGGCTGGGACATTTAATGTTGGTGTGGTTTGAGGAATTTTCTTTCACTTTTTTAAATATTGTGAGATTGGATGCTTTTCAACATTTTCGTTGACTTCCCAGAGAATAATATATTTATCTTGTTGAAACAAATAGGGTAGGTTTAGGGCAGTGTGTGAAATCTGGATCTTGTAGATTTCAATGTGATTTCTTAAGGCCGGTTGGGCCTTGTTGGAAGTATGTGCTCGTCTGAGTGTCTTTCTAGTTGTATTTGATACTTATTATAAACTTTACGGACCCCAAACCATCGGTGATATGTCGGAGTGTGTTGTGTCGCCTTCAGTTGCTCAGGCTGAATTACTGAATGACTTTTGTCGTCATGTGTGGTCACTTGAGTCAAAGTCACACAGAGATTTTCAGTCTGTCGTCATTAATCCAGATTTAAGTGATTTGGAAAAGTTACCCCCTGAACTGCCTCCAAACCTCCACACCTCATAAATCCCTCCCCCGAATCTCGACCACTCGTGTTCAGGGGACGCTCTCACTCCCGCTGACCCTGTCCTGCTGGAGGGGGGGGAGGTCATGGACGCTGAAGGCACATCATCTGATTTGATGTGCAGGCGAGATAGCCCACTGCCTCCATCATCGCTCATCTTTATGCATCCCGGGTCCCATCTAGTGGAGAAAAGTAGCTCGAGATTGGTGTGTGTGTGTGTGTTTGAGAGAGAGTTTGTGAGAAAAGTGGTGAGAGAGAAAATACTGTAGGCCCTTTGGATGTGATGAGGTCCTTGAAAACTTTTTATGGGATGGATGATGGAGGACAAGGCCCTGGGAGTTGAAGAGCTGTCAGCTGCGGCTCTTGGGAGAGAGTTAGTCTTTTATAATCGTGTGTGTTTGTGTGTGTGTGTGTGTGTGGTGGCATTGAGCAGTACCAAGCTTTGATTCAGAGAAAACTGAGAAGCAATAATAAATATTCATTCAGGCTACAGGGCAAGTTAAGGTCAAATAAATCCTGTCAGAGTTTGGCTCTACATAGGCCTACCATTGTCTCGCCGTTTTGGCTCACTGGTGCATGTGTGTGTGTGTTTCCAGTGCTGTGACTCTGAGGAGCACATCCAGGAGTTTTACAGGCAGCACCTCCGCGTACAGCAACATCTGGAGCAGAAGCAGCAGCAGAGGCAGCTGTATCAGCAGATGCTGCTGGAGGGGGGGGTGAAGCCGCAGGACCGAGCCCAGCACAACCTCACCGAGACCTTCCTGAGCAGGTGAGCACGTCACATTAAAACATTCAGGTTTAAGTGAATATAAACTTCATTGTGGTCTCGTCTCCAGATCGATACAGAAATTGGAGGAGATGAACGCGGGCATTGACCACAAAGGAGATGAGGTGATGACCCATCTCGGCCAGCAGTGGAACGGACTGACGGGAAGCGGCGGCGCCTCCAGTCAAGGGACCGGCAACGCCCGGCACACACCAGAGACGGGGCTGCCGAGGGACAAGCCCGGTGGAGTGAGCAGCAGCACCCCGTTGAGGACCGGGAGCCACGGCTTGCCCTCCCTCAGCGAGTCTCCAGTTCCGACCAGTCAAAGGTCAGAGCCTGTCCAATGTGTGGTTATCAGCCATTACAGGAAATGATCACATTTTAATATTGATCATTTAATTTCTCCTTATGTTACTCTGCAGCTCTATACAAATGTTAAAGCAACACTATGTATGAGGAACAGCGCCCTCTGCAGCCCCACCGGGTGATTTATTCTATTGGGCTCCGTGTCCGGGTGAAAAAGTGATTTGCATATAGACAAAAAACTAAGTCTAGCAAGAGCTGTTTTCAGACATGACCTGTGGGTAAAGTGATAGAAAGATAGATAGATGGATACTTTATTAATCCCGAGGGAAATTCAGACAGTGCAGCGGATTGGCTACGGAGTTTACCTGCAGTTTGTCTTTCACACGTACACAACTCAGGAGATTCTCTGCACAGCATCACATCATTATTCAGGTGAGAGGTGGAGCAGCCTGGTGCAGCAGGCAGAGGCAGGAAGTGACGTGTTAATCACCGGTGTCACTTCTATTACCACAAGCTCTCCTGACATCTTTTTGAATTCTCTTCACCGCTTTATTCAGCAGGAGATTTTTTTTTTTTTTGCATCAAACCTGTGTTAGAAGTGTTGATTGGTTAGAAGCGAAGATGTAGCTTTAACCAATAATCTGTTTGACGTTTTCTGACCGGCAGCGCTGAGAGGATCCGAGCGCCTTGTCCCACGTCGCAAGAAGATCCCGGCAGCTCTGCAACACGTAACACACAAGAGGTACATTCAACTCTGCTGCTTAAATAGTAATCATGTTTCTCTCTGTTCCACATTAGCGTAGTGAATCTATCTATACATATTCTAATGTTTAAATGAGTTTAAAGCGATAACAGAAAAGTAAAGGTCAGGTAAATATCATCTGTGCTGACAAATAATTTATAATAATTTTCTTGGCCAGGTGGGGAAGTCCAAAGCCCAGTTTGTGAAAGTGAACCAGCTGGAGGACACACAGGCAGTACGCGCCGTGGCCTTCCACCCCTCGGGGGCGCTCTACGCTGTCGGCTCCAACTCAAAAACCCTGCGAGTCTGTGCCTACCCAGAAAGCCTGTCCACCAGGTAGGAGCCACACACAGGCACGTTCCTCCAGCAAAGATCAGTCATGAGAGTTAAAGTCAGGGTAGGTAAGTTATTGAATCGCCTACCCTGACTGTAGGTGATCAGTCCCTTGTCTTTTCTTGTGTCGATTGTTAGTCCTGGTGCCGTCAAGCAGCCGGTTGTGCGCTTCCGGAGGAACAAGCACCACAAAGGCTCCATCTACTGTGTGGCCTGGAGCCACTGTGGACAGCTGCTGGCCACCGGCTCCAACGACAAATTTGTCAAAGTCCTGCCTTTCAACGCCGACAGCTGCAACGCCACAGGTAACGGTGACTGGAATGTAGCCCTGAAAGCACGAGGTTCATCTGAATAGTTCAAACTCTCATATATGTGTGTCTGTGTGTGTCTGTGTGTGTATCTCTCGTTCAGGCCCGGACCTGGAGTTCAGCATGCACGACGGCACCGTCAGGGACCTGGCCTTCATGGAGGGCCCCGAGAGCGGAGGATCCATTCTGATGAGCGCCGGAGCTGGAGACTGTAACATCTACACCACCGACTGTCAGAGGGGACAAGGCCTCCATGCTCTGAGTGGACACACAGGTGAGTGGAGGACACAGCTGTGAAGCGATACATGAACACTCATTTTTTAATTCTCAGTCACAATAAATCAGTGAAATTATAATAAACTTATAAAAACACAAACCTACATGAAGTATTTAAGACTTCTCCATGTTGTCAAACAGGTCACATCCTGACTCTGTACACGTGGGGGGGGTGGATGATCGCCTCCGGCTCCCAGGACAAGACGGTGCGTTTCTGGGACCTGCGGGTCCCGAGTTGTGTCCGGGTGCTGGGAACCACGCTGCACGGCTCAGGTGGGTCGAGATTCATCCTCCACCCGGTTGTAGAGCTAGTTTATTTTCCCTTAATTTAAGAAACCTTATAGAATATAAACATTCAGGGAGCAGAGACATTCACCAGAGATTTGCGATGGGGTTTATTTCCCGTTTTTTTTTCTAATAAACAAAAGTAAAGGTTTTAAATAAACATTAGGTTTTGAAAATATCCTTGAAACATTATAAGAAAATACATTTGTATTGAGCAGATTTGGTTCACAAGAAGAAATTACAATATTATGTATTCATTTCTATATTTGTAAATATTAGTGTTTTATTTTATTTAGAGATAGATATGGATCTTTGAGGATTGATGCTGATACTGATATAAGGAGGTAAAACATGTTCTATAGGGATTTATCAGCCGATATGCATTTTGGATTGATCTTTGTGATGTCATTTCCTGTCAAATCCTCATGACAAAGAAATGTAGTTGAGGTTTGAATTTCTTCAGTTTAACCACAAAATACAACTACAGCCAAACATACAGCTTGAATAAAAAACATTGGTGTTTTGAAACATCTTTTCTGCTCTGTTTATGTTGTGAAATAAAAGTTTTCATATCGTCAAACAAACCCTAATATCATGATATCTGTGAAAGACTCACATCAACATATATATTTGCCAATTTCTTATGACTGGATTCCAAAGTTTGAAACGTATCTTCAATGAGAGAAACGTTATTGATCAGCGCTCTGTGTCCCTCAGGCAGCGCCGTGGCTTCAGTGGCGGTGGATCCCAGCGGCCGCCTGCTGGCCACTGGTCAGGAGGACAGCACCTGCATGCTGTACGACATCCGAGGAGGACGCATCGTGCAGACGTATCGACCGCACGGCAGCGACATCCGCTCGGTGCGCTTCTCCCCCGGAGCCCACCATCTCCTGACCGGCTCCTACGACAACAAGATCATCATCAGTGACCTGCAAGGTAGGAACACATGCCCGTACTCAAGGGGCAGAATGATTTAAATTTCTCAAGTTAAAATTCAGTTTGAAAAGAGTAAATGATTCATGTCTCAAGAATTTCACAATTTAACTGCAGATATGAATGCATTTGATTAAAATGGTGGCAACCTGTTTGTCTCTGACCTCAGGTGACCTGACAAAGCCCCTCCCCCAGACAGTGGGGGGGGAGCACGGTGACAAGGTGATCCAGTGTCGGTGGCACCCCAACGATCGAACCTTCATCTCCTCCTCTGCAGATCGAACCGTGGTCCTCTGGGCTCCGGGCTCCTGAGGGCCACAGACACACACTGGTGAACACACAGCGTTCGGCCCTGTGTGGGATCACTTAGTGCTTCACGGTGTGTTTGTGTGTGTTTGTGCATGTTCACATGCAACCACATTGTGAGCATCAATCCGTGTATGTTGCACAGTTTAAAGGTGTGTGTATGTGTTTGTGTACGTTCTGTGACTGAACATTTTTAAGGTGGAAAATTCGGTCACACTCGCACATTGTGAGCGTCAATCTGTATATGTTGCAGAGCTTAAAGGTGTGTGTGTGTGTGTGTGTGTGTTTGTATACATTGTGTGACTGAAACATTTTTAAATTGGAAAATAAAATCCCTATTATAAAAAAAAGTTGAAGTAAAGGAGAAGCTAAGTAAATGAGCTAACGATGTTTTGTGAGTTTAAATGCTTAAAATATTCAGTGTGTGTGCGTGTCTGTCTGTCTTCCTGTGTGTGTGTCTGCGTGTGTGCATGTTTCTTTGTGTGTTGGGGCTTTGTAGAGCGTACAGATGAAAGTGCACAGTTGTAGTTAGAGCAGAGAGGTGACTGATATGCCTGAAGCTGAAAGGCATGAGTTAGTTCCCTGCGAGCACACGTTCAGGTTAGTTTAGTTATTTCCTCTCAATGTTAAACCTCATGTGAATCAGCCGGACGCTCACTTCAGAAGTGACGCAGTTCATGAAGCTGTGACCTGGACTCATGTGGTGGAAGGGAGCCACGTTCGGTTATGCATATCATAATGTGCCTTTGTAGACTGATAGACTTATTTATTTATTTGCAGCTTTATCCTCATACGCCTTTTCTCATGTGTAGAAAATGTGCGCACACGTGTATAGATTCAAGTTTTTTTCACCACATCTGTTGTTGAGAGTGAATTCGCACTTTGCACAAATGCTGGATGTTCAGTTTGTTCAGGTTTGGAATAACAGCGGTGAACAAAAATGTATTTTAAATGTGTATCAACCCAAAAAAGGATTTCAGACTAAATTAATTATTTGCTACACAAAAATGAGAAGTCAGTGTTGGAAACTCAATCAGGCTGCACCAAATGTCACACACTCGTAGATATCAGTTCCCCAAATATGCCTGATTGTTTTTTTCAGCAAGATCCACGACCTATTCTTTGTGAAATCAGGAAAATGTTGAAAAATTGCCCATCACACAATTTTAAACAAAGGAATAATATTTCTGGATCTTCTTTAAAATTGAAAGGATACCTCTCTCGCCCGTACCACATCCTTCCGACCAATCATTTTAGCTTAATCTTGCTCACGAACAAACCAACCAAGCAACAAACAAACAAACAAACAAACAGACCGACAGAGGTGAACATGAGAGAAGAGGTTGGGAAACTGATCTGAGGACAACAGTCATGATGCACTTTAAACTAAGAGATGCTGCTAAACTGTGAAGAGTGAAATGATCCAGGCACATTATTTACTTTAACAAGGAAGATTTTATTTTTATTCTCACTTTTCACTCACCTACACAGACACCTGATGCATGAGAGAGACAAGACGACACAGTCAAGTTATGAATCATATTTGACCTGATCTGTGGCCCAATGACAAATTCAGCCTCGTTGTCCAACTGTGTGGCTTTATGAAAAAGTTTGTTGAAGGGGTCACTGGGCGTCAAACTGTTAAATCCAATAAAAGTGTTGTTCTTGCTTTTGAAATTAAATAAAGTATTTTTAAGTTACACTTCAGAGCCAGCTCTCCAAGTTCTTTATTGAGTCGAGTCAGCGAATATCAAAAAGAGGGAAATTTAAATGTGTCACATATATTTATTTGCATGTACTATCACACACACAAACACACACACATACAAACACCTCTGGGTGCACACAAGTAAATTGCAGACAAATAATGCAGAGTACACAAATGCTTATTTTCTGCTTTCACCTGTTCCCTTTCCCAGGCGCTGTGCTGTGTCCTCCTGACGTGGCTAAACTGGGGCTAAACTGGGGCTAAACTGGGAGGGGTCATAACCACTGACAGATAAAATCATCATTCACTTACTGTAGGTGTCAAATACTTTTAAGTAAGAATATGGTAAAAAAAAAACAACTGAGGGAAAAGAGAAGTGGTCGTGCAGGAGACAAAGAGATGGACTGACAGTTTAGAGTCTACGATGTTGGGATGGATGTGCGTTGGGTGTTTTCGGTGGGTGTGGGGGTGTGTGGGCTGAAGAGGTGTGTGCATGGGGGGGGGGGGTGGATTTAGCATCGCCCACATGCTGCGCTCGATCATTCCCTCTTTTGTGAAGTGGACAATGAGAGCCAGGGGGTTCAGGGCTTAAAAAGGATACGCAACACAGATACCACCAGCGACCCTGGACAGACACCGGCCAACCCAGAGGTACCAGGACTTTTTAACAACAACTTGGAAAACACACAGGACCTGTATTTACTGCACTGCCAGGAAGATACTACTTTTATATTTTACAACAAGAAGAGATGAAGTGTGTGTGTGTGTGTGTGTGGGGGGGGGGGGGGGGGGTCTGTCTGTGATGCTTCTACACTGGGAGTTATCCGTGCAACCACAGGCCTGAGATGCAGTTGTTCATAATTCAGAATCCTGCGACGCCACATTCAGGGTCGCAGATGTTCTGGTGGAGTTAGGATGTGCTTTTTAGAATTCTGTGGTTTTTTTTTAAAGTCCAGAGTGAAGCCAGCACACCTCTGATTCCACAATCAGAGGTGTGCTGGCTGGGTGACAGCCTGACTCTGCTGACAGCTCAGTTGTTCAGTGCCGGATTAGTTTTGCGGTGCACGCAGCGGAATTAGTGGAGAACAATGGCCCCTGAACTGCCAGAGAGGCAAAGCTCATTGTCACCGTCCTGCAGCGGTCAGGTTCAGGTCCTTTGCTGGCGAAGCGAATGACTCAGTTACTTTTTGTGTCCTTTGTGCAGAATTCTAAAACAAGAAGACCTTTAAAATTCATGTCGAGCATCACTCATTTGTTGTCAGTGGATCAATTGTGATTATCTTCCACCAGAGACGTTTGACTAAACAACTTTAATACTGCAACTTCTGACAGGAAGTGACGCAGAATAAGTGTCCGATCAGCAGTTTAATGCTAAACGCAGTGATAGAATCATAGTGTGTGATGTAAGATGTGTGCATATGTATTGGCTTTGTGGTTTCATTGTCATTAATATGAAAGAACACACGTATTGGGACGCAAGACAAGTTTGGCAAGAGAAATCTGATAATTAAGTGGAATCTTATCTTAACCTTTCTCATTTATCTTCTCTTATCTCCTCTTGTCTGAAGGTGTAAGTGAACTGTGAGGTTGTTATCTAGTACAGACACGACACACACTCTAGACTCTAGATGTTCAGTAGTCTGGCCTCATGCATGTGAGGCCCTCAGGGAGTTCACTCCAGGCCGAACTTGAACCAACAACCGTCAATCAGCTCAATGAACTTGTGAATTTATGAATTTATATTTGACGCCGACACGTTCTGACATCGTCTCCTCTCGCCCCCCCGAGCAGCTGCTGAATGTTTAGGAGGACACTGTTTCCCCCGGCTCTTCCACCATGCTGTACACTTTAGCAGGGGGGGGCACGCTCTGCGGAGTGGCCGCCCTGGTGCTTCTCATCGTCTCCACGGCCACCGACTTCTGGATGCAGTACCGCTACTCGGGGAGCTCAGCCAATCAGGGGCTCTGGAGGTTCTGCATCAACCACAAATGTCATGCCCACACCATAACTGTAGGTGAGTGAGTTCTCCAGAACAAGGGAAGGACCTGAGGCGACACCATGTGAAGGTTTAAGTGATAATTACTGATTTAGTCATTTACAAAATAACATGTGGCTTTGATTCTTCTAATTCTTATCAATTGTTACCATAGCAATACAATCCACATCAAATCCAGTTTGGATATGAATTATTATAAAAACTAATCTGTCATCAAACTGGTGCAGAAAACAGTAAATCCTGCAGAGCACAAAATGAAATGAAAAGTGAAAAGAAAAGAAAAGACTGATTTAAAAAAAACTAAAAGTTAGATTTAGAGAAAGATAAGACAATTAAAAGGAAAATTAACTAAATAAACAAAAGAAAGATAAAAAAAGAGAAGAGAATGAAGGAAAAGTAAAAAAAAAATTAAGGGAATAAAATTTAAATAAAAATAAAAGAAAGATAAGAAATATAGAAATATAAAGGATAAAAGAACTTATACAAATATATGTATTTAAAAGGACTAATTGTTTGTGTGATTATATAGTGAGAATCAAGTAGGTTCACACACAAAATGACAAATACCAGCATGAGCACAAAACCAACATATCAACATGTAGTGTAAAAGCAGGTCTACTGTGCATGTGTGTGTCTGTGTGTGTTTCTGACCTCTGTGTGTCTGCAGCCTTCTGGGACGCCACCCGGGCCTTCATGCTGCTGGCGGTGCTGAGCTGCTTCGCCGGGGTCGTGCTCGGCCTCACCGCCTTCACCAACGGAACCAAGAACCGGAGGGTCCGCACGGGGGGGATCGCCCTCGTCCTGTCAGGTAACAACGTGCACTTCATCATGCCGACCTGGTGGTTAGAGACATTCATGATAGACTATATCTAATTTGTATTTGCAAGTGATCTGTATATTAATTTTTCTCTAAAAAAATCTACGTATTTTATGTGTTCTATAAACCCCCTGTGGACGAATGTCTGGAATTTGCCTCAAACCCCATTCCGGTCTTAATACCACCGAGGTTACGATTGTGCCTGATGTTGCAAATACTACACATACCAAGGAAGGTATTGGAAGCACTCTGCCGCCACCTAGTGGTCGGAGTGGAAAATACGTACCAGCCCCTTGGGACTGAGCAGCAAAGTTATTTTGAGGTATTAAGCTTTATCTGAAATGCTGTGATGATGGAACAGCAATGATTTTACAGAAACATATGTTGTTATTCAATTTCAAGAAAAGCAGAATCAATCTACATACCAGAGACTGGGAAATTTGATTACTACTGTATATGCTATATTGCAATTAACAACCTCCAATTAATTTAGCATCTGTATAAAAGCCAAAAACACAACATTTTTTTTTATATATAATTGGAAGTTAATTCAGGCATTAAGGGGTTGACTAGTTTTATTTATTTAGACTTTTCTACATCAGAGGTTGAATTGGAGTCAGAAGAAAACCAGTGATAAGGCTGTCAGTCAGATTTGGTGCCATCTGTTGATGGAACATGTTACTGCAAACCTTTAAAGTGCAGTTTACGTATAAGTGCAGTTTCATGTTTGTTTTTATTCTGTGCTCAGGTTTCCTGGCTCTGTTGGCTCTGGCGATCTACACCGGAGTGACGGTCACTTTCTTTGGCAAACGCTTCGTGGACTGGCGCTTCTCCTGGTCCTACATCATCGGCTGGGTGGCCATCATCCTGGCCTTCGCAGCAGGTATCTACTGTGTTTAGTTTCATTGGAACCTTATGTTTATTGTGAGTGAGTTTCAAAGACTGAAGCTGAAGTAATAAGTAAGAACATTTCTACTGTGCTATCCTTTTCTTGACAGCACTCATATGTAATAATAAAAGGACTTTATTCAAACAATGCATGTGTCATTTAAGAATGAAACTTTATGACTCATATTTGCGGATGAATATGTATACTGTTAAAATATATATTCTTGAATCTCTCCTCCAGGCGTGTTTCAGCTCTGTGCCTACCAGAGAACCGCTGCAGAACCTGCTCCTTCAAATAACCCGGAGACCTGAACAAGACAAATCACACAGATTCGCTCCGAGGATCTTTCCATGGAAGCTGCAGCTGCTGTTGTATTCATGCATAGAATGGAATAAAGTGAAATCTTAGACTCAGGAGTGGTTTAATTTCTTACCTTTACTACAGCCTTTAGAGAACACTTCTTTTTGCTTTAGGTCATTGATAAAGCAGCTGATTTCGGGTTTTATGTTACCAGGGTAGAGATTCAGATGAACAGACACCAAAACCCGAAAATATAGTTTAATAGGCCCATGATGGTTTGGATTTGGGAACAATAATAGTAAAAATAATAGAATTACAATGACTGAGGAAATGCATGAAGAATCATTGTAACAATACTTGGATGATGAAAGGTTGGCAGTGGCACTTTCGTCAGAATTAACCTTATACAGCATGGTCTATGAGAGTAGCATGTTTCACTGTGTACATTCTCCACTAGATGGTGGTGTTCAGTCACATAGGAGGTAAAACACACTGTGGTGGTAGATGACAGTTCACCTCCTCTCATCAGCTCAGAAAACAATAGGCTTTTGGAATAAGAGGCTTTTATAGAGGTGATAACGCAACAATACAAATATCCAAAGCCAAATTTGCAGTCAGCTCTGTCCATCTGTCAATTGAATAAGACATTTAAATATTTAGAGTTTGGTCTTGCTGTGGCTGCTTTTGTATAAACTTGAGTAAATGTAAAATGTTCCACCCAAAGTCCTAACTACTTTGTGCTCATCGGCCCTTAAATCACTAAATGCATCATCACTATTTCCTCAAAACGGAAAAAACCCTGACTGACTGTTATGACTCACGTTTTTTTGTCACTCGAAAAACTTCTGTTGATCAACTTTCGTAGGAACAGAATAAAAGGTCAAACACAGTTTATTATTTACTCTGCAACATTTGATTTATTTTCAACAATAACAAAGTCGTCTCACAGAGATCACTTTGAATTACACAATGCAAATAAATATATATAGGACCATAGTAGAATTAAGGACATTAACAACTGATACAAAATTATTTACAACACTTTGAATAGTGCAAAACTACACAAGAACTGCTCTCAATGAAATTCTTGCATTGAGCCCATGAGAACAGTGGATGTGCGCTGCCCCCTGGTGGGCAAACATAAGAACTGACAGTACTCTATGTGGCATGTTGACAAAACCTTAGCGAATCATTATGAATGTGACTCTTGTGAAACAGGGTGTAAGAAAAGTACACCTGCCTGTCACCCCTGGTCAAAAGGAGTGATGTAAAATCTTTGAGAGGTGGTGAAGATATGCACTTTTAGGTCAGTTGAAAAGGGGGAGCAAGAAAAAGCATTCTAAGAAGCCAAACACACAATTAGTCAAGTCAAATCTCAAATCAAATAAAGTGTCTTTTCTTAAAAAGAGACGTTTGAGAAACCACCACAGCCCATTTGGAGTGTGAGCCACATCATGAGCACCGCACATGGAAACGGCAAAAGGAGGAGATGACAACCTAAAACCACACGGCAGGTAGTGCCCACCACCCCTGAGTGAAAACTATTTAAAAAAGGTCTTAGCACCGTCAGACACCACAGAACGCCAGCGTTGCCATTTCTTCTTATTCCACACACGCCATCATGGACAGTGACAGGCACAACACAATAATTTTTTTTTTTTATAAAGTGCGCTCGCTCGCTTGAGCCGTTACTTTCGCTCACGTTGGTTTGTTTCTTTTTCCTTCTTCTTGCACAATTTATCCCCAATTACATCAAGCTCCATTTAAAAACGACACACAGTTAAATAACATTTTGCCATGCATAATCATTTGTTGCATATTGAAATTTCTTTTTGGGACCACTCGTTTTTTTGCTGATGAAAACTTGGACCTTGCAGCAGGTGCGGTTGTAAATCCTCCTCTCGGTGACGAGAGCGAGAACGTACCAACACTTTCAGTCAAGTGTCGATATTGAAGACACATGCATGAACATCAGAAATAAATTATTGGTGCTACTATAAATAATCTGATAATTCTAGAATGGCCACTTGGTCCTCAAGAGGCCTGTCCAAAAGAGAGGTTTGTACTTGAACACAACATGGTTACCGAGTCATGGCAGACAGGACATGAACAGACGTCTTCACGTCTACCTTTTAAAAGACCAAAGTCGTAGAAAAGTCGTACACCAAAACACATCGTTGCATCTGAGACGACCTCCTCGTGGCCTGTTGTACGAAATATTGGTGCACTGATGATGCATTCGTCCAGTAGAGACTGGAGAAAAGAATTACCTCTCAGCATTGATCACTAAATACATTTAAATCATGCCAACGATGAGGAAACTAATACTGCAATCATTGCTGATTGGTGAAAGAGAGAGAGGGGAAGACCATCAGGAGAGAACCCAGCCTCTGCAGGTTGACCCCAATTAGAAATGTCTGTTTCTAACATTTCAACCCACAGCTGATTAAGAGCCAGTCGAAGAGAAGTACCCAATTCCAAACAGAGAGTTATACTGATGATAGATGGAAAGTTAAATAAGATAATAGGAAACAGAAAGTCAAGTCATCTCTGTGCACTCATGCAATAGATGTGCACTGTGTGCATCTTTGGCTACGCATAGCACTATGGCTCCTCTGTGGAGGTGCAAAACTAAGCGCTACAACGGGCTAATGCTGACTGGTATAGCCCTGTTCAGACTGCATGCTCAAGGTGAAGAGAACCTATGAAGGACAAAGAGCTACACAAGTTCCCAGATGTGAAACAGTTTCTGTCAGGAAAGTTCCCCTCAAACTTGGCTAGTGTGGCACCATGCTAAATTAAAAACCGGCTTTGGTATGAATGACAGACACGCTGCAGCCAGGCAGTGTGTGTATGTGTTTGGTTCGGTGGGACTCAAGTCGCTGCACGTTCTCTTGTGTTTACTGCAGCAGGAGCCAGTTTAGCCCTTCAAGTTGACAAGTCGTCTTGGGAATTGCACGGGTCGGCCACTCTTCCTCGAGCCAGCAGGACAGGCCGTGTTGGAAGAATAGTGCGAGTACATTGGAGTTCTCCCGCTGGGTTCTGCTGGGGAAAGGCCAAAGTGTCCTCCAGTCATAAGTCAACCAATCTCTCCTTCAGTCGCTGAGTGTTATGTGTCTTGGCGGGACCTGTAGGAGGAGCAGAGAGAAACAGGTCAGAACTAAGTTTACACGCCTAACTAAACGCTGCTAGATTAATTACGTGGCAGCGAGGCAACACCTTTTACAGGAATTCAATATGCCCCGTTTCCTTGAAGGACAACACAGCCAGACATGCAACAGGGCAAACAGCAGAATGAAAGGAATATTCATTTGAAGCTGACAGCTTCAAATTGCTCAAGGCCCCCCCTCCCCTCGTGCAGCCCTCTAGGGATAAGCTGTATGGATCAGTGGATGAATTTGATAACTACATTCTGCAGATACATTTAACACATAAAACAATATTATTGCAATTTTGTAGCTTCCCTATTTAAGCAAAACCTCTTAAACTCCTTGAAACTGCAGCTTGTATGTGCAGGTCGTTTCCTCTTGTGTTGATGGTAAGCAAACTAGAAGTGTCATTGCAACATCCTGTTCCTCAAGCCACTTAAATTCATGTGTCATGGTAACTGACAAATGGGTTAATCTTCTTTTGACCTCTTTTGAACACAGGGGCACAAATACAGCCCACTTCTTTGTACTTGTTTTTCCATGGCATGGTGTAGCTGTGAGGCCGCATTGCTTTGTAATGTCTTCGGCAGGCTTCTTATGTGAGGCGTTTTATGTAAGACGCCTCACGTTTTATGTGTGCAGAGCAATAAAGAATAAAGAGAATGAAATCAGAGGAGATGAAGTCTTACCTGCTCTGTAAAGTGAACTCCGGCAGCGCCCCGAGGGAAGTCAGCTGTTCCTCCAGAGCCACGATACGCAAACCGATGTAGCCTGAGGACAGCAGCAGCAGCACAACCCTGCAGCACATGACAATTCTCCTTTAGTTCAATTCTCATTTCCAGGGACAGAAGTGAATACGCTCAGTTTATAGCAGGTGTGGAAAACCAACAATAGCTGATGAACACATGTTTATATGGTTCTTTTACTGGCAGCTAACACTGCAAGTTAAACCTCATCAATGAACTGCGCTGCCAATAAAGTTGACAGTTTACTGCCCTCAGTCTAGAGGCCTTATCGAAAGTAGACCAAAAAGCCTTTGTCTAAATTTAACTGGTTGAAAATACAATCGGCAACCTTAGATTTGTTTTATGCAATGAGACCGAACTAGATCACCTTGTTCGTAACTACCAGGACAGGTTTCTGAAATACCTTTCCTTCAAGGAGTGTGACTTTGAGAGTGAGAGGTCGATTTAGATTAGCACATAGGAAGACAAGGCACTGGATTAAAAGGAAGAAAAAGGGGAAGAACAGATGAGAGAGAGAGGAAAATAAATAATAAAGGTCAAGAGTTGCTACTCACAAAATCAAGTAAATGAAGAGTAGAGTGTTGAGGGTGCTGGCCTCTCTCTGAACCAGCAGGCACTTGGCCTTTTCTGTCATAGTCCAAACCCATGATCCACCTGAACCTGGAAAAAGAAATGTAAATGTAAACATAGCAGGAATATCAAGGCTGCAAGAAGTTAATATATTTATTGAGAGATCAAACACATGCTACATTATAACTGTTTAAATACTTTAAATGGTTTGTTTATCTGCTCTACCATCTGCTTCACTGAGTCTGTAAGTTTTAAAAGATATAGATGGAAACAAATGTCAACTCGCAACCCTGTGTACTGCGCTTGTGTGTGTGTGTGTGTGTGTTGGTGTGTGT
The DNA here is from genome assembly GCF_949316205.1 of Platichthys flesus. NCBI lineage: Eukaryota > Metazoa > Chordata > Actinopteri > Pleuronectiformes > Pleuronectidae > Platichthys > Platichthys flesus. The sequence goes on along the minus strand of NC_084953.1, from coordinate 9,190,297 downwards.
GTGTGTGTCGTTACCTGACACTGACAGCTCCTCTGAAGACGAGCTATCACTCTGCTGCATGTGCACGCTCCTGAATGCAGAGCCATTTCCATTAGGCACGGCCTCTGTAGAAGAAGAAAGACACAACAAAGCAAAGTGTCAAGGCCTCATTTATTACTTGGTGCTGAACACGTACATGAACTATGAAGGAATGACATTTTGTGTGGACCCCTTACCTGGGTATGGTTTATACAGAGGCTGGTCAGGTAAAGACTGAGACACAGAACCATCAAACTGGTCGAAGCCATCATCCAGACTTGACAGACTGGAGTTCTGTACAGAGACAAAGGAAAAACACACAACGTCAAAGGCAGTTTTAAAAAAAATAATAATAAAAAAAAAAAAAAAAAAAAAAAATCATATTTCTGGTCACAAGTGGCTATTCCCTTAATTTAGATCTATACAAAATTGCATTATATGGGCTCAAATATATATTTGTTGGATAACTATTTCCCTTTGCTCTCCCAAGGCAACTCTATGAAGGTTATCTAATTTTGTAAAAAGTAGAGGAGGCCTCTTACCACAAGTTTGCTCTTATCAAAGCTGGTCTCAGCTGAGGAGAAGATGGGGCTACTATTTGTGCTACCGTCCTGTAACAGAGAAAATTTACATGTGTGTCAGCCAATACAATTCACAAGAATGTTAAATAACATGTTATCTTTAGTTCTGGTAACCTATCATCTACATACTCTTAAACACTTAAGCAATATAAACAGGGTTACACCAAAGATTTCTGATGCCTCCATTGGCATTTTCTGAACAAGAGATTGTCATGAGAATGGATTAGTCTAAACTTGGAATCTGAATTGATACACCCTATGCTTATCATTTTATAATCTGACTGTAAATTGTAGGTTTTAATCTGAAGATTTACCAGATACTCTGAACATTTTGAATATATTAGGATCCTGTGTGCAGCATTTGAACAGAGACACTCACCTCTATCTGAGGACAGACTGATCGCAGCAGCTGGTAACATGATTCTCTGTTCCGCAGCGACACGAACAAGTACTGAGCAATGAGAGCAACAAAGAATTTGAATATTAGCTGTCTGCTCTGCTGGCAAACTTGAAGCATTAAATCCACTTTGTCTGAATTAATACAATCAAATGTCAGTTACTGGCTGTGGGACACTGAAGGATAGAAAAACCTACCTTGTCTCTTTCACTGGTGCGGATGGACAAGGCGTTGGGCACCAGTAGAGCTGTGTTCTGCTTCTTCACTATGTGAATGCAGGAAACTGGAATCACTACCTGCAAGAGAGGAGTGCAGAGAAAAGGTCGAGCTTAGAAACCAATCAAATCAAACTTCAGCTTAAAAAGGTATGAAGGACAAAGCCTGAGGCTGTTTACCTTTGTGTCCTTGAGTAAGACTGAAGAGTAGAAACAGGCATGGGTGTCTGTGATGTACAGTCGACCATGGTAGGGCACTTCCTTTTGCAGGGCACAGATGTATGCTGGGAAAAGAGGGGAGCACCAAAAATGAGTTTAAGGTGGATCGTTCACTGGATCCGTTCTTTCCCCTCTTTCACTTTTCTTTACCTACCATGTATCAAGTCTTCACTCTCAGGAATGTGAGGAAACAACTTGTGGAATGTCTTGTTGTGCTTAATAAAACTCTGTAAAAAAGGAAAATTTAAGAATATTTAATTTCCTGAAAATGAAAGCAACAATCAAGGCATTTGAAAAAACAAGCAGGTTCTTATTGGCTCAGGAGTAACTTTCCATAAAGTCCCTGCTCTACTTTAAACCGCCCACACACACCCATTCACTAAACAACACACACTATGGTGTACTTTAGGTACCACCCAGGTCTGTAATCTAGTTCTTTAAACATCTAAGTGACATTTAAGGTGGACTTACACTTTGTGTGCCCGTGCCTTCAGTCTTCTCGAAGCCTCTGTTGTCGACATCGAACGTCTGCGATCTGCAGGGGCACGAGACACAGCTGTCAGTTTACAGGCAGTGTTGGGTTTCAACAGAGGTGTGTTAATGTGAGACGTTACCGACACGACTGCACAACTCAGTGCAGTACATGATGTTCATTTTTAGCACTGTCATGTGGCAAAACTATCACTTCCCCTGATTGGCCAAAAGGGTCAAAAGGAAATGGAAAGGTTTCACACAATGAATGAGTCAGTTTTCTGTAGATAGATAAAGAAACAACAACAACAAATGCTAATTCATAATAGATTGAAAAATAAATAAATACAGATTATCAATGCTGATTGGATGTTGAAGTTTAAATGCATTCAGGTCAGCTATACTTATGTGTAAATATAATGAAACCAGAGCGACTACAGTAGAGCATCACAAGACATTTGTGTCTGATCCTACAAACCAAATTAAGATGAAGTCAAAGTGTAGTTAAAAACAAACCTAAGCTTTGTTTGATTCATGATTAATTTCTATGATTTGCATCAAAACCGTACAGAGAAGTCACACAACTGTTTGTTGTTCTTTGACTGAGACAAGAAGCTAACAGTTCTCTTCAGCTCAGCATCTTTACACAGATATTTGTGGTAGTGTGATGTCACAAGCATATCCTCCATTAGCCAGTCAATTTGTGTGTACATCTTTCTCAGACATCCTTGGCAGTTGTACTACTACTACAGTGAATTGGAAGTGTGGACAATGCCTATTTTTAAAGTGTTCTTTACAAAAAATAGCTGGGTCTTCACAGCGTCACGTAACAAGCAGCAGGGGATGAAGACAACTCTTCACCCCAGCTAATATCCCAGATCTGTACCACGCACTGAATCATACAATCATGTGAGAAAACCAGCAGGCTGCACCGGCTGTGAAGTCATATGTGTGTGTCTGTGTGTGTGTGTGTGTGTGACGACTGAACAGCAGCTGAGAGCCGAGTCGGGTCTTGTGATGCATGTTCAGAATAGCCTCCGAGAGTCTCCGCTACGTCATTTGTGAGATTTTAAGCATTTTAAAGTGAACCAAGTGGATGTAGAGGCCACTGTCACACCATGTCTTGACCTTTAAATATATTGATGGATAAGTATTTTACAGAAAAGTGGGTCATCATGATGGTGGATTATTTTAACAGTAAAAACTGTTTTAAGTTTTAACCCCACGTACGTCAAACATTCCCATTGGTCCTACCTGACGGCTACTTGTCTGAGGAGGGTTTTGTGCTGTTTGTTGATCTCCATCTGGGCTGCCTCCAGGCTAAGGGCTTTCTTCGTCTCCATCTTCTTGATGCTGCCATTGCTCGAGCTACTCCTGCTTTTCTTCACTTTGTCTGGCAGCCCGCCACCGCTGCCGTCTACTGGGTAGCTGCTGAACATGGAGAAAGAGAGAAAAGAGAAAAAACAACAGATAAAGTAACATGCTAAATGTGCTTTCTTATTGTACAATCCATTTTCATTTGCTTATGCAAAGGTGTTACTGCAAGGAACTGACATAATAAAGGCACAATTACACAAAGCTCCATCACTATGTGAATATTAGAAATACATAAAGTCCCAAACGGAGCACCTGAAAGCACAGTGAAACGCTTAACCAGTTTAGAAACCTAACTTCAAGACACAGTGCAAAGGACATAACCCACAGACGCTTCACAGCGAGCAAACAACTTGACCACAGCTCAGCGCAAAGCTGAACAGGAGACGGGGAGGAAATCAACATCATCTTAGAAATGTCACTAATTTAAATTCAAGTTCAGTCTCTGCACATACGCCTGCAACAGTCTGCGCTTCCCTTTTAATATTCAATAGACTTCATATCACCTTTATTTCTACAAATTTGAAAAGGCTTAGGGTTGGCAAAAATACTTGTTGGGAATCATGAATTCATTGATATGTTGCATCACTCCTATGGCTGTGATAACTCCTCCATGACGCTTTTACACGCTGGTTAACAAAGGCTCATACTCTCAAAACTGGCCATAGTGTAAAAACCAAAATGTCTCATAAACAAGATTTACTAGAGCCGATGTGATCTTCTGACGGCTGCGGCCTGTCCTTGACCGAGAAAATGTAACACACAACCACAGATTCATCAAGAGAACACATAGTCAGCTCAATTCTACTGACATGCACCTACACCTGTAAATTATGTTAACGACAACACAGTACACACAGCGTGACACTGTTTGAGAGAAGCCGCAATCTCAAGTAAATAACAACAACAAAGTAAGAATACTAAAGACAAACAAAAACAAAGAGCATCTTACCTGGTCGTTTTAAATCGCTTAGATGAACGGAAACTCATATACCTACTGACCGTAGGCATTTCCTACGTAACGGGTAAAAAAAACACCCAAAGCTCCTTTTATCCTTTAAAATAAATACTGGTTTCAAGCCATAAAGGCTGAGGAGTTCAAAATTAAACACTTAAGAAGATACAACATTCTAAAAGGTGTAGTCCAAGACGAGTTTCAGTGCTGGTTAAAGTCAGAGTCCTTCTCAGCATACTGCCTGAAAGAAAACTGTTGCTGTATGAATGTGCTGCTAAAGAGGAAGTCACTTTGTGTTGAGAATGGTGTGACACTCCGTAGTGAGTGACGTCAAACTTAACCACTCCCCCTGAGCCAAACAAGCATGAAAGGGACCAACGTGCACACAGTCTCCTACATACACACAAACACAGCGGGAGCAGAGTGCAACTCAAGCACAGACACGTTTTGGAAAACAAGGCTCAACTCATCAAACCTTCCACTTATCCACATATCAGAAATGTCATCCTCATGAGATTTGTTCTAGTTAGGTCAAGCAAGATCAGAGACTTTTTAAAGAACAGTTGTGTGTGTGGATTTTTATGTGTATGTGCGTGTGTGTGGGGTGTGTGTGTGTGTATGTGTATGTGTATGTCTATGTGTGTCTGTGTACGAGGAAGAAAGTAAAATAATTGTGAGGAGCTCAAACTCGCCCTTTGAGGCGTGGTTCATTATCCAGATCTACCTTCTGGCAATGATTCCAACCAAGGAAAGAGAAGAACACCACAATACAACCCTCAAAGTCCCTCCTTTATAGGAAGTCAGACATCAGTCATACTGACAACCAAATAATAAATAAAACTAAGGCTCTTTGATAAAATATGAAAGAATTTGTGCTATTTTATTAAGCCCAGTCACTAACCCATATCTCATACCTGAACATTCCCCCTACCTTGTCACATAAGTAATTGGGTTAAAGGTCAAAGAGGGAAGCAGACACATGAAGTAATGTTTAGAGTGGAGGAAGTTTTCAATGAGAGACAATTAATTTCTTGTCAGGACAAAAAAGTAGCTTTTTGTAGTGGGATCTATGGTTTTAAGTGTCATCAAAACTCCAGTCCATATTAATGTTAAATAAAACACAATACGGTAGTTTTATTATATATCAGGAGACTCTTACTATAGTCCCTTAAAATGTACTTCTGAAACCTAAATGCATAAAAGTAATGCACAGATAGACTTTGTAGCCAGTAAGCTGCTGTGGTTGTTTAAACTAAGGCAAAACACAGTGAGAGCAATTTCATAATCACAGCTCAACCGTTGATCATGTTTTTTTCCATGCTCACCTGAGCCATTTCCAGACCGCGGGGGGGGGGGGGGGGGTCAAAGCAGCAGGGCAATATAAGCACCATTCGAAGGCTGTGAACTGTTTGAGTTTCCCAACAACTTCCTGTCTTTACACAGGACTAACGGTAACCATTAACAAGATCACAAGGCTGTTCCTGTAACACTGACTGGCCGCCAGCGCTCCTCGGCTGTTCCAATAGGAAGTGCTCTCTTCTGCAAAAGTCAATCAAATCCTCAGGGTCCAAGGGCAGAAATGTTTCCACAGACAATACATTTTCATTTGTTTTTGCGATATCATCACTGTAAAGTCCCGTCACTGCTCTGGTGACAGGCAGAGGAAAAGTACCTTCAATAATGTCAAGTCTCAGTTTATGTAGGTGGGATTAGTCTGGTAGTCGCTGAATAAAGGCTCTTGTGTATAATGTATATTGCAGAAGCTATGCAATATATTGTTACTGTCATTATAACCCTGCAGCAGAAAACCCTCCCAACAATATTCATTTATCTAACAGTAAAAAACGTGTTTGTTTGGAAACTGCGTATCGTGCTAAGATTATCAAGCCTGTCTTAACTCAGAGAGTCCAGCTAATGGCCATTAAAAGTGTTCAAGGCCAAAGCCATGTAGGCAAACGCATGACATGATTGAAAGTGAAAGAAAAGTCAACAAACTCTATCAAATTCTATCCTGCAACCGATTAAGAGGGATGCGCACAAGTTTATATTTATCTGGTTTTGCTCCAGAGAACAATTTGTCTCAGGGACAGAAACTACAGCACAGAAGCAAGCTCACATGATGGCATGTTCTGTGAAACAGATTACTGAAACATTTTACACTTCATTCAATTTCTGTATCTGCATTTGTATAGTG